>NC_091291.1:18435469-19635469 GCF_032444005.1 Ranitomeya imitator | reverse complement strand
TCAACCTCCATAGTTTTCCTTACAGCCGTAAGGAGTTCTTCTATATCAGATGAAGAGAAGTAGTATCTCTCTTGCTGGACAGTTTCAGAGTCCAGGGATAATTCACCCTCCTCTGGGGGTTCGTCCGACGTCTCTCCTTGAGAGTCCTCCTGCTCTTCCTCCTGTGGATTAAGTTTCCTTTTCTTAGCCTCAGGAGGGGCACTAGGAGATGGTGTAGGTTGGGAAAGAGTGGCCAGAGATGTTTTAATCTCCTGCTGGATTAAGGTTTTAATCTCCTCTATCAGGGATGGCCGTTCCTCGCTGATAATTTTGTCTGTGCATTCTTTGCACAATGATTTCTTGTATGAAGAGGACAGCTTCTTCATACAAACTGCGCATTTGCGGGAAGTTTTTGTTTTACTTCCTGATGTGGGTTCCTTGTCCCCCTAAAAAAGAAGGGGAGAAGGAATCATAAGACTACAACCCACATCAGGGAAAGGACACCCTGGGCCAGATTACTTACTGGGGCCGGGATGGTGCTGGGATCTGCAAGAGCAGAGCGCGAGGCAGACGTCTCCATGATTTCACCACACTGTGGTCTTACCTGAGACGTCTTCTTGTCCGGGGCTCTTAAATAGGCGACCGGACACAGCACCTGTCCTCCTGTGAGAGGACCTCCTCCTCCAATGTCCGGATGTGGGGGGAGAAACCGCCGATATCCACGCTAACTGTCATGCGTTCCAGCGTGGAACGCAAAGGGAGCCTCCTGAGTACCGAAGCCGGCCGGCGTCTGACGTCACTTCCTGCCGCCGGCTTCAGACCGGAAGCCCCCATCGCGCGCACAGCGCTGGAGGAGGAGAGGGGCTGGAGAGCTCAGGGAGGCCTCCAGCCGAAGAATGCCGCCCAGACCTTGCCTTATCGGTGCGGACTGGTGGCGGAAGTCCCGAGTCCGGAGAGACGGGAGCAGCGCTCGGGGAAGAGAGGTAAGTCTGCTCCCCAGCTGCCCGGCATGGAATCTCTACTCCCCCCGGTGACCGCTGCCGGCACAGCACACCTGGGATGACCTCTTCATCCCTAGTAGGGACAGGAAAAAACACTGAGGGGAGGATGAGGGAGGGGTTATTTAACCTCTTGTCAATTTCCTGTCCCTATTAGGAAAGGGGTAACATCCTCCAGGTGTGCTGTCGTGGGGGGTTACTAGAGAAATATCAGATACATAACAGATAAATAGATAAATGTATATCCAGACATATGACCATGGGGAGAGATTTGGAGGGAAGCTCTTTTCTGAGGAGTTTTGTGTGAGTTCTTCACCTACTGAATAGACTTTTGTTATGTAAATCAGATTTACTCTACCTGACCCCCAAGATGGTGAAGACATTGACAGGAAATCAATGACCCCTCCCCAGTCTGATATAAATTGGGGTCTTTGCTCTTCCCTCATACATTCTCCTGGAGAAGACCCTTCTGAA
The DNA here is from genome assembly GCF_032444005.1 of Ranitomeya imitator. NCBI lineage: Eukaryota > Metazoa > Chordata > Amphibia > Anura > Dendrobatidae > Ranitomeya > Ranitomeya imitator. The sequence goes on along the minus strand of NC_091291.1, from coordinate 19,634,018 downwards.
ATCTTCTGCCATACATCTATCATTGGGAGGAATAGAAAATGGAGAAATCATCAAGACCAGAATCTGTCTCCTCTGACTGCACCACTAACATAGAGGAAACAGAAGTGATTGTATCAGTGCAAAATCCTCATACAACAGGGATGGAGGTCGCCGAATACTTGAGCTGCTTCTGCACCGTGCTGAAAGGTCCAACCAAGGTCCGAAATTGTTTTGACTTTTGGACCGGCAACTGGTCTTTCATGGTCAGGCTGAGAGAAGACCCGTCCTTCTCTGATGGTGGTCTCCTGCATCTACCAGAAAGATGCACATTAGGAAACTCGGAAGCAATAATTTCTTATTCAGACACGTCACTGAGCAATAATAGAAGGATGATGGTGGAACATGAGGAAGGAATCATATCACGTCTCTGCTGCCACTGCCTTCAGCAAAGCAATATTTTCATGGACTATTCTGGTCACCTCAAGGAAATCCAAGACCGGATATTTAAGAACCCCGAGATACATCAGAGAAAAAGTAACAGGTAAGAGGACAATGCGCTCCACCATTCATTACCAGGGTCTCCAGATATCATATCTGTTCTCGGGACAAATGGTAAAGAGTCATAACCAACTTGATGTTGACTTCTATTTATTGTTATTTTTTTTTGCAAGTTCAAATCTTATAATCTACTGCACAAAATATGAGCCAGCATTTATCGGGATGAGTTTAGGGCTGAATATATTTTAAAACTTATCATTATTGATGCCAATGATATCTAAAACATGGCCATTTCCGAAAAAACTCAGATTATTCCAGTTTATTTTATAAAAAGAGGTACATTCAGCAGAGTTTTGCCTATTGTTGCATTTTATAGTGGTGTAATATCTATATTTTATCCTCCTTTTCCCACAGATGAAATCATTTCTTTGCTGATGGAGATGACAGGAGAACCGGAGGCAACAGAATTTTGAAAAGAATTCTGGATCCAATCTGTATGAACTCTCTGCCAGTTTCCCCCAAAGCATCTAATTTATGAACATATCGGCACCTGGACTTAGTACCATGAGCTGAAACTGAAGACACTTAAATCCTCTGTATATATTGATCATTTTCCCAAACTTATTATTTCAATAAATCTTGAATGTAATTCAAATGTTTTTCTTCCTTGTGTCATCTTTATATTCATCTAAAAGGGAAAAGTTGTTCTCAATGCAATGTCATGTTTCTCCAAACCTGTCTCTTAGGTTTAAAATTGATGTTCTTGTGTTTCCGGGGTATAATTGACTTTGGGTGCAGTGATGGGGGCACAAATGCTCCCATTTAATTATGTGTATACTTTTTACAACAATAAAACAAATAATTAGTTTTTTATCTCACACATGCTTGCAACTATATCATGTACCATATTTTTCAGATTAGAAGGCGCACTCTTGTTCCCCCAAATTTTGGGTGAAGTGGGGGGTGCGTCTTATAATCCGAATCTGTGTGCTGTGCTGTAGAGGAGGGGGGCGGCTCTGAAGTGGTGTCAGGGGGTTGGAGTGGTCTGGCTGCAGCAGGAGGTCCTGTGCTCCCGCTCATTAGCCTCCTGTAATATTCACTGCACCCGCTGTCCATCACCTCAGTGCTGAAGCCGCTCAGAGTTGCTGGACAGCGGAACAGTGCAGATTACATGTGCCTGCACTCTCCCGTCCTCCCATCATGAATATGACCCCTGCAGGCACACATATAGCCCCCCAGTCACTACACTGTGTGTGCCTGCAGGGGGCATGTAGTGACTGGGGGGGCTGTCTGTGTGCCTGAAGGGGGCTATGCGTGTGTCTGCAGGGGGCATGTAGTGACTGGGGGGGCTATGTGTGTGCCTGAAGGGGGCTATGCGTGTGTCTGCAGGGGGCATGTAGTGACTGGGGGACTGTGTGTGTGATTTCAGGTTGCATGTAGTGACTGGGGGCTATGTGCGTGCCTGCAGGGGGGCTTATAGTGACGGGGGCCATATCCAGGATGACATGCCAGCCAGCAGCACAGGGGGCAATGTACCATGGACTAGGGTTTTTGCTGAGTCATATTCGTGTTTTTCGACATACTAACTTGTTGTGGTAGAACTGGGGAGACCTCCATGCAGGGATCCAATTCAAAACAAGGCAGAAAAGGCCTGAAAATGCAAGAACACCAACAGATAATCCCACAAAGTAATTGTCCTGTACCCAAAATGTCATTGTGTTATTACTCTGTACTCCAAGTGTCATTGTGTCATTCTGGGTACAGGATAGTGACGCTCACACTTTAATACTGGAAAATGAAACAGAGTCTCAGGCTGTTATTATCCTGAACCACAATTGTCAGTATTTCAGTTTACTGCATCTTCAAGTGTTGGGTTTCTCATCCTGTAACCTAAGTTTTCTATTAAAGCCTTTAACCCCTTCCCGACCTGTGACCAATCCAGCCATGGCCGATGCTGCAATATCATCGGCCATGGCTGGAGATTGCGATTTATTTTTCCACATGGGGGTCTAGTTTCCAAAATGGGGTCACTTGTGGGGGGTTTCTACTGTTTAGGTACATCAGGGGCTCTGCAAACGCAACGTGACACCTGGCAGACCATTAAATCAAAGTCTGCATTTCAAAACGTCACTACTTCCCTTCCGAGCCCTGCCATGTGCCCAAATAGTGGATTACCCCCACATATGGTACCCGTGTACTCAGGACAAACTGGACAACAACTTTTGGAGTCCAATTTTTCCTATTAACCTTGTGAAATAAAAAATTGCAGTGTCCACTAACGATTGGAGCAAATTTTTCATTCAAATAGTCGAATGGTGCTCCTTCCCTTCCGAGCCTTGCCGTGTGCCTAAACAGTGGTTTACCCCCACATGTGAGGTATCGGTGTACTCAGAAGAAATTGCCCAACAAATTTTATGATCCATTTTATCCTGCTGCCCATGTGAAAATAAAAAAATTGAGGCTAAAAACTTTGTGAAAAAAAGTACTTATTTTACGAATCAATTTGGGAAGCACCTGGGGGTTTAAAGTGCTCACTATGCATCTAGATAAGTTCCTTGGGGGGTCTAGTTTCCAAAATGTGGTCAGTTGTGGGGGAGCTCCAATGTTTAGGCACACAGGGGGTCTTCAAACGCGACATGGTGTCTATTAACGATTGGAGCTAATATTTCATTCAAAAATTCAAATGGCGCTCCTTCCCTTCCGAGCCCTGTCATGCGCCCAAACAGTGGTTCCCCCACATATAGGATGTCGGCGTACTCAGGACATATTGGACAACAACTTTCGGGGTCCAGTTTCTCCTTTTACCCTGGGTAAAATAAAAAAAATTGTTGCTAAAATATTTTTGTGACTAAAGTTAAGTGTTTATTTTTTCCTTCCATGTTGCTTCCGCTGCTGTAAAACTCCTGAAGGGTTAATAGACTTCTTGAATGTGGTTTTGGGCACCTTGAGGGGTGCAGTTTTTAGAATGGTGTCAGTTTGGAGCATTTTCAGCCATGTAGACCCCTCAATCTGACTTCAAATGTGAGGTGCTCCCTAAAAAAAAAATGGTTTTGTAAATTTTGCTGTAAAAATGAGAAATCGGTGGTCAAATTTTAACCCTTATAACTTCCTAGCAAAAAAAAAAAAAGTTTTTTCCAAAATTGTGCTGATGTAAAGTAGACATGTGGGAAATGTTATTTATTAACTATTTTGTGTCACATAGCTCTGGTTTAACAGAATAAAAATTCAAAACTTGAAAATTGTGAAATTTTCTAAACGTTCGCCAAATTTACTACTAGCATAAAGCCCAATATGTCACAAAAAACTATCTCAGAATCGCTACGATCCGTTGAAGCGTTCCTGAGTTATTACCTCATAAAGGGACACTGGTCAGAATTGCAAAAAAATGGCCAGGTCATTAAGGTCAAAATAGGCTGTCATGAAGGGGTTAATAGTTCATAAATCTATTAAGACAGGAAGATATAGAAAAGGTAAAAGACAGGCCAGCTACACAGTATAGATAGATGAACAGATATAATGTTAATACATAAATCAATACATCAGAATGATGAAGAAAAACATTAACTAAATAACATTATATTTCTCTATCTAAAATTTAAGCTGCAAATGTAAAACATTTTTGTCTTAATTAAGCTTTCAAAATACCAGTAAGTTTTGGCAATATTGATCTTTAATAAATTTATTACTAGAATTGAATAATAAAGGATGCACTGAATAAAGGATGCACTGTTATTATCCAATTGATCTAATGGAATTGTCCATAAGACTCAGACTCAAAAGTGTGACCTCTGCAGTGGCTTTAATAATCAGAAAATTATAGGTTTCATAATTTCTTGGACAAACTCAACTAACTTGTCAATGTATGTTAGGTGTCAAGTTCCCGCCGCTGCACAGGGGGAACCTCGAACCATGTCCTCTGCTGTCTCCCATTCTTCCCCCAGCTGCAGAGGAGCCTGCTCAGCAGAGACATCAGTCCCAGCGTCTTGCTCAAGCTGGTGCTGAGTGTCTGGTTACTGCTGCCATCACAGGTTCTGGTATTATAACCAGCATTAATCTGCCGCGAGCTGATGCTCCAGGGACTAAAGCTTTAGTCACACTAAACGACTTACCAACGATCACGACCAGCGATACGACCTGGCCGTGATTGTTGGTAAGTCGTTGTGTGGTCGCTGGGGAGCTGTCACACAGACAGCTCTCTCCAGCGACCAACTGTCTTCAAAGATGCCGAAGTTACCCTGCAGCACCCGGGTAACCAGGGTAAACATCGGGTTACTAAGTGCAGGGCCGCGCTTAGTAACCCGATATTTACCCTGGTTACCATTGTAAAAGTAAAAAAAAAAAAAAAAAACACTACTCATTCTGATGTCTGTCACGTCCCCCGCCAGCGTCCACAGGGTTAAAACTGCTTTCGGCAGGAGCGCTGCTAATTCACGCGCTGCTGCCGAGAGCTTCCCTGCACCGACTGTCAGCGCCGGCAGTAACAGCGGTGACATCACCACTGTGCTCTGCTTTACGGCCGGCGCTGACAGTCAGTGCAGGGAAGCTCTCGACCAGAGTGCGTGCGTTAGCAGCGCTCCTGCCGAAAGCAGTTTTAACCCCTTTACCCCCAAGGGTGGTTTGCACGTTAATGACCAGGCCAATTTTTACAATTCTGACCACTGTCCCTTTATGAGGTTATAACTCCGAAACGCTTCAACGGATCCTGGTGATTCTGACATTGTTTTCTCGTGACATATTGTACTTCATGATAGTGGTAAAATTTCTTTGATAGTACCTGCGTTTATTTGTGAAAAAAACGGAAATTTGGCGAAAATTTTGAAAATTTCGCAATTTTCAAACTTTGAATTTTTATGCAATTAAATCAGAGATATGTCACACAAAATACTTAATAAGTAACATTTCCCACATGTCTCCTTTACATCAGCATAATTTTGGAACCAATTTTTTTTTTTGTTAGGGAGTTATAAGGGTTAAAAGTTGACCAGCAATTTCTCATTTTTACAACACCATTTTTTTTTTAGGGACCACATCTCTGAAGTCATTTTGAGGGGTCTATATGATAGAAAATGCCCAAGTGTGACACCATTCTAAAAACTGCACCCCTCAAGGTGCTCAAAACCACATTCAAGAAGTTTATTAACCCTTCAGGTGTTTAATAGGAATTTTTGGAATGTTTAAATAAAAATGAACATTTAACTTTTTTACACAAAAAATTTACTTCAGCTCCAATTTGTTTTATTTTACCAAGGGTAACAGGAGAAATTGGACCCAAAAAGTTGTTGTCCAATTTGTCCTGAGTACGCTGATACCCCATATGTGGCAGTAAACCACTGTTTGGGCGCATGGGAGAGCTCGGAAGGGAAGGAGCGCTATTTGACTTTTCAATGCAAAATTGACAGGAATTGAGATGGGACGCCATGTTGCGTTTGGAGAGCCACTGATGTGCCTAAACATTGAAACCCCCCACAAGTGACACCATTTTGGAAAGTAGACCCCCTAAGGAACTTATCTAGAGGTGTGGTGAGCACTTTGACCCACCAAGTGCTTCACAGAAGTTTATAATGCAGAACCGTAAAAATAAAAAATCATATTTTTTCACAAAAATTATATTTTTGCCCCCAATTTTTTATTTTTCCAAGGGTAAGAGAAGAAATTGGACCTCAAAAGTTGTTGTCCAATTTGTCCCGAGTACGCTGATACCCCATATGTGGCAGTAAACCACTGTTTGGGCGCATGGGAGAGCTCGGAAGGGAAGGAGCGCCGTTTGACTTTTCAATGCAAAATTGACAGGAATTGAGATGGGACGCCATGTTGCGTTTGGAGAGCCACTGATGTGCCTAAACATTGAAACCCCCCACAAGTGACACCATTTTGGAAAGTAGACCCCCTAAGGAACTTATCTGGATGTGTGGTGAGCACTTTGACCCACCAAGGGCTTCACAGAAGTTTATAATGCAGAGCCATAAAAATAAAACAAAATTTTTTTCCCACAAAAATTATATTTAGCCCCCAGTTTTGTATTTTCCCTAGGGTAACAGGAGAAATTGGACCCCAAAAGTTGTTGTCCAATTTGTCCTGAGTACGCTGATACCCCATATGTGGGGGGCAACCACCGTTTGGGCGCATGGGAGGGTTCGGAAGGGAAGGAGCGCCATTTGGAATGCAGACTTAGATGGAATGGTCTGCAGGCGTCACATTGCGTTTGCAGAGCCCCTAATGTACCTAAACAGTAGAAACCCCCCACAAGTGACACCATTTTGGAAAGTAGACCCCCTAAGGAACTCATTTTGATGTGTTGTGAGAGCTTTGAACCCCCAAGTATTTCACTACAGTTTATAACGCAGAGCCATGCAAATAAAAAATATTTTTTTTTCCACAAAAATTATATTTTAGCCCCCAGTTTTGTATTTTTCCAAGGTTAGCAGGAGAAATTGGACCCTAAATGTTGTTGTCCAATTTGTCCTGAGTACGCTGATACCCGATATGTGGGGGGGAACCACCGTTTGGGCGCATGGGAGGGCTCGGAAGGGAAGGAGCATCATTTGGAATGCAGACTTAGATGGAATGGTCTGCAGGCGTCACATTGCGTTTGCAGAGCCCCTAATGTACCTAAACAGTAGAAACCCCCCACAAGTGACCCCATATTGGAAACTAGACCCCTCAATGAACTTATCTAGATGTGTTGTGAGAACTTTGAACCCCCAAGTGTTTCACTACAGTTTATAACGCAGAGCCGTGAAAATAAAAAATCTTTTTGTTTTCCCACAAAAATTATTTTTTAGCCCCCAGTTTTGTATTTTCCCAAGGGTAACAGGAGAAATTGGTCCACAAAAGTTGTTGTCCAATTTGTCCTGAGTACCAAAAGCCAGCTATTCATGAATTTCTATTGGGGGAGGCGTTTATACCGTTCCGCGTTTGGTAAAATTGATAAATCAGTTTTATTCTTCGGGTCAGTACGATTACAGCGATACCTCATTTATATCATTTTTTTATGGTTTGGTGCTTTTATACGATAAAAACTATTTTACAGAAAAAATAATTATTTTTGCATCGCTTTATTCTCAGGACTATAACTTTTTTATTTTTTTGCTGATAATGCTGTATGGCGGCTATTTTTTTGCGGGACAATATGACGCTTTCAGCGGTACCATGGTTATTTATATCTGTCCTTTTGATCGCGTGTTATTCCACTTTTTGTTCGGCGGTATGATAATAAAGCGTTGTTTTTTGCCTCGTTTTTTTTTTTTTTCTTTCTTACGGTGTTTACTGAAGGGGTTAACTAGTGGGACAGTTTTATAGGTCGGGTCGTTACGGACGCGGCGATACTAAATATGTGTACTTTTATAGGTTTTTTTTTTTATTTAGATGAAGAAATGTATTTATGGGAATAATATTTTTTTTTTTTTTCATTATTTTGGAATATTTTTTTTACATATTTGGAAAATTTTTTTTTTACTTTTTTACTTTGTCCCAGGGGGGGACATCACAGATCAGTGATCTGACAGTTTGCACAGCACTCTGTCAGATCACTGATCTGACATGCAGCGCTGCAGCCTTCACAGTGCCTGCTCTAAGCAGGCTCTGTGAAGCCACCTCCCTCCCTGCAGGACCCGGATCCGCGGCCATCTTGGATCCGGGGCTCGAGCAGGGAGGGAGGTGAGGAGACCCTCGCAGCAACGCGATCACATCGCGTTGCTGCGGGGGGCTCAGGGAAGCCCGCAGGGAGCCCCCTCCCTGCGCGGTGCTTCCCTGCACCGCCAGCACATCGCGATCATCTTTGATCGCGGTGTGCCAGGGGTTAATGTGCCGGGGGCGGTCCGTGACCGCTCCTGGCACATAGTGCCGGATGTCAGCTGCGGTAAGCAGCTGACACCCGGCCGCGATCGGCCGCGCTCCCCCCGTGAGCGCGGCCGATTGGCTATGACGTACTATCCCGTCCAGGGTCAGATAAGCCCAGGGCACCTCGACGGGATAGTACGTCTAAGGTCACAGAGGGGTTAACCTTGTGGATGCCGGGGACGTGACAGACATCAGAATGTGAGTATGTACTGTTTTTTTAACTTTTACAATGGTAACCAGGGTAAATATCTGGTTACTAAGCGCGGCCCTGCGCTTAGTAACCCAATATTTACCCTAGTTACAAGTGAACACATCGCTGGATCGGCGTCACACTCGCCGATCCAGCGATGACAGCGGGTGATCAGTGACCAAAAAAAGGTCCTGATCATTCCCCAACGACCAACGATCTTCCAGCAAGGGCCTGATCGTTGGTTGCTGTCACACAAACGAGATAGTTAGCAGGATCGTTGCTATGTCACCAATAGTGTGACGTTGCAACGATATCGTTAACGATATCGTTATGTGTGACGGTACCTTAAGTCCTGCCTTGATTGGACTATGGGGGAAGTTCCTGGAAGGAAGCAGCTATAAAAGGCTCTCATGGAAGCTCGGCCATGCGTTAGTATAAATCCAAAATCGTGTATGTGTGGATGTATTCATGCAATCTGATGAAAGCTCCTCATTGATCCCTTCCCTAGCGTTGCTGACTGAGTGTGGGTGTTTGGAGCTAACCAGCACCAGATTGTGAAATTCAGCACAACAGTACTGTATCTACAGCAGCGTCCATCAGAGCGGTTCCATGAGCAAATAGTGCACTTTCCAGGCACAAGCTTAGGGTGGTCAGTGGCATCCGCCAGAACAGTGCTGTACACAGTGTGGTAAATCTTTGGTTAGTTTATCTCTGGCTTTGCAGTTACGGCGCCAAACGCTAGTGGGACTAGAGCAGTATTTCCCAAACTCCAGTCCTCAGGGACCCCAACAGGTCATGTATATCCCAAAACAAGTTATGAATTGATTTATAGCGGCTATTTAACAAGTTTGTCCAGTTTTGTGCAGTCATTACTATTTCATATACCTACAATCCAAGTTTAACTTTTAATTTGCATGCCGCGTGCATTATTATTAGATAGAAGATACATTCACTAAATGGGTAGGATGATCGATATGAATCTTGGGTAAAAAGGACAATGCTGAAACAAAATCATAATGTTCAATTTTCTCTTGGATGGGTTCAATATTTTCTAGTAAAGCTATTTATAAGTACAGGGTCCTACATAAATTACTACATGTCAGTCAACTTTTATCAAATACACATCTGGCATTCTTACTCATTAATATGTCATTATTAATTATTTGAACAAAGATGTCTTTCGACTAACTTATTGTACATTTATTGATTATGTAAGGGGGTTGGCTAAGGTCTGCCACACAAACACTATCAGAACTTACAACTATTTCCCACCAATAATTTTACCTCTCTTGATAATTGTTGTATTTGAAAATATATTTATGCTTGAAGTGTTTTTTTTTAAATTTAATAAAGAGGTACCACCATGGGGTCTAATGTAAAGGCTAACCCACAATTTCAGCTGAGTTCTGATTTTTTTTGCGATATATAGATAATATTTTACTCATTTACTGAAATTTGGTTTCTGTCCCTCATTCCATCAAGTTTTAAATATAACTTCGGTTAAGTACATTTTTGTTAAACTTACTGGAATATTTCCTTTACAATAGTTGACACTACTGAGTTTTGAGAAAATGTTTATCCCTGTGGTCTGAAGGAGGGAGGAAGAAAATGATCAATCTTTGCTATTACCAGACATGATTGATGTGTGATAAGCTCAAACTCAATGTCTACAAAGTTCTAACTAATTAACTTTTTTCTATTTCATATCTATTTACACAATCATATGTATCTGGTCATGGAATCAGGACTCCTTCATTTACATTAGTGATCACATTTTGTTGAGTTGGACAAGGATTACAAAATATAAATGGGGATCTTCAGTTTATTTGTATCCATTGCATTTCATGTGGCCTTCTATACAATTAACCCTGTCATTTACATAAGAAATGTCCTGTGTTCACAGTTGGCTTATGGCTTACAAGGCTCCACAGAAGTGTCACCTTTGCAGTCTATTGTATTTCATGAACAGTGCCATTCATTATTATTCAATTGAACAAATATTGTCCTGTAATAAAACTACACCCAAAACCAGACTGATTTCTTTAACCTCTTAGTGAAGGAGACAATATTAACCCTAATAATCAGGCCAACTTTTTTAATTCAGACCAGTGTCATTTCGTATTGTGACAACTCAGGAACACTTTAATGTTTATCATTGTATATGTGATTGTTTTTCTGACACTATTTTATGTTAGTGGTAAATTAAGGTTGATATGTTTTGCATTCAGTTGTGAAAAAATATCAAAATTTTGGTAAAAATTTGAGTAAAAGTAGTAATTTTCAAACTTTCAATCTTTATATTCTTAACTAGTTAGTCATGCTGTACAAAATAATAAACAACATTTCTCATATGTCTACGTTACATGTGCATCATTTTTAAAATTTTTCAATTTTTATTTAGTTAGGATTTTAGAGCTGTTAAAAGTTTAGCAACAATTGCTATTTTTTTCAAGAAATGTATAAAACCTGTTTCTTTAGGGACCTATTCAGATTTAAATGGACATGTAGTCAAAAAGTTCTGTTTTGTCACAAGGCTTGGAGGGAAGAAGCGACATTTGGTATTTGGAATGTAAATTTGTCTTGAATAGATTGCAGACACCGTGTCTTATTTGCAGAGGCCGTGGGAACCAAAATAGCAGAAGCCCCCACAAGGGACCCCATACACCCCTCAAGGAATTCATCTAGGGATGTACTGAACATTTGTAACCTACAGATTATTCACAAACTGCTGAGATGTGGCCACCACACAATGTGATGTTAGGGTCATCTAGCAATGGGAGCGTGGACACTGGGGAGTAGCGCAGATTTCCCTCATTATAATCCGCCCATGGTGGTTTCCCTTTATTAAACAAAAAAAAAAAATCACTAACATTTTTATAAAGATATTCCCATAAAAAACAATTATCAAGAGAGGCAATAAATTATTGCTATAATTTCCGGTAGTGAGCGTCCCACAACTTTAGGCAACCCCTTTCATAAATGAATAATCGTATGATTATTTGTAGTTCGTGATCAACAATTTTTAGACCCAAGATCATAGTAAAAGGCAGATAAGTCCTTGATAAAAGATGGCATGGAATCCTGTCCTGGTAAATAGCGTTACTGGAAAACATGGACCCCATTCAGGAGACAATACAGTAACCTCCTTGTGTGATTCTGCTATCGTACAAATGAGCAGAACTTACACCTGTACTATAGGTATAAGAGTAATGACTTCAAAAATCTGGAAACACTTGTTAAATAGCCATTATACATTCATACATCACTTATATTAGATGATTTTTACACATTTTACCTAAGCGTGTATTCTCATCCTATCCCCCGCGTGTAAGTATCTTTATATTGTACCCCATGATTGTGTCATTATTTAGGACCCCATTTGTCTGGTTCTCTTTTATCCTATACCTCCAAGTGTCAGCGTCAATCACTTCCACCCCCAATTGTTGATGAATTTGTTCTTTCCTTGTTAAAGACTTTTCATAAATCTACTATGATAGGGAGATATAGAAAAAGTAATAGACCAGTTATATAGTATAGAAAAATGAACAAATATGAGATATTGATACAGATTTGAAGCAGATGATGTCATTTGTCACTTCCTTTTTAATAAACAAATCTATACATCAGAGTGATAAAGAAAGATAAACAATACAGAAATATAATGTAATTTTTTATCTATAATTTAAGTTCCAGATGAAATACTTTGTATTCATTGCCATTTCCAAAAACCTGTCTTGTTTTGGTCACATTGGTAGAGGATACATGTACTAGTTCACTTCTAAAATAATGGAGGCCACTGTTATTATTATCAAAGTGACCTAATTGTATTATCCATGGGAAACAATGGACTCTGCAGAGGTCTCACCTCTGGGAAGTTTTGTAAACACATCATGAATTTTGCATGAGTAGAAATGAGCACAAACTCGGGATCCTCCCAAGCCAACTGTACACACCGGGCATTTCATATGTAGATGTCAGAGTTAAGAGGCCCAGGACAAATTAATTGTGTTAGAAATTAAATAGATTCTAAGTAAATTGAAGATCCCCATATAAATGTTATAGTCCTTGTCCAAACTCAACTTCTGATGGTGTCCGGTCTCTTCCTTGACAAATGTATATGATATAGGTGGGTAAATATATATGAAAATAGAGAAAAGGTAAATAGTTAGAACTGTGCTGATATTTATTTAGAACTGGTCAGAAGTCATGTCATGTCTGGTAACAGTAAAGAATCCATGGATAAGAAATTTCTACTTCAAAATGAACAGACCACAGGGATAAAAATTGTCAAAACTCAGTAATGTCAGCTATTGCAAAAGTAAAGATTATTCTGGTCAGGAAACTTGTCATAAATCAGGTATTTATCCTATTGTCACAATTCTATACAGTTACATCTAAAAACAGGCTGGAATTAGGGACAGAAGTCAGAGCTAATTTTACCTTGAACTATTCAAATGAGATAAGTATGAAACACATTAAATTCTTCAAAGAAACTCATCAGTATGAGGAAAATGTTATCTACATCCCACAACAAACTCAGAACTCAAATGAAATTGTGGGTTAGCCACTAAATTGGACCCCTTGGCGGTACCCTTTATTAAAAAAAAATACTTAACATAAAAAAATTTTCATAATATATATTAAGACATGCAAAAGCATTTTGTTGGGAAATACTGCAGTAAGTTCTGGTAATGCATGTGCTGGAGACCTCAGTAAACCCCTTTCATAATCGATTAATGCGCATTGAGATAGTATGTCATTATGAAGAATGATTACACAGAGATCATACAAAGAAAGAAAGATGTGTGAGAAGAGGAACTTTTATCTGCAACCAAAGACACATTTGGGGAGCCAGTGCAGGGATTGACAGAGGGGAGAGGCGGGGAATAGCGGGGGGACAGGTGGATTAGTCGGGCAGCAGAGTTTAGAATAGATTGGAGGGGTGCAAGAGTGTTAGAGGGGAGGCCACAGAGCAGGAGGTTACAGTAGTCAAGGCGGGAGATGGTGAGGGCATGGACTAGGGTTTTTGCAGATTCTTGGTTTAGGAATGTGCGGATCCGTGAAATATTTTTGAGTTGGAGGCGGCAGGAAGTGGAAAGGGTTTGGATATGTGGTTTAAAGGAGAGATCAGTGTCAAGGATTACCCCAAGACAGCGGGCTTGTGGGACTGGGGAGAGTGGGCAGCCGTTTACTGTAATGGATAGGTTCGTTGGGGAGATCGCGTGAGATGGGGGAAAGATGATGAATTCTGTTTTGTCCATGTTAAGTTTTAGAAATCTAGTGGAGAAGAAGGATGAAATAGCAGACAGACATTGAGGGATTCTGGTTAGTAGGGAGGTGATATCTGGTCCAGAGATGTAGATCTGTGTGTCGTCAGCATAGAGATGATACTGAAAGCCGTGAGATTCTATGAGCTGTCCCAGGCCAAAGGTGTAGATGGAGAAGAGCAGGGGTCCTAGAACTGAGCCTTGCGGGACTCCGACAGATAGGGGGCGAGGTGAGGAGGTGGTGTGTGAGTGGGAGACGCTGAATGTACGGTCAGTTAGGTATGATGAGATCCAGGATAGGGCCAATTCTGTGATGCCAAGGGATGAGAGGGTCTGCAGCAGCAGGTAATGGTCCACTGTGTCAAAGGCAGAGGACAGGTCCAGGAGGAGGAGGATAGAGTAGTGTCGCTTGCTCTTGGCGGTTAATAGGTCATTGGTGACCTTAGTTAGGGCAGTTTCAGTGGAGTGGTGTGACCGGAAGCCTGATTGAAAGCGGTCGAAGAAGGAGCAGGAAGATAGATGGGAGGACAGTTCAATATGGACATGTTGTTCCAGTAGTTTTGAGGCAAAGGGGAGAAGTGATATAGGGCGATAGCTAGATACAGAGGATGGGTCAAGAGAGGGCTTTTTGAGGATAGGTGTGATTGTGGCATGTTTAAAGCTTGAGGGGAAAATGCCAGTTGTTAGTGATAGGTTAAAGAGATGGGTTAGGGTTGGGATGAAGACTGTGGTGAGGTTTGGGATGAAGTGGGATGGGAGTGGGTCAAGTGCACAGGTGGTGAGATGCGATCTTGAGAGTAGAGTGGAGAGTCCGTCTTCTGTAATGGTGGAGAAGTTGGTTTTGGAGGTGGAGGGCTGGGTAGTTGGGAGGAAGGGTTCTGGGGGTTGTTTACTAAAATAGTATGATAGTATGAGATAGTATGTCATTATCAAGAATGATTACACAGAGATCATACAAAGAAAGAAAGATGTGTGAGGAGAAGAGGAACTTTTATCTGCAACCAAAGACACATTTCTTGTACTGTTGGTCAGTCTGCACTGTGCATGAGAATCTTTTATGTTTGTTTTTGACAACTGATAGAAGCAAATTATTATTATGTGAAGTTTTGAAGATATTTGGAATTATTTTACATTTTTTTGATTTATCTATACATTTTTCTAATAGCTCCTCTGATGAATAAATCCCCTAAATACCGATGCACGATAGAGAGAAATACAAATTAATTATATTAGTTTTGGACATTTATACACAGGTAAATGATTACTTAGTAAATAGTCAGCAGGAAAGCTAAAGGTGTGAAATGATAAAATATCAGATACATAATAGATAAATAGATAAATGTATATCCAGACATGACCATGGGGAGAGATTTGGAGGGAAGCTCTTTTCTGAGAAGTTTTGTGGGTTCTTCACCTACTGAATAGACTTTTATTATGTAAATCAGATTTACTCTACCTGACACCCAAGATAGTGAAGACATTGACAGGAAATCCATGACCCCTCCCCAGTCTGATATAAATTGGGGCCTTTGCTCTTCCCTCATACATTCTCCTGGAGAAGACCCTTCTGAAATCTTCTGCCATACATCTATCATTGGGAGGAACAGAAAATGGAGAAATCATCAAGACCAGAATCTGTCTCCTCTGACTGCACCACTAACATAGAGGAAACAGAAGTGATTGTATCAGTGCAAAATCCTCATACAACAGGGATGGAGGTCGCCGAATACTTGAGCTGCTTCTGCACCGTGTTGAAAGGTCCAACCAAGATCCGAAATTGTTTTGGCTTTTGGACCGGGAACTGGTCTTTCATGGTCAGGCTGAGAGAAGACCCGTCCTCCTCTGATGGTCTCCTGCATCTACCAGAAAGATGCACATTAGGAAACTCTGAAGCAACAATTTCTTATTCAGACACGTCACTGAGCAATAATAGAAGGATGATGGTGGAACATGAGGAAGGAATCATATCACGTCTCTGCTGCCACTGCCTTCAGCAAAGCAATATTTTCATGGACTATTCTGGTCACCTCAAGGAAATCCAAGACCGGATATTTAAGAACCCCGAGATACATCAGAGAAAAAGTAACAGGTAAGAGGACAATGCGCTCCACCATTCATTACCAGGGTCTCCAGATGTCATCTGTTCTTGGGACAAATGGTAAAGAGTCATAACCAACTTGATGTTGACTTCTATTTATTGTTATTTTTTTTTGCAAGTTCAAATCTTATAATCTACTGCACAAAATATGAGCCATGATTGATCGGGATGAGTTTAGGGCTGAATATATTTTAAAACTTATTATTGATGCCAATGATATCTAAAACATGGCCATTTCCGAAAAAACTCAGATTATTCCAGTTTATTTTATAAAAAGAGGTACATTCAGCAGAGTTTTGCCTATTGTTGCATTTTATAGTGGTGTAATATCTATATTTTATCCTCCTTTTCCCACAGATGAAATCATTTCTTTGCTGATGGAGATGACAGAAGAACCGGAGGCAACAGAATTTTGAAAAGAATTCTGGATCCAATCTGTATGAACTCTCTGCCAGTTTCCCCCAAAGCATCTAATTTATGAACATATCGGCACCTGGACTTAGTACCATGAGCTGAAACTGAAGACACTTAAATCCTCTGTATATATTGATCATTTTCCCAAACTTGTTATTTCAATAAATCTTGAATGGAATTCAAATGTTTTTCTTCCTTGTGTCATCTTTATATTCATCTAAAAGGGAAAAGTTGTTCTCAATGCAATGTCATGTTTCCCCAAACCTGTCTCTTAGGTTTAAAATTGATGTTCTTGTGTTTCCGGGGTATAATTGACTTTGGGTGCAGTGATGGGGGCACAAATGCTCCCATTTAATTATGTGTATACTTTTTACAACAATAAAACAAATAATTAGTTTTTTATCTCACACATGCTTGCAACTATATCATGTACCATATTTTTCAGATTAGAAGGCGCACTCTTGTTCCCCCAAATTTTGGGTGAAGTGGGGGGTGCGTCTTATAATCCGAATCTGTATCCTGTGCTGTAGAGGAGGGGGGGCGGCTCTGAAGTGGTGTCAGGGGGTTGGAGTGGTCTGGCTGCAGCAGGAGGTCCTGTGCTCCCGCTCATTAGCCTCATGTAATATTCAGTGCACCCGCTGTCCATCACCTCAGTGCTGAAGCCGCTCAGAGTTGCTGGACAGGGGAACAGTGCAGATTACATGTGCCTGCACTCCCCCTCCTCCCATCATGAATATGACCCCTGCAGGCACACATATAGCCCCCCAGTCACTACACTGTGTGCCTGCAGGGGGCATGTAGTGACTGGGGGGGCTGTCTGTGTGCCTGAAGGGGGCTATGCGTGTGTCTGCAGGGGGCATGTAGTGACAGGGGGACTGTGTGTGTGATTTCAGGTTGCATGTAGTGACTGGGGGCTATGTGCGTGCCTGCAGGGGGGCTTATAGTGACGGGGGCCATATCCAGGATGACATGCCAGCCAGCAGCACAGGGGGCAATGTACCATGGACTAGGGTTTTTGCTGAGTCATATTCGTGTTTTTCGACATACTAACTTGTTGTGGTAGAACTGGGGAGACCTCCATGCAGGGATCCAATTCAAAACAAGGCAGAAAAGGCCTGAAAATGCAAGAACACCAACAGATTATTATTATTATTATTTATTATTATAGCGCCATTTATTCCATGGCGCTTTACATGTGAGGAGGGGTATACATAATAAAACAAGTACAATAATCTTGAAAAATACAAGTCACAACTGGTACAGGAGGAGAGAGGACCCTGCCCGCGAGGGCTCACAATCTACAAGGGATAGGTGAGGATACAGTAGGTGAGGGTAGAGCTGGCCGTGCAGCGGTTTGGTCAATCGGTGGTTACTGCAGGTTGTAGGCTTGTCGGAAGAGGTGGGTCTTCAGGTTCTTTTTGAAGGTTTCGATGGTAGGCGAGAGTCTGATATGTTGTGGTAGAGCATATAATCCCACAAAGTAATTGTCCTGTACCCAAAATGTCATTGTGTTATTACTCTGTACCCCAAGTGTCATTGTGTCATTCTGGGTACAGGATAGTGACGCTCACACTTTAATACTGGAAAATGAAACAGTCTCAGGCTGTTATTATCCTGAACCACAATTGTCAGTATTTCAGTTTACTGCATCTCCAAGTGTTGGGTTTCTCATCCTGTAACCTAAGTTCTCTATTAAAGCCTTTAACCCCTTCCCGACCTGTGACCAATCCAGCCATGGCCGATGCTGCAATATCATCGGCCATGGCTGGAGATTGCGATTTATTTTTCCACATGGGGGTCTAGTTTCCAAAATGGGGTCACTTGTAGGGGGTTTCTACTGTTTAGGTACATCAGGGGCTCTGCAAACGCAACGTGACACCTGGCAGACCATTAAATCAAAGTCTGCATTTCAAAACGTCACTACTTCCCTTCCGAGCCCTGCCATGTGCCCAAATAGTGGATTACCCCCACATATGGTACCCGTGTACTCAGAACAAACTGGACAACAACTTTTGGAGTCCAATTTTTCCTATTAACCTTGTGAAATAAAAAATTGCAGTGTCCACTAACGATTGGAGCAAATTTTTCATTCAAATAGTCGAATGGTGCTCCTTCCCTTCCGAGCCCTGTCATGCGCCCAAACAGTGGTTCCTCCACATATAGGATGTCGGCGTACTCAGGACATATTGGACAACAACTTTCAGGGTCCAGTTTCTCCTTTTACCCTGGGTAAAATAAAAAAATTGTTGCTAAAATATTTTTGTGACTAAGAAGTTAAATGTTTATTTTTTCCTTCCATGTTGCTTCTGCTGCTGTAAAATACCTGAATGGTTAATAGACTTCTTGAATGTGGTTTTGTGCACCTTGAGGGGTGCAGTTTTTAGAATGGTGTCAGTTTGGAGCATTTTCAGCCATATAGACCCCTCAAACTGACTTCAAATGTGAGGTGGTCCCTAAAAAAAATGGTTTTGTAAATTTTGCTGTAAAAATTAGAAATCGGTCAAATTTTAACCCTTATAACTTCCTAGCAAAAAAAAAAGTGTTGTTTCCAAAATTGTGCTGATGTAAAGTATACATGTGGGAAATGTTATTTATTAACTATTTTGTGTCACATAGCTCTGGTTTAACAGAATAAAAATTCAAAATTTGAAAATTGTGAAATTTTCTAAACGTTTGCCAAATTTACTACTAGCATAAAGTCCAATATGTCACAAAAAACAATCTCAGAATCGCTACGATCCGTTGAAGCGTTCCTGAGTTATTACCTCATAAAGGGACACTGGTCAGAACTGCAAAAAAATGGCCAGGTCATTAAGGTCAAAATAGGTTGTCATGAAGGGGTTAATTTTTCATAAATCTATTAAGACAGGAAGATATAGAAAAGGTAAAAGACAGGCCAGTTACACAGTATAGATAGATGAACAGATATAATGTTAATACATAAATCAATACATCAGAATGATGAAGAAAAACATTAACTAAATAACATTATATTTCTCTATCTAAAATTTAAGCTGCAAATGTAAAACATTTTTGTCTTAATTAAGCTTTCAAGATACCAGTAAGTTGTGGCTATATTGATCTTTAATAAATTTATTACTAGAATTGAATAATAAAGGATGCACTGTTATTATCCAATTGATCTAATGAAATTGTCCATAAGACTCAGACTCAAAAGTGCGACCTCTGCAGTGGCTTTAATATTCAGAAAATTATAGGTTTCATAATCCTTGGACAAACTCAACTAACTTTGATCAATGTATGTTAGGTGTCAAGTTCCTGCCGCTGCACAGGGGGAACCTCGAACCATGTCCTCTGCTGTCTCCCATTCTTCCCCAGCTGCAGAGGAGCCTGCTCAGCAGAGACATCAGTCCCAGCGTCTTGCTCAAGCTGGTGCTGAGTGTCTGGTTACTGATGCCATCACAGGTTCTGGTATTATAACCAGCATTAATCTGCCGCGAGCTGATGCTCCAGGGACTAAAGCTTTAGTCACACTAAACGACTTACCAACGATCACGACCAGCGATACGACCTGGCCGTGATTGTTGGTAAGTCGTTGTGTGGTCGCTGGGGAGCTGTCACACAGACAGCTCTCTCCAGCAACCAACGATCAGAGGAACGACTTCGGCATCGTTGAAACTGTCTTCAACGATGCCGAGGTCCCCGGGTAACCAAGGTAAACATCGGGTTACTAAATGCAGGGCCGCGCTTAGTAACCCGATATTTACCCTGGTTACCATTGTAAAAGTAAAAAAAAAAAAAAAAACACCACTACTCATTCTGATGTCTGTCACGTCCCCCGCCAGCGTCCACAGGGTTAAAACTGCTTTCGGCAGGAGTGCTGCTAATGCACGCGCTGCTGCCAAGAGCTTCCCTGCACTGACTGTCAGCGCCGGCAGTAACAGCGTGTGCTCTGCTTTACGGCCGGCGCTGACAGTCAGTGCAGGGAAGCTCTCGGCCGGAGCGCGTGCATTAGCAGCGCTCCTGCCGAAAGCAGTTTTAACCCTGTGGATGCCAGGGGACGTGACAGACATCAGAATGTGAGTATGTACTGTATTTTCTTTTTTAACTTTTACAATGGTAACCAGGGTAAATATCTGGTTACTAAGCGCGGCCCTGTGCTTAGTAACCCGATATTTACCCTGGTTACAAGTGAACACATTGCTGCATCGGCGTCACACACATCGATCCAGCGATGACAGCGGGTGATCAGCGACCAAGAAAAGTCCTGATCATTCCCCAATGACCAACGATCTCCCAGCAGGGGCCTGATCGTTGGTCGCTGTCACACAAACTAGATAGTTAGCGGGATCGTTGCTACGTCACCAATAGCGTGACGTTGCAACGATATCGTTAACGATATCGTTATGTGTGTTAGGGGTCGAGTTCCCGCTTCTGCACAGGGGGAATCTCGAGCCACTTCCGCTGCGGTCTCCCATTCTTGTCCAGCCGCAGTGGAGCCTGCTCAGCAAGGACGTCGGTCCCAGCGTCTTGCTCATTCTCACTCTGTTCTGAGAGTTAGTGCTGCTTCTCCAGTCTCTGCCATTAAAGTCAGTGCTGGTCAGCAGCGAGCGGACTTCTCTGGGACTAAGTCCTTGTCTGCATGTACTGAGCATGCCCAGCGTAAGGTCTCCCGTTGGAGATCGAGGGTCATGTGCTCAGGCTCTGCAGCACATTCCATTGGTCCTCTTGGCAGGTCCTAGAAGGGCAAAAGTGCTGTGGCCACTTCCTGTGCTGCTGTTATATAAACTGCGCATGACCGCACGGCCATGCGCTAGTATTGTCAAACAATTGTTGATGTGTGTATGTTGTGAGTGCAAGTCGTCCTTGGAATCCCCTTCCCTATTGAATGTCTGTTCGCGGAAGGTGTATGGCTGCTACCTAGCGCCCGACTTAGCCTACAGCACTAAAAACACATCTCAGCGTCCTGTAGCTGTGACTGCCAGTACGGCGCCGTGCGCCTGTCTTGCGCTTTCCATACCCGAGTCTGGGTGGTTAGTGGCGTCCGTTAGTGCGGCATCGCTCGCACTCTTGTGCACTTATATTCCTTAAGGTTCTCTACACACCCAGTTGCGGTGTTACGCCAGCAAGGGTCTAATCGGGCTCTAATCCCTTCTGGGGTTAAGTCCGCTGACCACTTGCTCGCGCACTAGTGCGGTACTGCGGTCCTGTGGATTAACAGGATCGCTTTCTTCACGCTGGGTGAGGTTTAACCCACGCGTGTATCCTTTAGTGTACCGCCATATTGTCCGTCTTGCTAGCTGCAGGGTCTTTTACCTGCACGGTGGACCTCGGACTGCGAACGCACCTAGTTTCTTACCATCTATACATGGTGCGTTCCGCCAGTCCCTAACAGAATACTAGCGCCAAGGTCTGGCTAGTATGGCGGACATTCAGCAATCTTTGCGGTATATCCAGCAGTTGGAGGGTAGGTTGAAGGTTCTCGAGAACTCAACCTCAGCTGTGGATGTTACCGCAGTTGCTGTAAAGGCTGCTGGCGTGGCGGCAGCAACCTTGTCCACTGCCACCCCTGTTCCGACATTATCCCGCCTCCCGTTGCCAGAAAAATTTTCTGGAGATTGCAAAACTTGTAGGGGATTCGTGAGTCAGTGCTCTATCCACCTCGAGCTCCTGGCTGCACGTTTTCCTACAGAGCGGGCTAAGGTGGGATTTATTGTCTCGCTGTTGTCGGACAGGGCGTTGGAGTGGGCTACGCCGCTGTGGGAGCGTGATGATCATGTGGTGCAGAGTGCTCCGTTGTTTCTGGGCACGCTGAAAAAGGTCTTTCTAGGACCTCAACTCACCCATGATACAGCGCTCCAACTACTGGCATTAACTCAGGGTGAGTCCTTGGTCAGCCATTTTTCTGTCCGATTCCGTACTTTAGCTTCCGAGCTGGAGTGGTCGGACAAAGCCCTTATCCCCATATTCTGGAGGGGCCTGGCTGACCATGTTAAGGACGCTCTGGCCACTAGGGAGATTCCTGCCACACTGGAGGAGTTAATATCTATTTCTACTCGTATAGACCTCCGTTTTAACGAGCGGAGGTTGGAACGAGCCCAGTGTAGGCAGAGGTTTCGGCTGGCTCCTAACTTCGCCAAACCTTTGGAATTCCCAGTCCAGGCATCTGAGTCACATGAGACCTTGGAGGTGACACGAGCGGGATCTAAGTCTCAGTCCGCTCGTGCACATAAGGTCCGTCATGTTTGCCAGCAGTCAGGACGTCTTGTCTCCAAGAGTCCTCAGCGGTCGGGGAAACGTCAGCGTCTAGTGGCAGTTGGAGGAGGTACACTAGACACGGCGACGTTTGCCTCAAAGTTGTCCTTCAAGGGGACAATTACCATAGGCCCATCCACTCTTACGGTCGAGCTTTGCTTGGATTCTGGGGCAGAGGGTAACTTTATGTCCTCCGCCTTTGCCCAGCGTCACGCAATACCCTTGGTGATGCTCGCCCAGCCAGTGACCGTTCGAGTGGTAAATGGGTCAACACTACCTTCACAGATTACCCACCAAACCATTCCTTTCACGCTGTCTGTGTCTCCATCACATCAGGAGATAATCTCCCTATTAGTCATTCCTGAGGGAATTGATGAGGTCCTGTTGGGGATGCCATGGCTTCGCTACCATTCTCCTCATATTGAGTGGTCCTCTGGGAGAATTTTGGGATGGAGTAAATCCTGTGAGGGTAGATGTCAGAGGGAGTGCGTTCTGGTTGCTACTACACAGGTACCCGCAGATCTTTCCTCTCTCCCCAAGCACTATTGGTCCCATGCAGACGTGTTCTCCAAAAGAGCTGCGGAGACTCTTCCGCCTCACCGTCCCTATGACTGTCCTATTGACCTCTTGCCTGGTGCTGAGCCTCCCCGGGGTCGAGTCTACCCGTTATCTCTCCCGGAGACGGAGGCAATGTCCCAGTATATTCAGGAGAATCTGGCAAGAGGATTCATTAGGAAGTCAGTGTCACCGGCAGGGGCTGGGTTCTTCTTCGTACAGAAGAAGACTGGAGACTTACGTCCATGCATAGACTACAGGGGTCTTAACGCCATTACCGTTAAGAACAAGTACCCATTACCCCTGATATCTGAGCTCTTTGATAGGCTACGGGGAGCAAAGGTATTTACAAAGTTAGATCTGCGGGGTGCTTACAACCTGATTCGCATCCGTGAGGGGGATGAATGGAAGACGGCTTTTAACACCAGGGATGGGCACTATGAATATCTAGTGATGCCCTTTGGGCTCTGTAATGCCCCAGCCGTTTTCCAAGACTTTGTGAACGACATCTTTCGGGATATGCTCACCACCTCGGTCGTAGTCTATCTGGATGACATTCTCATCTACTCTCCAGATATAGACTCCCATCGGAGAGATGTTCGCAAAGTCTTCGACCTCTTACGGGCAAACTCCCTCTACGCTAAGTTGGAGAAGTGTGTGTTTGAGCAGGAGTCCTTGCCTTTCCTTGGTTATATCATTTCTGCCCAGGGTTTGGCTATGGATCCTGCCAAGCTACAGGCAGTAATGGACTGGCAGGAACCCCATTCTCTTAAAGCGGTGCAGCGCTTTATGGGGTTCATTAATTACTATCGCCAGTTCATTCCACACTTCTCAACTTTGGTAGCTCCATTGGTCGCCCTCACCAAGAAGGGAGCAAATCCCAAGTTGTGGTCAGAGGAGGTCTCCAAGGCTTTTCTCTCGATTAAGTCACACTTCGCTAGCGCTCCCATCCTACATCGCCCCGATGTAGATAAACCATTCATCTTGGAGGTGGATGCCTCATCCGTTGGTGCTGGAGCAGTCCTTTTCAAAAGGATGCTCAAGGTCGGAAGCATCCTTGCTTCTTCTTCTCCAAAACTTTCACACCAGCGGAGAGGAATTATTCCATCGGGGACAGGGAGTTGCTAGCCATGAAGTTGGCTTTTTCAGAGTGGAGACACCTCTTGGAGGGAGCTCGCTTTCCTTTCCAAGTCTTCACTGATCACAAGAACTTGGTGTATATACAGACGGCCCAGCGGCTAAATTCTCGCCAGGCTAGATGGTCCCTGTTTTTCTCCCGGTTCCATTTTACCCTCCATTTTCTCTCCGGGGAGAAGAACGTTCGTGCCGACGCTCTCTCCCGCTCCGTAGTGTCATCTGAGGAGGAGGAGGAGGAGCCTCGGCTTATTGTCCCGCCTGAGAGCTTGAGAACTGTAGCTCCGGTTTCGCTGGAGTCTGTGCCCCCGGGCAAGACTTTCGTGCCAGCTAACTTGCGACCGGAGGTTCTCTCTTGGGCTCACTCCTCCAGAGTGGGTGGGCATTTTGGGACCAAGAGGACATCTGAGCTTTTGGCGAGAACATATTGGTGGCCGCATATGGTCCGAGATGTCAAGGACTATATTCAGGCGTGCGTTTCTTGCGCCCAGAATCGGTCTCCTCGGCAACGGCCTGCTGGGTTGCTTTACCCTCTACCGGTGGCAGACAGGCCCTGGGAGATGGTCGGAATGGACTTTGTGGTGGGCTTACCCAAGTCGCGTGGCTGCTCCATTATTTGGGTAGTCACCGACCATTTCTCTAAGATGGTACATTTGGTACCGCTTCCTCGGTTACCCTCAGCACGGGCCTTGGCGGTGTTGTTCATGAAGCATGTTTTTCGATTGCATGGTATGCCTGATAAGATTGTCAGCGATCGGGGTCCCCAGTTCGCGTCTCGGTTTTGGAGAGAGCTCTGCCGTTTGCTCAGCATAGAGTTAAACCTCTCCTCTGCATATCATCCCGAGACGAATGGGTTGGTGGAGAGAACCAACCAGACTCTGGTGACGTATTTGCGACATTTCGTCTCCGCTAGGCAGGATGACTGGGCATCTTTGCTACCTTGGGCGGAATTTGCCTTGAACAACGCCGTAGCCGATTCCACTGGCCAAACTCCTTTTCTCCTTAATTACGGCCAGCATCCGCGTGTTCCTGTGCCCATGCCCGTGTCATCCACCGATTCTAGGGTGGCAGACTGGGCGGTGGAGGCACGGGACATCTGGGACCGCACACAGGATGCCATTCGGGCCTCCAAGGAGAGAATGAGGGTTTCGGCTGATACACACCGGCGTCCCGCTCCGGTCTTTGCTCCCGGCGACTTAGTGTGGCTCTCCGCCCGTAACATCAGGCTGCGAGTTGAGTCCACTAAGTTTGCTCCTCGCTACATTGGCCCGTTTAAAGTTCTGGAACAGGTCAACCCTGTGGTTTACCGTTTGGCCATTCCTCCACGCCTTGGTATCACCGATACCTTTCACGTTTCCCTCTTAAAGCCCGTTCGTTTGTCTCGGTTTTCTGAGTTATCTGCTGGGACATCGGGATCATCCACGGATGAGTTTGAGGTGAATGCTATTGTGGGAAGCAAGGTGGTACGTGGCAAAAAATTTTATTTGGTGGATTGGAAGGGTCATGGTCCGGAGGATAGAACCTGGGAGCCTGTGGAGCACATTCGGGCTCCGCAGCTCATTGCTGCCTTCGAACGTAGCGAGGCCCAAGGAGGGGGGGGCCCTAGGAGGGGGGGTAATGTTAGGGGTCGAGTTCCCGCTTCTGCACAGGGGGAATCTCGAGCCACTTCCGCTGCGGTCTCCCATTCTTGTCCAGCCGCAGTGGAGCCTGCTCAGCAAGGACGTCGGTCCCAGCGTCTTGCTCATTCTCACTCTGTTCTGAGAGTTAGTGCTGCTTCTCCAGTCTCTGCCATTAAAGTCAGTGCTGGTCAGCAGCGAGCGGACTTCTCTGGGACTAAGTCCTTGTCTGCATGTACTGAGCATGCCCAGCGTAAGGTCTCCCGTTGGAGATCGAGGGTCATGTGCTCAGGCTCTGCAGCACATTCCATTGGTCCTCTTGGCAGGTCCTAGAAGGGCAAAAGTGCTGTGGCCACTTCCTGTGCTGCTGTTATATAAACTGCGCATGACCGCACGGCCATGCGCTAGTATTGTCAAACAATTGTTGATGTGTGTATGTTGTGAGTGCAAGTCGTCCTTGGAATCCCCTTCCCTATTGAATGTCTGTTCGCGGAAGGTGTATGGCTGCTACCTAGCGCCCGACTTAGCCTACAGCACTAAAAACACATCTCAGCGTCCTGTAGCTGTGCCTGCCAGTACGGCGCCGTGCGCCTGTCTTGCGCTTTCCATACCCGAGTCTGGGTGGTTAGTGGCGTCCGTTAGTGCGGCATCGCTCGCACTCTTGTGCACTTATATTCCTTAAGGTTCTCTACACACCCAGTTGCGGTGTTACGCCAGCAAGGGTCTAATCGGGCTCTAATCCCTTCTGGGGTTAAGTCCGCTGACCACTTGCTCGCGCACTAGTGCGGTACTGCGGTCCTGTGGATTAACAGGATCGCTTTCTTCACGCTGGGTGAGGTTTAACCCACGCGTGTATCCTTTAGTGTACCGCCATATTGTCCGTCTTGCTAGCTGCAGGGTCTTTTACCTGCACGGTGGACCTCGGACTGCGAACGCACCTAGTTTCTTACCATCTATACATGGTGCGTTCCGCCAGTCCCTAACAATGTGTGAAGGTACCTTAAGTCCTGCCTTGATTGGACTATGGGGGAAGTTCCTGGAAGGAAGCAGCTATAAAAGGCTCTCATGGAAGCTCGGCCATGCGTTAGTATAAATCCAAAATCGTGTATGTGTGGATGTATTCATGCAATCTGATGAAAGCTCCTCATTGATCCCTTCCCTAGCGTTGCTGACTGAGTGTGGGTGTTTGGAGCTAACCAGCACCAGATTGTGAAATTCAGCACAACAGTACTGTATCTACAGCAGCGTCCATCAGAGCGGTTCCATGAGCAAATAGTGCACTTTCCAGGCACAAGCTTAGGGTGGTCAGTGGCGTCCGACAGAACAGTGCTGTACACAGTGTGGTAAATCTTTGGTTAGTTTATCTCTGGCTTTGCAGTTACGGCGCCAAACGCTAGTGGGTCTAGAGCAGTATTTCCCAAACTCCAGTCCTCAGGGACCCCAACAGGTCATGTATATCCCAAAACAAGTTGTGTATTGATTTATAGCGGCTATTTAACAAGTTTGTCCAGTTTTGTGCAGTCATTACTATTTCATATACCTACAATCCAAGTTTAACTTTTAATTTGCATGCCGCGTGCATTATTATTAGATAGAAGATACATTCACTAAATGGGTAGGATGATCGATATGAATCTTGGGTAAAAAGGACAATGCTGAAACAAAATCATAATGTTCAATTTTCTCTTGGATGGGTTCAATATTTTCTAGTAAAGCTATTTATAAGTACAGGGTCCTACATAAACTACTACATGTCAGTCAACTTTTATCAAATACACATCTGGCATTCTTACTCATTAATATGTCATTATTAATTATTTGAACAAAGATGTCTTTCGACATACTAACTTATTGTACGTTTTTTGATTATGTAAGGGGTTGGAAAAGGTCTGCCACACAAACACTATCAGAACTTACAACTATTTCCCACCAATAATTTTACCTCTCTTGATAATTGTTGTATTTGAAAATATATTTATGCTTGAAGTGTTTATTTTTTTTTAATTTAATAAAGAGGTACCACCATGGGGTCTAATGTAAAGGCTAACCCACAATTTCAGCTGAGTTCTGATTTTTTTTGCGATATATAGATAATATTTTACTCATTTACTGAAATTTGGTTTCTGTCCCTCATTCCATCAAGTTTTAAATATAACTTCGGTTAAGTACATTTTTGTTAAACTTACTGGAATATTTCCTTTACAATAGTTGACACTACTGAGTTTTGAGATAATACTATCTAATAGACCTGACAGAATAACAAATCTGCAGGTGGTTGGGCATTTAGGAAATAGCGACCACAATATTGTGCAGTTTCACCTGTCTTTCACTAGGGGGACTTGTCAGGGAGTCACAAAAACATTGAACTTTAGGAAGGCAAAGTTTGACCAGCTTAGAGATGCCCTTAATCTGGTAGACTGGGACAATATCCTCAGAAATGAGAATACAGATAATAAATGGGAAATGTTTAAGAACATCCTAAATAGGCAGTGTAAGCGGTTTATACCTTGTGGGAATAAAAGGACTAGAAATAGGAAAAACCCAATGTGGCTAAACAAAGAAGTAAGACAGGCAATTAACAGTAAAAAGAAAGCATTTGCACTACTAAAGCAGGATGGCACCATTGAAGCTCTAAAAAACTATAGGGAGAAAAATACTTTATCTAAAAAACTAATTAAAGCTGCCAAAAAGGAAACAGAGAAGCACATTGCTAAGGAGAGTAAAACTAATCCCAAACTGTTCTTCAACTATATCAATAGTAAAAGAATAAAAACTGAAAATGTAGGCCCCTTAAAAAATAGTGAGGAAAGAATGGTTGTAGATGACGAGGAAAAAGCTAACATATTAAACACCTTCTTCTCCACGGTATTCACGGTGGAAAATGAAATGCTAGGTGAAATCCCAAGAAACAATGAAAACCCTATATTAAGGGTCACCAATCTAACCCAAGAAGAGGTGCGAAACCGGCTAAATAAGATTAAAATAGATAAATCTCCGGGTCCGGATGGCATACACCCACGAGTACTAAGAGAACTAAGTAATGTAATAGATAAACCATTATTTCTTATTTTTAGTGACTCTATAGCAACAGGGTCTGTTCCGCAGGACTGGCGCATAGCAAATGTGGTGCCAATATTCAAAAAGGGCTCTAAAAGTGAACCTGGAAATTATAGGCCAGTAAGTCTAACCTCTATTGTTGGTAAAATATTTGAAGGGTTTCTGAGGGATGTTATTCTGGATTATCTCAATGAAAATAACTGTTTAACTCCATATCAGCATGGGTTTATGAGAAATCGCTCCTGTCAAACCAATCTAATCAGTTTTTATGAAGAGGTAAGCTATAGCCTGGACCACGGTGAGTCATTGGACGTGGTATATCTCGATTTTTCCAAAGCGTTTGATACCGTGCCGCACAAGAGGTTGGTACACAAAATGAGAATGCTTGGTCTGGGGGAAAATGTGTGTAAATGGGTTAGTAACTGGCTTAGTGATAGAAAGCAGAGGGTGGTTATAAATGGTATAGTCTCTAACTGGGTCGAAGTGACCAGTGGGGTACCGCAGGGGTCGGTATTGGGACCTGTTCTCTTCAACATATTCATTAATGATCTGGTAGAAGGTTTACACAGTAAAATATCGATATTTGCAGATGATACAAAACTATGTAAAGCAGTTAATACAAGAGAAGATAGTATTCTGCTACAGATGGATCTGGATAAGTTGGAAACTTGGGCTGAAAGGTGGCAGATGAGGTTTAACAATGATAAATGTAAGGTTATACACATGGGAAGAGGGAATCAATATCACCATTACACACTGAACGGGAAACCACTGGGTAAATCTGACAGGGAGAAGGACTTGGGAATCCTAGTTAATGATAAACTTACCTGGAGCAGCCAGTGCCAGGCAGCAGCTGCCAAGGCAAACAGGATCATGGGGTGCATTAAAAGAGGTCTGGATACACATGATGAGAGCATTATACTGCCTCTGTACAAATCCCTAGTTAGACCGCACATGGAGTACTGTGTCCAGTTTTGGGCACCGGTGCTCAGGAAGGATATAATGGAACTAGAGAGAGTACAAAGGAGGGCAACAAAATTAATAAAGGGGATGGGAGAACTACAATACCCAGATAGATTAGCGAAATTAGGATTATTTAGTCTAGAAAAAAGACGACTGAGGGGCGATCTAATAACCATGTATAAGTATATAAAGGGACAATACAAATATCTCGCTGAGGATCTGTTTATACCAAGGAAGGTGACGGGCACAAGGGGGCATTCTTTGCGTCTGGAGGAGAGAAGGTTTTTCCACCAACATAGAAGAGGATTCTTTACTGTTAGGGCAGTGAGAATCTGGAATTGCTTGCCTGAGGAGGTGGTGATGGCGAACTCAGTCGAGGGGTTCAAGAGAGGCCTGGATGTCTTCCTGGAGCAGAACAATATTGTATCATACAATTATTAGGTTCTGTAGAAGGACGTAGATCTGGGTATTTATTATGATGGAATATAGGCTGAACTGGATGGACAAATGTCTTTTTTCGGCCTTACTAACTATGTTACTATGTTACCTAAATTTACTACTAACATGAAGCCCAATATGTCACAAAACAATCTCAGAATCGCTACGATCCTTTCAAGCGTTCCTGAGTTATTACCTCATAAAGGGACACTGGTCAGAATTGCAAAAAATGGCAAATAGGCTGGGTCATGAAGGGGTTAATATTTCATAAATCTATTAAGACAGGAAGATATAGAAAAGGTAAAAGACAGGCCAGTTACACAGTATAGATAGATGAACAGATATGAGGTTAATACATAAATCAATACATCAGAGGGATGAAGAAAGAAACATAGTAACATAGTAACATAGTTAGTAAGGCCGAAAAAAGACATTTGTCCATCCAGTTCAGCCTATATTCCATCATAATAAATACCCAGATCTACGTCCTTCTACAGAACCTAATAATTGTATGATACAATATTGTTCTGCTCCAGGAAGACATCCAGGCCTCTCTTGAACCCCTCGACTGAGTTCGCCATCACCACCTCCTCAGGCAAGCAATTCCAGATTCTCACTGCCCTAACAGTAAAGAATCCTCTTCTATGTTGGTGGAAAAACCTTCTCTCCTCCAGACGCAAAGAATGCCCCCTTGTGCCCGTCACCTTCCTTGGTATAAACAGATCCTCAGCGAGATATTTGTATTGTCCCCTTATATACTTATACATGGTTATTAGATCGCCCCTCAGTCATCTTTTTTCTAGACTAAATAAACCTAATTTCGCTAATCTATCTGGGTATTGTAGTTCTCCCATCCCCTTTATTAATTTTGTTGCCCTCCTTTGTACTCTCTCTAGTTCCATTATATCCTTCCTGAGCACCGGTGCCCAAAACTGCACACAGTACTCCATGTGCGGTCTAACTAGGGATTTGTACAGAGGCAGTATAATGCTCTCATCATGTGTATCCAGACCTCTTTTAATGCACCCCATGATCCTGTTTGCCTTGGCAGCTGCTGCCTGGCACTGGCTGCTCCAGGTAAGTTTATCATTAACTAGGATCCCCAAGTCCTTCTCCCTGTCAGATTTACCCAGATTAAACCTTAACTAAATAACATTATATTTCTCTATCTAAAATTTAAGCTACAAATGTAAAACATTTTTGTCTTAATTAAGCTTTCAAGAAAGCAGTAAGTTTTGGCAATATTGATCTTTAATAAATTTATTGCTAGAATTGAATAATAAAGGATGCGCTGTTATTATCCAATTGATCTAATGGAATTGTCCATAATGGTACCGCCACACATAACGATATCATTAACAATATCGTTGCTTTTTGTGACGTAGCAACGATATCGTTAACTAAATCTTTATGCGTGACAGCGACCAACGATCAGGCCCCTGCTGGGAGATCGTTGGTCGCTGGCGAATGATCAGGACTTTATTTCGTCGCTGGATCTCCCGTTGTCATCGCTGAATCGGCGTGTGTGACGCCGATTCAGCGATGTCTTCACTGGTAGCCAGGGTAAACATCGGGTTACTAAGCGCAGGGCCGCGCTTAGTAACCCGATGTTTACCCTGGTTACCATTGTAAATTTAAAAAAAACAAACAAAAAAAAAACACTACATACTTACATTCCGGTGTCTGTCACGTCCCTCGCCTTCAGCTTCCAGCACTGACTGAGTGCCGGCTGGCCATAAAGCAGAGCACAGCGGTGATGTCACCGCTCTGCGTTACGGCCGGCGCTCACGGTCAGTGCGGGAAGCTGAAGGCGAGGGACGTGACCAAACACCGGAATGTAAGTATGTAGTGCCCTGCGCTTA
Organism: Ranitomeya imitator; assembly: GCF_032444005.1. Classification (NCBI taxonomy): domain Eukaryota; kingdom Metazoa; phylum Chordata; class Amphibia; order Anura; family Dendrobatidae; genus Ranitomeya; species Ranitomeya imitator. Next base: position 19,601,892 of record NC_091291.1, on the reverse strand, counting down.
GTAACCCGATGTTTACCCTGGTTACCTGGGGACTTCGGGATCGTTGGTCACTGGAGAGCTGTCTGTGTGACAGCTCTGCAGCGACCAAACAGCGACACTGCAGCGATCGGCATCGTTGTCTATTTCGCTGCAGCGTCGCTTAATGTGATGGTACCTTAAGACTCGGACTCTGCAGAGGTCGCACTTTTCTGTGGCTTTAATAATCAGAAAATTATAGGTTTCATAATACTTGGACAAACGCAACTAAAATTTTGATCAATATATGTTAGATGTCAAGTTCCTGCCGCTGCACAGGGGGAATCTCGAGCCATGTCCTCTGCTGTCTCCCATTCTTCCCCATCTGCAGAGGAGCCTGCTCAGCAGAGACGTCAGTCCCAGCATCTTGCTCAAGCTGGTGCTGAGCGTCTGGTTACTGCTGCCATCACAGGTTCTGCTATTATAACCAGCATTAATCTGCCGCGAGCTGATGCTCCAGGGACTAAAGGTACTGTCACACTAGACGATATCGCTAGCGATCCGTGACGTTGCAGCGTCCTCGCTAGCGATATCGTCCAGTGTGACAGGCAGCAGCGATCAGGCCCCTGCTGGGAGATCGCTGGTCGGGGAAGAAAGTCCAGAACTTTATTTCGTCGCTGGACTCCCCGTAGACATCGCTGAATCGGCGTGTGTGACACCAATTCAGCGATGTCTTCGCTGGTAACCAGGGTAAACATCGGGTAACTAAGCGCAGGGCCGCGCTTAGTAACCCGATGTTTACCCTGGTTACCATCCTAAAAGTAAAAAAACAAACACTACATACTTACCTACCGCTGTCTGTCCTCTGCTCTCCTCCTGCTCTGGCTGTGAACGTCGGTCAGCCGGAAAGCAGAGCGGTGACGTCACCGCTCTGCTTTCTGGCTGCCCGGCGCTCACAGCCAGACCAGAGAAGCAGAGCGCCGAGGACAGACAGCGGAAGGTAAGTATGTAGCGTTTGTTTTTTTACTTTTTAGGATGGTAACCAGGGTAAACATCGGGTTACTAAGCGCGGCCCTGCGCTTAGTTACCCGATGTTTACCCTGGTTACCGGGGACCTCGGGATCGTTGGTCGCTGGAGAGCTGTCTGTGTGACAGCTCTCCAGCGACCAAACAGCGGCGCTGTAGCGATCCGGATCGTTGTCGGTATCGCTGCAGCGTCGCTATGTGTGACGGTACCTTTAGTCCTGCCTTGATTGGACCATGGGGAAGTTCCTGGAAGGAAGCAGCTATAAAAGGCTCGCATGGAAGCTTGGCCATGCGATAGTAGAAATCCAAAATCATGTATGTGTGGATGTATGTATGCAATCTGATGAAAGCTCCTCATTGCTCCCCTTCCCTAGCGTTGCTGACTGAGTGGGTGTCTGGAGCTAACCAGCACCAGATTGTGCCATTCAGCACGACAGTACTGCATCTACAGCAGCGTCCATCACAGCGGTTCCGCGAGCAAATAGTGCACTTTCCTGGCCCAAGCTTAGGGTGGTCAGTGGCGTCCGCTAGAACGCACAGTGTGGTAAATATTTAGTTAGTTTATCTCTGGCTTTGCAGTTGCGGCGCCAAACACTATTGGGTCTAGAGCAGTATTTCCCAAACTCCAGTCCTCAGGGACCCCAACAGGTCATGTATTTAACAAAACAAGCTATGTATTGATTTATAGCGGCCATTTAACAAGTTTGTCCAGTTTTGTGCAGTCATTACTATTTCATATACCTACAATCCAAGTTTAACTTTTCATTTGTATGCTGCGTGCATAATTATTAGATAGAAGATACATTCACTAAATGGGTAGGATGATCGACATGAATCTTGGGTAAAAAGGACAATATTGAAGCAACACAATCATCTTGTTCAATTTTCTCTTGGATGGGTTCCATGTTTTCTAGTAAAGCTATTTAGAGGTACAGGGACCTAAAGAAATTACTACATGTCTGTGAACTTTTATCAAATACACATCTGGCATTCTTACTCATCTCTGTTCAAATAATTAATAATGACATATTAATGTCTTTCGACATACATAATCAATAAATGTGCAAGAAGTTAGTAAGGGAGTTGGCTAAGGTCTGCCATACAAACACTATCAGAACTTACAACAGTATTTCCCAGCAATAATTTTACCTCTCGATAATTGTTGTTTTTGAAAATATCTTTATTAAATTAAAAAAAAATCGCTTCTAGCATAAAAAGGTACCGCCATGGGGTCTAATGTAAAGGCTAACCACCAGTTTCAGCTGAGTTCTGAGTTTTTTGTGATATATGGATAATATTTTACTCATAGTGATGGGCTCCACCGAAGAAGAAATTAAGTTTGGTTTCTGTCCCTCGTTCCATCAAGTTTTTAAATATAACTTCGGTTAAGTACATTTTTGTTAAACTTACTGGAATATTTCCTTTACAATAATTGACACTACTGAGTTTTGAGAAAATGTTTCTCTGCGGTCTGAAGGAGGGAGGAAGAAAATAATCAATCTTTGCTATTACCAGACATGATATGATGTGTGATAAGCTCAAACTCAATGTCTACAAAGTTCTAACTAATTGACTTTTTTCTATTTCATATTTATTTACACAATCGTGCATCTTGTCAAGGAATCAGGACTCCTTCATTTACATTAGTGATCACATTTTGTTGAGTTGGACAAGGATTACAAAATATAAATGGGGATCTTAATTTTATTTGTATTCATTTCATGTGGCTTTCTATACAATTAACCCTGTCATTTACATAAGAAATGTCCTGTATTCACAGTTGGCTTAGGTGGTCCTTGGTATGGGATTGTCTCTACTAATGCTGAGTAGCTGATGAAATTACAAGGCTCCACAGAAGTGTCACCTTTGCAGTCTATTGTATCTCATGAACAGTGCCATTCATTATTATTCAATTGAACAAATAGTTTTATTACAGGACAATACACCCAAAACCAGACTGATTTCTTTCACCTCTTAGTTAAATCAATCAGGCTGGTTTTGGGTGTATTGTGTTTGTGATAAAACAAAGGCCAATACACCCAAAATCAGACCAACATTTTTTTTTTATCAAACCAGTATTACTTCATGTTGTGACAATGTTGGAACACTAACATATATTAGCGATTCCTAGATTACTTTTTTCTGACACTTTGTATTTTATGTTAGTGGTAAGTTAAGGTTGATATGTTTTGCGTTCAATTGTGAAAAAAAATAATCTAAATTTTGGTGAATATTTGTGTAAAAGTAGCAAGGTTCAAACTTTCAATCATTGTATCCTTAACTAGTTAGTCATGCTGTACAAAATAATGATAAGTAACATTTCTCCTATTTCGACGTTACATGTGCATCATTTTTCAAATGTAATTTTATTTTGTTAGGATGTTAGAGCTCTTAAAAGTTTAGTAACAATTGCTAATTTTTCAAGAAATTTATCAAACCTGTTTCTTTAGGGACCTCTTCAGATTTAAATGGACATGTAGTAAAAAAGTTCTGTTTGGTCACAAGGCGAGGCTTGGAGGGAAGAAGCGACATTTGGTATTTGGAACGTAAATTTGTCTGGAATAGATTACAGACACCGTGTCTTATTTGCAGAGGCCGTGGGAACCATAATAGCAGAAGCCCCCACAAGAGACCCCATACACCCCTCAAGGAATTCATCTAGGGATGTATTGAACATTTGTAACCTACAGATTATTCAAAAAACTGCGCTGAGATGTGGCCACCACAGAATGTGATGTTAGGGTCATCTAGCAATGGGAGCGTGGACACTGGGGAGTAGCGCAGATTTCCCTCATTATAATCCGCCCATGGTGGTATCCCTTTATTGAACAAAAAAATCACTAACATTTTTATAAAGATATTTCCATAAAAAACAATTATCAAGAGAGGCAATAAATTATTGCTGGGAAATACTGCTATAATTTCTGGTAGTGTGTGTGTCACGACTTTAGGGAACCAGTTTCATAATCAATAAACATAATAATTTATTACGTCTAACTACACTTGTATTTAAGTATCAAGAACTTTTAGACCCGAGATCATATTAAAAATGCAGATAAGTCCTTGATAAAAGATGGCATGGAATCCTGTCCTGGTAAATAGCTTTACTGGAAAACATGGCCCCCATTCAGGAGACAATACAGTAACCTCCTTGGGTGATGTTTCAGGACTTGTATCTACTACACAAGATTCATATCCATCATCCCGCTAATATAGTGAATGTATCATATATAGAACAATTCTGCCGTCATACAAATGAGCCTAACTTACACCTGTACTATAAGAAAGAGTAATGACTTCAATAATCTGGAAACACTTGTTAAATAGCCATTATACATTCATACATCACTTATATGCGAGGATTTTTACACATTTTACCTAAGCGTGTATTATCATCCTATCCCCCGCGTGTAAGTATCATTATATTGTACCCCATGATTGTGTCATTATTCAGGACCCCATTTGTCTGGTTCTCTTTTATCCTATACCTCCAAGTGTCAGCGTTAATCACTTCTACCCCTAAATCTTGGTGAAATTGTTCCCTGCTTGTTAAAGATGTTTCATAAATCTACTAATATAGGGAGATACAGAAAAAAAATAATAGACCAGTTATATAGTATAGATGAATTAACATATGAGATATTGATACAGATTTGAAGCAGATGTCATTTGTCACTTTATTTTTAATAAATAAATCTAAACAGAGTGATAAAGAAAGATAAAAAATTTATAGATAAACAATACAGAAATAGGTTAAGTTCCTGATGAAATACTTTGTATTCATTGCTCTTTCCAAAAGCTGTCCGATTTTGGACATATTGGTATAGGATACATGTATGAGTTCAAAGTAAGTTGAAGATCCCCATATAAATGTTATAGTCCTTGTCCAAACGCAACATATGATGGTGTCCGGTCTCTTCCTTGACAAATGTGTATGATATAGGTGGGTAAATATATATGAAATAAAAAAAAGGTAAATAGTTAGAATTGTGTTGATATTTATTTACAACTGGTCAGAAGTCATGTCATGTCTGGTAACAGTAAAGAATCCGTTGATAAGATATTTCTACTTCAAAATGAACAGACCACAGTGATAAAAATTGTCAAAACTCAGTAATGTCAGCTATTGCAAAAATAAAGATTATTCTGGTCAGGAAACTTATCATAAAGCAGGTATTTAACCTATTGTTACAAATCAATAGAGTTACATCTAAAACAGGCTGGAATTGGGGACAGAAGTCAGAGCTAATTTTACCTTGAACTATTCAAATGAGATAAGTATGAAACACGTTAAGTTCTTCAAAGGATCTCATCAGTATGAGTAAAATGTTATCTACATCCCCCAACAATCTCAGAAGTCAGCTGAAATAGTGGGTTAGCCACTAAATTGGATCCCATGGCGGTACCCTTTATTAAAAAAAATTACTGCTTAAAATAAAAATCTTTTCATAACAAATATCAAGACCGGCAAAAGCATTTTGTTTGGAAATACTGCAGTAAGTTCTGGTAATGCATGTCCTGGAGACCTCAGTAAACCCCTTTCATAATTAATGTGCATTGAGATAGTATGTCATTATGAAGAATGATTACACAGAGATCATACAAAGAAAGAAAGATGTGTGAGGAGAAGAGGAACTTTTATCTGCAACCAAAGACACATTTCTTGTACTGTCTGTCTGCACTGTGCATGGGAATCTTTTATGTTTGTTTTGGACAACTGATAGAAGTATAGCAAATTATTATTATGTAAAGTTTTGAAGATATTTGGAATTATTTTACATTTTTTATATCTATCTATACATTTTTCTATTAGCTCCTTTGATGAATAAATCCCCTAAATACTGATGCATGATAGAGAGAAATACAAATTAATTATATTAGTTTTGGACATTTATATACAGGTAAATGATTACTTAGTAAATAGTGAACAGGAAAGCTAAAGGTGTGAAATGATAAAATATGAGATACATTACAGGTAAATAGATAAAGGTATATCCAGACATATGACCATGGGGAGAGATTTGGATGGAAGCTCTTTTCTGAGGAGTTTTGTGTGAGTTCTTCACCTACTGAATAGACTTTTGTTATGTAAATCAGATTTACTCTACCTGACACCCAAGATAGTGAAGACATTGACAGGAAATCCATGACCCCTCCCCAGTCTGATATAAATTGGGGCCTTTGCTCTTCCCTCATACATTCTCCTGGAGAAGACCCTTCTGAAATCTTCTGCCATACATCTATGCTTGGGAGGAAAAGAAAATGGAGAAATCATCAAGACCAGAATCTGTCTCCTCTGACTGCACCACTAACATAGAGGAAACAGAAGTGATTGTATCAGTGGGAAATCCTCATACAACAGGGATGGAGGTCGCCGAATACTTGAGCTGCTTCTGCACCGTGCTGAAAGGTCCAACCAAGGTCCGAAATTGTTTTGGCTTCTGGACCGGGAACTGGTCTTTCATGGTCAGGCTGAGAGAAGACCCGTCCTTCTCTGATGGTGGTCTCCTGCATCTACCAGAAAGATGCACATTAGGAAACTCGGAAGCAATAATTTCTTATTCAGACCCGTCAATGAGCAATAATAGAAGGATGATGGTGGAACAGGAGGAAGGTATCATATCGCGTCTCTGCTGCCACTGCCTTCAGCAAAGCAATATTTTCATGGACTATCCTGGTCACCTCAAGGAAATCCAAGACCGGATATTAAAGAACGCCGAGATACATCAGAGAAAAAGTAACAGGTAAGAGGACAATGCGCTCCACCATTCATTACCAGGGTCTCCAGATGTCATATCTGTTCTTGGGACAAATGGTAAAGAGTCATAACCAACTTGATATTAAACTTTTATTTGTGACTTTTCTTGGAAGCTTCAAATAATATAATCTACTGCACAAAATATGAGCCATGATTGATCGGATGAGTTTAGGCCGAATATATCTTGTAGCTTTCATTATAGTGATACCAATGATATCTAACATGGGGCCATTTCTGAAAATCTCAGATTTTTCCAGTATATTTTATACAAATCGGTACATTTGACAGTTTTGCCTATTGCTGCATTTCATAGTGGTGTAATATCTATATTTTATCCTTTTCCCACAGAAGAACTCATTTCCTTGCTGACGGAGAAGAGAGAAGAATCAGAGGCAACAGAATTTTAAAAACCAATTCTGGATCCAATCTGTATGAACTCTCTGCCAGTTTTTCCCAAAGCATCTAATTTATGAACACATCGGCACTTGGACTTAGTAGCTTCAATCTTCTGTATATTTTGATCATTTTGCCAAACTTAATACTTCAATAAAACTTGAATTTAATGCAATTTTTTTCTTCCTTGTGTCATTTTTATATTCATCTAAAAAGGGAAAAGTTGTTATCAATGCAAGTCATCAAAATTGATGTTTTGGTGTTTCTGGGTTATAAGTGACTTTGGGTGCAGTGATGGGGGCGCAAATACTCCCATTAAATTATGTGTATACTTTTTACAATAATAAAACAAATAGCTAGTTTTTTTTTTTAAATCTCATTCGTGCTCGTAGCTATATCATGTATATATGAGCTGCTCTGGACCACATTACATGTCAATACAGTACATGTGTTCCCAGGTTCTTCACATATAATAATCACAGAGATGCATCTTCATCTCCTGATATTTATTCTAAGAAATAATCACTTTTTGTTTCTAAAAACAGAATACACGTGTGACATTTCTGTACAGTATATAAACCCCCTATATCTCCGAGTCTGTTGTGGTAGAACTGGGGAGACCTCCATGCAGGGATCCAATTCAAAACAAGGCAGAAAAATCCTGAAAATACAAGAACACCAAGAGTTAATCCCACAAAGTAATTTTCCTGTACCCAAAATGTCATGGTGTTAATACTCTGTACCCCAAGTGTCATTGTTATTATGTGTACAGGATAGTGTCGCTCACACTTGAATACTGGAAAATGATACCAAGTCTCAGGCTGTTATTACCCTAAATCCAAATTGTCAGTATTTCATTTTACTGTATCTCCAAGTGTTGGGTTTCTCATCCTCTAACCAAAGTTCTCTTTTTATTAAAGCCTTTAATATTTCATAAATCTATTAAGACAGGAAGATATAGAAAAGATAACAGACAGGCCAGTTACACAGTATAGATAGATGAACAGATATGAGGTCAATACATAAATCAATACATCAGAGGGATGAAGAAAGAAACATCAACTAAACAACATTATATTTCTCTATCTAAAATTTAAGCTACAAATATAAACATTTGTCTTAATTAAGCTTTCAAGATACCAGTAAGTTTTGGCAATATTGATCTTTAATAAATTTATTACTAGAATTGAATAATAAAGGATGCACTTTTATCCAATTGATCTAATGGAATTGTCCACAAGACTCAGACTCTGCAAAGGTCACACTTTTTTGTGGCTTCATAATCCGAAAGTTATGCGTTTTATAATCTTTGGACAAACTCAACTAAATTTTATTCAATGTATGTTAGGTGTCGTGTTCCCAAAGCTGCACAGGGGGAATCTCGAGCCATGTCCTCTGCTGTCTCCCATTCTTCCCCAGCTGCAGAGGAGCCTGCTCAGCAGAGACGTCAGTCCCAGCATCTTGCTCAAGCTGGTGCTGAGCGTCTGGTTACTGCTGCCATCATAGTTTCTGCTATTATAACCAGCATTAATCAGCAGCAAGCAGATGCTCCAGGGACTAAGTCCTGCTTTATGTCAGCTGAGCATGTCTATGGGACGACCTCTCATAGGAGGTCGGGGGTCACATGCTCGGGTCTTAAAGCGGTCTTGATTGGACCACGGGGAAGTTCCTGGAAGGAAGCAGCTATAAAAGGCTCTCATGGAAGCTCGGCCATGCAATAGTATAAATCTAAAATCGTGTATGTGTGCATGTATGTATGCAATCTGATAAAAGCTCCTCATTGATCCCCTTCCCTAGCGTTGCTGACTGTGTGGGTGTCTGGGGCTAACTTGCGGCAGATTGTGGCTTTCAGCACAACAGTACTGCATCTACAGCAGCGTCCATAAGAGCAGCTCCGTGACCAAATAGTGCACTTTCCTGGCCCAAACTTAGTGTGGTTAATGGTGTCCGCCAGAACGGCGCTGCACGCACAGTGTGGTAAATCTTTAGCTCGTTTTTCTCTGCCTTTGCAGTTGCGGCGCTGAATGCTAGTGGGTGGTGGTGGGAGACTCACTACTGAGAGGCACCGAAGCAGCCATCTGCAGACCGGACATAACTGCAAGAGAAGTATGCTGCCTTCCAGGTGCGATGATCAAGGATGTGACCGATAGGATACCAAAGCTCTTCAGCTCCAAGGACGTCCACCCATTTCTTCTGATACATGTTGGCACCAATGACACGGCAAGGAAGGACCTACCGACAATCTGCAAGGACTTTGAAGAGTTGGGGAAGAAAGTAAAGGAACTGGATGCACAGGTAGTTTTTTCTTCTATCCTTCCAGTAGACGGGCATGGCACCAGGAGATGGAACAGGATCCTTGATGCAAACAACTGGCTAAGACGATGGTGCAGACAACAAGGATTTGGATTCCTGGACCACGGTGTGAATTACTGGTATGATGGACTCCTCGCCAGAGACGGACTACACCTCAACAAACCTGGGAAAAACACATTCGCCAGAAGACTCGCTACACTCATCAGGAGGGCGTTAAACTAGAAGAAGAGGGGACGGGAAGAAAAACATTAGACTCGAACAAAGACGACCCAGGAAAACATACTCAGAAGGGAGGTAAGAACATTTCTAAAACAATCCACAGTGAGGAGATTGGAACAAAACAAAATCCTCTAAACTGCATGCTCGCAAACGCCAGAAGCCTGACAAACAAGATGGAAGAACTAGAAGCAGAAATATCTACAGGTAACTTTGACATAGTGGGAATAACCGAGACATGGTTAGATGAAAGCTATGACTGGGCAGTTAACTTACAGGGTTACAGTCTGTTTAGAAAGGATCATAAAAATCGGAGAGGAGGGGTTTGTCTCTATGTAAAATCTTGTCTAAAGTCCACTTTAAGGGAGGATATTAGCGAAGGGAATGAGGATGTCGAGTCCATATGGGTTGAAATTCATGGAGGGAAAAATGGTAACAAAATTCTCATTGGGGTCTGTTACAAACCCCCAAATATAACAGAAAGCATGGAAAGTCTACTTCTAAAGCAGATAGATGAAGCTGCAACCCATAATGAGGTCCTGGTTATGGGGGACTTTAACTACCCGGATATTAACTGGGAAACAGAAACCTGTGAAACCCATAAAGGCAACAGGTTTCTGCTAATAACCAAGAAAAATTATCTTTCACAATTGGTGCAGAATCCAACCAGAGGAGCAGCACTTTTAGACCTAATACTATCTAATAGACCTGACAGAATAACAAATCTGCAGGTGGTTGGGCATTTAGGAAATAGCGACCACAATATTGTGCAGTTTCACCTGTCTTTCACTAGGGGGACTTGTCAGGGAGTCACAAAAACATTGAACTTTAGGAAGGCAAAGTTTGAACAGCTTAGAGATGCCCTTAATCTGGTAGACTGGGACAATATCCTCAGAAATGAGAATACAGATAATAAATGGGAAATGTTTAAGAACATCCTAAATAGGCAGTGTAAGCGGTTTATACCTTGTGGGAATAAAAGGACTAGAAATAGGAAAAACCCAATGTGGCTAAACAAAGAAGTAAGACAGGCAATTAACAGTAAAAAGAAAGCATTTGCACTACTAAAGCAGGATGGCACCATTGAAGCTCTAAAAAACTATAGGGAGAAAAATACTTTATCTAAAAAACTAATTAAAGCTGCCAAAAAGGAAACAGAGAAGCACATTGCTAAGGAGAGTAAAACTAATCCCAAACTGTTCTTCAACTATATCAATAGTAAAAGAATAAAAACTGAAAATGTAGGCCCCTTAAAAAATAGTGAGGAAAGAATGGTTGTAGATGACGAGGAAAAAGCTAACATATTAAACACCTTCTTCTCCACGGTATTCACAGTGGAAAATGAAATGCTAGGTGAAATCCCAAGAAACAATGAAAACCCTATATTAAGGGTCACCAATCTAACCCAAGAAGAGGTGCGAAACCGGCTAAATAAGATTAAAATAGATAAATCTCCGGGTCCGGATGGCATACACCCACGAGTACTAAGAGAACTAAGTAATGTAATAGATAAACCATTATTTCTTATTTTTAGTGACTCTATAGCGACAGGGTCTGTTCCGCAGGACTGGCGCATAACAAATGTGGTGCCAATATTCAAAAAGGGCTCTAAAAGTGAACCTGGAAATTATAGGCCAGTAAGTCTAACCTCTATTGTTGGTAAAATATTTGAAGGGTTTCTGAGGGATGTTATTCTGGATTATCTCAATGAGAATAACTGTTTAACTCCATATCAGCATGGGTTTATGAGAAATCGCTCCTGTCAAACCAATCTAATCAGTTTTTATGAAGAGGTAAGCTATAGACTGGACCACGGTGAGTCATTGGACGTGGTATATCTCGATTTTTCCAAAGCGTTTGATACCGTGCCGCACAAGAGGTTGGTACACAAAATGAGAATGCTTGGTCTGGGGGAAATTGTGTGTAAATGGGTTAGTAACTGGCTTAGTGATAGAAAGCAGAGGGTGGTTATAAATGGTATAGTCTCTAACTGGGTCGCTGTGACCAGTGGGGTACCGCAGGGGTCAGTATTGGGACCTGTTCTCTTCAACATATTCATTAATGATCTGGTAGAAGGTTTACACAGTAAAATATCGATATTTGCAGATGATACAAAACTATGTAAAGCAGTTAATACAAGAGAAGATAGTATTCTGCTACAGATGGATCTGGATAAGTTGGAAACTTGGGCTGAAAGGTGGCAGATGAGGTTTAACAATGATAAATGTAAGGTTATACACATGGGAAGAAGGAATCAATGTCACCATTACACACTGAATGGGAAACCACTGGGTAAATCTGACAGGGAGAAGGACTTGGGGATCCTAGTTAATGATAAACTTACCTGGAGCAGCCAGTGCCAGGCAGCAGCTGCCAAGGCAAACAGGATCATGGGGTGCATTAAAAGAGGTCTGGATACACATGATGAGAGCATTATACTGCCTCTGTACAAATCCCTAGTTAGACCGCACATGGAGTACTGTGTCCAGTTTTGGGCACCGGTGCTCAGGAAGGATATAATGGAACTAGAGAGAGTACAAAGGAGTAGGGTTGAGCGAAACGGGTCGAACATTTTCAAAAGTCGCCGACTTTTGGCTAAGTCGGGGTTTCATGAAACCCGATCCGACCCCTGTGCGGGGTCGGCCATGCGGTACGCGACTTTCGCGCCAAAGTCGCGTTTCAATGACGCGAAAAGCGCCATTTCTCAGCCAATGAAGGTAAACGCAGAGTGTGGGCAGCGTGATGACATAGGTCCTGGTCCCCACCATCTTAGAGAAGGGCATTGCAGTGATTGGCTTGCTGTCTGCGACGTCACAGGGGCTATAAAGAGGCGTTCCCGCCGACCGCCATCTTACTGCTGCTGATCTGAGCTTAGGGAGAGGTTGCTGCCGCTTTGTCAGAAGCAGGGATAGCGTTAGGCAGGGTCCATTAACCACAAAACCGCTTGTGCTGCAGCGATTTGCACTGTCCAACACCACCCTCGGTGTGCAGGGACAGTGGAAGTTTTTTTTTTTTTTTTTTCCCCTCAGCGCTGTAGCTCATTGGGCTGCCCTAGAAGGCTCCCTGATAGCTGCATTGCTGTGTGTACGCCGCTGTGCAAACCAACTGCTTTTTTCAAAGCACAAATCCTCTTGTTCCTTCCTTTCTGCACAGCTATCTTTTTTGTTTGTCCACACTTTTTATTTCATTTGTGCATCAGTCCACTCCTTATTGCTGCCTGCCATACCTGGCTGAGATTACTGCAGGCAGGGAGATAGTAGCTGCCTGCCATACCTGGCTGAGATTACTGCAGGCAGGGAGATAGTAATTGTAGGACATTCCCTGTTTTTTTTTTTTTTTTTTTTTTTTGGTGGGAGATTAAGATTGGCAATTTGGCATTTCTGCTAGAGTGCCATCCCTGTGTGTGCCATCTCTCTCACATAGTGGGCCATAGAAAGCCTTTTCATTTTTCTGTATTTTTTTTTGTGGGGTGTATAAATTCTCCCTGATAAAAATACAGTGGGAGATTAATATTGGCCTTTGGGCTTGTGTGCCAGTCCTGAGTGTGCCATCTCTCTCACAAATAGTGGGCCATAGAAAGCCTATTTTATTTTTTTTTGGGTTTTATAAATTCTCCCTGAAAAAAAGGGAGATTAATATTGGCCTCTGGGCTTGTGTGCCAGTCCTGAGCGTGCCATCTGTGCCAGCCCTGAGCGTGCCATCTCTCTCACAAATAGTGGGCCATAGAAAGCCTATTTATTTTTTTTTTTGGTTTTATAAATTCTCCCTGAAAAAAAGGGAGATTAATATTGGCCTCTGGGCTTGTGTGCCAGTCCTGAGCGTGCCATCTGTGCCAGCCCTGAGCGTGCCATCTCTCTCACAAATAGTGGGCCATAGAAAGCCTATTTAATTTTTTTTTTGTTTTATAAATTTTCCCTGAAAAAAGGGAGATTAATATTGGCCTCTGGGCTTGTGTGCCAGTTGTGAGCGTGCCATCTGTGCCAGTCCTGAGCGTGCCATCTCTCTCACAAATAGTGGGCCATAGAAAGCCTATTTAAATATTTTTTTTGGTTTTATAAATTCTCCCAGAAAAAAAGGGAGATTAATATTGGCCTCTGGGCTTCTGTGCCAGTCCTGAGCGTGCCATCTGTGCCAGTCCTGAGCGTCCCATCTCTCTCACAAATAGTGGGCCATAGAAAGCCTATTTTTTTTTTTTTTTGGGTTTTAGAAATTCTCCCTGGAAAAAAAAAGGGAGATTAATATTGCCCTTTGGGCTTGTGTGCCAGTACTAAGCGTTCCATCTCTCTCTCTCTGTCAGTGGGCCATAGAACGCCTATTTTTGGTTTTATTTGTTTTCTAAATTCTCCCTGAAAAAATCATTTTATTTTATTTGGTTTCTAAATTCTTCCTGATAAAATCATATTTTTTTTATTATTTTTTTTTCTAAAGTCTCCCTGAAAAAAAAAAAAAAAAAAACAACCAAAAAAAACAGTGGGAGATTAATATTGGCCTTTCTGCTTGTGTGCCAGTCTTGACTCCTGGGTGCGTCATCTCTCAGTCAGTGGGCCATAGAACGCCTATTTTTGGTTTTATTTGTTTTCTAAATTCTCCCTGAAAAAATCATTTTATTTTATTTGGTTTCTAAATTCTTCCTGATAAAATCATATTTTTTTTATTATTTTTTTTTCTAAAGTCTCCCTGAAAAAAAAAAAAAAAAAACAACCAAAAAAAACAGTGGGAGATTAATATTGGCCTTTCTGCTTGTGTGCCAGTCTTGACTCCTGGGTGTGCCATCTATCTCTCTCTCTCTCTCTCTCTCTCTCCCCAATTGTGGTCCATAGAAAGCCTATATTTTTTTTCCTTGATTTGGGTTCTAAAATCTACCAGAGAAAATAACTACATCAATCATTGGTAGAAAAATATTGGCCTCTGGGTTTGTGTGCCACTCCTGACTCCTGTGTGCGTCATCTCTCAGTCAGTGGGCCATAGAACGCCTATTTTTGTTTTTATTTGTTTTATAAATTCTCCCTGAAAAAATCATTTTATTTTATTTGGTTTCTAAATTCTTCCTGATAAAATCATATTTTTTTTATTATTTTTTTTTCTAAAGTCTCCCTGAAAAAAAAAAAAAAAAACAGTGGGAGATTAATATTGGCCTTTCTGCTTGTGTGCCAGTCTTGACTCCTGGGTGTGCCATCTCTCTCTCTCTCTCTCTCTCTCCAATTGTGGTCCATAGAAAGCCTACATTTTTTTTCCTTGATTTGGGTTCCAAAATCTACCAGAGAAAATAACTCCATCAATCATTGGTAGAAAAATATTGGCCTCTGGGCTTGTGTGCCACTCCTGATTCCTGTGTGCGTCATCTCTCACTCAGTGGCCCATAGAAAGCATATAGTTTGTTACATTTGTTTTCTAAATTCTCCCTGCAAAAATCTATTTTTTTTTTTTTGGGGGGTTTCTAAAGTGTTCCTGAAAAAAATAAAAATAAAAAAAAAATAATAGTGTGACATTAATATTAACATTTGTGCTTCAGTGACAGTCCTGCGTGTGGGGCATCTCTCTAATTTGCAGCCACCAAAAAAAGAGTGTGTAACATTGGGCCTGATTTTCGCTGTGGTCTCACCAACCTGTAAAGGGGTAGCTAAATCATACTGAAGTTATAGCTCACCGTGTAAGTTGTGTGACTGCAACAAATAACGTTAGTTTGGTTACGTTTTTAAAACAATGAGGAAGTCTAGTGGAAGAGGTCGTGGCCGGGGGCGTTCATTGTCAGCTGGTAATGAGGGTAGTGGTAGTGGTGGAGCATCAGGTGGTCGTGGGGAAAAAAATATTGCACCTAAGTCTGGAGCTGTGGAGCCAGGTTCGTCGTCCGGCTACACAAGGCCTCGAACGCTCCCTTTTCTGGGATTAGGAAAACCGCTTTTAAAGCCGGAGCAGCAAGAGCAAGTTTTGGCTTATCTTGGTGACTCAGCCTCTAGCTCTTTTGCCTCATCTCGTGAAACTGGTAAAAGTAAAAGCAGCGCGTCGTTAGTGGATGTTCACGGTCAGGGACAAGTCACTTCCTTGTCCTCTTCAGCAAAAACAACAACAGAGAAGAATGCAGCAGGCGACACAACGGGTTACTCCATGGAGCTCTTTACACATACCGTCCCTGGCTTAGAAAGTGAAGCAGTTAACAGTCCATGCCCATTACAAATTGAATCTGACATGGAGTGCACTGACGCACAGCCACAGCCAGACTACTATGCTGGTCCTTTGACTCAGACCACAACATTGCCCTCGCAGGGTGCTGATCAAGAATCAGACCCTGATGAGACTATGTTGCCCCATCACGAACGCTATACCACCGAACGACACGGTGACACAGACGAAGTTGCGCAGGAGGTACAAGAAGAGTTATTAGATGACCCAGTTCTTGACCCCGATTGGCAGCCATTGGGGGAACAGGGTGCAGGCGGCAGCAGTTCTGAAGCAGAGGAGGAGGAGGGGCCGCAGCAGGCATCAACATCGCCACAGGTTCCATCTGCCGGGCCCGTATCTTGCCCAAAACGCGTGGCAAAGCCAAAACCTGGTGGAGGACAGCGTGGCCATCCGGTTAAAGCTCAGTCTGCAATG
Source organism: Ranitomeya imitator (assembly GCF_032444005.1). NCBI lineage: Eukaryota > Metazoa > Chordata > Amphibia > Anura > Dendrobatidae > Ranitomeya > Ranitomeya imitator. The sequence goes on along the minus strand of NC_091291.1, from coordinate 19,585,637 downwards.
CCTGAAAAGGTATCCGATGCTAGAAAGAGTGCAGTCTGGCATTTTTTTAAACAACATCCAATTGATCAGCGCAAAGTCATCTGTCAAAAATGTTCTACTTCCTTAAGCAGAGGTCAGAATCTGAAAAGTCTCAATACTAGTTGCATGCATAGACATTTAACCACCATGCATTTGAAAGCTTGGACTAACTACCAAACGTCCCTTAAGGTTGTTGCACCCTCGGCCAATGAAGCTAGTCATCAACGCAACATCCCTTCCGGCAGTGTAGGACCACCATTTAGCGCACCACCTGCTGTATCTGTGCAGGTATCTTTGCCAGGCCAAAGCAGTCAGGGTCAGGGAATCACCAGTTTCGTAGTAGGAAACACTGCATCTAGGGCACCGGCGGCAACAATACCATCTCCCACCGTCTCTCAGTCTGCCATGTCCACCGGCACCCCCGCTAGTTCCACGATCTCCAGCTCTCCAGTCCAGCTCACCCTACATGAGACTATGGTTAGAAAAAGGAAATACTTAGCCTCGCATCCGCGTACACAGGGTTTGAACGCCCACATAGCTAGACTAATCTCGTTAGAGATGATGCCCTACCGGTTAGTTGAAAGCGAAGCTTTCAAAGACCTGATGGACTACGCTGTACCACGCTACGAGCTACCCAGTCGACACTTTTTTTTCCAGAAAAGCCATCCCAGCCCTCCACCAGCATGTTAAAGAGCGCATCGTCCATGCACTCAGGCAATCTGTGAGCACAAAGGTGCACCTGACAACAGATGCATGGACCAGTAGGCATGGCCAGGGACGTTACGTGTCCATCACGGCACACTGGGTAAATGTGGTGGATTCAGGGTCCACAGGGGACAGCAAGTTTGGGACAGTTCTGCCTAGCCCACGGTCTAGTAAACAGTTGTCTGTAGCCGTTCGCACCCCCTCCTCCTCCTCCTCCTCCTCGTCCTCCTGCAGAAGCAAGAGCTCGTCCACAGACCGCAGTCGCACAAACACTCCATCCGCACCTGCCACTGTTGCACACCAGGTCTCCCATTATGGGGCAGCTACTGGCATACGTCAGCAGGCTGTATTGGCTATGAAGTGTTTGGGCGACAATAGACACACCGCGGAAGTTCTGTCCGAGTTCTTGCAGCAAGAAACGCAGTCGTGGCTGGGCACTGTAGATCTTGAGGCAGGCAAGGTAGTGAGTGATAACGGAAGGAATTTCATGGCTGCCATCTCCCTTTCCCAACTGAAACACATTCCTTGCCTGGCTCACACCTTAAACCTGGTGGTGCAGTGCTTCCTGAAAAGTTATCCGGGGTTATCCGACCTGCTCCTCAAAGTGCGTGGACTTTGCGCACATATCCGCCGTTCGCCTGTACACTCCAGCCGTATGCAGACCTATCAGCGTTCTTTGAACCTTCCCCAGCATCGCCTAATCATAGACGTTGCAACAAGGTGGAACTCAACACTGCACATGCTTCAGAGACTGTGCGAACAGAGGCGGGCTGTTATGTTTTTGTGGGAGGATACACATACACGGGCAGGCAGTAGGATGGCAGACATGGAGTTGTCAGGTGTGCAGTGGTCGAAGATTCAAGACATGTGTCAAGTCCTTCAGTGTTTTGAGGAATGCACACGGCTGGTTAGTGCAGACAACGCCATAATAAGCATGAGCATCCCCCTAATGCGTCTGCTGATGCAAAGTTTGACGCACATAAAGGATCAGGCGTCTGCACCAGAGGAAGAGGAAAGCCTTGATGACAGTCAGCGATTGTCTGGTCAGGGCAGTGTACATGACGAGGTACCGGGCGAAGAGGAGGTGGAGGATGAGGAGGATGATGGGGATGAGTATATTTTTAATGAGGAAGCTTTCCCGGGGGCACGGGAAATTGGTGGCGTGGCAAGGCCGGGTTCTGGTTTTTTGAGGGACACAAGTGACGTAGATTTGCCTGCAACTGCCCCTCAACCAAGCACAACCGCAGATTTGACAACGGGAACTTTGGCCCACATGGCGGATTATGCCTTGCGTATCCTCAAAAGGGACACACGCATTACAAAAATGATGAACGATGACGATTACTGGTTGGCTTGCCTCCTTGATCCTCGCTATAAAGGCAAATTGCAAAATATTATGCCACATGAGAACTTGGAACTAATATTAGCAACAAAACAATCAACTCTTGTTGACCGTTTGCTTCTGGCATTCCCTGCACACAGCGCCCGTGATCGTTCTCACACGAGCTCCAGGGGCCAGCAGACCAGAGGTGTTAGAGGGGCAGAAATCAGAAGTGGCGTTGGCCAGAGGGGTTTTCTGACCAGGTTGTGGAGTGATTTTTCTATGACCGCAGACAGGACAGGTACTGCAGCATCAATTCAAAGTGACAGGAGACAACATTTGTCCAGTATGGTTACAAACTATTTTTCATCCCTTATCGACGTTCTCCCTCAACCGTCATTCCCATTTGATTACTGGGCATCCAAATTAGACACCTGGCCAGAATTGGCAGAATATGCATTGCAGGAGCTTGCTTGCCCGGCAGCTAGTGTCCTATCAGAAAGAGTATTCAGTGCTGCAGGTTCAATACTAACAGAAAAAAGGACTCGTCTGGCTACCCAAAATGTAGATGATCTAACCTTCATTAAAATGAACCACAACTGGATTTCAAAATCTTTTGCCCCACCCTGCCCGGCTGACACCTAGCTTTCCTATGAAAAGGTCTTGCCTGTGGACTTTTCTGAATGACTTTTCCAATCTCGTAATTTTCTTCACCTGATTGTCCAGCATACGACATGTTTCAACCTCACGAAATGGCCAAACTCCCCACACGGGGCCGTGCTATCGCCACTTTGCGCTTGGACCCTTGAGAGTGCTGTTTGTCTGAAGAGGTGGGTGTGGCCGCTTTTGGTCGACGGCACTGCCACTGGGTCCCTCATAGTACAATAAAGTGTCTCTGGCGGTGGTGGTGCGCGCCCAACGTCAGACACACCGTTGTAATATGAGGGGCCCTGTGCCTGTACCGCCGGCCACAAGCCAGTTCCCCCCCCCAGCTCAAACAGTGCTCTACCACTAGCAAAATTATCTCTCACAGCTTCACCAATGTGTAGTCTAGGCGCTGACATCCTTCAATGCCTGGCACTGACAATACCATTGTTTTGACATTTTTGTTATGTTAGGCCTTCGAAGCCTGTCTGCGGTCCCTTCTTTCTACAACTACTACACTGACCAGGCCACTGCTGGCCGTGTTACCCTGGAACCAATTTAAAAGTGCCTACAGTCAGCCCAATTTTGTTATGTTAGGCCTTCGAAGACTGTCTGCCGTCACTCCTTCCACTAGACTTCCACTGACCATACACTGCTGCCCATGTACCCCTGGAACCAATTTAAAGTGCCTACAGCCAGCCCAATTTTGTTATGTTAGGCCTTGGAAGCCTGTCTGCGGTCACTCCTTCCACTAGACTTCCACTGACCAGACCACTGCTGCCCATGTACCCCTGGAACCAATTTAAAAGTGCCTACAGCCAGCCCAAGTTTGTTATGTTAGGCCTTGGAAGCCTGTCTGCGGTCACTCCTTCCACTAGACTTCCACTGACCAGACCACTGCTGCCCGTGTACCCCTGGAACCAATTTAAAAGTGCCTACAGCCAGCCCAAGTTTGTTATGTTAGGCCTTGGAAGCCTGTCTGCGGTCACTCCTTCCACTAGACTTCCACTGACCATACACTGCTGCCCATGTACCCCTGGAACCAATTTAAAATTGCCTACAGCCAGCCCAATTTTTTTATTTTAGGCCTTCGATGCCTGTCTGCGGTCCATTCTTTCAACTACTACTACACTGACCAGGGCACTGCTGCCCAAGTACCCCTGGAACCAATTTAAAATTGACTACAGCCATGTGTTAATATTTTAGGCCTTCGATGCCTGTCTGCGGTCACTCCTTCCACTAGGCCTCCACTGACCACACCACTGCTGCCCGTGTACCCCTGGAACCAATTTAAAATTGCCTACAGCCAGCCCAATTTTTTTATTTTAGGCCTTCGATGCCTGTCTGCGGTCCATTCTTTCAACTACTACTACACTGACCAGGGCACTGCTGCCCGTGTACCCCTGGAACCAATTTAAAATTGCCTACAGCCATGTGTTATTATTTTAGGCCTTCGATGCCTGTCTGTGGTCCCTCCTTCCACTAGGCCTCCACTGACCTGTCTACTGCGGCCTGTGTACCCCTTGAACCAACCTAATAAAATATTTAAAAAATTAATTTGATTATAAAAAATAAGATCGTGTTGAGATCTCAAATGCAGACATTTTAACAATCAAAACAAACACACAACAAATATCTGGAACTGTACTACAAAGGTCCAACAGCTACAATTTCTTTCTCCTGCAAGAAGTTAACTGAAAGTTTTTTGGAGTTGTTAACACAGATATGGCATCCACCGAGTGTTGTCCTGTCGCGTCTCCTTTAAATTATTTCCAATAAGATGTTAAACTATTAATTTAATAAAATCAATAATTAAAAAAATAATTGAGTAAGTCAAAAGCACATTGCAAATAAACATTAATTACAAATCAAGAAGCATGGCGCGTCCGAGGGTGAGTAGATACCGAATAAGAATATAATCACCCTCGGACGCGCAATGCTTATTTACAACAGCCTTCCTTCCTAAGAATCAGCCCTTCCGTGGTGTAGAGAGAGGTTGTGTTACACTCCAAGGTGTTCCCCAGGTTGCCTTTCCTGAGCTTCGATCTTCCGGCTCTCGTTTAGTAGCTGTTGGAAACTACGCTGCATTAGGCCTACTAATTGTGTATGGGGTGTAGAGACAGGTTGTGTTACACTCCAAGGTTTTCACCAGGTTGCCTTTCCTGAGCTTCGATCTTCATGCTCTCGTTTAGTAGGTGTCGGAAAGTAGGCTGCATTAGGCCTACAAATTGGGTATGGGGTGGAGAGAGATGGTGTGTTACACTCCAAGGTGTTCCCCAGGTTTCCTTGCCATTGCTTCGGTCTTCCGACTCTCGTTTAGTAGTTGTAGAAAAGTACACAGCATTAGGCCTACAAAATGGGTATGGGGTGGAGAGAGATGGTGTGTTACACTCCAAGGTGTTCCCCAGGTTGCCTTTCCTGAGCTTCTATCTTCAGGCTCTCATTAAATTGTGGTTAAATGGAACAACTGCATTTGGCGTACTAGTTGGTTTGGGGCCTACTATCGGTGTCTGCCACTCCTTGCTGTTCTCCTGGTTTCCTGTCCTGAAATTCCATTTTCAGCCTCTCGTTAAGTAGTTGTTAATGTTAGACTGCATTTGGCCTACTAGTTGGGTTGGGGCCTACTATCGGTGTCTGCCACTCCTTGCTGTTCTCCTCCACTGAACAAAGCTGTGCCGCCTGTTTACTACGGTTGCCAATTTTGAACTGCATTTCGACTACTTACTGATTTGGCCCTACTCTCTGTGTCAGCCTCTCATTCCAGTTGTCCTCCACTGCAATGCCCCCTGGTTATTCCTGTGTTACCAATTTTGAACTGCATTTAGCCCACTTTCTTCTTTGGGCCTATATCTGTGTTTCCACTTCATCGTGCCCATTGCCCAGCCAGTGATAGATGAGTCTGCTGGTACATTGACCCATAACGCAACATTCCCCGTGCACGCTACACAACAACATTGTGACCCTGCTGAAAGTCAGGTTGCTCTTCCCGCATACCATACCACCTTACACGGGGACAAAGAGGAAGGTGCAGATGAAAGTGCAGGTTCCTTCATCAGGTGGGGGGAGGAATACTAGTTGGCGACGTCACTGGCACAGGGCCTCTCATAGTACGCTAAAGTGTTGCTGCCGGTGGGAGGCGCCCCCGCCGTGCAAACACACCGCTGTACTTTGAGGGGCCCTGTGCCAGTGCCAATGCCAACGAGTGGGCCCCCCCTGCTTGCTCAGGTTCACAGCACTTGCAAAGTTGAAATACTTACCTCTCCCTGCTCCACTGCCGTGACGTGGTCCAGATTTCCTGGGCCCACTAATTACTTGAACCAGCCCTACCCCCCACAACTTTAGCCAAATGACCCCCAATTTCAAATGCCTTCCAATTATTATAAGGTAAATTACGCTTGACAAGCTTCATTAAGAAGAATGGATGGTTTTGACATTAAAATGGGCACTCTAGGTGTTTTCCTGGCCCCCACTCACTGCAGACTATGCTGCCCCATTGACTTGCATTGGGTTTCGTGTTTCGGTCGATCCCGACTTTACGTCATAATCGGCCGATTTCACTCGACCCGACTTTGGACATAGTCGGGTTTCGCAAAACCCGGCTCGACTCTAAAAAGGTCAAGGTCGCTCAACTCTACAAAGGAGGGCAACAAAATTAATAAAGGGGATGGGAGAACTACAATACCCAGATAGATTAGCGAAATTAGGATTATTTAGTCTAGAAAAAAAGACGACTGAGGGGCGATCTAATAACCATGTATAAATATATAAGGGGACAATACAAATATCTCGCTGAGGATCTGTTTATACCAAGGAAGGTGACGGGCACAAGGGGGCATTCTTTGCGTCTGGAGGAGAGAAGGTTTTTCCACCAACATAGAAGAGGATTCTTTACTGTTAGGGCAGTGAGAATCTGGAATTGCTTGCCTGAGGAGGTGGTGATGGCGAACTCAGTCGAGGGGTTCAAGAGAGGCCTGGATGTCTTCCTGGAGCAGAACAATATTGTATCATACAATTATTAGGTTCTGTAGAAGGACGTAGATCTGGGGATTTATTATGATGGAATATAGGCTGAACTGGATGGACAAATGTCTTTTTTCGGCCTTACTAACTATGTTACTATGTTACTATGTTACTAGTGGGTCTAGAGCAGTATGTCCCAAACTTTAGTCCTCACGGACCTCAACAGGTCATGTTTTCAGGATTTCCATAGGGCTGCACAAGTGAGAGAACTCCTGATACTCCCATCATCTGTGCAATACTAAGGAAATCCTGAAAACATGGCCTGTTGGGGTCCAGGAGGACTGGAGTTTGGGAAACACTGGTCTACAGGGACTCTATCCCAGTGTCCTTGGGACAGGGTCCTGTGACCAAAACATTAGCATTCACTCTGTGGTATTGCGGCCTTGTGATGCAACAGGATTTGCCTCCTACATACCGAATGAAGTTAACCACTCACTTATGAGGCAGATGAAGTCACTTTGAACTGGTCTGTGCTTTGGATGTATTCCATCATTTTAGGTGTCTTTTTAGAGCACAAGTGGTGTTTACAACAGATCCAAGCATGCCTAAAAAGATGGATACCACAGGAGCAGACACCAAAGACTCCAAAGTGTCTCCATTTGACTCATAATGGTGTGCAATTCCATTGGGAGTTTTGTCTGAATCATTTTTGTGTGATTTACATGGAAACACCAACTTAAGTGCTCAGTGAAGAACATAAGAATGTGATTCAGCCTTATTCTGGAAGCGATAGAAAAATATGTACCCCAAAATGTTGCCCATAAAAACCCCCAACTTATCCAGCAGTAAACCAGCCCCCACTCAGGTGCATCATCTGTCACTGGAAACACAGGCGGTTCCCATGTTACTGGTAGAAAAAAATTAAAAAGCAACATGGCTCCCACCCCCTCAAATAAAATCCAGTGAATTCTGCGCACCCAAAGCCAAATGCCCCTCTTTCTGAGCTCAACTGCGCCTAAACCACAGTAAGCCACCACATGTTTGTCATTATTGTAGTAGGGAGAGCCCAATTAAAAATTTATGGGGTGTGTGTCTCTAGAAGCACAAGCTGGGCACAATATATGAGGGTGCCTTCCAACTCTAACATTCTAAGATCCTATATATGAAAGCTCCTCCTACATGTTTTATAACTCATGTCTCAACCTAACAAATTTGGTCATAGTATGACACCATTATCACAAATCAATACAGTTTCATCTAAAATCATGATGGAATTAGGGACAGAAGTCTGGGCTAATTTTATCTTGAACTTCATTTAAGTGAGGTAAGTATGAAAATAATCAAGTGCTTAAAAGAAATCCATCAATATGTAAATGTAAGGTTATACACATGGGAAGAAGGAATCACCATTACACACTGAATGGGAAACCACTGGGTAAATCTGACAGGGAGAAGGACTTGGGGATCCTAGTTAATGATAAACTTACCTGGAGCAGCCAGTGCCAGGCAGCAGCTGCCAAGGCAAACAGGATCATGGGGTGCATTAAAAGAGGTCTGGATACACATGATGAGAGCATTATACTGCCTCTGTACAAATCCCTAGTTAGACCGCACATGGAGTACTGTGTCCAGTTTTGGGCACCGGTGCTCAGGAAGGATATAATGGAACTAGAGAGAGTACAAAGGAGGGCAACAAAATTAATAAAGGGGATGGGAGAACTACAATACCCAGATAGATTAGCGAAATTAGGATTATTTAGTCTAGAAAAAAGACGACTGAGGGGCGATCTAATAACCATGTATAAGTATATAAGGGGACAATACAAATATCTCGCTGAGGATCTGTTTATACCAAGGAAAGTGACGGGCACAAGGGGGCATTCTTTGCGTCTGGAGGAGAGAAGGTTTTTCCACCAACATAGAAGAGGATTCTTCACTGTTAGGGCAGTGAGAATCTGGAATTGCTTGCCTGAGAAGGTGGTGATGGCGAACTCAGTTGAAGGGTTCAAGAGAGGCCTGGATGTCTTCCTGGAGCAAAACAATATTGTATCATACAATTATTAGGCTCTGTAGAAGGACGTAGATCTGGGTATTTATTATGATGGAATATAGGCTGAACTGGATGGACAAATGTCTTTTTTCAGCCTCACTAACTATGTTACTATGTTAATATGTGGAAAATGTTATCTACATCTCACAACAAACTCAGAACTCAGCTGAAATTGTGGGTTTGTCACTAAAGTGGACCCCATGGCAAAAATCGCTACTTAACATTAAAATATTTTCATAACTAATACTAGGATAAGCAAAAACATTTTGATGGCAATACTTCAGTAAGTTCTGGTAGTGCAAATGCTGCAGGCCTTAATAATTGAGAAATGTGTAATGAGTTAGTATGACGTTATCAAGAATGATTGCACCAGAAATTGTAGTAAGAAATAGACGTGTCCTTGATAAACAATGACATTTACAAATTTGTGTAGGACGCTATCGAGATAACTAGCTTTACTGAAAAAACATGGACACCATCCAGGAGACGGTCAAAAGATCTAAATGTATAATGTTTTAGGTCTTGCACCTTCTGCTCAAGATTCATATATATTGTCTTACCTATTTACTGAATGGATTATATATCTAATAATTCTGTTTTCATACAAAAAAAATTAGAACTGGATTATAATTTAAAGAGAATAATGACTGCACCAAACTAGGCAAACATTTTAAATATCTTTAGAAATTCATATCTCGCTTCCTGTCAAAGTGAAAGTGGTGGGTGTGCCCACTTTTGGGTGACGGCACTGGCACAAGGTCCCTCATTGTACAATGAAGTGTCTCTGGCGGTGGTGGCGCACACCCAACATCAGACACCATTGTAACATGAGGGGCCCTTGGCCAGTACCGCTGCCCACGAGAGAGAGTGTTCCCCCCCAGCTCAAACAGTGCTCTACCACTTGCAAAATTATCTCTCAATGCTCCACCACTGTTTAGTCTATGCGGTTAAATCCTTCAATGGCACTTCCCATAACAATTTGTTGACATGTATGATGCTAGTAATTATATTCAGGGGCCCTGTCCTACATTTACACCAGTTAATACTTTGCGCTAAATACCAATGCCTGCAAGTCAGCAGAGGAGCCCACCCCTGTACCTATATATGCCACCAGTTTGTTTATTAATTTTTTTGGGGCGAGACATTAACACGTATTTATTATTTTGGAGTACTAACTGTCAGACACTCCTTCCAATTGTCCTCCGCTGACCACACCAATGCTGCCTGTGTACCTCTGCAACCTAATTAAACCTGCATTGAGCCTAATTTTGTGTTATTTTAGGCCTAGTAAGTTTGTCTGCGGTCCCTCCTGCCAATTGTCCTCCGCTGACCACACCAATGCTGCCCGTGTAGCCCTGTAACCTTTTTTAAACTGCATTGAGCCAACTTTGTGATGTAAGGCCTACTACCAGTGTGTGTGCGTGCCACTCAACACAGCTGTCCTCTTAAAAAGCTGAGCTGCAATTGTCAGGTTTTAAGCCTATCGGAATTTGAAAACTGCATTGGGGCTACAAGTTTGGTTGGGTTCTACAAACTGTCTGCCGCTCCAAGGTGTTCTCCAGGTTTACTTGCCTTGGCTTCTATCTTCAGGCTCTCATTAAGTAGTTAATATAACACTGCAGTTGACCTACTAGTTTGGTTAGGGCCTAATAACGGTGTCTGCCGCTCCAAGGTTTTCTCCTGGTTTCCTTTCCTCAGGTTTGCTCTTCAGGCTTTCATTAAGTAGTTTTTAGATTACACAGCATTTGGCCTACTAGTTGGGTTGGGGCCTACTAACGGTGTCTGCCGCTCCTTGATGTTCTCCTCCACTGAACAAAGCTGTGCCGCCTGTTTACTACGGTTACCAATTTTGAACTGCAGTTAGCCTACTTACCGATTTGGGCCTACTCACTGTCAGCCTCTCATTACAGTTGTCCTCCACTGAACAAAGCTATGCCGCCTGGTTAGTCCTGTTACCAATTTTGAAATGCATTTAGCCCACTTTATTATTTGGGCTTATATCTGTGTTTCCTCCTCATCCTGCCCATTGCCCAGCCAGTGCTAGATGACTCTGCTGGTACATTGACCCAGACCACTACATTCCCCTTGCACGCTACACAGCCAGAATCTGACCCTGCTGAAAGTGAGGTTCCCCTTCCCGCATACTATACTACCTTACACGGGGACAAAGAGGAAGGTGCAGATGAAAGTGCAGGTTCCTTCATCAGGTGGGGGGAATGCTCATTGGCGACGTCACTGCCACAGGGCCCCTCATAGTACGCAAAAGTATCGCTGCCGGTGGGAGGCGCCTCTGCCGTGCAAACACACAGCCGTACTTTGAGGGGCCCTGTGCCAGTGCCAAAGCGAACGAGTGGGCCCCCCCTGCTTGCTCAGGATCACAGCACTTGCAAAGTTGAAATACTTACCTCTCCCTGCTCCACTGCCGTGACGTGGTCCACGTTTCCTGGGCCCACTAAATACTTGAACCAGCCATACCCCCACAACTTTAGCCAAATGACCCCCAATTTCCAATGCCTATTATAAAGTAAATTAAGATTGACAAGCTTCAGTAACAAGAATGGATGTTTTTGCCATTAAAATGGGCACTGTAGGTGTTTTCCTGGCCTCCACTCACTGCTGACTATGCTTCCCCATTGACTTGCATTGGGTTTCGTGTTTCGGTCGATCCCCGACTTTTCGCAATAATCGGCCGATTCCACTCGACTCTACTTTTGAGATAGTCGGGTTTCACAAAACCTGACTGGACCCTAAAAAAGTTAAAGTCGCTCAACTCTAGTCGCAGCAGCCATGACAGGCAGCTGGCGAGACCAATCAGCGACTTGGATTCCATGACAGACAGGCTGCGACCAATGAATATCTGACAGAAAGACAGACAGAAAGATGGAAGTGACCCTTAGACAATTATATAGGAGAAGATACATTCACTAAATGGGTAGAATGATAGATATGATTTGGTTCTACACAAATTAATACATAAAACCAATAACACATGGGTTACTTGCACAGTGAACAAGTCTGTAGAAACCTGTTCACACCACCAAAGAACTTGAAGACACAAAAGCGCACAGAGGTGAAAAAAAGATACTCTGTTGCAAAAAAGTCACAGTAAATAAGCAAGTGCTAGTCAAAAAATGAGAAAAAATACAGGGTATTTAGTTAATACGTTTTTTTGCACAAAAAAAAAAAAAGTATGTTAAGCTGCTCCACCAATCGCCAAAATATACCCATAATAGAGCAGTCCTGTTTAATGTATATAATACCTATCTGATGTATTTAAAAACCTGATCATCTGTAAAGCTATTTACAGGTACAAGGTTCTACACAAATTAATACATGTCAACTTTTATCAAATACACATGTATTAATAATGACATATTAATGTCTTTCGACATACTAACTTATTGCATGTTTATTGATAATAAAAGGGGGTTGTCTAAGGTCTGCTACACAAACACTATCAGAACTTACAACTGTATTTCCTACCAATAATTTTACATCTAACAAATTTTCAAAACCAACAATTAGAGAAGTTTTTTTTTATTTAATAAAGAGGTACCGCCATGGGGTCTAATGTAAAGGCTAACCCACAATTTCAGCGGAGTTCTGAGCTTTTTGCAATATATAGATATTTTTCTCATAGCGATGGGCTCCACTGAAGAAGTCAATGAATTCCATACTTACCTCATTCATATAGACCAAGATGAAATTAAGTTTGGTTTCTGTCCCTCATTCCATCAAGTTTTTACATATAACTTCGGTTAAGTACATTTTTGTTAAACTTACGGGAATATTTCCTTTACAATAGTTGACACTACTGAGTTTTGAGAAAATGTTTATCCCTGTGGTGTGATACTTTGATAACCGCAAAGATTGATAATGATTTTCTTCCTCAGACATGACATGTCGTGTGATAAATTCAAACTCAATGGCTTCAAAATTCTAAGTTCTAACTTTTTTCTATTTTATATCTATTTACAGACTAGTGTATTTTGTCAAGATATCAGGACTCCTTCATTTACATTAGATTCTGATCACATTTTGTTGAGTTGGACAAGGATTCCAAGATATTAATGGGGATCTTCAATTTATTTGTATCCATTGCATTTCATGTGGCTTTCTATACAATTAACCCTGTCATTTACATATGAAATGTCCTCTGTTGACAGTTGGCTTAGGTGGTCCTTTGTATAGCACAGGTTTCTACTCATGCCAAGTTGCTAATGAAATTACAAGGCTCCACAGAAGTGTTACCTTTGCAGTCTATTGTATCTTCTGAACAGTGCATTATCATTCAATTGAACAAAGTTTTATCACAGGACAATACACCAAAACCCAGAATGATTTATTTACCCTCTTAACATACCGTCACATTTAGCGATGCTGCAGCGATCTAGACAACGATCCGGATCGCTGCAGCGTCGCTGTGTGGTTGCTGGAGAGCTGTCACACAGACAGCTCTCCAGCGACCAACTATGAGAAGTCCCCTGGTAACCAGGGTAAACATCGGGTTACTAAGCGCAGGGCCGTGCTTAGTAACCCGATGTTTACCCTGGTTACCAGCGTAAACGTAAAAAAAAAAAAAAAACAAACACTACCCACTTACATTCCGGTGTCTGTCCCCCGGCGCTGTGCTTTCCTGCATTGTCAGCGCTGGCCAGCCGTAAAGCAGAGCGGTGACGTCACCGCTGTGCTTTACGGGCTGGCCGGCGATCACAGCCAGTGCAGGAAAGCACAGCACCTGGGGACAGACACCGGAATGTAAGTAGGTAGTGTTTGTTTTTTTTAAGTTTACGCTGGTAGCCAGGGTAAACATCGGGTTACTAAGCGCGGCCCTGCGCTTAGTAACCCGATGTTTACCCTGGTTACCAGTGAAGACATCGCTGAATCGGCGTCACACGCCGATCCAGCGATGTCTGCGGGAGTCCAGCAACGAAATAAAGTTCGGGCCTTTCTGCTCCGACCAACGATGTCACAGCAGGATCCTGATCGCTGCTGTGTGTCAAACTCAACGATATCGCTAGCCAGGACCCTGCAACGTCACGGATTGCTAGCGATATCATTCAGTGTGACGGTACCTTTAGTGAACCTCTTCTTGAAGGAGACAATTTTAACCCTAATAACCAGGTTAATTTATTTTTTTTTAAATCAGACCAGTGTCACTTCATTTTGTGACAACTCTGGAATGCTTTAACTTATATCAGTGATTCTGAGATTTTTTCTGCCAGTTTGTATTTTATGTGTTAGGGTATGTGTCCACGTGCAGTAAACGCTGCGTGTTTGACGCTGCATAGGGACGCAGCGTCAAACACGCAGCGTCCAGATGTTACAGCATAGTAGAGGGGATTTAATGAAATCCTGTCTCCACTATGCGTGGTAACATGCACGCGGCGGCCCTGCGACTCCAGACATGCTGCGCGTCTTCAGATCGCAGCATGTCCGTATATCTTGCGGCGACGCTGCGTCGCCGCAAGATATAGCACAGGGCCCTATGCGATGGGTGTGATGATGCCGGATGTGTGCTGTGAACACATCCGGCATCATCGCGTCCCAGAAGGGGGCAGGGCTTAGCGCAGAGCGGCAAAGCCACTCCGACGATACCGCCGGCCATCCTGATCGTGGAAACATACCCTTGGGGCTGGCAGAACCCACCAAATAATAATAAGGAAGATATAAGGTGCATTCACAGCTGTGCAGAGAGGACACCTGCTGCTTGGTAATGACAGAGTATATGGCGGTATAATGTGAACACGGGTTAGATTCAACCGGTATGTAAGGAGGCAAACCTTGTTGCGTCAACAGGGCTGCAATACCGCAGAGTGAACACCAGCATTAGGTAACAGGACTGTGCCCCAAGGACACGGGGTTAGAGTCTCATTAGACCACTAGCATTTGACGCCACAACTGCGGTGCCAGGTAAAAACTAAATGAAGATTTATCACACTTCGTGCGTACAGCGCCGCTCTGGCGGATGCCATTAACCACCCTAGCTAGGGCCTGGAAAGCGCAGTAGTTGCGCACGGCGCCGCACTGGTGCTCACTGCTAATAGACGCAGTGTACTCGTGCCTAGTGCTGGATGGAACAGTCTGGCACTAGATAGCTCAATCAAGCAAATCCATGCAACAATGCTAGGGAGGGGCTTGATTAGAAGCCTTCACCAGATTCCATCACATGTACACACATGAGTTGATTTATTCTAGCGCATGGCCAAGCGAGCCTTTTATAGACGTAGCCTGTCGGGATCTTCCTAGTTGTCCAATCTGAGCCGCTACAAGACCCAAGCATGTGACCTCTGACCTCCAATGAGAGGTTGTCTTATGGTCATGCTCAGTAGACAAAAGCAGGACTTAGTCCCTGGAACGTCTGCTCGCCGCTGATCAATGCTGGTTACAAATAGTGATGAGCGAGTACTCAGTGCCAGAGTTTCCCCCGAGCACACTCGGGTGGTTTCCGAGTATTTATGACTGCTCGGAGATTTAGTTTATCACCGCAGCTGAATGATTTACAGCTACTAACCAGCTTGATTACATGCGGGGATTCCCTAGCAACCCCCACATATACTCAGCCTGGCTAGTAGCTGTAAATCA
The DNA here is from genome assembly GCF_032444005.1 of Ranitomeya imitator. Lineage (NCBI taxonomy): Eukaryota > Metazoa > Chordata > Amphibia > Anura > Dendrobatidae > Ranitomeya > Ranitomeya imitator. The sequence continues at coordinate 19,570,353 of NC_091291.1, read as the reverse complement.
TTCATCTAGGGCAATAAAAACTAAATGTCCGAGCAGTTAAATACTCGGAGACCACCCGAGCTTGCTTGGGAAAACCCAAGCAACGAGTACACTCACTCATTACTAGTTACAAAGGCTGAACCTGGGGCAGCAGCTGTAAGCAGACGCACAGTATCAGCTTGAGCCAGACGCTGGGACCGACATCTCTGCTGAGCAGACTCCACTGGAGCTGGAGAAGAATGGGAGACCACAGAGGACATGGTTCGAGAGTCCCCCCCGTGAAGCGGTGGGAACTCAACACCTAACATTATGTTAGTGGTAAATTAAGGTTGACATGTTTTGCGTTCGATTGTGGAAAAAAAAGTTTTTGGGTGAAAATTTCCATAAAAGTAGCAATTTTCAAGCTTTCAATCTTTAGATCCTTAACTACTTAGGCATGCTGTACAAAATAATAAACATTTCTCATGTCTATGTTACATGTGCATCATTTTTCAAATGTAATTTTGTAGGATGTTAGAGCTGTTAAGAGTTTAGTATAACAATTGCTATTTTTTCAAGAAATGTAAAAAACCTGTTTCTTTAGGGACCTATTCAGATTTAATGGACATGTAGTCAAAAAGTTCTGTTTGGTCACAAGGCTTGGAGGGAAGAAGCGACATTTGGTATTTGGAACGTAAATTTGTCTGGAATAGATTACAGACACCATGTCTTATTTGCAGAGGCCGTGGGTACCAAAACAGCAGAAACACCCACAAGGGACCCCATACACCCCCTCAAGGAATTCCTATAGGGGTGTGTTGAACATTTGTAGCCTACATGTTATTCACAAAACTATATAACATTTAGTTATGAAAAAAACACATTTTTCCACAAAAAAAAAAAAATGTTTTAGCATCAAATGTACAATTTCCACAAGGGATAATAAGAGAAAGTGGACCCCACAGTTTGTTATGCAATTTTTATGGAACCTAGCATCCCCTAAGGTGTCAGAACAGCAAAGACCCCAACAAGTGACCTCAATGTAAACTTCACTGCTTAAAGGGAACCTGTCACCCCGTTTTTTTCAGATTGAGAAAAACACTTAAATAGGGCCTGCGCTGTGCGTTACTATAGTGTATGTAGTGTACCCCGATTCCCCACCTATGCTGCAAAATACATTACCAAAGTCGCCATTTTCGCCTGTCAATCAGGCTGATCAGGTCAGGTGGGCGTGGTGACATCGCTGTTTCTTCCCCAGCTTTCCGATGGTGGCGTAGTGGTGTGCGCATGTCCAAGTGTTGAATCCACTGCACGCACGTGAAGAAACAGCGTGAGCTGCGCTATTACCCTTGTCATCGGTGGGGGCGGCCATCTTCCTGGGGCCGCGCGTGTGCAGATGGAGTGCTCTGCTGCATGGGGCTTCAGGAAAATGGCCGCGGGATGCCGCGCGTGCGCAGAGGGAGATCGCGGCGGCCATTTTCCTGAAGCTGAGATGCAAACTCGCCAGTTAGTGCCCATCCATTGTGCCCCATACATTTTAGCACTCATATTGCGCCCAGCTTGTGCTTCTACAGACACACCCCGTAAAGTTTTAATTCGGTTCTCCCCACTACAACAATGATTAACATAGTAACATAACAGTTAGTAAGGCCGAAAAAAGACATTTGTCCATCCAGTTCAGCCTATATTCCATCATAATAAATCCCCAGATCTACGTCCTTCTACAGAACCTAATTGTATGATACAATATTGTTCTGCTCCAGGAAGACATCCAGGCCTCTCTTGAACCCCTCGACTGAGTTCGCCATCACCACCTCCTCAGGCAAGCAATTCCAGATTCTCACTGCCCTAACAGTAAAGAATCCTCTTCTATGTTGGTGGAAAAACCTTCTCTCCTCCAGACGCAAAGAATGCCCCCTTGTGCCCGTCACCTTCCTTGGTATAAACAGATCCTCAGCGAGATATTTGTATTGTCCCCTTATATACTTATACATGGTTATTAGATCGCCCCTCAGTCGTCTTTTTTCTAGACTAAATAATCCTAATTTCGCTAATCTATCTGGGTATTGTAGTTCTCCCATCCCCTTTATTAATTTTGTTGCCCTCCTTTGTACTCTCTCTAGTTCCATTATATCCTTCCTGAGCACAGGTGCCCAAAACTGGACACAGTACTCCATGTGCGGTCTAACTAGGGATTTGTACAGAGGCAGTATAATGCTCTCATCATGTGTATCCAGACCTCTTTTAATGCACCCCATGATCCTGTTTGCCTTGGCAGCTGCTGCCTGGCACTGGCTGCTCCAGGTAAGTTTATCATTAACTAGGATCCCCAAGTCCTTCTCCCTGTCAGATTTACCCAGTGGTTTCCCATTCAGTGTGTAATGGTGATATTGATTCCTTCTTCCCATGTGTATAACCTTACATTTATCATTGTTAAACCTCATCTGCCACCTTTCAGCCCAAGTTTCCAACTTATCCAGATCCATCTGTAGCAGAATACTATCTTCTCTTGTATTAACTGCTTTACATAGTTTTGTATCATCTGCAAATATCGATATTTTACTGTGTATACCTTCTACCAGATCATTAATGAATATGTTGAAGAGAACAGGTCCCAATACCGACCCCTGCGGTCCCCACTGGTCACAGCGACCCGGTTAGAGACTATACCATTTATAACCACCCTCTGCTTTCTATCACTAAGCCAGTTACTAACCCATTTACACACATTTTCCCCCAGACCAAGCATTCTCATTTTGTGTACCAACCTCTTGTGCGGCACGGTATCAAACGCTTTGGAAAAATCGAGATATACCACGTCCAATGTCTCACCGTGGTCCAGCCTATAGCTTACCTCTTCATAAAAACTGATTAGATTGGTTTGACAGGAGCGATTTCTCATAAACCCATGCTGATATGGAGTTAAACAGTTATTCTCATTGAGATAATCAATAACATCCCTCAGAAACCCTTCAAATATTTTACCAACAATAGAGGTTAGACTTACTGGCCTATAATTTCCAGGTTCACTTTTAGAGCCCTTTTTGAATATTGGCACCACATTTGCTATGCGCCAGTCCTGCGGAACAGACCCTGTCGCTATAGAGTCCCTAAAAATAAGAAATAATGGTTTATGTATTACATTACTTAGCTCCCTTAGTACTCGTGGGTGTATGCCATCCGGACCCGGAGATTTATCTATTTTAATCTTATTTAGCCGATTTCGCACCTCTTCTTGGGTTAGATTGGTGACCCTTAATATAGGGTTTTCATTGTTTCTTGGGATTTCACCTAGCATTTCATTTTCCACCGTGAATACCGTGGAGAAGAAGGTGTTTAATATGTTAGCTTTTTCCTCGTCATCTACGACCATTCTTTCCTCACTATTTTTTAAGGGGCCTACATTTTCAGTTTTTATTCTTTTACTATTGATATAGTTGAAGAACAGTTTGGGATTAGTTTTACTCTCCTTAGCAATGTGCTTCTCTGTTTCCTTTTTGGCAGCTTTAATTAGTTTTTTAGATAAAGTATTTTTCTCCCTATAGTTTTTTTAGAGCTTCAATGGTGCCATCCTGCTTTAGTAGCTTTTCCTACGATATTGTCAAAATATTATTATAGTCACTAAGCGTGACATAAAAGCAAGTATTCTTTTTTATTTATCACTAGAGATGAGCAAATATTTCAATGCTCGGTTCAGATTACGGTCACCAAGTTTACAATATTCTCAAATTTATTCATCGAATATTCGCCGAACATGACCAAACGCCATTCAAGGCAATTGGAGGCAAAAGCAAACGCATGCACAACACCCAACACAATAATCTGCCAAAACACATCAAATAAAGGGGAGACACCAGGAAAGTGACCTAAGGAGGAGAATGGGAGACTGCAGCGGACATGGTTCGAGATTCCCCCTGTGCAGCGGCGGCAACTCAACTCCCAACACATGTATTGGCCAATCTATGTGTAAAGTACCTTCCCCTTTTCCATAGCAGTTTTTGCAGATAAATGTTTCATATGTACGTTATATAGCTTTTTTTTCCCTATTTCCTATGGCAGCAATGCAGATTCAATGTTCTAGAATAACCCTTTGTATATTATGGTGCAACCTTACTCTTTGCTCCTTATACGCTTTTTTTGGTTGGCGCCTATTCACACTAGTTTAGATGTGCTGGTCCTTTTTTTTCTATTGAATATTCACCTTTTGGACGTGTGCACTCCCATTAGCAACAGATTATTTTAAGCAGATTATGGTGCAACCTTACTATTTGTTACTCCATCCGCTGGATTGGATGTAGTGGAAGACCTGTCGGTCCCTATTATACCATTTTCTACTCTCGTGAAATTTATGCCACTTCTGTCATGTACGGCCTTCATTTGTTTAAATGTGAATCCTCCTGGTTGGGTGTCCATCTGCTGGATGGGGTGGACTGGAAGACCTGTCCATTCCTATTATACTATCTATACTGTGGTGAAATTGATGCCACCTGAGGCCCTCATTTGTTTAAATGTGAACACTCCTGGTTGGGTGTCCATCTACGTGATTGGGTGTAGTGGAAGACCTGTCGGTCCCCATTATACTATTTATATTTTCTCTGCTATTTTATGATTGATACTGTTGAAGTTGGAAGAAACCACCCTGTATGGGATACAGTGGGGAAAAATAATACCCTTCACTGTATGCTATACCATCTAATATTTTGAATATTATCTCCATTATTGGTATGTTATTTTGTCTACTTTTGCTATTGAGTGGTTTATCATTTGCAATTTTTATTTTACACCTATAGCACACATGAAGCTCACCGCTTGACCTTCTGGATTTATATACTACATGTCTGTCCACATTAAAAATTTTCTTTACACCTAATCCAAGTGCCAAGTTTATTGATTATACAATTCGAAAGTCAGATGTCCCCTGCGGTATGACATTCGTAACAGAAGAATTTTTTTGGTGGTCTCCAGAGAATTCTTCTGTTACTAATGTCATACCGTAGGGGACATCTGACTTTCGAATTGTAGAATCAATAAGCAGGCCTTTAACACACAAGAGTACCACCATTATGTCCAATGTAGTGGCTAACCCAAAGTTTCAGATGCGTTATTTAGACAACATAGTCCTCATTAATGGGCTCCTCAATAGAGCTTTTACTTCAAATAAATTAATGGATTCTTAGTGGTTACCAGACTTAACACCTAGCTTGATAAGTTCAACCTGAATATCTACAAAAGGTATTTTTTCTATTTTATATATTATATTTATACACCTATATCATGTTTCATGCCAAGGAAGAGTTAGGACACCACCACAATTGATATTATGTGGTGACCAATTTGTTGGGTTTGGATAAGGAAATATATGATATATACAGTGATCTTCAGTTTATTTTTTATCCATTTCACTTCCATCACACTTCCTATACAATTAACTCAGTCATCTACATATGAAATGCCCAGTTGGCTTGGGTGGATCCTGGGGATGCTCACTTCTCTTCTCATGCTGATGGTGTTACAAGGCTCCAGACAAGTGTGAGCTTTGCAGAGTCCATTGTTTCTTGTGCATAATTCTATTCAATCAATTGGATGATAATAGTGGCCTCCATTATCATTCAATGGAGCTAATAGATTTGTCAACAATCAATATAGCCAACACTTAAGGTACCGTCACAATTAGCTACGCTGCAGCGATACCGACAACGATCCGGATCGCTGCAGCGTCGCTGTTTGGTCGCTGGAGAGCTGTCACACAGACAGCTCTCCAGCGACCAACGATGCTGGTAACCAGGGTAAACATCGGGTAACTAAGCGCAGGGCCGCGCTTAGTAACCTGATGTTTACCCTGGTTACCATACTAAAAGTAAAAAAAAAAACAAACAGTACATACCTACCGCTGTCTGTCCTCCAGCGCTGTGCTCTGCACTCCTCCTGTACTGGCTGTGAGCACAGCGGCCGGAAAGCAGAGCGGTGACGTCACCGCTCTGCTTTCCGGCTGACCGACGCTCACAGCCAGAGCAGGAGGAGTGCAGAGCACAGCGCCGGGGACAGACAGCGGTAGGCAAGTATGTAGTGTTTGTTTTTTTACTTTTAGGATGGTAACCAGGGTAAACATCGGGTTACTAAGCGCAGCCCTGCGCTTAGTTACCCGATGTTTACCCTGGTTACCAGTGAAAACATCACTGAATCGGTGTCTCACATGCCGATTCAGCGATGTCTACGGGGAGTCCAGCGACCAAATAAAGTTCTGGACTTTCTTCCCCGACCAGCGACAGCACAGCAGGGGCCTGATCGCTGCTGCCTGTCACACTGGACGATATCGCTAGCGAGGACGCTGCAACGTCACGGATCGCTAGCGATATCGTCTAGTGTGACGGTACCTTTACTGGTTTCTTGAGTGCATTGAAGACAATACTTTTCTTTTATCCGGAGGCTTAAATAGTAGACAAATGATTGAGAAATATGTTATTTTCTTTATCCCTCCGATTTTTAATTTATTTAATAAAAAAGTGGAAAATGCCGTCATCTGCTTCCAATTTGTATCAATATCTCATATCTGTTCATCTATCTGTACTGTGTAACTGTTCCTTTGCCTTTTCTATATCTTCCTGTCTTAGATGTATGAAATATTAATGGCTTTAATAAGTAGAGAATGAGGATGCCAAAACTTTGAATACAGGATAAAAAGAAATTGACAAATTGGTTTCTGAACAATGTCACTGGATCTTGGGGACAGTATGTTACTTACAAATGGGGTATATGATGCAGAGACACTTGGCGATACAGAAAAGTGAAATACTGACAATTTGGGTACAGGGTAATAAAATCCTGAAACTTGTTGTCAATATCCTGTACCGCAAGTGTGAGCGTCACTATCCTGTACCCATAATGACTCATACATGATATAGCTGGGATAATGCAGAAGATAAAATACTGGTTAGGTTTCATTTTATTATGGCTGCTTGTAGTAAAATTATGCACACAATAGCCTGGGAGTATTCGCGCCCCCATTACTGTACCCAAAGTAAAATTATAAATTAGAAACACCAATAGATTAATTCTAATCTTAAGAAAGGCTTTGGATAAATGAAGGTGAAACAAGGATGAAATATTTGTTTAAAATTAAAGTTTTATTACATAAAAAGGTTTACAGAATAAATCAGAATTAGCAGAAGAACCAAGTGTCCTCACTGTAACCACACCAAAAAGAAAAAAATGTACTGGTCACTTATGTTCAGGGTTTGTACATCCAGGTGCCTGATGTATTCACAGATGAATTGTTTTGGGTAAATCTGGCAGAAAAGTCTTAGAAATCTAAACCAGATTTACAAATGTTCTAATTTTGATACCATCTGTTCTTCCATCATCTCCTCCGCAAGGAAATGGCCATTTTATCTGTGAAAAATAAGAATAAAATGTAGATATTACACCTCTATGAAATGGAACAATAAGCAAAACTTCGTCAAATAGGAAAGAAAAAAGTAATATATAATAATGAATGTAACAAGATCTATTCAGCCCCAACCTCATCCTGGTCAGTCCCAACTCATTGTGCACAATAGATAAGATTTTGTAGCTTCCCAAAATTTAAAAATAAAATCAAAAATATACAGAAGTTCAATATCAAGTTGGTCGTCACTTAATTGTCCCAACAGACCTATCCAATTATTTTTATTGGATGTTTTTGGTTGTCTTTTCTAATAAAGATAATAAACAAGTAGTAGAAATAACCAAAAACAACTAATAGAGATAAAAATATCTAGGATTTGGAGACCTGTGAGATGAATGGTGGAGTGCATTGTACTCATACCTGTTACTTCTCTTCTTCCGATGTTTCTTGGACTTGGATGTCCTCTCCCAGTCTTCTTGGAGGTTAGGACAGTCCTCAAAATGATGGCCTACCATGAAGCATCTGTAGCAGAAAGGTCTTCTGAAGTCTTCCTTATCTTCCAAATTCTTCTCACTCAATGATGCATCACAGTATGAAATGATGGCATCAGAGTCTCCCAATATGCATCTTTCTGGCAGATGCAACAGACCATCAGATGAAGAATCGTCTTTTCTCAGTCTGACCAGCAGAGACCAATTCCCAGTCCAAAACCCAAAACTATTGAGGGCCTTAGTGGGACCTTTCAAGACGGTGCAGAAACGTCTAAGGTGTTCAGCAACCTCCTTCCCTGGTATTTGTGTGTTTCGTAAGGTTACAATCACTTCCACTTCATCATTACTATCAACGCAGTCGATGGAGAAGGATTCAGGTGTTGTAGAGTTCGCCATTATCTGGTTTCTTCTGACTGCAGCTGTAGGATTTGGAGCAGAAGAGTCCACCAGGGTCTTCTCTAGGAGAATGCATGAGGGCAGAGAGAAGACACTCCTTTTTAAATCAGACTGGGGAGGAGAGAAGGGGTTTCTTGTCATTGTCTTCACCTTTACTATCAGGTAGAGTAAAATGGATTTACATAACAAGTCTATTCAGCAGGGGGAAGAACCAAAGAATACATCTTAGTAATTTCTTCCCTCCAAATCTCTCTCCATGGTCATGTCTAGATATATTTTTTTTATTAGTGATGAGCGTGCTTGAGAAATCTCGAGGAACGAGTATATTTGCTCATCACTAATATTTCTCTTTTTATCTGTTCTCTATCTTCTTATTCCCGAAACACATTGCAGACTGACCAACAGTACAAGAAATGTGTCTTTGGTAGTGTTGAGCATTCCGATACTGCAAGTATCGGGTATCGGACGATATTTGCTGTATCAGAATTCCGATACAGAGTTCCGATATTTTTGTGATACAGGAACTTCCGATTCCGATTTCCGATAAGTTCCCAGTCATCTTCGGCGTGTGCGGTGCGTATGGTTCCCAGGGTCTGGAGGAGAGGAAACTCCTTCAGGCCCTGGGATCCATATTCATGTAAAAAAAAAATAAAGAATAAAAATAGAAAATATGGATATACTCCCCCCTCCGACAAACCCTGGCTATCACCGCTGCGAGCGTCTGCCTCCGTTCCTGAGAATTGCAGAGAGTGAAGGACCTTCGATGACGTTGCGGTCAGGTGAACGGTCAGGTGACCACTCACCTGACCGCGATGTCATCGAAGGTCCTTCACTCTGCAATTCTCAGGAACGGAGGCAGACGCTCGCAGCGGTGACAGCCAGGGTTTGTCGGAGGGGGGAGTATATCCATATTTTCTATTTTTATTCTTTTTTTTTTTACATGAATATGGATCCCAGGGCCTGAAGGAGAGTTTCCTCTCCTTCAGAAACGGTTTATGACTTTCCCTAGTTTTCATATATTTTTTTTGACGTCCTCTCCTTCAGACCCTGGGAACCATCCAGGATACATTCTGATATTTGTGTCCCATTGACTTGCATTGGTATCGGGTATCGGTATCGGCGATATCCGATATTTTTTGGATATCGGCCGATACTTTCAAATATCGGAAGGTATCGCTCAACACTTGTCTTTGGCTGAAGACCTTACTGATAGGTCCTCGATTCTCCTCCTTACAAGACACTGGCTAGTATTCGTATACATGTGGTGTGTACATTTTCTGTCTTTAACCCCTTCATGACCTTGGCATTTTTCGTTTTTCCGTGTTCGTTTTTCACTCCCCTCCTTCCCAGAGCCATAACTTTTTTATTTTTCCGTCAATTTGGCCATGTGAGAGCTTATTTTTTGCGGGACGAGTTGTACTTTTGAACGACACCATTGGTTTTAGCATGTCGTGTAGTAGAAAAACGGGAAAAAAATTCCATTTGCGATGAAATTGCAAAAAAAGTGCAATCCCACACTTGTTTTGTTTGGCTTTTTTGCTAGGTTCACCAAATGATAAAACTGACCTAACATTATGATTCTCCAGGTCAGTACGAGTTCATAGACTCCTAACATGACTAGGTTATTTTTTACCCAAGTGGTGAAAAAAAATTCCAAACTATACTAAAAAAAAAAAAGTTGCGCCATTTTCCGATACTCGTAGCGTCTCCATTTTTCATGATCTGGGGTCGGTTGAGGGCTTATTTTTTGCATGCTGAGATGGCGTTTTTAATAGCATTTTGGTGCAGATACATTCTTTTGATCGCCCGTTATTGCATTTCTATGCAGTGTAGCGGCGACCAAAAAAACGTAATTCTGGCGTTTCAATTTTTTTTTCTCGCTACGCTGTTTAGCGATCAGGTTAATGCTTTTTTTTAATTGATAGATTGGGCGATTCTGAGTGCGGCAATACCAAATGTGTAGATTTTATTTTTTTTATTGATTTATTTTGATTGGGGTGAAAGGGGGGTGATTTAAACTTTTATTTTTTTCACTTTATTTTATTTTTTTACTTTTGCCATGCTTCAATAGCCTCCGTGGGAGGCTAGAAGCAGGCCCAGCATGATCGCCTCTGCTACATAGCAGCGATCTGCTGTTCGCGGCTATGTAGCAGAAAATCAGGTGTGCCATGTGCGCCGACCACAGGCTGGCGCTCACAGCTACCGGCGATCAGTAACCATAGAGGTCTCAAGGACCTCTATGGGTACAATGGAGAAGCATCGCTGACCTCCGATCATGTGACGCGGGTCGGCGATGCCGTCATTTCCGGCCGGATGCGGTAGTTAAATGCCGCTGTCTGCATTTGACAGCGGCATTTAACTAGTTAATAGGTGCGGGCAGATCACGATTCTGCTCACGCCTATTACGGGCACATGTCAGCTGTTCAAGACAGCTGACATGTCACGGCTTTGATGCGGGCTCACCGCGGAGCCCTGCATCAAAGCAGGGGATCTGACCTCGGATGTACTATCCCGTCCGAGGTCAGAAAGGGGTTAATGATAGGTAGAGAGATAGAATTGTAGCTCTAAAGGTCAAAGTTCAAAAATTGCTCTTATTGGCCCATTTGGCAAAGCTTTGGTTCCAGTGTGAAATGATCTAGTGTTTACTGCACAGGTCCGATATATAAACTGCAATAATTGTAGACATAAGTGTACATCACTAAAATAAAAGGGATGATAATTCATATTTATACATCCATAAAAGTACAAGTGACTGCAAATATAATTAAATCATAATTAGTGTTGAGCATTCCGATACCGCAAGTATCGGCCGATACTTGCGGTATCGGAATTCCGATACAGAGATCCGATACTTTTGTGGTATCGGGTATCGGATCCATAGGGATGTGTAAAATAAAGAATTAAAATAAAAAATATTGATATATTCACCTCTCCGGCGGCCCCTGGACATCACCGCTGGTAACCGGCCGGCTTCTTTGTTTAAAATGAGCGCCTTTAGGACCTGCGAATGACGTCGCGGCTTCTGATTGGTCGCGTGCCGCTCATGTGACCGCCACGCGACCAATCAGAAGCCGCGACGTCATTCTCATTCACTCAACTCCTAATTCTAGGAATTAAGGACCTGCGAATGACGTAGCGGCTTCTGATTGGTCGTGTGGCGGTCACATGAGCAGCACGCGACCAATCAGAAGCCGCGATGTCATTAGCAGGTCCTAAAGGCGCTCATTTTAAACAAAGAAGCCTGCCGGTTACCAGCGTGATGTCCAGGGGCCGCCGGAGAGGTGAATATATCAATATTTTTTATTTTAATTCTTTATTTTACACATTAATATGGATCCCAGGGCCTGAAGGAGAGTTTCCTCTCCTTCAGACCCTGGGAACCATCAGGATACCTTCCGATACTTGGTGTCCCATTGACTTGTATTGGTATCGGGTATCGGTATCGGTGATATCCGATATTTTTCGGGTATCGGCCGATACTTTCAAGTATCGGATGGTATCGCTCAACACTAATCATAATATATCAAATACACAGCAATACATCATAAGAGGTGTGATGTGCATAAATGCATAATACTGCTCATTAGTAAGAATTATTGATGTAGATGACACCCAACCTGTTAGGCCAGGTTCACACTGCGTCTAGGCAGTCCGTTAGACGGACTACGTTACACCGCGGCATAAATGCGGTGTAACGTAGTCCATTACGACTGCCATTGACTGCAATGTCGGACGCATCGCTAGCGCACGCCCACAATGGGCGTGTGCTAGGGATGTGCCATCATTGAGTGATGGACCCGGAGACGCTGGCTGCAGCGTTTCCAGGTCCGTCACTGCTATCGCAGATAGAGCTAGCAGATGCTCCATCTGCACTAGCACCATTGAACGCCAGCACTTGCCCTAGCAGCAGCCCGTTAGCGCATGTTCTGAATGGGCTGCTGCTAGCGCAGTGTGAACCCGGCCTTATAAAGGTGTCATCAACATGGTGCCTGCATTTACGATTATGGTGATCTCATCTCAGGATTAGGACCTCATCTATCTATCCCACCACCTCAGTCATGTTTTCAAGTGGTGGAGATGCCTCCAGTAGAGGACGTCTTCATCCTACGGATCGGCACTCTAGCAACTCCAAGTCGTATAGGAAATTTATGGAGATAAATGGAAATCTTGATGTTATGTCAATTTCACTTTTAGAGCAATTTATGGATTTTGATTTCACAGAAGGAAGGAGAGCTATCCAAGTCCTGATTTGTGTAGCCCACTAATAAAATTAGTTTGAGATATGACAGTCACCATCCTGATAAAATGGTGCAATCATCATCGTATGATCAATATTTATTCTCCTCACTTAAAAGGCTTCTGACAATTTCCAAGGTTCAATTTTCAAAATTGACTGATGAATTCAGGGAAGGGAGGTTCTCAAAAATATTTCTGGATAACGATAGATTAAAAGCCACTCGTGGTGAAGTATGAACTGAAGCGTCTTCATCCTATGGTCCAATATACAGTTTTCACACCTCATTTACCCGGAGAGCTGCCTCTATTACACTGTGAACATATAACCGAACAACAGATGATACAGGGTCAAGCAATACCAGATAAAATTTCAATACTTTATTTATCACATGTTAAAAGATTGGCATCAAGTAATTAAAGGTGATATACAGCACCAGGGTTTCCCTGACGAAGGTTCTTTTACCGAAACGCACGTTGGGGTGGAGGCGTGTTCCAGGAGGGTCCAGTCATATTGCGGTGGGTACATTTCGTTAACTGCTATACACTTGCATGTTTTTGCTATGGGACTGACTAGCATCATAACGGCAGTATGGCAGATATGGGCTACTGCTAGTCTCACTGCTCTTTGTTGTGCAGCGTTTATCTGTGGAAATGTCCAACAGATAGGGACCCAGAGCTAGTGAATGAGGGTATACACATAAACCCCCCTATGTTGGGTTATTTACATCAGCTATCTTTGGGTTGATTATAAATGAGACTAGCAGTAGCCCATATCTGCCATACTGCCGTTATGATGCTAGTCACAGTCCCATACACTTGCAAGTTTTGCTATAGCAGTTAATGAAATGTAACCACCACAATATGACTGGACCCTCCTGGAACACGCCTCCACCCCAACGCGCGTTTTGGTAAAAGAACCTTCGTCAGGGAAACCCTAGTGCTCTGGTGCTGTATATCACCTTTAAATACTTGATGTCAATCTTTTAACATGTGATAAATAAAGTATTGAAATTTTATCTGGTATTGCTTGACCCTGTATCTGTTGTTCGGTTATATGTTCTATACTTGATGATAGGTCATATGATGGTCCTATCCATGGGTAATTATTATTGATTTTTACTAATATACCATTAGATGACGAGGAAAATGCTAACATTTTAAACACCTTCTTCTCCACGGTATTCACGGTGGAAAATGAAATGCTAGGTGAAATCCCAAGAAACAATGAAAACCCTATATTAAGGGTCACCAATCTAACCCAAGAAGAGGTGCGAAACCGGCTAAATAAGATTAAAATAGATAAATCTCCGGGTCCGGATGGCATACACCCACGAGTACTAAGAGAACTAAGTAATGTAATAGATAAACCATTATTTTTTTTTAGTGACTATAGCGACAGGGTCTGTTCCACAGGATTGGCAAATGTGGTGCCAATATTCAAAAAGGGCTCTAAAAGTGAACCTGGAAATTATAGGCCAGTAAGTCTAACCTCTATTGTTGGTAAAATATTTGAAGGGTTTCTGAGGGATGTTATTCTGGATTATCTCAATGAGAATAACTGTTTAACTCCATATCAGCATGGGTTTATGAGAAATCGCTCCTGTCAAACCAATCTAATCAGTTTTTATGAAGAGGTAAGCTATAGGCTGGACCACGGTGAGTCATTGGACGTGGTATATCTCGATTTTTCCAAAGCGTTTGATACCGTGCCGCACAAGAGGTTGGTACACAAAATGAGAATGCTTGGTCTGGGGGAAAATGTGTGTAAATGGGTTAGTAACTGGCTTCGTGATAGAAAGCAGAGGGTGGTTATAAATGGTATAGTCTCTAACTGGGTCGCTGTGACCAGTGGGGTACCGCAGGGGTCAGTATTGGGACCTGTTCTCTTCAACATATTCATTAATGATCTGGTAGAAGGTTTACACAGTAAAATATCGATATTTGCAGATGATACAAAACTATGTAAAGCAGTTAATACAAGAGAAGATAGTATTCTGCTACAGATGGATCTGGATAAGTTGGAAACTTGGGCTGAAAGGTGGCAGATGAGGTTTAACAATGATAAATGTAAGGTTATACACATGGGAAGAAGGAATCAATATCACCATTACACACTGAACGGGAAACCACTGGGTAAATCTGACAAGGAGAAGGACTTGGGGATCCTAGTTAATGATAAACTTACCTGGAGCAGCCAGTGCCAGGCAGCAGCTGCCAAGGCAAACAGGATCATGGGGTGCATTAAAAGAGGTCTGGATACACATGATGAGAGCATTATACTGCCTCTGTACAAATCCCTAGTTAGACCGCACATGGAGTACTGTGTCCAGTTTTGGGCACCGGTGCTCAGGAAGGATATAATGGAACTAGAGAGAGTACAAAGGAGGGCAACAAAATTAATAAAGGGGATGGGAGAACTACAATACCCAGATAGATTAGCGAAATTAGGATTATTTAGTCTAGAAAAAAGACGACTGAGGGGCGATCTAATAACCATGTATAAGTATATAAGGGGACAATACAAATATCTCGCTGAGGATCTGTTTATACCAAGGAAGGTGACGGGCACAAGGGGGCATTCTTTGCGTCTGGAGGAGAGAAGGTTTTTCCACCAACATAGAAGAGGATTCTTTACTGTTAGGGCAGTGAGAATCTGGAATTGCTTGCCTGAGGAGGTGGTGATGGCGAACTCAGTCGAGGGGTTCAAGAGAGGCCTGATGTCTTCCTGGAGCAGAACAATATTGTATCATACAATTAGGTTCTGTAGAAGGACGTAGATCTGGGGATTTATTATGATGGAATATAGGCTGAACTGGATGCTCAAATGTCTTTTCGGCCTAACTATGTTACTATGTATGTTACCATGTGGAAAAATACTATAAGTGGTTATCTATTATAGTGTGAAGGCTGGACAAATTTTAAGACTTGGCACCCAGGTTTTGTTTATAGCTAGTGATGCCTAAACTACCACCCCCCCCCCCCCCCCCCCCCAACACCTTGTGTTATCATACGATATATTCTGTAAGTAGATTTGTATAATCTCAGGAGAAGACATACAGCCTCATACATAATTCATAGTTTTTGCGCAAACCCATTTTTATTATTATCTGTGCCCTGACTGACAAGAAACATGATCTAGGTGGGTAGATCAATATAAAAGGTAACTGCAAAGCTTTGATTTTGGATCTATTTTGTATCCAATTCATACCAATAAGTCTTCCTTTACAAGGATTCCTGAGGCAATTATCAGGTCATCTACATATGAATGTCCTGTGTGGACAGTTGGCTTTTAGGTGGATCCTGGAATTGTGCTCCTCTATTCACATGACAAGTTTGACCTCAGCAGAGTCCATTGTATCTCAAGGTTAGGTTCATTGAATAATCAAAGTGCCTTCATTATTATTCAACTGAATAAAGATTTATCCATTTATCCCAGAACAATACACCCAAAACCAGACTGGTTTCCGGAAAGTATACAAAAAAAAAAAAGAAAAAAGTTGCACTCTATCATGCCAAAGCATGTCAATGTGAAATATGACTAGCAATACAGTTGTGGAATACTAGGAATCTTGAGACGCTTAGCATAAAATTTGGATAAATTATACCTGCCGATCAACCATTGTCCAGGTAGTCTCAAAAACTGATGGTTTCTGGAAAGGACAATGAAGACCAAATTTTATTCTCGAACTTAAATTATACATACATTATAAACCAGTTATTTTCTGCATCTTTTATCTATAGATTTAATAAAACTAAAAACAGGAGAAGTCATTGCTTCCAATTTGTATCACCATCTCACATCTGTCTTAGCTTTTTCCTACTGCTGTTCCTATATCTCCCTCTCTCCTCTCGGATATATGAAATATTAATGGCTTTAACAAGCAGGGAATTACGAAGCAGACACTTGAGGGTACAGATCAATGACGACAACACTTTGGGCTACAAAGTTCATGATGTCGACACTTGGGGTACAGGATTAAAAAAAGAAACCTGACAAATGGGGTTGTGGAGAATGATACTTGAACTTCGGGTATAGAATGAGTCTGACAAATGGTGTTACTGTCCAGTATTTCAAGTCTAAGGCTGGGTTCACATTGCGTTCATCTTATCCGTTGGACAGCATAACGCGGTGTAACGTAGTCAGTTAATGCCGCCATTGAAGGCCGCCAGGCCTCGACCAGTCAGCGACGTGGGATTTCCAGGACAGACAGCGGCAGACTGCCTGTCGCTGATTGGTCAAGGCCGGCTGGCCTCGACCAATCAGAGATTGTCCTGGAAATCCCGCGTCGCGACGGGCACAGACAGACAATTAAACCCTTAGACATATATATATATATATATATAGATTTATCCTGTACCCTGACACTTGGGGTACAGGATAATGACAAAATGAGACCTTGGGTACAGTGACTGTTGGATTAGGTATTGGCGTTTTTGAGAACTTACTCAAATTTGTTTGTTTTTTGATAGGCAGTTGGAAATAGATTGTTTAAATTGAATTTTGCAAAGCATAAAATATACTGCATTTAACAATTGTTTTGTTTGATGGTGAACTCATTACTATTTTTAATACATTTAAACCAGGTTTAGTGTTCGAATATTTGTGCACTCGTACAGATGAACATAAGATGAGTCAAATGGGTATGTTGATGACTCTAGATCTTGGGGAGAAGGTAGCGCTTAGACATTACACCATCCACCAGTTCATTCTTTTGTGGATGGGGGCCATATTTCACAATATAGTCTTACCTGGACAGTATATTGCACATCTTTGCAAATATATCCTCTTAGGTTTAATCTGTTTTTATTGAAAAGAACTTCAAAAAAAAAAAACAAACAACAAAGGATTCAACAACAAAGTATTGAGTACAAAAAGAAATCTCATTTACAACTGTATATCAAGACCTGTAACCAATAAGTCCCGAAATAGTATAACTTTCAGGTCAAAAGTAATTTTCAATCAAGTCCAACAAAATCTAAAAAAAAAAAAAAAAAAAAAAATCTATGGCGGATTTAGGTATCCCCTATCCAGGGAGACTGTATGACCTATGGTGATACATACGAGGTATCCGCTGAAAGAGCGACCCAAACAAGAGGAGCTAGGTCACTCCAAGTAATAATGGTATAAACACGAAAGGAAAGAATAAGACTAAGAAGAGGAATGGGGGGGGGGGGGGGAGGAACCATTGAGTCTGATATAGAAGGGGGCAACTTTGGTATTTTAATATACCCTCTTTTCAAGGACTTTTTTAGACTAGGATCTTTAGTCTTATTCTTGACAATGGTATAGTGAAGTCAAGATAACCCTTAACTCAACCAATTTAATGACCCATAGATGCGTGAAGGCCGACACCACATACTACCAGCAGTTACAGCAGCAGTATTCACCATAATTTTTTTGTTGCATTATATAATTGTTCTTTATGAAGATATTTGTTACGGAGTGAATTTATTCAATGAAGGGGTACCGCCATGGGGTAAAATACGGTGCTTATCCCACAATTTCAGCTGATTCTGAACTATAGATATATAGATATTATACACACTTATACATTTATATATACACACATATACAGTACATACACAGTATATCTTATATGGATATGTTACTTTGGAGAACAGCGAGTTCTATACTTATCCTAATAGACAAGGTAAAACTTTGTAGAACCATTATGTAACTAGGTATGAAAAACAAAGAAGTGTATTAGTTTGTAATAGGTAAAGTTTAGGTCAAGCTTACTTACTAATCTTCTACTTTACCAGCAGACAATTGCTAATAATCTTTTGTAAAGTTGACATGGTGTGTGATCAGAGCAATCATCTACAAAGCTCTTTGAATTTTATGCATTTGCTAGTTCCCTATACACCAATATATAGGTTTCAGGTCAATGAAAAGTCAGGATATCATTCACCTTACATGGTGACCAAATGGTGTTGGCTTTGGATACGGATAATAAAACATTGGGATCTTACATCTCTATTTTGTATCAGTTCCTATATGACTATTCAGGGGGGATTAACCCGGTGTCATCTACATTTGAAGCGCCCTGTGTGTACAGTTGGCTTGGGTGGATCCTGGGGACATGAATGTCTCTTCTCATGCAGAGTTGTCCATGGGATTAGAAGGCTCCAGACAAGGCTAAAGAGTCTATTGTGTCTCACGAATAATTCTATTAGGTCAATTAGCTGAACTAATAGACTTTGGATGTATTGTTCTTGGATAAAGCCAACTGGTTTCTGGAAGAGGCAAAGATGATTGACAACATTATTAGATCCACAATAGAGAAAAATGATAAACTTCAGAGAAATGAAGAGAGCTGAAGAAATAAGTGGTATTTAATTGACAGTCACAGGAGATATCAGGTTTTAATTTGTTTCACATCTTTTTATCCATCTGTACCATCTAATAATAAATAATAATAATTTTATTTATATAGCGCCAACATATTCCGCAGCGCTTTACAAATTATAGAGGGGACTTGTACAGACAATAGACATTACAGCATAACAGAAATACAGTTCAAAACAGATACCAGGAGGAGTGAGGGCCCTGCTCGCAAGCTACAAACTATGGGGAAAAGGGGAGACACGAGAGGTGGATGGTAACAATTGCTTTAGTTATTCGGACCGGCCATAGTGTAAGGCTCGGGTGTTCATGTAAAGCTGCATGAACCAGTTACCTGCCTAAGTATGTAGCAGTACAGACACAGAGGGCTAATACTGCATAAAGTGTATGAGAACATGATGCGAGGAACCTTTTTTTTTTTTTTTTTTTTTTATTATAAATAGGCCACACAGGGATCGTTAGGTTAATGCATTGAGGCGGTAGGCCAGTCTGAACAAATGAGTTTTTAGGGCACGCTTAAAACTGTGGGGATTGGGGATTAATCGTATTAACCTAGGTAGTGAATTCCAAAAGAATCGGCGCAGCACGTGTAAATTCTTGGAGACGGGAGTGGGAGGTTCTGATTATTGAGGATGCTAACCTGAGGTCATTAGCGGAGCGGAGGGCACGGGTAGGGTGGTAGACTGATACCAGGGAGGAGATGTAGGGTGGTGCTGAGCCATGGAGAGCTTTGTGGATGAGGGTAGTAGTTTTGTACTGGATTCTGGAGTGGATGGGTAACCAGTGTAATGACTGGCACAGGGTAGAGGCATCGGTGTAACGGTTGGTGAGGAATATGATCCTGGCTGCAGCATTCAGGACAGATTGGAGAGGGGAGAGTTTTGCAAGAGGGAGGCCGATTAGTAGAGAGTTACAATAGTCCAGACAAGAATGAATAAGTGAAACAGTCAGAGTTTTTGCAGAGTCGAAATTAAGAAAAGGGCAAATTCTAGAAATGTTTTTGAGATGCAGGTAAGAAGAGCGAGCCAGTGATCGGATGTAGGGGGTGAATGAAAGGTCAGAATCAAGGATGACCCCAAGGCAGCGGGCATGTTGCTTTGGAGTAATGGTGGAACCGCACACGGAGATGGCAATGTCAGGCAAAGGTAGGTTAGTAGAGGGAGAGAACACGAGGAGTTCAGTTTTTGACAGGTTTAGTTTCAGATAGAGGGAGGACATGATGTTAGAGACAGCGGTAAGACAATCACTGGTGTCATCTAACTAATCTTACCCTTTTATATCTACCCGTCTTATTAAATCTATTAACGTTTTGTACATTTGCAAATTTGTTCACATTTGCGTTGTGTGTTGCGTTGGCGACGCAACGCACAACGCATGCAAAAACGCATGGTTTTGTGACGCATGCGTCCATTTTTGGCTTGCTTTTGGACGCAAAAAAAAAAAAATGCAACTTGCTGCGTCCTGACGCTTGCGCCAAAAATGACGCATGCGTCACAAAACGCAAGACAACGCATGTCCATGCGCCCCCATGTTAAATATAGGGGCGCATGACGCATGCATCACCACGGCTGCGCCCGATGCAACGCTAATGTGATCGTAGCCTAATAAGTATGACAATGATCATTGACTTGTATCCCCCCACCCAAGTGTCAGCAAACACGTGGGGTACAGAAGAAACTGACAAACGAGTTCTGGAGAATGACACGAACCTAGGGAACAGGATGACACTTGGGGTATAAGATGACGAGACTGACACTTGGGGTACAGGATAATCACCTGACCATTATCCTGCACACTAAATGTGAGCACCACTGTCCTGTACAGTACCACACCTCGAGAAATATGGTGCACGCTCAGCATTCATGGGGGGGTTGCATGTTGAACTAGGAGACAAGTAGTAGACTTGCTGAAATTCAACCACATTCAGGTGTATCATTTCAGATTAATGCTGGTTTATTAAACACAGTAAGTCACCATAATGCTTAGGATATTAAAGCCACATGAAGTGCTAGAGTCTTGATGCTTCTATCAGTCTCTGACTTTTCTCGAATTGTTGCCAAGATTAAGTGAGAATATGTAAAAAATGTAAGTGCCATAAAATATATGCATAAAAATCAGTAGCAAAGCAACTGAGGGGGGGGGGGTGAAGGAGTGGCTGCCCCAGGCCCTGCGCTCTGAAGGGCCCACTGGAGCTACGCTACGGTTCACTGTATGGATGAGCTCGGCACATCACACGCCCTCTCCCATCATTTTCCCCTCTGTCTGATGGCCTGGACGCAGACACTGACAGCAGGCGTGATGATGTCATTACTTGGCACCCGCTGTGACGAGGAGTGTGGGCTCTTGGAGCAGAGGGGGAACGAGGAAGAGGAGAGGAGAGAGTATTGTATTTATTTTTTATGGGGTGTGCATTATAAAGCAAAGCACCCCCATAGGCCTTCATACAACTTATAGTCTGCCTATGGGGAGTGCATTATACTATATGGAGGCCTATGGGGGAGTGAATTATACTATATTGAGGACTATGGGGAGTGCATTATACTATATTGAGGCATATGGGGGACTGCATTATACTATATGTAGGACTATGGGGAGTGCATTACACTATATGGAGGACTATGGGGGAGTGCATTGTACTATATTGAGAACTATCTGGTGCATTATACTATATGGAGGCAATTTAGGGGCCCATCATACAGTGTGGGGTTTACAGTGTGGGACCATTACACAGTGTGAGATGTGGGGTCTTTGTCTCAAACACTATGATGGCCCCCCACACTGTACAAACAGTGGGGGGCTACCATGAGGTTAGTATACTGTGTGGGGAGTGCTATAAAAGTGTGGGGTCATTATACTATGTGCAAGACAATCCTACTATGTATAGGGGACCTGTACAGGGGAGTCTAGGGACATTAAAAAGTGGGCACTTATTGTTGAGAAATTCAGCAACTTCGTTACTGGGTTGAATAAGGGTTTTGTACTTCTATTACCACATCATCTCCTCTATATTAGCAGCGCTCTTGGAGATGGAGAAATCAACTGCATCCAGTATCTCGTTTCTGGTACTGATGTTAACTGAAGAAAGTGAGCAGAAGAATCTTCTCCAGGAGAATCTACGAAAGCAGAGAGAAGACCTTGTCTGACATCAGACTGGGGAGGGGTTTTGGATTTCTGTCATTATTAGATTCCCACAATGGTACAGTGACATTTAAAATAGTTATAGACTCTTGTCTTGAGTGGGGTCTTCATCTTCAAATTAGCTTTCAGTATGGCGGTTCCCTTCATCTCTTCATGGTCATGTCTGGATTTATAAAAAAAATTATTAAAAGTGAATCACAACTTTTCTTTTAACTTAACCGACAACCATATACATCTGTTAAATTTGGATTTATCACTATGATTCTTCTGTATTTTGGCCATTTAGACATCAGGAAATCCCTGGATATGTGGCAGCTGTCTAACAGCCATGAATCATGCGGTCTTTTGGATGTGCACACATTAAATCGAGAACACCAGAAATATTCTGATTACACTCAAGCATGCTTGGATAATACTATATACGAGCATGTTCGCTTATCAGTACTCCGTATGTTAATAATGTTCGTGACAGTAGACTTACAAAAACCATGAAGTATGGCTTGTTTGGAAGGAGTTACCAGGAGAAAGCCTCTTTGTTCCAGAAGTTTGGAAGAAAAACAAGGCAGTATGGCTACATTTCCAAAGATCATGTAAAAAATTAAAATTAAATTTCGACACTTGTGGCAGACTGTTCTGTTATAAAGTGTTGGGGAAAGAGGGGGTGACTCATCTAAATGTAGCTTACCAGCTATGGTGGAGCGGGGTCCCAGCGGTAGAAAGCGGGCAGCAGAGGCAGGAGTGGGGTGATGCTGCGGGTCCTAGGCTGGCAAGAGGTGGTGTTGTAGCTCTGTTGACATTGTGAAAGCCTAAAACCCCTGCACTGTCCAGGTTTTCGATGCTTAGGACTTCTGGAAAATGACTCCCGGAGGTGACAAGCACAGATTAAAAGTCATAACTTTTATATTCAATTTTATGTAACTAGACAAATGGGAGAAAAAAATAATTTTAGACTGATACATTCTGAAGGAAACTCTTGGGGCACCATACACCCAGAATATGAGGCTCACAATTGAGACTAGAGAAAGAAGACCCCAACTGATGTAAAGCTGGGTCTTCTCTGCCCTCACATTCTCCACATCTTGCAGTTATCAGTAGAAGCAACAGTCGAGGCACCAAGACCCGAATTCCTCTCCTCTTACTGCAGGAGTGATTGTAACCCTACGACACCCTCATACTGGAGAAGGAGGTTGCTGTATCCCTTGGAGAGATCATTCACCATGATTCAGAGGCGTCTAATATCCTAAATAGTTTCAGACTGACTAACTTGGAGCTCTTTCCTGCCTTGATCCGGCTGCTCAATATGGTGACAGACCATTAATTTCAGCTATTACATCATTGCCATCTATTCTATATTTTTTCTTAACCTTAGACCATCATCTTTTGGTGTCATTAATTTTACTGTGACCCCCATTCCTTATAACATCACAGGTCACTACATTACTTGTGGGGTCTATTGCCTTATTTAGCCCCATTATAGGGCTTACACCTTGTTGAGTCTTTGTATATTATTGTCTACCATTTTTGGGGACACCCAACTTTGGACACAGATTTTCATATTGTGTGTATTCATTCAGCTGTATACTCCCACTCAATTTGATTGTCCCCAATGCTGTGAATCACATTCTCATTTTTTACATATACACTGGGGCTGAGTCATTGTTATTTATACATTGCATATATTCCTTTTGGATTGTATCTTATATACACTGCTCAAAAAAACAATAAAGGGAACGCTTAAACAGAATATAACTCCAAGTAAATCAAACTTCTTTGAAATCAAACTGCCCACTTAGGAAGAAACACTGATTGACAATCAATTTCACATGCTGTTGTGCAAATGGAATAGACAGATGGAAATTATTGGCAATCATCAAGACACTCAAAGGAGTTGTTCTCCAGGTGGGGACACAGACCACATCTCAGTACCAATGCTTTCTGGCTAATTTTGTCACTTAAATGTTGGTTGTGCTTTCACACTCTTATCATGAGATGGACTCTACAACTCACGAGTGGCTCAGGTAGTGCAGCTCATCCAGGATGGCACATCAATGCAAGCTGTGGCAAGAAGGTTTGCTGTGTCTGTCAGCGCAGTGCAGAGGTTGGAGGCGCTACCAGGAGATGTGGAGGGGGCAGTAGGAGGGCAACAACCTAGCAGCAGGACCGCTACCTCAGCCTTTGTGCAAGGAGGAAAAGGAGGAGCACTGCCAGAGCCCTGCAAAATGACCTCCAGCAGGCCACAAATGTGCATGTGTCTGGACTAACGATTAGAAATAGACTCCATGAGGATGTTCTGAGTGCCCATTGTCCACACGCCTGTTATGCTTACAGCCCAACACCTGTGGCAAATGCCACGCATCCTGCATGAACACCAGGATTGGCAAATTTCCCTCTGGTGCCCTGTGCTCTTCACAGATGAAAGCAGACATGAGCAGTATAATTTTAAGGGTAGGCTAATTTCAACATTGAGAGAGATCGTATATCACAAATAAAATCCTAATAATTGTTTGGTAAGGCTCACCTTCCATTCAAGACTAGCCAGGGAAGCTCCTGCAGAAGTTTGGGTCTGGATGCCTTATGTTGGAGCCATTCTGCCCCAGTTGGCCAGGCCCTTCATTTGATCAACTAAAATTTAAGTGATCTTAACAGGCTAGTTCTACTATAAAGAGGGGCCATTCATGGAAACCTGGCAGCTCCTAATAGGCCTTCTGCTTAGCATGACCTAGAGGTACTGTGGCCTTCACACTTTAAACCTTTAACAGGGATCTGGGTTTCCAATACGGATTTGTGGGTTACAGTCACAAAGTTGCTGCTGGCTGGTGTATCGAGCAAGCAGAGAAGAGTTCACTAGATGAGTCAAAAGCCAGGGCAGGTGCAAAATCAGCTACACAATTACAATTCCTACTGGTGATAATTACCGCTAAGAATTAAACACTTCAAGGATCCTTTCCTTGCACTACTGAAATGGAATTAAAATTTTTAACATTTCATGTAGTTAACGTTGAACTGGTATTCCTTCGCCAAACCAAAATTTTGTACTCAAAACACTTCCTCCAGATTTAAATTTTTTGATCAGAAGATTTTTTTTTTTTTTTTTTTTTTTTTTAACACCAACACCAGAGAATCCAGTGAAGTACCCATTGGATTTTTCTTCTGCATAACCTCAAATCAGAAAAAAAAAATCTAGACCCAGGAAAGACCTAGAGAACAGTTCAAGAAGAACAGCTGGGAAACCATACCAAGGATTGGAGAAAAAAAAAAAAAGCAGGTCTAATCACCACCTATTTGGCGCTATGTGACACTTCTGCATATTGTACACCCCCGTGCCTATAAAAAGTAATATCCTCTGAAAACAGCTTCAAATATTACAGAATTCATATGATCCATCAAATTTAGCTTTTAACCCTCCCCTATCAAAACACATCAAGCGGTCTAACCCCCTCCCCTATTAAACTATGAATGAGAATCAATTAAAATGGATAGGACCATCATCAAGTCATTTTATTTTGATCAATGAATTGTTTTGATAATTCTGCCAATTAAGTGTCTGGTTATTATGTGGCTGTACAACACAATGAATTTGATAGTGACATAACATTTGATAGGTGGCATATTTTGAACGTCACTATCAAATTTGATTAATTGGCCATTATATGCCAGTGTAATTAGCCAAGTTAAATTGGTTTGGCATATAGCAAATTCATATTTTATTCCTAGTTTAAGCAAATTATATGAAAAATGAGCTGACAAATTTTTAGTTGCTAGGAATATGTATGAACATGATCATGGGATTTTGCCTGGACTACTGGAACGTACTAATACTGGTGAAGCGGTAGCCACCAAAATGAGGAGTTTAGCGCAATACATCGATGCATTGAATATATTTTGTGTATTTAGCCATGAAACTAAATATTCAATCTTATACAGACATCAAGATTAGTGATTAGCGAGTATACTCGTTGCTCGGGTTTTCCAGAGCACGCTCGGGCGGTCTCCGGGTATTATGACTGCTCGAAGATTTGCCACAGCTGGATGACTTGCGGCTACCAGACAGCTTGATTACATGTAGGGATTCGATAGCAGCCAGGCAACCCCCACATGTACTCAGCCTGGCTAGCAGCCGTAAATCATCCAGCATTGTATTTTCAAGAGAATATACCCCCTAGTATTGGAAAACCTCAGACACAACCGACCCAACATGGCAGTTGTCCAATCCACCTAATGCCTGTAAGCATATATTTGATACCTTTTATACAAACAGACTGGTTTCATGCACATCTTACACCTGTATGATCTTTGGTCAGCAAAACAGTCATGTCAGGACAAAAACACCTACAGCGGCTCTACAGCCACTGCTGGTGCATGAGTACACCGGCATCACAGGTGCCGCCATCACCGATTTGGTGGTGCAGCATGGCGGAAGAGCGGTGTCAACAAAACAGCATGAAAAGCCTTATTCAAATGGTGCACCACCATTGATCAACCATGTGATTGAAAACAACTGTGCCAGGAAGTGATCGCACCACCCAAAAATCTTGAGAAAAACAAAGCACACTACAGAACCACCACTCATGACCTGCACCATGAATAACAGTACAACACACCCAGTTTGTCCAGTACTGTACACACTACCTAAAGTTCATAAGAGTCTCACTAGCCCCCCGAGGAGACCGATCGTGGTTTCGATTGGATCACTTCTCTCTCCTTTGGCGATAGTCTTGGAAAAAATCTTGTCTCCATTGAGGTGTCATATTCCCTCTTCTCCGCGATACATCCCACTTTTTGACCTCTTTTCGTGATCTAGGTACAATGCCCACCGATTGCCATCTAGTAACCTTAGATGTAAATCGTATATAAACTAACATTGATAATGAGAAAGGTATTCAAGCAGTTGAGGATTTTCTTAAATGATAAAACTCCGTTTCATCATGAGTTGAGGAGATTCTGTAGGACGTTACTCACACTTCTCCAAATAAACCAAATCAAATAGAACCGGAGCATATAAACTAATATCAACCATAAAGAGCCAAAAAATGCCCCTAAAAATATAACTTATTGAATTAGGTAAAAATGACCTATTAAGGGTCAGGAAACCGTAAAAAATCATATAACTCAACACAAAAAAATAGAGGTATATAGGTGAGGGGGTGCTCTCTCCCTAACTCACCCTACCTTACCCTACCTGACCGCAGAGGTTGGCACCCTAAATTCGACATGGCGCCCGCACTCGACGACGGCTCTCCCTTAATACCCTAAGGGGGACTAAAAGAAAACACCACCACCAATATATTAAAGTGCTAATGTGCTTTAAAGTGCTTGAACACCACCTGCATAGGTATACATCAATATTCTCATACACCATTTCTTTTGTTCCAGGATTCTTGTTGATACGAGTCCTGATGCCTTATAAGAAAGGTGCAATTGTGAGCAAAGATCAATAATGGTTTAATATGTGCCTTATATTGAGCAGTTCATAAAGAAGATATGGGCTGATCTACCTTATTTATAGATAGTGAACAATGTACCACAGGGGGAGAGACAACCAATGAGGGACAGTAGCACTATTGCTGGTTGATTCAGTAGTAGGATCCCAAATAAAAAAAATTGTAGTATGTCCACAGATGTGAAAGCACCGTCACGTTCACGGATGCTTATGAAATATTGGATATCACAAATAATCTTATGCTGCAAAAAAGTAACCAGCAAGTGATAACAAAAACTTCCCAAAGGTGTTTCCCATGGATAATACAACTAGGTCTCTTGGATATTAATAACAGTGGCCTCCATTATTTTGCAAGTGAACTAGTACATGAATGGCTACCTTCGAGATTCCGACGCTAGCGTTTGATGCGCTGCACAAAGGAGGCAGCGGATGCATTTCTCCCGCTTTGTGAGGTGCGGGGAGGTGGGAGCGCAGCTCCGGCCGCGCATGCGCGGTCGGAAAAAGCGGTCCGTCGGCAGCAAAAAAAACGTTACATTTAACGTTTTTTGTTCCCGGCGGTCAGCCACAACACGACGCAACCGTCGCACGACGGTTGCGACGTGTGTCAATACGTCGGTAATGTTACTCTATGGGGCAAAAACGCATCCTGCAAACAACTTTGCAGGATGCGTTTTTTCCCCCTAAACGACGCATTGCGACGTATTGAAAACAACGCCAGTGTGAAAGTAGCCTATCCTATACCAATATGTCCAAAACCGGACAGTTTTTTGGAAATCGCAATGAACGCAAAGTATTTAATCTGGAACTTAATATTTCTCTATTGTTTATCTATAATTTGTGTTATATTTTATCTCTCTTTATCACTCTGATGTATAGATTTATTTATTAAAAAGAAAGTGACAAATGACATCATCTGCTTCAAGTCTATCAATATCTCATTTGTTCATCTATACTATATAACTGGTCTAAATTTTTCTTTTTCCATATCTTAGTAGATTTATGAATCGTCTTTAACAAGCAGAGAACAATTTCATCGACATTTGGGGGTAGAAGTGATTGACGCTGACACTTGGAGGTATAGGATAAAAGAGAACCAGACAAATGGGGTCCTGAATAATGACACAATCATGGGGTACAAGATAATGATACTTACACGCGGGGGATAGGATGATAATACACGCTTAGGTAAAATGTGTAAAAATCATCGCATATCAGTGATGTATGAATGTATAATGGCTATTTAACAAGTGTTTCCAGATTATTGAAGTCATTACTCTTTCTTATACCTATAGTACAGGTGTAAGTTCTGCTCATTTGTATGACGGCAGAATTGTTCTATATATGATACATTCACTATATTAGCGGGATGATGGATATGAATCTTGCGTAGTAGATACAAGTCCTGAAACATCACACAAGGAGGTGACTGTATTGTCTCCTGAATGGGGTCCATGTTTTCCAGTAAAGCTTTTTACCAGGACAGGATTCCATGCCATCTTTTATCAAGGACGTATCTGCCTATTACTATGATCTTGGGTCTAAAAATTCTTGATAATAAAATACAAGTGTAGTTAGACCTAATAAATTATTATATGTTTATTGATTATGAAAGGGCCGGGTTGCCCAAAGTCGTGACACTCACTACCAGAAATTATAGCAGCATTTCCCAGCAATAATTTATTGCCTCTCTTGATAATTGCTTTTTTTATTTAAATATCTTTATAAAAATTTTAGTGATTTTTTTTGTTCAATAAAGGGATACCACCATGGGCGGATTATAATGAGGGAAATCTGCGCTACTCCCCAGTGTCCGCGCTCCCATTGCTAGATGACCCTAACATCACATTGTGTGGTGGCCACATCTCAGCGCAGTTTGTGAATAATCTGTAGGTTACAAATGTTCAGTACATCCCTAGATGAATTCCATGAGGGGTGTATGGGGTCCCTTCTGGAGGGTTCTGCTGTTTTGGTTCCCACGGGCTCTGCAAATAAGACACGGTGTCTGTAATCTATTCCAGACAAATTTACGTTCCAAATACCAAATGTCGCTTCTTCCCTCCAAGCCTCGCCTTGTGACCAAACAGAACTTTTTTACTACATGTCCATTTAAATCTGAAGATGTCCCTAAAGAAACAGGTTTGATAAATTTCTTGAAAAAATTAGCAATTGTTACTAAACTTTTAACAGCTCTAACATCCTAACAAAATACAAATTTGAAAAATTTATAAAATGATGCACATGTAACGTAGATGCAGCGCCCCAGAGTCCTGGTCGTTGCAGTAATGTCGCTCTGCCGCTAAGGGGAGTGATGTTATGTCTGATTGCACTAAAGGAGTTCACCTGACCAGGTATCACAAGCACACATTACACTTCACACTCTGGCCACTAGGGGGAGCAAAAGGCACTATGTATTAGGCCACTCCTCACACTGGTAAAACTAGGGGTCGGATAGGAAGTTAGAACAGAACGCAGCCTGGGAGAGCTCCAGGGAGGACCTGTCAGGTGTGGGTTCCTGACAGGGGCCTAGCAGAACGATTAGAAAGCAACGGAACTGCGCCTGCACTACCTTGCAGCGGTATCCTAAGAAAGTACAAGAAGAGAAGGATATTGTGGACAGTGAGAAATGAGATTAGAGCACAAAGGAGAGCCAGTAGGAGTCGTGCCCCGAGAACGGCAACTTCTTACTGAGGCACGTAGCCGGTGACCGGAACACCGAGGAAGTAACTGACTATGCCTTACTTCAAATACCGCAGGACAGTTGATTATAGGTTGGCTGTCTACCATACATCACCTAAGCAGACATAGGGGGCAACCGTGGAGAGGGGTGTCTCTAGGGTCCCAGAATAGCTCCGAGCCTACCCGTTAAACGGGTGCGTCCTATCCAGATAAACTTGGAGGACGGATAGAGAGAAAGAACAGACAGAGGACCGGTACCGAGTAACCCGCGGCCCTGCGTCTGGGGGCGCTCCATAGACATATGAGAAGTTATTTATTGTTATTTTGTACAGCGTGACTAACTAGTTAAGAATATAAAATTTGAAAGTTTGAAAATTGCTACTTTTACACAAATTTTTACCAAAATTTTGATATTTTTTCACAATTGAACGCAAAACATATCAACCTTAATTTACCACTAACATAAAATAGTGTCAGAAAATATCACATATACAATGATAAACATTAAAATCACATATTTAATTATAAACATTAAAGCATTCCCGAGTTGTCACAATACGAAGTGACACTGGTCTGAATTAAAAAAGTTGGCCTGATTATTAGGGTTAAAATTGTCTCCTTCACTAAATCAGTCTGGTTTTGGGTGTTGGCCTGTAATAAAACTATTTGTTCAATTGAATAATAATGAATGGCCCTGTTCATCAGATACAATAGACTGCAAAGGTGACACTGCTTCTAATTTGTTACATAATCAGGTTGCCTGATACCATCAATCACAGTATACCCACAACTATAAAGGCACAATCATGCTCACAGATGCCTAGTTAATAATAAATTCCTAGTTCTATAGCACACTGCAGGGATATAGGTGATCCATCGTTAGATCGTGGTCTTAGAAAAAAAAACAGTACAGATAGTACTTATCAATTTGTTGCCCATAACGTTCAAACCATCGTAATGGGTTAAGTGTTTCTATCTCTAGTGATCAATGTTCCAGGTCACTAGGTTATACAATGACCATAATCGTTCATGCAAAACATGTATTGGTTAACCATTGACATACAAATGAAGCCAAACACACAGTTTGGTTGTAGGCCCTACTATTTGATTGTTAGGGTACCGTCACACTATACCATTTTGATCGCTACGACGGTACGATTCGTGATGTTCCAGCGATATCGTTACGATATTGCTGTGTCTGACACGCAGCAGCGATCAGGGATCCTGCTGAGAATCGTACGTCGTAGCAGATCGTTTAGAACTTTCTTTCATCGTTGGATCTCCCGCTGTCATCGCTAGATCGGTGTGTGTGACACCGATCTAGCGATGCGATCCAGCGATGCGTTCGCTTGTAACCAGGGTAAACATCGGGTAACTTAGGGTGGTTTCACACTTGCGTTTTTGTCTGCAGCGTTTTTTTTCAAAAAAACGCATGCGTTTTTTTTTCCTATCTTTAACATTGAAAACGCATGCGTTTTTTTGTGTACGCGTTTGGTCGCGTTTTTTGACGCATGCGTTTTTTTACTGCATGCGTTCATTTTCTGAAATGCTACTTGTAGTATTTTTAGAAGCGTTTTTTGGACCAAAAAAAAACGCATGCGTTTTCATGCGTTTTTTTTGGGTCAAAAAATACATTGGAGTCAATGGGGACGCATGCGTTTTTTGGTGCATGCGTTTTTTGCAGTAAAAAACGCATGCGTTTTTTTATTAAAAAACCAGAAAACACACTGATATGCCACCCCCCAGCATAAAGGTGATAAAGGGAACCTAACCCTACCCCTAACCCTACCCCTAACCCTAACCCTACCCCTAACTCTAAGGGATCCTAACCCTAACCCTAACCCTAACCCTAACCCTACACCTAACCCTAACCCTACCCCTAACCCTAAGGGATCCTAACCCTAACCCTACCCCTAACCCTACCCCTGACCCTAACCCTAACCCTACCCCTAACCCTAAGGGATCCTAACCCTAATCCCTTTATGGTTAGGGTTAGGGGTAGGGTTAGGGTTAGGGGTAGGGTTAGGATCCCTTAGGGTTAGGGGTAGGGTTAGGGTTAGGGGTAGGGTTAGGATCCCTTAGGGTTAGGGTTAGGGGTAGGGTTAGGGTTAGGGGTAGGGTTAGGGGTAGGATCCCTTAGGGTTAGGGTTAGGGGTAGGGTTAGGGGTAGGGTTAGGGGTAGGGTTAGGGTTAGGATCCCTTAGGGTTAGGGTTAGGGGTAGGGTTAGGGTTAGGGGTAGGGTTAGGGTTAGGGGTAGGGGTAGGGTTAGGGGTAGGATCCCTTTAGGGTTAGGGTTATGATCCCTACCCCTAACCCTACCCCTAACCCTAACCCTAACTATTTCTGTTTATAGTGGGTTTTTTACTTTATTTTGATGATTGGCAGTTGTCACACATTTTTCTGCATGCGTTTAAAAAACGCAAACGCATGTAAACGCGGTAAAACGCCGCGTTTTTTTCACCACATGCAAAAACGCATGCGTCAAAAAAACGCAGCGTTTACATGCGTTTTTTCACCATGCGTTTTTTTGCGTTTTTTACCGCAAAAACGCACCCGAAAAAACGCCAATGTGAAACCAGCCTAAGCGCAGGACCGCGCTTAGTAACCCGATGTTTACCCTGGTTACAAGCGTTAAACTAAAAAAAAACAAACAGCACATACTTACATTCTGGTGTCTGTCAGGTCCCTTGCCGTCTGCTTCCCGCACTGTGACTGCCGGCCGTAAAGTGAAAGCAGAGCACAGCGGCTGTGCTTTCACTTTCACTTTACGGCCGGCAGTCAGTGAGTGCGGGAAGCAGACGGCAAGGGACCTGACAGACACCAGAATGTAATTATGTGCTGTTTGTTTTTTTTTTTAGTTTAACGCTTGTAACCAGGGTAAACATCGGGTTACTAAGCGCGGTCCTGCGCTTAGTTACCCGATGTTTACCCTGGTTACCCAGGGACCTCGGCATCGTTGGTCGCTGGAGAGCTGTCTGTGTGACAGCTCCCCAGCGACCACACTACGATTTACCTACGATCACGACCAGGTCATATCGCTGGTCGTGATCGTAGGTAAATCGTATAGTGTGACGGTACCCTTAGTAAGAATAGATAACCAAACTCTAAACATGGACACTTTGTGAAATGTTCATTCGAAGTCACACCTGTGTGGGGTGCATTAATGGGTGTGGGTTTTATTTGAGCAAACATGTATTTTAGGTTTATTTGTGCTGTATTACATTCACTATGTAAAACTTTTATTTTAATTAGCAACATAATCAATTGATAGCGATTCTTTCACATCAAAACTATGGTTTTGTTAACAGATTCCTGGCTACTGGACACTCATTCTTCACTTCATTTTGAGTTCCTCCTTGGCACATCAACCATATCCGGGATTGTGCGCTCAACCTGTGATGCGATTTGGGACAAGCTCAAGAGTCGCCTCATGCCTCAGCCAAACACACAAGACTGGCTGCGGATTGCCCAGGGTTTCATGGAAGCCACCGAGTTCCCAAACTGCATTGGTGCCCTGGATGGTAAACGCATTCGTGTCAAGAAGCCGCCAAACTCTGGTTCTCGTTATTTGAATTATAAAAAATATTTTTCCGCTGTGCTCCTGGCTGTAGCCGACAGCAACTACTGTTTTGTTCTTGCCGACATTGGGGCATATGGGAGTGCCGTTGATGCTCGCATCTTTCGAGCTTCCAGATCAGCTCGGCCGGCGACTTGCTGAGACTAATCTAAATCTGCCACAACCATGTGCGCTTCCTGGTGCGACAGGCCCACCTGCACCATTTATCATGGTTGCTGATGAGGCTTTTGCGCTCTCAAGGCATGTTCTTAGACAATTTTCACGTCGAGGTTTGGACTACCGGAGAAGAATTTTTAACACTCGACTGATGAAAGCCCGTCACCCCAAACACCATTAAATCCATTCCGGTAGGTGAATACATAAGGCTGAAAAGAAACTGTAGCGACAAGAAGGAATGAAGTGACAAATTCAATAACTTGAGAAATAAAATTACAAAAACGAAAATATCCTAAATGGACTCTAGACAGAGCGCATCAAATAGTTAATAATAAATCCAGAGATGGCTTGCTCGTACCCAGTGCAGATAGTAAAAAGGCAAAAAAACAGAAAAAATTAACCATATGTCTGTTTCCAATACAATAGGCAATAACGAAATCAAAAATATAGTTTTAAATAGATTACCCATTTTACGGGAAGACGATAGCCTTACAGATATCCTAAAAGAAGAGATTAAATATAGTGGCCAGAAGAGCACCATCTATTAGTAGCTCCCTTCCCCAAAACTGCTTTGCTTATCAACCCGCATCTAAAACATGGCTACAATGTAGGGGTTTTTACAAATGCGAAAACTAATACTTTCCAAAACACAGAGGGAACGAAAACCTATCAAATAAAGGAATTTATAAACGGTCACAAATAATGTTGTTTATAAAATAGACGTGCATCCTATATAAAATTTTTTACAAGAAATACAAATGACGAAACTTAAAATTAGAATATCGGAACTTCTCAGGGACCTAACCAGTAATAAACACAACTAGCCGTAATGTTTCAGCTGTTGCCAAGCATTTTGTTACTTGTCATTCAGGTGATTATTCTATGATGACAGTACAGGGTATTGAACGGATAAAACCTTCCCAAAGGGGAGGGACTAAAAAAAAAAAAAAAAAAAAATCTACAAACGAGATACCCTTTTGGCCTCAACAGGAAAAACAAAATCATGTAGCACTATGCTTAAAACTTATTGTTTTTTTTTGCCCTTATTGTGTTTATATTTAATTTGGTAGTTTGGTTTGTTTTATTATTTAGATAAAGTTCATTTACATTGCATTGACATAATTATGTCCAGGACCTGCAGAAGTAATCAGTTAAAAAAAAAAAGCGGCAATTTGATTGGTCCAGGATTACTATAGTAAATATCAGAATTCACACTAAACGAAGCATGGATCCTCTGAGGTAGTGTATACCTCTACAATAGGAAATTATTCAAAGACTTTTATATTAGATTTTTATTTATAGCCCTGTCTGAGCAGTTAGGGACAAGCATCTCCGACATTCTGGCTTTATATTTATGAAGCCGTGTTCACCCCTTTTGTTCATTTTCTTTAAGTGGATTCACATGTTTTATTCATCTTTGAATTCAGTATGATTTCTCTTATGCCCTCATTTACCCCCAACACTAGATCACTGGGGTAACATGTTCCGTGCTGCTACAGGCAGTCCAATTTTTGGCAAGGGTGTCTGATGCCCATACAATTTCTAAAAAAAAAAATGTACCCCATGGGGGAATATTGGTCAGCCCATGCACTTCATTTTTTAGGCATTACAAGTCTAGGAGACCCGCTCTTTACAGTGGGCCTATTTTTTTTGTTACTGAGGCCTTCATCGATGTCTCCTCATTCTCCACCATTAGATTACCAGGGTTTAACGTGTTCTATGATGCTACACCAGTCCAATTTTTTGGCAACTGCGTCCATGAGGCCCATAAAGATTTTTAAAAAAATTGAACCCCAATGGGGAAATGTTTGGCAGACCATGCATTTCGTGTATGGGCATTACAAGTCTAAGACCAGTTCCTTTACATTGGGTTTTTGTTTGTTTTTTTGTGGAGCCAGAACGTAACTTATTAAACCCATTATCCACATCAAATATTTCCAATTAATAAAATAAATGCAAAGAAATTAAATACATATGTCAGCCACAATTTGGTAGCTGCCACGTTTGGCTTTTCCCAACTCTGGTTTGAGTTGAAGTTTGAGAAAATTTGCAGATGAACAATCCTCAGACCTGCACAATTTCTACAGGTAGTACAGAAGACTGGATACAGAATTGTGTGGTTCTCTGTGAATGCTTTGCCCGACCAGAAAGGCCAGCCTGTGAGCGTACTGACACTAACTTGCCAGGTATAATGAGAGTTCCAGCACAAAGTACTGGTGGCATGGTTTGTAGTTAAGGCGCTGCATGTGGTCGGGCTTCAGGCCTCCGGTGTCGTACACAATGTTGTAATATGTGGGGGAGACAGTCCCTTGTCTCACAGACTGGCTGATGAAGTCATACCATTCTGATCTGGTGACTTCACCATCAACTGTTATTCCCTGTGGTGGATTCTGGAGCTGGCTGCTGGCAAAGAATCTGGTATTTATTCTTTTCTTCACTACCATGGTTAGTCTTGGGCTGTAATTCTGTTTAGCAGACTTGATGCAGTCCATGAAATGTGGGACCTCGTAGTTCCTAAGGTTTTGAGCTGCCCGTCGTCTACTCCGTCTCTGTAAATGATGCAGTGCGGCAGGCCTCACTCTTGCTCCATGCGTGCAGCGCCGCTTGCATACAAACTTCCAGGCCATTGACAATCTCATCTCTGATCCTGGACGATGCATCGGAAAAACCAGCGAGATATTTGCTTCTTCGTGCTTGCGACAAAGCCAGCAATAGATCTCCTCCCCTGCAGGGTGCTGTGGTAGCAATCATTCCCAATGATTATTGTATTTCCTGCGGCATTTCCACAGTCAACAGCTCTCCTCTCCGTTTGCACAAAAATCACCTTACAGATTAACTGGAATTTAGGAGGACAGTCTGGGGAAAGCTCAATGTCCTGGCGATGACGCACTGACTGGGATGGGGAAGTCCATGCACAGGTGCTTCTTGATGGCGTAGTACTTCCTCTTATTAATGCTGGACAGGATACAGATGACCATCTCGGTGTGGTCCATAGTGTTCTGATGGAAGGCTAGTAAATATCCTCCCACCGTGTCCTCGACTACAACCAACACCGCACGATTCATCTTGATGCGCATTTGCTGTGTGATCTTGAACATGTTCTGCAGAAGAATGTTCACCACATCCTAATGTCTCCAGATGTAGAAGAGCAGCCAATTATTCAGATCTCAGGGGCTGATCAGGATGGGATCCCTCAGCTCTCACAACCAATCAGCAAACTGGATTACATTCTGCAGATTTGCCTTTTTGCAGGATATTTTTCCTGGAGGTGCGATTCTCCCTTCAAAACTGTAGGAGATCAGAAAGCTACGTGACTGGGGGCTAAATTTCAATACGGAACACCCTTATTGTGCATGTAGTTCAGGAACTACTTAGAAAAATCCCATGTGAGAACGCCTGCAGCACACGTTAGTTTGTTGTGCAAACAAGGAGTTCAAGCGAGAGACAAAAGTACAATCCAGCTCAGTTAGGGGAACAATGGCAAAGTTCTGGGACAGTTTTCTCTGACCTTCCCATCATGCCACCACAGAGGTAAGGGGTGCTGTCACAAGAAGTGCAGTGTTTGTAGGCCATGCAAGGTAGTCCCTCAGCATCTTCCAAACGTAATCTGGGATTCCTCTGTGCCTTTTAAATTATTGGGTATCCAAGCTGGACAAGTGGTATGAATGGACTACTCCTTGGAGGTCCTGGCCTGCCCTGCTGCTAGCTTTCTCTCAGAGCAGGTTTTTTGTGCCGTTGGCGGAGTTTAGCAGATGAGCGCATCTGCCCATCAACTGAAAATGCCGACAGGCTCACTTATAAAAATGAACAAGGGCTGGATTGGGAAAGACTTCTGTACACCACCAAGTGAAAACAGCGAAACAACCTAATACATTCTGTTTTTTGGGCAGGTGTAATCTCATGCACCTCTTCACAACCACACATGGGTATACGCTTACAGATTTGATTTGTTTGTTGTTATCCTCATCATCCAGCGCCAGTAGAACGCCAGGGTGAACGGATTCCACGATGCAAGAGTCACTTTTTTGCAAGGGTGTTTTTATGATGGCCATTACTAATTGGTAACCCCCCCAAAAAAAAAATTTACTCCCCCAGGGGGAAATGCCAAAAAGGATATGTACGTCTATTCTTCCCATTTATTCTTATATTTGCCAGTTTGCCTATCTATGGACAGTCCTCTGAGGTAGTGTATACCTGTACAATAGAAAATTATTCAAAGACTTATATTAGATTTTTATTTATAGCCCTGTCTGAGCAGTTAGGGACAAGCATCTCCGACATTCTGGCTTTATATTTATGAAGCCGTGTTCACCCCTTTTGTTCATTTTCTTTAAGTGGATTCACATGTTTTATTCATCTTTGAATTCAGTATGATTTCTCTTATGCCCTCATTTACCCCCAACACTAGATCACTGGGGTAACATGTTCCGTGCTGCTACAGGCAGTCCAATTTTTGGCAAGGGTGTCTGATGCCCATACAATTTCTAAAAAAAAATGTACCCCATGGGGGAATATTGGTCAGCCCATGCACTTCATTTTTTAGGCATTACAAGTCTAGGAGACCCGCTCTTTACAGTGGGCCTATTTTTTTTGTTACTGAGGCCTTCATCGATGTCTCCTCATTCTCCACCATTAGATTACCA
Organism: Ranitomeya imitator; assembly: GCF_032444005.1. Classification (NCBI taxonomy): domain Eukaryota; kingdom Metazoa; phylum Chordata; class Amphibia; order Anura; family Dendrobatidae; genus Ranitomeya; species Ranitomeya imitator. The sequence goes on along the minus strand of NC_091291.1, from coordinate 19,531,911 downwards.
GGGTTTAACGTGTTCTATGATGCTACACCAGTCCAATTTTTTGGCAACTGCGTCCATGAGGTCCATAAAGATTTTAAAAAAAATTGAACCCCAATGGGGAAATGTTTGGCAGACCATGCATTTCGTGTATGGGCATTACAAGTCTAAGACCAGTTCCTTTACATTGGGGTTTTTTTTTTGTGGAGCCAGAACGTAACTTTTATTAAACCCATTATCCACATCAAATATATAAAATAAATGCAAAGAAATTAAATACATATGTCAGCCACAATTTGGTAGCTGCCACTTTTGGCTTTTCCCAACTCTGGTTTGAGTTGAAGTTTTTGAGAAAATTTGCAGATGAACAATCCTCAGGCCTGCACAATTTCTACAAGTAGTACAGAAGACTGGACAGAGAATTGTGTGGTTCTCTGTCGATGTTTGGCCCGACCAGAAACGCCAGCCTGTGAGCGTACTGACATTAACTTGCCAGGTGTAATGAGAGTTCCAGCACAAAGTACTGGTGGCAGAGTTTGTAGTTAAGGCGCTGCATGTGGTCGGGCTTCAGGCCTCCGGTGTCGTACACAATGTTATGTGTGGGGGAGACAGTCCCTTGTCTCACAGACTGGCTGATGAAGTCACCAGACCTGAATGGTATGACTTCATCAATCAACTGTTATTCCCGGTGGTGGATTCTGGACCTGGCAAAGAATCTGGTATTTTTTCTTCACTACCATGGTTAGTCTTGGGCTTTAATTCTGTTTAGTAGACTTGATGCAGTCCATGAAATGTGGGACCTCGTAGTTCCTAAGGTTTTGAGCTGCCCTTCGCCTACTCAGTCTCTGTAAATGATGCAGTGTGGCAGGCCTCACTCTTGCTCCATGTGTGCAGCGCCACTTGCATACAAACTTCCAGGCCATCGACAATCTTGTCTCTGATCCTGGACGATGCATCGGGAAAACCAGCGAGTCATTTGCTTCTTCGTGCTTGCGACAAAGCCAGCAATAGATCCCCTCCCATGCAGGGTGCTGTGGTAGCAATCATTCCCAATGATTATTGTATTTCCTGCGGCATCTCCACAGTCCACAGCTCTCCTAAATTGCAGTTCATCTGTAAGGCGATTATTGTGCAGACAGGACAGTCTGGGGTTTGCTCAATTTCATGGTGATGATGCACTGACTGGGGATTTGGAAGTCCATGCACAGGTGCTGCTTGATGGCGTAGTACTTAATCTCATTAATGCATAATGCTGGACAGGATACAGACAACCATCTCAGTGTGGTCCATAATGTTCTGATGGAAGGCCTGTAAATATCCTCGCACCGTGTCCTCGACTACAACCAACACCGCACGATTCATCTTGATGCGCATTTGCTGTGTGATCTTGAACATGTTCTCCAGAAGAATGTTCACCACGTCCTAATTTCTCCAGGTGTAGAAGAGCAGCCAATTATTCGGATCTCAGGGGCTGATCAGGATGGGACCCCTCAGCTCTCAACCAAATCAGCAAACTGGATTCCATTCAGCAGATTTGTCTTTTAGCAGGATTTTTTCCCGGAGGTGCAATTCTCCCTTCAAAACTGTAGGAGTTCGGTATCGAAATTTAGCTCTTTCTGAACGCCCTTATCCTTGTGCATGTAGTTCAGGAACTTCCCAACTTGCCGCTCCCTCTGTTCTGGTGGTAAGCGGGTGTGAACGGCCACGTCTTTCGTGGCGTTGAAGAAGCTTCTCATTCTGTCAGTCAGACCTGTTAGGTTACATAACTGGCAACAGTATGATGGCTCAGTTTGTGGCTCCCGGCTTGGGCCTCCAGGGGATGTTCACGATTAGCGGCTGCCTCATGTCTTTCACTTGTCAGCTTTGTGGACTACTATAAGAACCAATACAATGAACCTCGCTTCCATCTGCCTTCTTGAAGTTGGACGCTGGAGTCATGTTCCAGGCGCTCTCATCTATATGGTACTTTGTGAGCATGATCTGTCCGATCAGCTCCTTGCAGCAAGCGTCCTGGAACCTCAGAGGGCCACACAAGGAGTAGAGGCTGCTCATGACCGATAGGATACCAAAGCTCTTCAGCTCCAAGGACGTCCACCCATTTCTTCTGATACATGTTGGCACCAATGACACGGCAAGGAAGGACCTACCGACAATCTGCAAGGACTTTGAAGAGTTGGGGAAGAAAGTAAAGGAACTGGATGCACAGGTAGTTTTTTCTTCTATCCTTCCAGTAGACGGGCATGGCACCAGGAGATGGAACAGGATCCTTGATGCAAACAACTGGCTAAGACGATGGTGCAGACAACAAGGATTCGGATTCCTGGACCACGGTGTGAATTACTGGTATGATGGACTCCTCGCCAGAGACGGACTACACCTCAACAAAGCTGGGAAACACACATTCGCCAGAAGACTCGCTACACTCATCAGGAGGGCGTTAAACTAGAAGAAGAGGGGACGGGAAGAAAAACATTAGACTTGAACAAAGACGACCCAGGAAAACATACTCAGAAGGGAGGTAAGAACATTTCTAAAACAATCCACAGTGAGGAGATTGGAACAAAACAAAATCCTCTAAACTGCATGCTCGCAAACGCCAGAAGCCTGACAAACAAGATGGAAGAACTAGAAGCAGAAATATCTACAGGTAACTTTGACATAGTGGGAATAACCGAGACATGGTTAGATGAAAGCTATGACTGGGCAGTTAACTTACAGGGTTACAGTCTGTTTAGAAAGGATCGTAAAAATCGGAGAGGAGGAGGGGTTTGTCTCTATGTAAAGTCTTGTCTAAAGTCCACTTTAAGGGAGGATATTAGCGAAGGGAATGAGGATGTCGAGTCCATATGGGTTGAAATTCATGGAGGGAAAAATGGTAAGAAAATTCTCATTGGGGTCTGTTACAAACCCCCAAATATAACAGAAAGCATGGAAAGTCTACTTCTAAAGCAGATAGATGAAGCTGCAACCCATAATGAGGTCCTGGTTATGGGGGACTTTAACTACCCGGATATTAACTGGGAAACAGAAACCTGTGAAACCCATAAAGGCAACAGGTTTCTGCTAATAACCAAGAAAAATTATCTTTCACAATTGGTGCAGAATCCAACCAGAGGAGCAGCACTTTTAGACCTAATACTATCTAATAGACCTGACAGAATAACAAATCTGCAGGTGGTTGGGCATTTAGGAAATAGCGACCACAATATTGTGCAGTTTCACCTGTCTTTCACTAGGGGGACTTGTCAGGGAGTCACAAAAACATTGAACTTTAGGAAGGCAAAGTTTGAACAGCTTAGAGATGCCCTTAATCTGGAAGACTGGGACAATATCCTCAGAAATGAGAATACAGATAATAAATGGGAAATGTTTAAGAACATCCTAAATAGGCAGTGTAAGCGGTTTATACCTTGTGGGAATAAAAGGACTAGAAATAGGAAAAACCCAATGTGGCTAAACAAAGAAGTAAGACAGGCAATTAACAGTAAAAAGAAAGCATTTGCACTACTAAAGCAGGATGGCACCATTGAAGCTCTAAAAAACTATAGGGAGAAAAATACTTTATCTAAAAAACTAATTAAACCTGCCAAAAAGGAAACAGAGAAGCACATTGCTAAGGAGAGTAAAACTAATCCCAAACTGTTCTTCAACTATATCAATAGTAAAAGAGTAAAAACTGAAAATGTAGGCCCCTTAAAAAATAGTGAGGAAAGAATGGTTGTAGATGACGAGGAAAAAGCTAACATATTAAACACCTTCTCCACGGTATTCACGGTGGAAAATGAAATGCTAGGTGAAATCCCAAGAAACAATGAAAACCCTATATTAAGGGTCACCAATCTAACCCAAGAAGAGGTGCGAAACCGGCTAAATAAGATTAAAATAGATAAATCTCCGGGTCCGGATGGCATACACCCACGAGTACTAAGAGAACTAAGTAATGTAATAGATAAACCATTATTTCTTATTTTTAGTGACTCTATAGCGACAGGGTCTGTTCCGCAGGACTGGCGCATAGCAAATGTGGTGCCAATATTCAAAAAGGGCTCTAAAAGTGAACCTGGAAATTATAGGCCAGTAAGTCTAACCTCTATTGTTGGTAAAATATTTGAAGGGTTTCTGAGGGATGTTATTCTGGATTATCTCAATGAGAATAACTGTTTAACTCCATATCAGCATGGGTTTATGAGAAATCGCTCCTGTCAAACCAATCTAATCAGTTTTTATGAAGAGGTAAGCTATAGGCTGGACCACGGTGAGTCATTGGACGTGGTATATCTCGATTTTTCCAAAGCGTTTGATACCGTGCCGCACAAGAGGTTGGTACACAAAATGAGAATGCTTGGTCTGGGGGAAAATGTGTGTAAATGGGTTAGTAACTGGCTAAGTGATAGAAAGCAGAGGGTGGTTATAAATGGTATAGTCTCTAACTGGGTCGCTGTGACCAGTGGGGTACCGCAGGGGTCAGTATTGGGACCTGTTCTCTTCAACATATTCATTAATGATCTGGTAGAAGGTTTACACAGTAAAATATCGATATTTGCAGATGATACAAAACTATGTAAAGCAGTTAATACAAGAGAAGATAGTATTCTGCTACAGATGGATCTGGATAAGTTGGAAACTTGGGCTGAAAGGTGGCAGATGAGGTTTAACAATGATAAATGTAAGGTTATACACATGGGAAGAAGGAATCAATGTCACCATTACACACTGAATGGGAAACCACTGGGTAAATCTGACAGGGAGAAGGACTTGGGGATCCTAGTTAATGATAAACTTACCTGGAGCAGCCAGTGCCAGGCAGCAGCTGCCAAGGCAAACAGGATCATGGGGTGCATTAAAAGAGGTCTGGATACACATGATGAGAGCATTATACTGCCTCTGTACAAATCCCTAGTTAGACCGCACATGGAGTACTGTGTCCAGTTTTGGGCACCTGTGCTCAGGAAGGATATAATGGAACTAGAGAGAGTACAAAGGAGGGCAACAAAATTAATAAAGGGGATGGGAGAACTACAATACCCAGATAGATTAGCGAAATTAGGATTATTTAGTCTAGAAAAAAGACGACTGAGGGGCGATCTAATAACCATGTATAAGTATATAAGGGGACAATACAAATATCTCGCTGAGGATCTGTTTATACCAAGGAAGGTGACGGGCACAAGGGGGCATTCTTTGCGTCTGGAGGAGAGAAGGTTTTTCCACCAACATAGAAGAGGATTCTTTACTGTTAGGGCAGTGAGAATCTGGAATTGCTTGCCTGAGGAGGTGGTGATGGCGAACTCAGTCGAGGGGTTCAAGAGAGGCCTGGATGTCTTCCTGGAGCAGAACAATATTGTATCATACAATTATTAGGTTCTGTAGAAGGACGTAGATCTGGGTATTTATTATGATGGAATATAGGCTGAACTGGATGGACAAATGTCTTTTTTCGGCCTTACTAACTATGTTACTATGTTACTATGATGTTGTGCACAGTCTTGTTCCTGAGTTCTTTATCGCTGACATCAATGCTCAACATGATGCTGGACTCGTACTGGAGGATGGAGGTGGAAAACCCAGGCCAGATGGTGAGTCAGTGGGCTCAGACTTTGGTGGCGTCGCTCAGGTTGTAATAGATGCGTCCTATCTTCAGGAGTCTTTGGAAAATGATGTTCTACAGATGGAAGCAGGTGGGCAGGGTGATTTGTTATCAGCATGTTCTGTCCATTTCTAGTTTGGCTGAACACCTTGGTGATCTTATTCAGTTCAGTTTTTCTGGTAAAAACAACATGGTTCCATCAACACCCGCACCTTCCCAATGGTTTCTTCATACTGGTACAGGAGGGCATATTGCAAATGTTTGTACTCCATGGTAGGGTTGAAGTAAACGTGATACTGGTACAGGGCCCACTGTGGTCGGGACACCAGCTTGATGTGGTTGGTTACAAGAGCAATCTTAGTTCCAGAGGTGCCAGCTTTCGATTTTTGGATATGTTCGATAGTCTGTCGGGTGTTCATCCCAACGTCATGGAAGTCACGCCTACAGCTGCCCCGTTCCCCAATAGACACTTTGGCAAGTATGGCTGACACCTGCAGAACCTTGGGCGAAGCCCTTTCTGCTGCCGGCAGACCTCTGGTGCCCTCTTCCGATGAGCAAAGGCTCAGGGGCTGGCTGCTGAGGTCTGACTGCTGGCTGGGGTCTTGGGTCTGCTGTGGTCCGAGTGCCGACCAGGGTTCTTGGAGTTGTTGTGGTCTGACTGCTGGCCGGTGGTATTAGGGCTGCGGTGGTCTGACTGCTGCCCAGGCACCTTGGGGCTGCAGTGGTCTGACTGCTGGCTAGGGTCCTTGGGGCTGCTGTACCTGTCCAGGTGGTCTTTGTGGGGCCTGCTCCTGCACACAAGCTCAGCCGTGGGTTCGGGATCTGGCTCGTCCGCTCATCTTTTACTTTGTCCAGAAACCACGCACTAGTGTGCATTGGGCCTAGTTTTTAAATGAGGCCTTCATCAATTTTCCTCATTCTTCACCACTAGATCACCATGTTTAACATGTTCTGTGCTGCTACAATTAGTGCAATTTTTAGAAAAGGTGTCCATGATGCCCAGAAAATGGTTTTAAAAAATGTGCCCCGCCCCCATGGGGGAATGTTGGTCAGCCCATGCACTTTGTGTATGGGCATTACAAGTCTAGGAGACCCGCCCCTTAACCTTGGGCCTAGTTTTTAATGAGGCCTTCCTCGGCATATCATTCGCCGCCACTAGAACGCCATGGTGAAAGTGTTGTATGCTGCTACAGCCATTCAATTTTTGGGCAAGGTTGTCTAATACCCATAATTATTTTTTTTTTTTTAAACTAATCCCCATAGGGAAAGGTTTGTCAGCCCATGCACTTCGTGTGTGGGCATTACGAGTCTAGGAGACCCTCTCCTTTGTAAATGGGACAGTTTTTTTTTTTTTTTTTTTTAATGAGGCCCTCCTCCATGTTTCTTCCAAGGGGGGATTGGGGTGCGTGCAAATTTGGGTCAAGGTTACCCTTGCATTCAATGCATAAGGAAACTGTATGGCAGGACCAACTGAAGACTGATGTGCATTTTCCTGTGGTCATCCAGTACCTGAGTTCAAAGGCTTATTGGGGTGCTTATGACTTGATAGCAGGGCAGGCCTTGCATTCAATATAGCATTTTTTCTGGAGGTACCTCCTGTACCTCTCATGAAAGGGGTATTGAGGTGCTTTGTAATTCTTGGCAGCCCAGCCACTCACTGCATAGGCAACAACAGCATAGGAGACCCACTGTTTCATAACAGCCCTTTAAGATTATTAATGGTACCTGATGCCCCTCTAAAAATAGGCTTTGTGACTAAGAGTCCCTCGTTCGTAAATGAAACAAGATGGGTCTCCTTATGTGTCACACACCACATGGCCAGCTAGGGTTGTTACATGTTGTGACATTTCCCAGTGAATGCATTTGTATTGGATGAAAGCAATGTTAAAGTGGAAAAACGCATCAAAAACTCTGCATGTGAATATAGCCCAAGAAGTGGAGAAACATTTTGGTCTGGGGTTAATTATTTTGACTTGTATACAAGTCGTTACCCTGGAAAGGTTGTACCTTTACATATTTCACAGCAAAATCCATTTTGGTTTCATTTTTGTATGTTTATTGTGCACCTGTAAAAGTGGCGTGAAACTGACAATATTGCTTACAGCTGTGACCTAGGAGTCAGAAATGCTTCTAAGGGCGATCCCCATGATCTTCCGGTGTCATTTGAGCAGTGTTTCCATCATTTTCAGACATTAAAAAGGACCCTGGGGGGGGGGGGGGGGGGGGGGAGGTAAAAATACTCGGGTTTTCCATTGACTTACAAAGGGCTCGTTGCGCGGGTCAAGTACCCGAGTATTCCAATTTGCTCGACCCGAGCAACAAGCACCCAGGCATTTTAGTGCTCGCCCATCACGACTGATAAGCAATGTTTTTATACCATATTGTATTAAATAATCTTTTCATAAGCTACAGTATGTTTCTCATTTGCAAAATGTTTTAACTTCAGTTTAAGTGACTACATACTAATGTGTTCACTATTAGTCATTTGTGGCTTTTATACCAAAAATTTGTAGGTTAGCGAAGAAAATTACAGTGGCCAGGTTTGATCAGAGAACGTCTTTTGTGTCCAGGAGAAACCTCTGGAAAACAACGGGGAGCAATTGACTGTAGTAGAGCAACACCAAAGCATCCAGAAGATGAATGTTCTACACGGAGCTCTTGACTCCATCCCCAAGTCTCAATAATGAAGACCTGTTGGCCAATGTGGACCACATCAAGACATTGCCAACAGATTCTAGAAAGTATCCAACCAAGTTGATATGTTTGGGGTAAAGCTGGAAGAGATACTTTGCCAAATATATAATTGTCATACACCTTAAAATTGTAGGTGGAACATCCTTAATGGATGGGATAAATTTCCATGAGTCAGATTCCCCAGATTCATTATATGTGGTAGAGTGGAGACTCCCATATTGGTTTGTCAGCATCACTAGAAAAATCCCATGTTAAACTTTAAGCATCTCATGTTTAATGACTCATTTTTGCCCTTCAACAGTGGTGCAATGGATGCTAAAGAGGCCACAACCACAATCATGATACATCTACTGTAGAAGGCATTAAGCTATCTGGGCAGGCCCAATTGTACTCATGACCTCTGAAAACAATACCTGTTTATCATGGGGGATTGTATTGTGATGCTGCTTAAAACTGGCAGTGCAATGTCATGTCTGGAGGCACAGGAAAAAAAAAATTCTCTTTAACTCCTCTACCCCCGAAGGTGGGTTGCATGTTAATGACATGGCCAATTTTTTTAATTCTGACCGTCACTTTATGAAGGTTATAATTTTGGAATGCTTCAATGGTTCACGGTGATTGAGACTGTACTTCATGATGGTGGTAAAATTTATTCGGAATGACTTGTGTTTGTTTTTTTACCAAATTTAGCAAAAATTTGTAAGACTTTGTAATTTTCCAACTTTGAATTTTCATGCATATGTAACCAAAAGCCAGCACACCCCTAACCGTGTATAAGATCATGTACAAGAATTAATCTATATTGGCAGCAATTACCATCATCTTATATGCAGTGAGCACTTTATATTGCGCCATTGATCGTATGAATGTGTTTAAGTATTCTATTCCTGTATATGAAAATATCAATATAAGGTCCCAAAGTAAAAAAAATGTCACTTCACCTTAGCATATAGACTGTAGAGACCTGGGTGTCGTAACCAGTGCCTTCCCATCACACCCGTAATGAAACAGTCCTAGGTGGGTTGAACAGGTCGGTCACAGTTTATTAATGAAATAAGCAGAGAAAGGCAATTACATATTGTAAAGGGCGGCTCGCGCCAAGCTCCTGTCCGTGATTGACAGGGGAATTGGCCCAACGAGCCGTTACGACCTTTGCCCAACGAGCCGTTACGACCTTTGCCCTACTCCGCTTCTTCCGCCATGGAGGATCCCGTGTATTACCTACGTGGGACTCAGACCCAAAAAAGCTTCCAGGTGTCCGCCGGGAAGAAAAGAGGAAGTTCCCGGCCGGACACCTGGATTTAACCCCTGTCGGAGTGGCCGTAGGACCCCTCCCCTCTAAGAGACCCCTAGCCTGCCAGTGGTCACTAATTAGTGCATCACTAAGGGGGGAGTGATGCTAGGGGGGGAACTGGGCACTAACATCCTTAAATGCTGCGCTCCGTGTGCTCCCCTGTCAGGGGCACGCACCTTATTCAGTACCACGCCTGCCATTACATGGACTCCACTCAAGAGGGGAAACAAAGTTCCATAATTAAAATACATGTAATATGCCAAGAGGAAGTGCCATTTTTTACTTTGACATTATATGGATATATTAACTATTTACTGTTTTGACAGAGATTGTCCATTCACATGGATTTGAAGGTCAAGGAGAAATCCTAAATAAGGCTGCTGATATTTTGACGCAGAGTGCTTCCACTGGCTTCCATACATGATACCACAAGTAAAGAATTTATGTATAAATATAAAAATGCTCTACACCATAAAATGTAAATGTTGTGGAACAAAGCATCTCCGGAAATTATGATAAAAAGATGGTCCCTAGGGGTTTTCAAAGTACAATTCTACCCAACAGTTAACTTGGAAAACAAAGGATTGACTCACGGATGGCTGCTGACACCACTTGCTCAATGGAATCTGTTAATATTCTTATTGAAAAAAAAAATATTCAGTCTCTGAATGAAAGACGATGAGTTAGATCTCCTATTAAGATTATTGAATAAAGAAATATCGAACTGAAACCGGAAAATTGGTTGAAGGATTTGGAGAAAGATGTGGACAAATGGGAGGAACAGACCTGTGAAGGGAAAGAGAAAAAAATTCCTTAGGATTATATCGGATTATGACAATAGAGTATTTCGTTGGCAAGTAAAAAAAGGATACAGCCAAGTCTAAAAATCTGAGAACCCTCTGAAGTTTCTCAGGCATCCGAAAGCAGTATATCTGCTAGTGACTGAATACACAAGGGATTTCCATCTGAGGAGTGGGGGAAAAAAGGAAAATCCCGGATATTTAACAAATTCTAGTTTTAATAAAAGCAGTGATCAATATAAAGTAGTGAATAGTGATGAGCGAATGTGCTCGCCACTACTCGTTACTCGCCCGAGTATCACTATGCTCGGTGAGCAGCGAGCATTTCCCGGGATTCTCGGTAAATGGTGTCTCCACCCAGCATTCTTGGCGGATTTTAGAGACCCAATCATGGTGCAGGGATTGTCTGCCAGGCCATGAAACGCCGCAGCCATCTTTGTTGTGGTGGTGCAGTGATTGGCTTGGCCGCACAGCATCATCTCGAGTATAAGAGACCCGGCACCGCCCTGATCGCCGCATTCTGTTCCTGTTTCAGCGAGAGTAGGGAGAGCTGGTGCCGAGATAGGGTCAGAATCATGGTTTTTAGAGTTAGTGTAGGTCTGCAACTCAAATCCACAACTCCTGAGAAACCAATAATCCTTTTTAGGGCTAAATCAAGGGTCCCGATATTGCAGCGTGGATATGCTGTGTCCTGCCTACCTAGTATCAGTGCAAGGCCTGCAGGTACTATATGTGCCTCCATTGCTCCCACTGCATCCCTCCCAATGCTCCATCACTGTCTGCTATAGCTTCATTACTATATACCTTGTTGGATTTACTATATACATGGCTGTGGCTTCAGGTCACATGAACAGGATGCCTCCGTGACACTCCGGTGGATGGGGGAGATGGATGCAGCGGGTGTGCGCATGCGCCGCAATAACCGGCGCCCCTATGAGAAGTCCTGATACACCACTTATTGGTGTCACATTTACACATTTATATAAATACGTGCTAGGTTAGATTATCTAGACACTCCCCCGGAAGAAGGCAACTATCGCCGAAACGTACGTAGGGACGCCAGCACACTGAAAGGTATAAGCCATATCACATTGCTTTTTTGCACAGTCTTTCAAGACTTATAATTTGTCATTTTCACACCTCTAACACTTGTAAGGGTTTCACTGACATTGAGATTATGGTTTTGCACTTGTGCACTTTATTTTTATTTATTTTTGGTTTTACCTCAGGTCAATGCAACTCTGCTGGCTATTGTGCTGTAGCGCCTCCTTATGGCTTACTTTGGATTAATACACTGGTCTACAAAAAAAAAAAAATAATAATATTTTCCGGCATGGACTTGAAGAATAGTTTTAGACTAATTTGAGGGTGCGGAATTCAAATCTGATCTTATAATTTCTCTATCACATCACGTTTTTGTGCTATAGGTACATAGCCCATTTTCATGAATTCCATGATAAATATAAGTAGTGTATGAAAAGTGCCGGTTTATACGGTTCACTAAACTAAATTTAGTTTTCATTTAGTCTCCCAATAAATGTGAGAATATCTTGGTTTTCTTTGAACATGCATCATTCCCACTCGTTATGATAAGTAAACAGTTTTCAACGTACACAGTCGTGTGCAGGTACGGTTTTATTTATTGAAGTTTTCAATGAATTTTGATATTTATTGCTTTTATCCTGCTGTTTTTCTGTTCTGTTTTTAATTTGTGAATCAATACCTAAGGGGGTGTGTGGTGTGTGTCGTGTGTCGACAGAAATTCAATGAACAACTCAGGTAGTGAACTTTTACCATGTATTTCTCTGCAGGATGTTTTGCTGATCTAACAATGTCCTCTACATCTCGCAGAAGACAGTGCTCAAATGATCCAAATATTTTTTGTTACATCTGTGGAAACTTTACTGTGAAGACTCAGAGGCACAACATTACTGACTTTGAAGTATGCAAGATACAACCTCTTAAAGTATAACTTGGAGACCAAGACAAGCACAAGTGTGCAAAACCTGTATTGAGAGCTTGAGATCATGATCTCAAGGAAAGAATGCTAAACTTCAGTTTGGAGTTCCTATGGTTTGGAGAGAACCAAGCAATCATTTAGAAGACTGCTTTTTCTGCCTTGTCGATGTAAAAGGTTTCAATAAGAAAAACAAGCCATATTTGCAATACCCGAGTATCCCCTCAGCTACTCGACCAGTTGCCCATAGTGAAGACATACCAGTTCCAAAATTTACTGTGCTTGACAGAACGTTCCTCACATTGTTCTACTGATGAAGACGACAGTCCAGATATTTTTCAGCCATGTGATGAAGATTGTGACAAACCAATTCTGTTTAACCAGATCATTCAAAGCAGACCGAGTAGAGATCTTTATATACCAATAGAGTCTGCTGAACTATTGGCTTCAAGACTACAAGAGAATCGAATGTTGAAACCTGGTACAAGTGTCATTTTATCGTAACAGGGAAGCAGAACTGCGCAAGTACTTCCATTCAGATGGCCAGCTTGTCTATTGTACGGATGTTGAAGGGCTACTTTTCTTTATGGGACGTCCAGCATATGATTCAAGGGATTGGAGACTTTGATAGTTCCAGTACAATTTTTGGCAACAGTGTCTATGAGGCCCATAAAAAAAATGATTTTTAAAAAAATTGAACCCAAATGGGGAAATGTTTGGCAGACCATGCCTTTCGTGTATGGGCATTACAAGTCTAAGACCCGCTCCTTTACATTGGGCCTTTTTTTGAGGAGCCAGAACATAACTTATTAAACCTATTATCCACATCAACCAATATCATTTCCAATTAATAAAATAAATGCAAAGAAATTAAATACATATGACAGCCACAATTTGGTAGCTGCCACTTTTGGCTTTTCCCCAACTCTGGTTTGAGTTGAAGTTTGAGAAAATTGGCAGATTAACAATCCTCAGCCCTGCAAAATTTCTACAGGTAGTACAGAAGACTGGACAGAGAATTGTGTGGTTCTCTGTCGATGTTTGGCCCGACCAGAAAGGCCAGCCTGTGAGCTTACTGACACTAACTTGCCTGGTGTAATGAGAGTTCCAGCACAAAGTACTGGTGGCAGAGTTTGTAGTTAAGGCGCTGCATGTGGTCGGGCTTCAGGCCTCCGGGGTCGTACACAATATTGTAATGTGTGGGGGAGACAGTCCCTTGTCTCACAGACTGGCTGATGAAGTTATACCATTCTGATCTAGCGACTTCACCATCAACGGTTATTCCTGGTGGTGGATTCTGGAGCTGGCTGCTGGCAAAGAATCTGGTATTTATTCTTTTCTTCACTACCATGGTTAGTCTTGGGCTGTAATTCTGTTTAGCAGACTTGATGCAGTCCATGAAATGTGGGACCTCGTAGTTCCTAAGGTTTTGAGCTGCCCGTCGTCTACTCAGTCTCTGTAAATGATGCAGTGCAGCAGGCCTCAGTCTTGCTCCATGCGTGCAGCGCCGCTTGCATACAAACTTCCAGGCCATCGACAATCTCATCTCTGATCCTGGACGATGCATCGGAAAAACCAGCGAGTCATTTGCTTCTTCGTGCTTGCAACAAAGTCAGCAATAGATCCCCTCCCCTGCAGGGTGCTGTGGTAGCAATCATTCCCAATGATTATTGTATTTCCTGCGGCATTTCCACAGTCAACAGCTCTCCTCTCCGTTTGCACAAAAATCGCCTTACAGATGAACTACAATTTAGGAGGACAGTCTGGGGTTTGCTCAATGTCCTGGCGATGACGCACTGACTGGGGATTTGGAAGTCCATGCACAGGTGCTTCTTGATGGCGTAGTACTTCATCTTATTAATGCTGGACAGGATACAGATGACCATCTCGGTGTGGTCCATAATGTTCTGATGGAAGGCCTGTAAATATCCTCCCACCGTGTCCTCGACTACAACCAACACCGCACGATTCATCTTGATGCGCATTTGCTGTGTGATCTTGAACATGTTCTGCAGAAGAGTGTTCACCTTGTCCTAATTTCTCCAGTTGTAGAAGATCAGCCAATTATTCAGATCTCAGGGGCTGATCAGGATGGGATCCCTCAGCTCTCACAACCAATAAGCAAACTGGATTACATTCAGCAGATTTGCCTTTTTGCAGGATTTTTTTTCCCGGAGGTGCGATTCTCCCTTTAAAACTGTAGGAGTTCAGAAAGAGCTACGTGACTGGGGGCTAAATTTCACTACCGAACACCCTTATCATTGTGCATGTAGTTCAGGATCTTCTCAACTTGCCGCTCCCTCTGTTCTGGTGGTAAGCGGGTGTGAACGGCCAGGTCTTTTATGGCGTTGAAGTAGTTTATATATTTATTATTAAATTATCTACTAGTATTCAGATGAGAATCAAACACAAGGAACAAGTGATCATTAATAGAAAAATGAAGAAATTTGGGATGGATGCAGTACCAGAATGCACTTTTGGAGACAGGTTCAATATGTAAACTACGTTTGAAACTATTGACCAGATTGAAACCAGCAATCTTGACTGCACTTGTTTCAGAGATTTTTTCTATACATCCAACTACCCCCCTCCCCACAGCTGGATGTACCAATCAGTGATCTATATGTGGAGGACGGTAACAATCCCTCTCTACCAAAGGCGTCACCGTCAACATCTACAAACATTCAGAATCGTTACCAGATTTTGACTGATTACTCACATTCACCCAATGAGGGAATAAGTCAACCTATAGGGGGCACTTCTAAAAATCCCTCTAAAAAATCCACGGCCATGAAAGGAAACAAAATAGGTGAATATGGGACCGGGGTAGAACATACTAAAACTGTGCCCACTAAATCAACTAGACACCCTTATTTTCAATTGGCCCCCCCAAAAAAACTCTCGTAAAAGGGGGTGAAGAAGCGGGAAATTCACCAAAAAAAAAAAAAAAAAAAGGGCAATGAGTTTGCCAAATCCCAAAGCTTACGGTTTTTAATTTGAGTAAACATACGCTGAACAACGATCAGCTATCATTGTTATCCAAAGGCCTGAAATATGCCCCGGCTAGCAAATTTAATTAATTTCAAGCCAATATCGGCATTAAACATTTTATGAGAAAATTGGCTATCCGTAGACATTTCCTTAAAAATCCAATTACGACAGATGAGGTTCAACTTTCTGATAAAATGTACGTGCATACTAATCTGAGGAATAATCGCATTTCCATGCATCTAACGAGTACTCAGAACAGATGGAGACCTTCCAAACTAACGTCACGAAGGAACTTCGCAAAGTCAATGAGAAGCGATGTCAGAAATGTAAATATAATCTAACTTTGAGAGAAGAAAAGCTTTATCACTCCTACAAAAAAAACAAAAAACAAAAAAAACAAAGAACTTGTGATCCGGCCAGCAGATAAAGGGGGGGGGGTTGTTATTCTAGATCACGAAACATACCATAGGGAGGCCATTCGCTTATTGAGTGATGCTCAGACATACAAAAAAAAATTAAAGAACGATCCCACTGATAATATTTTCATTTCTCTGATGAAATCAGCTAATAGAGGATTAGACATAGGATTCATTAATGAGCATGAATTTGAGTTTATTAACAATGGGCACTCAAGGTTGGCTGTGTTCTATTTACCAAAGATACATAAGGATGGGAAGAATCCACCTTGGAGGCCCATTGTATCAGGAATCCAGCGTGTAACAGCCAATTTGTCTAAACCTCATTTAAGACATCAGTATCCAATGAGGAAAAAGCTTCCTTTGATTCTAGGATGGAAAAATGCTCCATCGAGTGGGAAACGGGGACAATTAAGGAAGTACAGGCAAAAAAAATTGTCACGTGATTCTACTGATTTCCAAGAAAATCATGTATATAAATGGAAATCTATATCTAAAAATAATCAAACTAATAGAACTGAGTTGGTTCCATCTGCCTCCTCAGTGGGTGAACGATCAGACTCATCAAGTTATTCTATAGCTACGCGTTTCAGAAATTATACACCTAAGTGAGGGGAACAAAACCCCTGGGAACGGTGCCAAAAAGCAAAAATCAAATCTTGGGGGAAAAGCCAATACATCCCTTAAGGTAATAATTTTGTCTGACCAAACTTTTACTGAAGCACAACGAATTCAGATTAGACCAAACCCTACGTTTCGACCCACCAGGGTCTTATTCATGGAGTTACTTGGTTTCCAGAAATACGTACACAAATGGCAGAAAAGGAAAGCAGGAGGGCAATCTTTCTAATGTAAATCCTGTCACTGCTGCGTCCGGTGTAATGGAGCGTAGGAGCGGCACTCCCGTGCCCTGCTCGAGGTGGTGAGCATGACACAGGAGTAGCGCTCCTATGCTCCATTACACCGGACTCAGTGACAGGATTTACATTAGAAAGATTGCCCTCCTGCTTTCCTTTTCTGCCATTTGTGTACGCATTTCTGGAAACCAAGTAACTCCATGAATAAGACCCTGGTGGGTCGAAACGTTGGGTTTGGTCTAATCTGAATTTGTTGTGCTTCTGTTTATTCTATGGCAACTCTTTGCAAAACTTGTTGAACACTTTTTGCATCACATCGAGTGAGTGTGCAGTAATTTTTTGGTTACATGACTTTTTGCGCCTCCGGGTCTGTCTTACCAGCACCTCGAATTGTTTTGATCAGAGTGCATACCATTATTCTCCCTACAAACTTTTACAGAGTCAGAAATAATTGTTATCCAAAAGGTTTCTCTTTTTCACCATCTATGCGTTTTGATTCTTTCAGCCATCAAGGATCTAAATATTTTTGCAAGAAATTTATTTAAAAAGTGGTTTCATAATGAGGAATTACAGAGGCAATTTCCTCTTCCTGAGGAACAGGCTGCTATACAAATTTTGGAACAATTTGCTGAGGAAAATGAAACCACTACTTTGGGTAAGGTCACTCCTTCCCTGAGACACAAGTCTCGGAAATTTCCTCCCTTGTCTAGTTCTCCCAATGTTGACATTTGTACAATTAGTTTCTGCTGACTTTGAAAAAATGTTTTCTAAAATAAATAATGATAAATCTATCATCTGCAGAATGTATAGCTCTAAAATCATTAAAAACAAAAAAAAAAAAAAAAAGACATTCTATATAAAAATCATCAGACAAGGGAGGCAATGTTTTCATATGGCCTGCTAAACTTTATGAAAGTGAAGCCTTTTGTGTATTACATGATCGTTTGTGTTAAGAAACTCATATAACCTCTTGATATCTTTCAGGCTAGAAATCTCTAAAATATTGCAGACAGTTAGAGATGATAATCTGATAACTAAGGATTTTTTTTTTTATATCCTTGCCATCAAGGAACCAGCAACACCAACCCTGTACCTACTACCCAAGATCCATTAAAATGCCACCATACCACCAGGTAGGAGGAGTCTTCTGCTCACGGAGCAGACGCTCAATGGGACAGATGAGGGGGGATGGTAGGAAGGAGCTGCAGGACGATGAAGTAGCAAGCTGGGTGACAGTTAGAAGGCCGAGTAGAGGGAAGAGTGCCAGGGAGGCTAGTCCTGATCTGGAACACCCCAATAAGTTTGCCAAGTTGGCAGATGAGGGGGGTGCCAGTACAGGGGTAGCACTGCTGCAGCCAGGCATGTCCTCTGAAAGCCGGAGGAGTGACTGCTCCAGTAAGGAGGGAAATAGGAGAGCAGGGCAGGCCAGACAGGTGCTGGTAGTGGGGGACTATTAATGGAACAGATAGGGATCATCGAACGGTGTGCTGCCTACCTGGCGCTCGAGTCCGACACATCGCTGATCGGGTGGACAGATTACTGGGAGGGGCTGGTGAGGACCCAGCGGTCATGGTGCACATTGGCACAAATGACAAAGTTAAAGGTAGGTGGAAGCTCGCAAGGACCTCCAACGTGGTATTTTCCGAAATACTGCCGGTACCACGTGCCACGCCAGAGCCAACAGGAGATTAGGGAGGTAAATAAGTGGCTCAAGAATTGGTGTAGGAAGGAGGGGTTTGGGTTCCTGCAGAACTGGGCCGACCTCTCAGTTGGCTACAGGCTCTACGCTAGCTTCCAAGATCCCTGGTGCAACACCTTAAACCATCAGCGTCCTACAAAATCCAGGCCAAAGAAGAGAAAAATAGGTGGCACTCCATAATGCAGTGCGAGTACCTGGACCCGTTGAAGCATCCTACACAAAATGGCAGTCGTCCTCAGCTGCACCTGCTCCCCAGCATCCATGTACCACTTTTATTGAATTAAGAGGATTGTTTTACTGCATCACTGCGTGCCACCTTTTTTTTTTTCCTCTTTGGCCTGTAAATTGACTACGTTTTGCTTATTTTTACATTTCATAGAGGTGCAATATCTACATTTTATTCTCATTTTCCACAGATAAAATGGCAATTTCCTTATGGAGGAGATGATGGAAGAACAGATGTGTCAAAATTAGAACATTTGTAATTCTGGATTAGATTTCTACTAAGATTTTTCTGCCAGTTTTCCCCAAAACAATTTGGCTGTGAATACATCAGGCACATGGATGTACAAATCCTTAACATAAGTGACCAGTACAGTGACGACACTTGGTTCTTCTGTATATTCTGATTATTCTGTAAACCTTTTTATTTAATAAAACTAATTTAAAACAAATATTTCATCCTTGTTTCACCTTCACATTTATCCAAATCCTTTGTCTATTAAGATTAGAATTGATCTATTGTTTTTGGTTTATAATTTTACTTTGGGTACAGTAATGGGGGCGCGAACACTCCCAGGCTATTTCTGACTACAAGCAGCCATAATAAAATACCTAACCAGTAGTTTATCTTCTGCATTATCCCAGCTATATCATGTATGAGTCATTATGGGTACAGGATAGTGACGCTCACACTTGCGGTACAGGATATTGACAAGTTTCAGGATTTTATTACCCTGTACCCCAATGGTCAGTATTTCACTTTTCTGTATCGCCAAGTGTCTCTTCTTCATATATACCCTATTTTTAAGTAACATACTGTCCCCAAGATTTAGTGACATCTGCGTGTGCAGATGGAGATCGTGGCGGCCATTTTCCTGAAGCCCCGGGAAGCCGAGCACTACCATCTGCGCACGCGCGGCCTCCGGAAGATGGATGCCGCCAGCAATAATCCGTTGTATAGCGCAGATCGCGCTCTCTTCAGCTGCACAGTGGATTCGGCTGTTGGGCATGCACAAACCACTACGCCAGCAACGGAAAGATGAGCAAGATCTGGGGGAGAAACAGCGATGTCACCACGCCCATATGACCAGACCAGCATGAGTGACAGCCCAAAACGGCGACTTTACAAAAGGTATTTTGGCAGCATAGGTGGGGAATAAAAGGCACAAAAAATACACTAATGTTAAGCACAGCTCTGCCCCTATTTAATGCTATTTTTATCTCATCTTGAAAAAACGGGGTGACCGGTTCCCTTTAAACACGCTCTACCTTTTACATTTATTGGCTAAAATTAAAGCAAAATTGTAGAGCAGCATTGAGAATTGTTTTGAGAAGACAAAAAACCAAGTCTCCCTTTATCAGAAGAGGTTATCGTGCAACGGTTGACTGTAGGACCTTGCTTTGCTCTTGAGGCTGCCCAAGCAACGACTGCAACTTTTATCCCAGCACTTGCAAAAGAAGAGATGGTTGGTGCAGTGCTGATTGTAGGATGTTTGCTTAGGACCAGGTATTGCGGTGTCAGGAGAAAAAGGAAGAAAGGTAGTTGTATAACATCAAGATGGGTCACTGGAATCAACTAGGTCTCGATGCTCAAAATATTGGCCAACAGATAAACAGGTTTAACGCAGACACTCATCTTCCCTGTGTTCCACACCAGCTCTAACTGGTGAACATCTGCGTGCCAGCTGTCTAATAAGTGAACGGGCGTCTGGTAGGGTTTTTCCAAACTGGCCAGCAAGGCGTACAGACAACGACCCAGTTCTGCAGTAAAATATTTCTTCAAACCAATCTTTTCAGATTTATTGGTTTGTATGAACAGAAGAGATGTATGAAATTTATCTGTTGTACTTTATATGTATTGTATTATACTTAAAAAAAATTCTATAATCATTGAATATATCGTATTTATGGATAATGATAGATACAAATTTTGTCCACATGTATTATATTTATGCTAATTAATGGTTTTGTGTTTTTTAGAATATATATTTTATCATGTATTTTAATTGTTTAAACTTCTACACGGTTAAGTTAAAGCTATATACTGAAAACCACTAAGCAGCAAATAAGCGAATGAAGAACCACCAGGTCTGGCTCAATTAACATAATGGATTATTCAAGTGGACCTGTGTAGACTATAACTAGCAACCTATAAAGCAATATCATACCTGAGGAAGGCTATTGTTAATAAGCATATAGCCGAAACGCGTTTTACATATTGTTTTTTTATTTTAAATAAATTACTGAAGATTTGTAATACCTCTGCCTGGTGCCCATTACCTGGGAGCACTGAACAGACTGGATGATCCTTTTTTTTTTTCGGAACTTAAATTTATGAATGACTTGGAAAATACAAAGAGGTTTGTCAGCAGCCTCTTAGGTCTGAAGACATCTCGGTGCACAGTGAAAAAGGACTTGAACCACATTCAACTTTGTCAAATTTGCAATTTCTGAAGACTTTCCCAATGACAGGTGATGACAGAAAACAGGCTGCTGACAATTTTCTGGCAAGCCCAATAGAAATTAATAAGGAAATGATCCCTAAAGATGAGAAGGACAAGAAAAAGCAGCAAGCATCCAAGTATACTAGATGAATAAATGTGGTTATGGCCATAAAAATATATTAACGTCATAACTGCCTTCTCTCATTCTCAGGTTTCTTACACCCAAAGTCAGTCGAAAGGTTCTTATTTCAGAAAAAGCCAATATGGACGGTATATTGACAAAGACAGAATTGGGCCAGGAGTCTGACACTAAAGAAGAGATGTTTGTTTGTACCTTGAGGCCTTCACGATGTTGAAACATCTTCAAAAACCGTCCATCATCCAAAATCTGACAGTAAGTTTTACTTTTTGTGTTTGTCTTTTCAAACAATGTGAAAAACATTGTCTGGATTAAGTTTTTCATTTGTGCCTTTCTACATTGCATTTGTATTACTATGCAAAAACAAAAATCCCACATTATCAAATGTTAGGGACAAAGTAGAGATCCCACATAATAAAAATATTTATTTTAATATATTAAGGCCACAAATTACAATAAACTAAAAAAAACAATGATAAAGCAAAATGCCGTCTAGGGGATGCCAGATTTACTTAAATAGGAAAATTCCCCACATGCAATTCATGATCAAATAAACTACTTTATTACCAACCAATTTATATAAAAAAAATTAATTTACTAGCTAATCTAATCCATCAAATACCCAAAAAATATTCTGTACACTGATATAACCAGGCCCAGTTTCTCAAGGCAGTCTATATTAACAATTATACCCCGTGTTAAGTTAACATACAGGAAAAAGAAAAATAGGAAAAAGTATACAAGATGAATAAATGTGGTTATGGCCATAAAAATATAAATCATAACTGCCTTCTCTCATTCTCAGGTTTCTTACACCCAAAGACATTCGAAAGGTTCTTATTCCAGAAAAAGCTACTATGGGCGGTATATTGACAAAGGAAGAATTGGGCGAGGAGTTGGACACCAAAGAAGAGATGCTTGGTTGTACCTCGAGGCCTTGCCGATGTTGAAACATCTTCAAAAACCGTCCATCATCCAAAATCTGACAGTAAGTTTTAATTGTTAGTTCAGCTCATAGACTAATGTTTCATTAACTTTTTGCGTTTGTCTTTTCCAACAATGTTTTTCACATTTGTCTGGATTAAGTTTTTCATTTGTGCCTTTCTACATTACATTTGTATAACTATGCAAAAACCAAATCCCACATTATCAAATGTTAGAAGAGATCCCACATAATAATATTGATCTTAACCCTGCTGTTCTGTTGGTCAAAAATGACCGACCTTGAACTTCAATATTCTTTAAAATATTCAAGATGCGGCTCTGAAACCCGTGGCCGACCGACCCATCCTCATTTAAGTCAATCAACCACAAGTTTCAGAACCGCATCTTGAACACCCCAAAAAATACCAAAGTTCAAAATAGGTCTCCCCAGACCGAACAGAACAGCAGGGTTAATATATTAAGGCCACAAATGACAATAAACTGTAAAGAAACAATGATAAAAAAGCAAAATGCTGTCTAG
This sequence comes from Ranitomeya imitator, assembly GCF_032444005.1. NCBI lineage: Eukaryota > Metazoa > Chordata > Amphibia > Anura > Dendrobatidae > Ranitomeya > Ranitomeya imitator. The sequence continues at coordinate 19,509,370 of NC_091291.1, read as the reverse complement.
GAGACACCAGATTTACTTAATAGGAAAATTCCCCACATGTAATTGATTTTCAAATAAAACTACTTTAATTTTTTTTTATATAAATTGGTTGGTAATTTACTAGCAAATCTAATCCATCAAATATTCAAAAAATTTTCTATACCAGGCCCAGTTTCTCAAAGCAGTCTATATTAAATTATACTCTGTGCTAAATTACCATACAGGAAAATTAAAAATTCCTATCTATAATCACTGCATAGTCTCCCTAGGGATGCGTGCCAATGTCCTTCCCTGGTATATAGTGGTAGTTGAAGTGGTATGGCATTAATGGTATAATATAAAATAAAGGTTGATCATTACCTACAGCGTGGATAATCCTTGCGTCCCCTCACCCCGACGTGCGTTTCTTACTTAATTTGTATTACTATGTGTTCTATAGAGTGGTTGATATTCCAGTTTAAAAGGATTGTCCAAAAATTAAAAAAACAGGGTTGCTTTAGACTGAACTACACCTGTCCATAGGTAAAGTGTGTTACGGTAGCTGATCTCCATCATAGTGATGCAGCTCATTTGAAATATCACTTCAAGCCTATGAACAGGTAACCGTTTCTCTTTTCCGAGACAACCTCTTTTATAAAGTTTGGTAATATTGCAAAAGTGCCATCTCACATTTTATTGGTATTGCTATGTATTACATTATGTATGTTAATAATTTGTAAATTATTAATTTCAGCTCATCGCCTAATGACAGACCTGTTAAACCTCATTAACTATTTCTCCTACAGGTTAAGGAGTGATTTGAAAAGAACTTCTCCCGCTTTCAAAAAAAGAAGATGGCTATTATCTCTGATGAGACCATCATTGTGCTAGATATAGAAAAATGCAACACGGACTATAAATGACTTAATGCTTACAAGCTCTTCCTCTATTTTAGTAATTGCCAAGCAAGTCAATTAATACAATGTTTTCCTTTAACAGCTCTTCAACATTTACTTTTAATTCATCTGACCGACTCAGCTGGTTAAGGACACACACACTGTTGACTGCTTCTTTGTAACATCTAAGCCTTCTTTCGCACTTGCGTCGTGTGAGGTCTGTCGCAATCCAACGTTCAAGGGACCGTTTATTTGTACGTCGCGTCCGCCATTTCCTACCGTGGCCGGAACTCCACCCCCTCCTCCCCGAGAGTTTAGAATGGGCAGCGGATGCGTTGAATAACTGCATCCGCTGCCCACATTGTATCATATTTTCACAACGTGCGTCGGTACGTCGCACCGACTCTTAGCGACGGACATGTACCGACGCAATTGTGAAAGAAGCCTAAGGGACAGCCTGTATAAAATGCCTCAGAGGACTTGTCAAGATTTCATGACAAGTGGAATGTTGATGTAATAAGCCACCATTTTTTATTTTTAATGTTAAACTATGCCAACAGTGGCTTCAATAATCTTTTTTAGGCTTCAACTACCTTCAGTTACCCGTAAAGAGGCAAGAGATGCATTTGACAAGTGGGCACTGACGAATCTTTCCAACAAAATAAAGATCTTGTATATACCTATATCAACCTTAAAGATCTAAAAGATACGGTTAGAAAGAGTAATCTGCTTGAAGGCATGCATATTCTGGCAACACTGAAGCCCGATCATCAAGGAGAAAGCTCCAGGTAAGTGTCGTTTGTTCTCAACCATTCCGCACCAACCATGATGGTAGATCCTCCATGACTATCAATCAACTATAGCAATGGACATGCCTGTCTGTTTAATCTAGAAAAAGGAAGAGGACAGAAAAGGACTTGGAAGACAATGAAGAAGGAAACCAAGATGAAGAAGATGCATCATCATGTTGTAGATTGTGAGCCCTCGCGGGCAGGGTCCTCTCCTCCTGTACCAGTTATGACTTGTATTGTTCAAGATTATTGTACCCGTTTTTATTATGTATACCCCTCCTCACATGTAAAGCGCCATGGAATAAATGGAGCTATAATAAATATACAGAGGAAATTAAGGGTTTAAAAGAAGAGAATTTCAAGAGGCGGCTTAAAAGACATCCAGTTGATATAAATACGCAACCTCCAACCATAGCCATGTGTGCGGAATCCATGCACAAGACAAATTGAGAAGGATGCAGTACAAGCTTCGTACAGATATGTTGTTGGGAAGTTGTGTTTGTTTTCAAAATCTATAATTCTGATATAATGAGTTATTAACCCTAGCATGCATACCTGTTGTGTTTCAGGCCTCCTAGCTTATTTGATTGCAATTTTCTGCAAAAATACTCTCGTTAAAAGTTTGAAATTATACAATTACTCAAGCATGCATTGTTGGTCATTTCTAGTTGATTGCATATTTATGTGATAAGCATTTTGGGATATTAAGGCTTTTTTTTAGGAAATACAACACTTAAATAACTGCGGCCTTTTAGGTCTAGGTTATGATTATTATTTAGCAACACTGCTTTCATAAGTCACGGTTATTGGAATCAGGGTTGTTGGGGAGGGAGGTCGGTCTTTTTATACTCAGGTATGATCTAAGTCAACAATGGCACAGTCTTTCACCAACAATTTTTTCTGGGTGTGCAATTCTGCTAATAATGGAAGGAATAGGCTAATGTAGTCAAGAAGTTGGTGTTCCTGGTCAACAATTTAATGTGTGGTTTTGTATGCATACTGACTATTTAACAATATTTTGTTATATTTTAATGGCAGAAAAATTCAGAAATCTTCCAAGCAAACAGCAACTCATTGTGTACATGAAGGAACAGGGCTGACAGACCAACATACCGAAAGCGGAGATTGTTCTAAAGGCCTGGAGACCTCACAAATCCCGGAAAAATCAGGACAAAAATGGTTAGAAATAGAAAGCTTGGACTCCCAGGAGTGGAAAGGACTTGTTGCAGGGCAGGATCACAAAAAGGGTGGACAATCCATAAAGACCACCCAGGTCTTTAAATAAAAAGGTGACATTGTTAGCCATTACCACGGTATCTTTATAAGAGGAAAAGGAGGAGAGGAGACCAAGAAAAGTTACAGATGAAAAGCGCTATATCTTCTTTCGTGAGAAAGGACATAAAATGTGCATAAATGCAACCCAGGCACCTGCGACTGCCACTTACAAATGCCTTCAACATTTGGACGCCTGATAAACCACTCGCGTAAGAAATATATGAAGGGTGGGACAATTCCAATAATATTATTTGAGGCAAAGGAAGAAATTTCTCCAGGAACTGAGCTTCTTGATTACGGTGTGAAAAGACGTTCCTACGGAGAAGGAGAAGATCTGAACTGGCCGGACAAGTGACAACCTGAGCTCATACATTTGATTTGAATTGTAGTTTTACAACCACTGGGGTGCCAAGGCTAGCCAACAACTCCCAGCATGCCTCAACTGCTGCACGTTGCCATGGCATGCTAGGAGTTGTAGTTTTAAAGGGAAGGTGCCATCAATACATTTTTTTCAATTGCTGGAAAAAAAATAAAGAGTTAATGTTCACATTTTCTTAAAAAACATCATTTGTTTATAATTTAGTTAAATATGAAAGATCATTTGAAAAGGTTTGGCATTTCCACTTTTAAACACTAGGGGGAGCAGCTGCTGAAATTTGACAAAAACCTAGTGTACAACTAGCTCACATTACAGCACTGCAGTAAATATGGGCGGAGTCTGCTGACGGGTGTGATGTCTCCTCCCCTTCTGGGTGTTTGCTAAGGGATAGGAGGATGATATTCAGGAACCCAGTTAGGAGTCGAGTTTCCTCTGCTGCACAGGGGGAATCTCGATCCGTCTCCGCTGCGGTCTCCCATTCTCCTCCAGCCGCAGTGGAGTCTGCTCAGCGGGGACGTCGCTCCCAGTGTCTTGCTCGCTCTCACTCTGTACAGAGTTACTGCTGCTTCTTCAGCTCCTGCCATTAAAGTCAGTGCTGGTCAGCGGCGAGCGGACTTTCCTGGGACTAAGTCCTTGTTTGCGCACATTGAGCATGCCCAGAGCAAGATCTCCCGTTGGAGATCGAGGGTCATGTGCTCTGGCTCTGCAGCGCATTCCATTGGTCCTCTTGGCAGGTCCTGGAAGGGCAAAGTTTCTGTGGCCACTTCCTGTCCTGCAATTATATAAACTGCGCATGACCGCACGGCCATGCGCTAGTGTACAATTGAATACGTGTGTTTGTTGTGAGTGCAAGTCGTTCATTAAATACCCCTACCCTATTGTATGACTGTTCGCGTATGGAGTATGGCTGCTATCTAGCGCCCGACAAATCACTCAACGTGTCACACACGTATCAGCGTCTATTGCTGTGACCGCCAGTGCGGCGCCACACGCCAGTAGTGCGCTTCCTGACCCACGTCTGGGTGCTTAGTGGTGCCTGCCAGCACGGCACAGTTCGCACTTCGGTGCTCTAATTATAAGAGTTGCCTAACACCCTGTTGCGGTGTTGTGTCAGCAAGTGGTCTAATCGGACTTCAATCCAAGTTGGGGTTAAGTTCGCTGACTGCTTGCTCGCCTTCTATGTGCGGTACCGCGATCCTGTGACGCAACAGGATCGCTTCCTTCACGTTGGGTGAAGTTTAACCCACGCGAGTATACTTATGAGTACCGCCATATAGTCCGTCATTACTCAGCAGCAGGTTCCATCTCTGCACGGTGGACCCCGGGCTACGAACGCACCGTACACTATCAGTCTTATTATTTGGTGCGTTCCGCTAGCCCTAACACCAGTGAGCAGCCATTTTGTTGGTGACTGCAAAGTTACTGACAAGTAGACAGTCCCTGAGGATGGCAGGCAGCAAGGATTCTGGGAGATATATGGTGGAGGGAGCAGGGTGACAGCAGCGCAGAGTATTTCAGGAGAGCAGTGTGCAGGTCTATTTTTTATTTTTTTTATTTAACTTCTGTCTGGTGCAATCCCCATTAGGAAATGTGCTCCACTATTGTTAATGCCATCGAGTGCACATCTTGCCACATGTATGCAGTCCTTGAGCAGCCGGTCGAGGGTGCATACTGCTGTGCGAGATGTTAGCATGTTGTGCATTTGGAAGCCCAGATTCTGAATCTAAATGTGCAACTGGCAACACAGATCCATAGACAATATGGAGAGGAGTCTTCTGCTCACTGAGCAGACGCTCAATGGGACAGATGAGGGGGGGGATGGTAGGATGGAGCCGCAGGACGATGAAGTAGCAAGCTGGGTGACAGGAAGCGTGGTAGAGGGAAGAGTGCCAGGGAGGCTAGTCCTGATCTGGAACACCCCAATAAGTTTGCCAAGTTGGCAGATGAGGGGGGTGCCAGTACAGGGGTAGCACTGCTGCAGCCAGGCATGTCCTCTGAAAGCCGGGGGAGTGACTGCTCCAGTAAGGAGGGAAATCGGAGGAGAGCAGGGCAGGCCAGACAGGTGCTGGTAGCTGGGGACTCCATTATTAGGGGAACGGATAGGTATCGTCTAACGGTGTGCTGCCTACCTGGCGCTTGAGTCCGACACATCGCTGATCAGGTGGACAGATTACTGGGAGGGGCTGGTGAGGACCCAGCAGTCATGGTGCACATTGGCACAAATGACAAAGTTAAAGGTAGGTGGAAGGTCCTTAAAGAGGTTTTCAGGGAATTAGGCTGCAAGCAGAAAGCAAGGACCTCCAACGTGGTATTTTCCGAAATACTGCCTATACCACATGCCGCGCCAGAGAGGCAACGGGAGATTAGGGAAGTAAATAAGTGGCTCAAGAATTGGTGTTGGAAGGAGGGGTTTGGGTTCCTGCAGAACTGGGCCGACCTCTCAGTTGGCTACAGGCTCTACGCTAGCTTCCAAGATCCCTGGTGCAACACCTTAAACTATCAGCGTCCTACAAAATCCAGGCCAAAGAAGAGAAAATAGGTGGCACTCCATGATGCAGTGCGAGTACCTGGACCCGTTGAAGCGTCCTACACGAAATGGCAGTCGTCCTCAGCTACACCTGCTCCCCAGCATCCAAGTACCACTTTTATTGAATAAAGAGGATTGTTTTACTGCATCACTGCGTGCCATTTTTTTTCTTTTTTTCTTTCCTCTTTGGCCTGTAAATGGACTAAGTTTTGCTTATTGTTATATTTCATAGAGGTGTAATATCTACATTTTATTCTTATTTTCCACAGATAAAATGGCAATTTCCTTATGGAGGAGATGATTGAAGAACAGATGGTGTCAAAATTAGAACATTTGGAATTCTGGGTTAGATTTCTACAAAGATTTTTCTGCCAGTTTTCCCCAAAACAATTTGGCTGTGAATACATCAGGCACATGGATGTACAAATCCTGAACATAAGTGACCAGTACAGTGACGACACTTGGTTCTTCTGTATATTCTGATTATTCTGTAAACCTTTTTATTTAATAAAACTAATTAAAACAAATATTTCATCCTTGTTTCACCTTCACATTTATCCAAAGCCTTTGTCTATTAAGATTAGAATTAATCTATTGTTTCTGGTTTATAATTTTACTTTGGGTACAGTAATGGGGGCGCGAACACTCCCAGGCCATTATGTGCATCATTGCTTTCTACAAGCAGCCATAATAAAATGAAACCTAACCAGTATTTTATCATCTGCATTATCCCAGCTATATCATGTATGAGTCATTATGGGTACAGGATAGTGACGCTCACACTTGCGGTACAGGATATTGACAAGTTTCAGGATTTCATTACCCTGTACCCCAATTGTCAGTATTTCACTTTTCTGTATCACCAAGTGTCTCTTCTTCATATACCCCATTTTTAAGTAACATACTGTCCCCAAGATCCAGTGACATCTGCGTGCGCAGATGGAGATCGCGGCGGCCATTTTCCTGAAGCCCCGGGAAGCCGAGCACTACCATCTGCGCATGCGCGGCCTCCGGAAGATGAACGCCACCAGCGATAATCCTTTGTATAGAGCGCGATCTGCGCCTTCTTCAGCTGCACAGTGGATTTGGCTGTTGGGCATGCGCAAACCACTACGCCACCAACGGAAAGATGAGCAGGATCTGGGGGAGAAACAGCGATGTCACCACGCCCATATGACCAGACCAGCGTGAGCGACAGCCCAAAACGGCAACTTTACGAAGGTATTTTAGCAGCATAGGTGGGGAATAAAGGCACAAAAATACACTAATGTAAAGCACAGCTCTGCCCCTATTAAACGCTATTTTTATCTCATCTTGAAAAACAGGGTGACAGGTTCCCTTTAAACACGCTCTACCTTTTACATTTATTGGCTAAAATTAAAGCAGAATTGTAGAGCAGCATTGAGAATTGTTTTGAGAAGACAAAACAACCAAGTCTCCCTTTATCAGAAGAGGTTATCGTGCAACGGTTGACTGTAGGTTCTCTTTGCTCTTGAGGCTGCCCAAGCAACGAGGCTGCCCAAGCAACGAGGACTGCTACTTTTATCCCAGCACTTGCATAAGAAGAGATGGTTGGTGAAGGACTGAATGTAGGATGTTTGCTTAGGACCAGGTATTGCGGTGTCAGGAGAAAAATGAAGAAAGGTAGTTGTATAACATCAAGATGGGTCACTGGAATCAGCTGGGTCTTGTTGTTCAAAATATCGGCCAACAGATAAACAGGTTTAACGCAGACACTCATCTTCCCTGTGTTCCACACCAGCTCAAACTGGTGAACATCTGCGTGCCAGCTGTCTAATAAGTGAACGGGCGTCTGGTAGGGGTTTTTCCAAACTGGCAAGCAAGGCGTACTGCCAATGACCCAGTTCTGCAGTAAAATATTTCTTCAAACCAATCTTTTCAGATTTGTTTGTATGAACAGAAGAGATGGATGAAATTTATCTGTTGTACTTTCTAGAATTTTTTTTTTTTTTTTTTAAAGAAGTATAATATAATACATATAATCATTGAATATATCGTATTTATGGATAATGATAGATACAAATTTTGTCCACATGTTTTATGTTTACGCTAATCAATGGTTGTGTTTAGAATATATATTAAATCATGTATTTTAACTGTTTAGCTTTAACTTATCCATGTAAAAGTTTATATACTGAAAACCAATAAGCAGCAAATAAGCGAATGAAGAACCACCAGGTCTTGATCAATTAACATAATGGATTATTCAAGTGGACCTGTGTAGACTATATAACTAGCAACCTATAAAGCAATATCATACCTGAGGAAGGCTATTAAGCATAGAGCCGAAACACGTTCTATATATTGTTTTTTTATTTTAAATAAATTACTGAAGATTAGTAATATCTCTGCCTGGTGCCCATTACCTGGGAGCGCTGAACAGACTGGATGAACCTTTTTTTCTGAACTAGAATTTATGAATGACTTGGAAAATACAAAGAGGTTTGTCAGCAGCCTCTTAGGTCTGAAGACATCTCGGTGCACAGTGAAAAAGGACTTGAACCACATTCAACATTTTGTCAAATTTGCCAATTCTGAAGACTTTAATGATAGGTGATGACAATTTTCTGGCAAACCTAATAGAAATTAATAAGGAAATGATCCCTAAAGATGAGAAGGACAAGAAAAAGCAGTAAGTATCTTAGTATACAAGATGAATAAATGTGTTTATGGCCATAAAAATATAATCATCATAACTGCCTTCTCTCATTCTCAGGTTTCTTACACCCAAAGACATTCGAAAGGTTCTTATTCCAGAAAAAGCCACTATGGACGGTATATTCACAAAGGCAGAATTGGGCGAGGAGTCGGACACTAAAGAAGAGATGCTTGGTTGTACCTTGAGTCCTTGCCGATGTTGAAACATCTTCAAAAACCGTCCATCATCCAAAATCTGACAGTAAGTTTTAATTGTTAGTTCAGCTCATAGACTAATGTTTCATTAACTTTTTGCGTTTGTCTTATCCAACAATGTGAAAAACATTGTCCGGAATAAGTTTTTCATTTGTGCGTTTCTACATTGCATTTGTATTACTATGAAACCAAATCCCACATTATCAAATGTTAGGGACAAAGAAGAGATCCCACAATAAAAATATTGATCTTACTATGTTAAGGCCACAAATGACGATAGACTAAACAAGGAGAATAAAGCAAAATGCCGTCTAGGGGACGCCAGATTTACTTAAATAGGAAAATTCCCCACATGTAATTCATGATCAAATAATGAACTACTTTATTACCAACCAATTTATATCAAAAAATTCATTTACTAGCAAATCTAATCCATCAAATATCCAAAAAATATTCTATACACTGATATAACCAGGCCCAGATTATCAAGGCAGTCTAAATTAACAATTATATCCCGTGTTAAATTAACACAGGAAAATGAAAAATTCATATCAATAATCACTGCATAGTCTCCCTAGGGATGCGTGCCAATGTCCTTCCCTGGTATATAGTGGTAGTTGAAGTGGTATGGCATTAATGGTATAAAATATAAGTTGATAATTACCTACAGTGTGGATAATCCTGGTGTCCTCACCCCGACGCGCGTTTCTTACTTAATTTGTATTACTATGTTATATAGAGTGGTTGATATTCCAGTTTAAAAGGGTTGCCCAAAATTTAAAAGAAAGCAGGGCTGCTTTACTTATGGACAAGTGTAGTTCAGTAATAAATTGTGTTACGGAGCTGATCATCATAGTGATGCAGCTCATTTGAAATATCACTTCTGGCCTATGAAAAGGTATTAAACAGTTTCTCGGCTTCTCTTTTCACAGACAACCTCTTTTATAAAGTTTGAAAATATTGCAAATGTGCCATCTCACATTTTATTGGTATTGCTATGTATTGTATTATGTTAATTTGTAAAATATTAATTTCAGCTCATCGACTAATGACAGACCAGTTTCACCTCATTAACTTTATTTCTCTTACAGGTTAAGGAGTGATTTGAAAGGAACTTCTCCCGCTTTCAAAAAAAAGAAGGTGGCCATTATCTCTTCTGATGAGACCATCATCGTGCTAGAAGAAGAGGAAGAGCTTGTAAGCATTAAGTCATTTACAGTCAATGTGTTGCATGTTTCTTTTTCATTAATTGCCAAGCAAGCCAATTAATACAATGTTTTCCTTTAACAGCTGAGCCGGTCTGATGAATTTAAAGTAAATGTTGAAGAGCTGGTAAAGGACGCACACACTGTTGACTGCTTCTTTGTAACATCTAAGGCTTCTTTCACACTTGCGTCGTGTGACATCCGTTGCAATCCGTCGTTTTGGGGAAAAAAACGGATCCTGCAAATGTGCCCGCAAGATGCGTTTTTTTGCCCATAAACTTGTATTGCTGACGGATCGCAACTTATGGCCTTACAACATCGCGTCCGTCATGCACTGGATGCGTTGTGATTTAGCGGACCGTCGGCACAAAAAAAAAACCTTCAAGGGAACGTTTTGTACGCCGCGTCCGCCATTTCCTACTGCGCATGCGCGGCTGGAACTCCACCCCCTCCTCCCCGGGACTTTAGAATGGGCAGCGGATGCGTTGAAAAACCACATCCGCTGCCCACATCGTGTCAAATTTTCACAAAGTGCATCAGTACGTCGCGTCGATGCTTAGCGATGGACCCATACCTACGCAATTGTGAAAGCCTGTATTAAATGCCTCAAAGGACTTATCAAGATCTCATGACAAGTGGAATGTTAATGTAATAACAAGCCACCATTTTTTATTCTTAATGTTAAACTATGCCAACAGTGGCTTAAATAATCTTTTTTAGGCTTCAACTACCTTCAGTTACCCGTAAAGAGGCTAGAGATGCATTTGACAAGTGGGCACTGATGAATCTTTCCAATGAAATAAAGATCTTGTATATACCTATATCAACCTTAAAGATCTAAAAGATACGGTTAGAAAGAGTAATCTGCTTGAAGGCATGCATATTCTGGCAACACTGAAGCCCGATCATCAAGGAGAGAGCTCCAGGTAAGTGTCGTTTGTTCTCAACCATTCCGCACCAACTATGATGGTAGATCCTCCATGACTATCGATCAACTATAGTAATTGACATGCCTGTCTGTTTAATCTAGAAAAGGAAGAGGACAGAAAAGGACTTTGAAGACAATGAAGAAGGAAACCAAGATGAAGAAGATGCATCATCATGTTGTAGATTGTGAGCCTTCGCGGGCAGGGTCCTCTCCTGTACCAGTCGTGACCTGTATTGTTCAAGATTGTACCTTTTATTATGTAAACCCCTCCTCACATGTAAAGCGCCATGGAATAAATGGTGCTATAATAAATATACAGAGGAAATTAAGGGTTTAAAAAGCAGAGACTTTCAAGAGGCGGCTTAAGAGACATCCAGTTGATCTAAATACGCAACCTCCAACCATAGCCATGTGTGCGGAATCAATGCACAAGACAAATGGAGAAGGATGCAGTACAAGCTTCGTACAGATATGTTGTTGGTAAGTTGTGTATTTCTTTTCCATTATCTATAATTCTGATATAATGAGTTGGTAACCCTAGCATGCTTATCTGGTGCGTTTCAGGCCTCCTAGCTTATTTGCTTGCAATTTTCTGCAAAAATACTCTCGTTAAAAGTTTGAAACTATATAATTACTCAAGCATGCATTGTTGGTCATTTCTAGTTGATTGCATATTTATGTGATAAGCATTTTGGGATATTAAGGCTTTTTTTAGGAAATACAACAAATAACTGCGGCCTTTTAGGTCTAGGTTATGATTATTTTGTAACACTTCATAAGTCACTGTTATTGCAATCAGGGTTGTTGGGGAGGGAGGTCGGTCTTTATACACCGGTATGATCTAAGTCAACAATGGCACAGTCTTCCGCCAACATTTTTTTCTGGGTGTGCAATTCTGCTAATAACGGAAGGAATAGGCTAATGTCGTCAAGAAGTTGGTGTTCCTGTGCAACAATTTAATGCGTTTTGTATGCATACTGACTATTTAAGAATGCTTTATTTTTTTGCAGAAAAATTCAGAAATCTTCCCAGCAAACATCAACTCATGGTGTACATGAAGGAACAGGGCTGACAGACCAACATACCAAAAGCGGAGATTGTTCTAAAGGCCTGGAGACCTCACAAATCCCAGAAAAATCAGAACAAATGGTTAGAAATAGAAAGCTTGAAGGACTCCCAGGAGTGGAAAGGACTTGTTGCAGGGCAGGATCACAAAAAGGGTGGACAATCCATAAAGACCACCCAGGTCTATAAATAAAAAGGTGACATTGTGATTACCACGGTATCTTTATAAGAGGAAAAGGAGGAGAGAAGATACTAAGAAAAGTTACAGATGAAAAGCGCTATATCTTTCGTGAGAAAGGACATAAAATGTGCATAAATGCAACCCAGGCACCCCGCGACTGCCACTTACAAATGCCTTCAACATTTGGATGCCTGATCAACCACTCGCGTAAGAAATATATGAAGGGTGGGACAATTCCAATAATATTATATGAGGCAAAGGAAGACATTTCTCCAGGAACTGAGCTACTTGATTACGGTGTGAAGAGACGTTCCTACGGAGAAGGAGAAGATCTGAACTGGCCAGACAAGTGACAACCTGAGTTCATACATTTGATTTGAATTGTAGTTTTACAACCACTGGAGTGCCAAGGCTAGCCAACAACTCCCAGCATGCCTCAACTTCTGCACGTTGCTATGGCATGCTAGGAGTTGTAGTTTTAAAGGGAAGGTGCCATGAATACATTTTTTCAATTGCTGGAAAAAAATAAAGAGTTAATGTTCACTTTCTTAAAAAACATCATCATTTGTTTATCATTTAGTTTAATATGAAAGATCATTTGAAAAGGTTTGGCATTTCCACTTTTAAACACTAGGGGGAGCAGCTGCTGAAATTTGACAAAAACCTAGTGTACAACTAGCTCACATTACAGCACTGCAGTAAATATGGGCGGAGTCTGCTGACGGGTGTGATGTCTCCTCCCCTTCTGGGTGTTTGCTAAGGGATAGGAGGATGATATTCAGGAACCCAGTGAGCAGCCATTTTGTTGGTGACTGCAAAGTTATACCGACAAGTAGACAGTCCCCGAGGATGGCAGGCAGCAAGGATTCTGGGAGATATATGGTGGAGGGAGCAGGGTGACAGCAGCGCAGAGTATTTCAGAAGAGCAGTGTGCAGGTCTATTTTTTTTATTTCTTTTTTTTTTTATTTAACTTCTGTCTGGTGCAATCCCCATTAGGAAATGTGCTCCACGATTGTTAATGCCATCCAGTGCACATCTTGCCACATGTATGCAATCCTTAAGCAGCCGGTCGAGGGTGCATACTGCTGTGCGAGATGTGAGCATGTTGTGCATTTGGAAGCGCAGATTCTGGATCTAAATGTGCAGCTGGCAACAGATCCATAGACAATATGGAGAGGAGTCTTCTGCTCACTGAGCAGGCGCTCAATGAGATAGATGAGGGGGGGGATGGTAGGATGGAGCCGCAGGACGTTGAAGTAGCAAGCTGGGTGACAGGAAGCAGGGTAGAGGGAAGAGTGCCAGGGAGGCTAGCTGATCTGGAACACCCCAATAAGTTTGCTAAGTTGGCAGATGAGGGGAGTGCCAGTACAGAGGTAGCACTGCTGCAGCCAGGCGTGTCCTCTGAAAGCCGGAGGAGTGACTGCTCCAGTAAGGAGGGAAATAGGAGAGCAGGGCAGGCCAGACAGGTGCTGGTAGTGGGCGACTCAATTATTAGGGGAACAGATAGGGCAATCTGTCACAAAGACCGGGATCGTCGAACGGCGTGCTGCCTACCTGGCGCTTGAGTCCGACACATCGCTGATCGGGTGGACAGATTACTGGGAGGGGCTGGTGAGGACCCAGCGGTCATGGTGCACATTGGCACAAATGACAAAGTTAGAGGTAGGTGGAAGGTCCTTAAAGATGATTTCAGGGAATTCGGCTGCAAGCTTAAAGCAAGGACCTCCAACATGGTATTTTCTGAAATACTGCCTGTAGCACGTGCCATGCCAGAGAGGCAACAGGAGATTAGGGAAGTAAATAAGTGGCTCAAGAATTGGTGTTGGAAGGAGGGGTTTGGGTTCCTGCAGAACTGGGCCGACCTCTCAGTTGGCTAAAGGTTCTACGCTAGCTTCCAAGATCCCTGGTGCAACACCTTAAACTATCAGCGTCCTACAAAATCAAGGCCAAAGAAGCAAAAATAGGTGGCACTCCATGATGCAGTGCGAGTACCTGGACCCGTTGAAGCGTCCTACACGAAATGGCAGTCGTCCTCAGCTACACCTGCTCCCCAGCATCCAAGTACCACTTTTATTGAATAAAGACGATTGTTTTACTGCATCACTGCGTGCCATCTATTTATTTTTTTCTTTCCTCTTTGGCCTGTAAATTGACTACGTTTTGCTTATTGTTACATTTCATAGAGGTGCAATATCTACATTTTATTCTTATTTTCCACAGATAAAATGGCAATTTCCTTATGGAGGAGATAATGGAAGAACAGATGGTGTCAAAATTAGAACACTCGTAATTCTGGATTAGATTACCAAGATTTTTCTGCCAGTTTTCCCCAAAACAATTTGTCTGTGAATACATCAGGCACATGGATGTACAAATCCTGAACATAAGTGACCAGTACAGTGACGACACTTGGTTCTTCTGTATATTCTGATTATTCTGTAAACCTTTTTATTTAATAAAACTAATTAAAACAAATATTTCATCCTTGTTTCACCTTCACATTTATCCAAAGCCTTTGTCTATTAAGATTAGAATTAATCTATTGTTTCTGGTTTATATTTTTACTTTGGGTACAGTAATGGGGGCGCGAACACTCCCAGGCTATTATGTGCATAATTTCTTAATACAAAGCAGCCATAATAAAATGAAACCTAATCAGTATTTTATCTTCTGCATTATCCCAGCTATATCATGTATGAGTCATTATGGGTACAGGATAGTGACGCTCACACTTGCGGTACAGGATATTGACGACAAGTTTCAGGATTTTATTACCCTGTACCCAAGTTGTCAGTATTTCACTTTTCTGTATCGCCAAGTGTCTCTTCTTCATATATACACCATTTTTAAGTAACATACTGTCCCCAAGATTTAGTGACATCTGCGTGTGCAGATGGAGATCGCGGCGGCCATTTTCCTGAAGCCCCGGGAAGCCGAGCACTACCATCTGTGCACGCGTGGCCTCCGGAAGATGGATGCCGCCAGCAATAATCCGTTGTATAGCGCAGATCGCGCTCTCTTCAGCTGCACAGTGGATTCGGCTGTTGGGCATGCACAAACCACTACGCCAGCAACGGAAAGATGAGCAAGATCTGGGGGAGAAACAGCGATGTCACCACGCCAATATGACCAGACCAGCATGAGTGACAGCCCAAAACGGCGACTTTACAAAAGGTATTTCGGCAGCATAGGTGGGGAATAAAGGCACAAATACACTAATGTAAAGCACAGCTCTGCCCCAATTTAATGCTATTTTTATCTCATCTTGAAAAAACGGGGTGACCGGTTCCCTTTAAACACTACCTTTTACATTTCTTGGCTAAAATTAAAGCAAAATTGTAGAGCAGCATTGAGAATTGTTTTTGAGAAGACAAAACAACCAAGTCTCCCTTCATCAGAAGAGGTTATCGTGCAACGGTTGACTGTAGGACCTTTCTTTGCTCTTGAGGCTGCCCAAGCAACGACTGCAACTTTTATCCCAGCACTTGCAAAAGAAGAGATGGTTGGTGGAGGACTGAATGTAGGATGTTTGCTTAGGACCAGGTATTGCGGTGTCAGGAGAAAAAGGAAGAAAGGTAGTTGTATAACATCAAGATGGGTCACTGGAATCAGCTAGGTCTCGATGCTCAAAATATTGGCCAACTAAACAGATAAACAGGTTTAACGCAGACACTCATCTTCCCTGTGTCCCACACCAGCTCTAACTGGTGAACATCTGCGTGCCAGCTGTCTAATAAGTGAACGGGCGTCTGGTAGGGTTTTTCCAAACTGGCCAGCAAGGCGTACAGACAACGACCCAGTTCTGCAGTAAAATATTTCTTCAAACCAATCTTTTCAGATTTATTGGTTTGTATGAACAGAAGAGATGTATGAAATTTATCTGTTGTACTTTATATGTATTGTATTATACTTAAAAAAAAATTCTATGATCATTGAAAATATCGTATTTATGGATAATTATAGATACAAATTTTGTCCACATGTATTATATTTATGCTAATTAATGGTTTTGTGTTTTTTAGAATATATATTTTATCATGTATTTTAATTGTTTAAACTTCTACACGGTTAAGTTAAAGCTATATACTGAAAACCACTAAGCAGCAAATAAGCGAATGAAGAACCACCAGGTCTGGCTCAATTAACATAATTGATTATTCAAGTGGACCTGTGTAGACTATAACTAGCAACCTATAAAGCAATATCATACCTGAGGAAGGCTATTGTTAATAAGCATATAGCCGAAACGCGTTTTACATATTGTTTTTTTATTTTAAATAAATTACTGAAGATTTGTAATACCTCTGCCTGGTGCTTATTACCTGGGAGCACTGAACAGACTGGATGATCCTTTTTTTTTTCGGAACTAAAATTTATGAATGACTTGGAAAATACAAAGAGGTTTGTCAGCAGCCTCTTAGGTCTGAAGACATCTCAGTGCACAGTGAAAAAGGACTTGAACCACATTCAACTTTGTCAAATTTGCAATTTCTGAAGACTTTCCCAATGACAGGTGATGACAGAAAACAGGCTGCTGACAATTTTCTGGCAAGCCCAATAGAAATTAATAAGGAAATGATCCCTAAAGATGAGAAGGACAAGAAAAAGCAGCAAGTATCCAAGTATACTAGATGAATAAATGTGGTTATGGCCATAAAAATATATAAACGTCACAACTGCCTTCTCTCATTCTCAGGTTTCTTACACCCAAAGTCAGTCGAAAGGTTCTTATTTCAGAAAAAGCCAATATGGACGGTATATTGACAAAGACAGAATTGGGCCAGGAGTCTGACACTAAAGAAGAGATGTTTGTTTGTACCTTGAGGCCTTCACGATGTTGAAACATCTTCAAAAACCGTCCATCATCCAAAATCTGACAGTAAGTTTTACTTTTTGTGTTTGTCTTTTCAAACAATGTGAAAAACATTGTCTGGATTAAGTTTTTCATTTGTGCCTTTCTACATTGCATTTGTATTACTATGCAAAAACAAAATCCCACATTATCAAATGCTAGGGACACAGAAGAGATCCCACATAATAAAAATATTGATTGTAATATATTAAGGCCACAAATAATAGACTAAAACAAAGCAACAAGCCATCTAGGGGGACGCCAGATTTACTTAAATAGGAAAATTCCCCACATGTAATTTATGATCAAATAATTAACTGGTTTATTACCAACCAATTTATATTAAAAAAAAATTCATTTACTAGCAAATCTAATCCATCAAATATTCAAAAAATATTCTATACACGGATATAACCAGGCCCAGTTTCTCAAGGCAGTCTATATTTACAATTATACCCTGTGCTAAATTAACATACAGGAAAAAGAAATTAATATCTATAATCACTGCATAGTCTCCCTAGGGATGCGTGCCAATGTCCTTCCATGGTATATAGTGGGAGTTGAAGTGGTATGGCATTAATGGTAGAATATAAAATCAAGGTTGATCATTACCTACAGCATGGATAATCTTGGCGTCCCCTCACCCCGATGCGCGTTTCTTACTTAATTTGTATTACTGTGTGTAAGGGCAGTCCCACACATCCAGATAATTCCGGTACTGGAAAAAAATCTGTACTGGAATTATCCGTGTCAGTGTGCCTGTGCGTTTGTGGCACATCAGTGCGGCACATGTGTGCCGCCCATGTGCCCACTGGGTACCATACACACCGTGCAGGAGACAGCGCTAAAGTTTAGCGCTGTCCCCTGCATCTGGTGCTGAAGCTGCCATTCATATCTTCTCTGCAGCAGCGTTTGCTGTAGAGAAAATATGAAAATTTTTTTTTTTTGTTTCTCGTGTTTAAAATAAAGATCCATGTTCCCACCCCCTGTGCGCCCGTCCGCTGTTATTAAAATACTCACCTGGCTCCCTCGCTGGCTGGCGCCGCTTTCTGTCCTGGCCGCACCTTCTACTGTATGAACGGTCACGTGGGGCTGCTGATTACAGAAATGAATATGCGGCTCCACCCCTATGGGAGGTGGAGCTGCATATTCATGACTAATCGGCAGCCCCACGTGACCGCTTATACAGTAGAAGGTGCGGCCAGGACAGGAAGCAGCGCCAGCCAGCGAGGGAGCCAGGTGAGTATTTTAATAACAGCGAATGGGTGGGAACATGGATCTTTATTTTAAACACGAGAAACAAAAAAAAAAAAAAAGGAATATTCATATCTTCTCTACAGCAAACGCTGCTGCAAAGATCTGAATGGGGGCTTCAGCACCAATGGGGGGGGGGGGACAGCGCTTACTGTAGCGCTGTCTCCTACACGGCACACGGACAACGCCCATGTGCGGTACGTGTTTTACACGGACCCATTGACTAATGCGTCCGTGTAATCCGTGCGCTCCCACGAACACTGACATGTCTCAGCGTTTGGCACACGGAGACACGGTCCGCAAAAAAAAAAAAATATATATAAATGACATCTGCACAGATGCATTGATTTCAATGTGTCTACGTGTATCTCTGGCTCCGGTACGTGAGGAAACTGTCACCTCACATACCGGAGCCATTGACATGTGAAACCGGCCTTACAGTCATGGCCAAAAGTATTGACACCCCTGCAATTCTGTCAGATAATACTCATTTTCTTCCTGAAAATGTTTGCAAACACAATTTGTTATTATCTTCATTTAATTTATCTTAAATGAAAAAACACAAAAAGATTTGTCCTAAAGCCAGATTGGATATAATTCCACACCAAACAATAAAGGGGTGGACAAAAGTATTGGCACTGTTCGAAAAATCATGTGATGCTTCTGTAATTAGTGTAATTAACAGCACCTGTAACTTACCTGTGGCACCTAACAGGTGTTGGCAATAACTAAATCACACTTGCAGCCAGTTGACATGGATTAAAGTTGACTCAACCTCTGTCCTGTGTCCTTGTGTGCCCCACATTGAGCATGGAGAAAAGAAAGACCAAAGAACTGTCTGAGGACTTGAAAAACCAAATTGTGAGGAAGCATGAGCAATCTCAAGGCTACAAGTCCATCTCCAAAGACCTGAATGTTCCTGTGTCTACCGTGTGCAGTGTCAAGAAGTGTAAAGCCCATGGCACTGTGGCCAACCTCCCTAGATGTGGACGGAAATGAAAAATTGACAAGAGATTTCAACGCAAGATTGTGCGGATGTTGGATAAAGAACCTCGACTAACATCCAAACAAGTTCAAGCTGCCCTGCAGTCCGAGGGTACAACAGTGTCAACCCGTACTATCTGTCGGCGTCTGAATGAAAAGGGAGTGTATGGTAGGAGACCCAGGAAGACCCCACTTCTTACCCAGACACAAAAAAGCCAGGCTGGAGTTTGCCAAAACTTACCTGAAAAAGCCTAAAACGTTTTGGAAGAATGTTCTCTGGTCAGATGAGACAAAAGTAGAGCTTTTTGGGCAAAGGCATCAACATAGAGTTTACAGGAGAAAAAAAAAGAGGCATTCAAAGAAAAGAACACGGTCCCTACAGTCAAACATGGCGGAGGTTCCCTGATGTTTTGGGGTTGATTTGCTGCCTCTGGCACTGGACTGCTTGACCGTGTGCATGGCATTATGAAGTCTGAAGACTACCAACAAATTTTGCAGCATAATGTAGGGCCCAGTGTGAGAAAGCTGGGTCTCCCTCAGAGGTCATGGGTCTTCCAGCAGGACAATGACCCAAAACACTTCAAAAAGCACTAGAAAATGGTTTGAGAGAAAGCACTGGAAACTTCTAAGGTGCCCAGCAATGAGTCCTGACCTGAATCGCATAGAACACCTGTGGAGAGATCTAAAAATGGCAGTTTGGAGAAGGCAGCCTTCAAATATCAGGGACCTGGAGCAGTTTGCCAAAGAAGAATGGTCTAAAATTCCAGCAGAGCATTAACACACCAATAAAGAACTTATGAAGACACTGGATCGAAAATGTAAATATTAAAAACCATAAGCTTTATTACCAAAGATTAAAAAATACATATAGACCATATAACAAACTGGTGAGGCGTAACAGACAACAAGTACAAGGTCAAAGCAGAAGCTCTAGACTAGTGGGACTCCCCTACACATACCATATATAGAATAACTGCCGTATGTAAATGGCTCCTAAATTATGCTGGTAATACAGCTGACCCACAGTGTATATAATCAAAAAAGACCCACAACAAGTAAGCGTGGGCCCAATAGTGAATCACTATAAGTTACAGATAGCAACTAGAAGTCATATATACCTGTAGTTATATTGGAGCCAGGGGGAGAGGAGTTGTACAGACTAGGCACACCTCCAGCAGAGCATTGTAAGAAACTCATTGATGGTTACCGGAAGCGGTTGGTCGCAGTTATTTTGGCTAAAGGTTGTGCAGCCAAGTATTAGGCTGAGGGTGCCAATACTTTTGTCTGGCCCATTTTTGGAGTGGTGTGTGAAAAGATTAATGTTTTGCTTTTTGCTTCATTCTTTGTGTTTTTTCATTTAAGACAAATTAAATGAAGATAATAATACCAAATAATTTGTGTTTGCAATCATTTTCAGGAAGAAACTGAGTATTATCTGATAGAATTGCAGGGGTGTCAATACTTTTGGCCATGACTGTATATAGAGTGATTGATATTCCCGTTTAAAAGGGTTGTCCAAAATTAAAAAAAAAAAAAGCAGGCCTGCTTTATTACTGAACTACACCTGTCCATAGGTAAAGAGTGTTATGTGTTATGATACGGTGGTCTAGGAGCAACATGGAACCAGCTCTGAAGGACGTGGTAACTGTACTGACCGCAGTCCCTAAGCTCAACACTAGAAGTAGCCGTGGAATGCTCCTAACTCTCCCTAGGCATCTCGTCACAGCCTAAGAGCTAACTACCCATAAAGATAGAAGCAGGAAAACTATCTTGCCTCAGAGAAAATCCCCAAAGGATAGATTAACCCCCCACAAATAATGACTGAGTGGAGAGGGAAAAGACATACACAGAATGAAACCAGGATGAGCACAGGAGGCCAGTCTAGCCAAATAGATAAGACAGGATGGAATACTGTGCGGTCAGTATTAAACACTACAAAAATCCACAGAGTTTACAAAAAATCTCCACACCTGACTAAAGGTGTGGAGGGCAAATCTGCCTCCCAGAGCTTCCAGCAAGACAGAATTAATTAACACTGATAAGCTGGACAAACATAGAAAGCACAGAATGGATAAGTCCACAATCTATGGACAGAAAAGAGCAAGCAAAAACTTAGCTTAGCTGAACTGGTCAGGATAACAGGGAACTCCAAAGAGATGTGAATCCAACCAGGAACCATTTACAAGTGGCACTGGCTGAAGAAAGCCAGACTTAAATAGCCGAGCAGAAGAGACGATAAGTGGAGGCAGCTGATGACAGCTAACTCCAAGGAGCAGCCATACCACTAGAAACCACAAGAGGGAGCCCAAGAGCAGAACTCACAAAAGTGCCACTTACAACCACCGGAGGGAGCCCAAGAGCGGAATTCACAACAGTTATGGTACCTGATCATCATAGTGATGCAGCTCATTTGAAATATCACTTCTAGCCTATGAACAGGTAACAGTTTCTCTGTTTCTCTTTTCCCAGACAACCTCTTTTATAAAGTTTGATAATATTGCAAATGTGCCATCTCACATTTTATTGGTATTGCTATGTATTACATTATGTATTAATAATTTGTAAAATATTATAAATTTCAGCTCATCGACTAATGACAGACCTGTTAAACCTCATTAACTTCCTTTCAAGCCATTCTTTAACCTGTAAGAGAAATAAACTTCTCCTGCTTTCAAAAAAAGGTGGCTAGCACGATGATGGTCTCATCAGAAGAGATAATAGAAGAGGAAGAGCTTATAAGAATTAAGTAATTTACAGTCAATGTGTTGCATGTTTCTATTTGTATTAATTGACTTGCTTGGCAATTAATAAATGTTTTCCTTTAACAGCTTTTCAACATTTACTTTAAAATTCATCAGACCGGCTCAGCTGGTAAAGGACGCACACAGTGTTGACTGCTTCTTTGTAACCGTCATTTGGAGGAAAACGGATCCTGCAAATGTGCCAACAAAATGTGTTTTTTTGCCCATAGACTTGCATTGCCGACGGATCGTAAGTAAGTGGAATGTTAATGTAATAAGCCACCATTTTTTATTTTTAATGTTAAACTATGCCAAGTGGCTTCAATAATCTTTATTAGGCTTCAACTACCCGTAAAGAGGCAAGAGATGCATTTGACAAGTGGGCACTGATGAATCTTTCCAATGAAAAAAAAAAATCTTGTATATACCTATATCAACCTTAAAGATCTAAAAGATACGGTTAGATCGAGTAATCTTCTTGAAGGCATGCATATTCTGGCAACACTGAAGCCCGATCATCAAGGAGAGAGCTCCAGGTAAGCGTCGTTTGTGCTCAACCATTCCGCACCAACCATGATGGTAGATCCTCCATGACCATCGATCAACTATAGCAATGGACATGTCTGTTTAATCTAGAAAAAGGAAGACAGAAAAGGACTTTGAAGACAATGAAGGAAACCAAGATGAAGAAGATGCATCATCATGTTGTAGATTGTGAGCCCTCGCGGGCAGGGTCCTCTCCTCCTGTACCAGTCGTGACTTGTATTGTTCAAGATTATTGTACTTGTTTTTATTATTATGTATACCCCTCCTCACATGTAAAGCGCCATGGAATAAATGGCGCCATTATAATATAGAGAGGAAATTAAGGGTTTATAAAGAAGAGACTTTCAAGAGGCGGCTTAAGAGACATCCAGTTGATCTAAATACGCAACCTCCAACCATAGCCATGTGTGCGGAATCCATGCACAAGACAAATGGAGAAGGATGCAGTACAAGCTTCGTATAGATCTGTTGTTGGTAAGTTGTGTTTTTTTTCAGAATCTATAATTCTGATATAATGAGTTGTTAACCCTAGCATGCATACCTGGTGCGTTTTACACCTCCTAGCTTATTGGCTTGCAATTTTCAGCAAAAAATATATACAATTACTCAAGCATGCATTGGTCATTTCTAGTTGACTACATATTTTTATGTGATAAGCATTTTGGGATATTAAGGCTTTTTTTTTATAGGAAATACAACATTTAAATAACTGCGGCCTTTTAGGTCTAGATGATTATTATTTAGCAACACTGTTTTCATAAGTCACTGTTACTGCAATCAGGGTTGCTGGGGAGGGAGGTCAGTCTTTTTATACTCAGGTATCATCTAAGTCAACTCCGTTTGGTAGCCAGAACGGCTAATCTAACCAATACAACTCGGCGAGAATTGTGGTTGAAAATTTGGAAGGGGGATGCTCAGTCCAGATCCAAGCTGTGTGCCATACCCCGTCAGGGTGAGTACCTTTTTGGGACTGTTCTGGATGATCTCCTGACCAAAGCAGGTGAAAGGAAAAAAAAAAAAAAAAAAAAAGGGTTTCCTAATCCTTTGATTCCTTCTTACAGAAGGGCATTCAGAAAGCCACCATTTGGCAAGAGAAGAGACTTTAACCCTTGGGATTTTCCGTTTTTCCGTGTTTGTTTTTCGCTCTCCTCCTTCCCAGAGCCATAACTTTATTTTTCCGTCAATTTGGCCATGTGAGGGCTTATTTTTTTGCAGGACAACTTATACTTTTGAACGACATCATTGGTTTTAGCATGTCTTGTACTAGAAAACGGGAAAAAAAATTCCAAGTGCAGTGAAATTGCAAAAAAAATGCAATCCCACACTTGTTTTTTTGTTTGGCTTTTTTGCTAGGTTCATTAAATGCTAAAACTGACCTGTCATTATGATTCTCCAGGTCATTATGAGTTCATAGACACTTAACATGACTAGTGGTGAAGAAAAAATTCCAAACAAAAAAATGGTGCCATTTTCCGATACTCGTAGCGTCTCCATTTTTCGTGATCTGGGGTTGGTTGAGGGCTTATTTTTTTGCGTTCCGAGCTGGCGTTTTTAATGATCGCATTTTGGTGCAGGTACATTCTTTTGATCGCCCGTTATTGCATTTTAATTCAATGTTGCGGCGACCAAAAAACGTAATTCTGGCGTTTTGAATTTTTTTCTCGCTACGCCGTTTAGCGATCAGGTTAATGCTTTTTTTTGATAGATCGGCCGATTCTGAACGCGGCAATACCAAATGTGTAGGTTCAAATTTTTTTTATTGATTTTGAATGGGGTGAAAGGGGGGGGGGTGATTTAAACTTTTTTTATTTTTTGCACATTTTCTCACTTTTTTACTTTTGCCATGCTTCAATAGACTTCGTGGAAGGCTAGAAGCAGGCACAACGCGATCGCCTCTGCTACATAGCAGCGATCTGATGTTCGCTGCTATGTATCAGAAATGCTGGTGTGCTGTGAGCGCCGACCACAGGGTGGCGCTCACAGCTACCGGCGATCAGTAACCATAGATGCCTCAAGGACCTCTATCGTTACTATTCAGAAGCATCGCTGACCTCCAATCATGTGATGGGGTCGGCGATGACGTCATTTCCGGCCGCCTGGAAGCGATAGTTAAATGCCGCTGTCTGCGTTTGACAGCAGCATTTAACTCGTTAATAGGTGCGGGCAGATCGCGATTCTGCCCGCGCCTATTATGGGCACATGTCAGCTGTTCAGAACAGCTGACATGTCCCGGCTTTGATGCGGGCTCACCGCCGGAGCCCGCATCAAAGCGGGGGTTCTGACCTCGGACGTACTATCCCGTCCAAGGTCAGAAAGGGGATAAGGACCGCTGGAACAAGGAGTTCAGACAGAAGGGGAACCTATTCAATAAACGTCCTTTCAAATTGGCTGATAGATTCTGCTAATCTTATTCTGCCAGTAGGAGGTAGATTGCTAAAGTTTACTAATCAATGGAAAGAAATAACTTCATTCTTGGGCCATTAATCTAGTGTCATCAGGCCTGACCTTAGACCTTATCCGGACACCTCCGGATTCTTTCCTTTTGACTTCCTTAAAATCTAAACCACAACAGGAGGCGCTAGAGCTTGAAATTAAGTCTCTTAGCCAAACAGGTGTTAATAGAGGTTCCGTCATCTCAAATAGGGAAGGGATTTTACTCCCCCTTGTTTCTGATTACCAAACCTGATGGATCCTTCAGGACTAATAAAAAGGTGTTTATTTTTTATATTTAAGATCCAAGACATTTAAGATTGAGTATACGTTCAGCTATAAAAAAGAAAAAAAAAAAAAAAAAAAAAAAAACACAGTTTCCTGGTTGCTATCTGGTGGTCTTGGATCTTTAAGATGATCATCATCTTCCTATACACTAATCACACCAGCAATTCCTCAGGGTGGTGGTAGTAATGAACGGCCAGATTGGTCATCTGCAGTTTAGAGCAATGCCCTTTGGGTGGTCTATGGCTCCGAGAGTTTTTACCAAGCTATTAGAGGTGATGTCCCATCTACGGGTAAAAGATACACTAGTTATTCCGTATCGAAACAACCTACTAATAGGGAGATCATCCAACCTCTGCTCACACTGAAGGGGGAAGTTGTTTCTCTGCAAAAACTTGGCTGGATTATAAATTGGGAAAAATCCAGGCTCCAGCCAGTAACATGTCAAAAGTTTCGGGGAATTCTTCTAAACTCCGTAAGCCAGAAACGTTTGCATCCTGAGGATAAGACGACATCCATAATTAATAAGGTGAGCCTAGCGATTGAGAAGCGTAGTATGTCATTAAGTGCCATGTCCTTACTAGGATCATTAATTTCATATATTCCTGCGGTACAATTTCATACTAGACACCTGCAGAGATTTGTATTAGAAGAGGACATTAGAAAACGGACATTTAGATCGGACAATCTCTCTAACATTAGATGTAGTTCACTCCCTTACATGGTGATTGGGCTGAAAAAAAAAAAGCTCTGAAGGAGTTATTACCCAAAGAACTCCACCCAACGTAATGACAACAGACGCTAGTCCAGGGGGCTGGGGTCTTTGGAAGAATCGCTAGATTCTGCTCTAGACCAATGTAAAAGAATTAAAAGCAATATATTAAGCCATACTCCACAGCTGTGGGGCTCCCATACAAGGATCTTTTCTGACAACACCACCTCGGTAGCCTACCTAAACGATCAGGGAGGTACGCGGTCAGACACTCATGACCGTTACATCAGACGACATGAATCTAGCCGAAAATCATCTTTTGTCCCATCAGCAGTACATATCAGAGGTACAGACAATCTTTGCGCCAATTTTCTCAGCCACCACACCCTTCAAGGAGAATGGATGCTCAACAGATGAATCTTCAGACTGATAACTGCCTGATGGAATGTACCTCAGATACTTATTTTCAACAAGGTCCAACCGACTAGTCAGAACATTCGCCTCGTTTTGCTGACAGGACAATCTGGACATTCGATGCCCTACAGGTTCTGTGGACATTGTCTGGGTTATACCTTTCCCCCCCATGGAATCTTCTACCCATAGTTATCAGAAAAATAAGGGAAGAAGGGGCAAGAGTGTTGTTGATAGCTCCATTTTGGCCCAAAAGGCCATGGTTTTAATGGCTCAGGGCAATGTCGATTACCGACCCTTGGATTCCTCAGACCAAAGACTTGCTGTCTCAGGAGCCCTTCTTCCACCCTCAGGTAAAGGGTATGAACTTGACAGTTTGGAATTTAAGAGGCAGTTATTGAATCTTAGAGGATTCCATAAAGGGTTGATAGATACCCTCATAAAAAGTAAAAAGCCATCCACTACAATAATTTATGCCAGAGTCTGGAGAAAATTTCTCAAGTTCCACACAGCGCAGTTTTCTTCTGAAATACCCATATTTCCAAAATTAGAGTTTCTGCAGAAGGGACTTGAGTTAGGTCTCTCTGCAAGCACTCTAAAAGTTCAAATTTCATCTCTAGGAGCTCTTCAACTAGGATATTGCAGGCAATAGGTGGATATCCCATAGTGTCGGCATGTGGTCAAAACCGATCCATATACCACAGATCCCACAATGGGATCAAAGTTTGGTCCTGGACGCATTAACAGAGCCCCTTCGAGCCTCTTCATACAGATTCATTGAAACATCTCATTAAAGACAGTATTGTTAGTAGCGTTTGTGTCTGCTAGGAGAGGGAGCGATCCCAAGCTTTGTCAATAGACCCTCCGTTTTTTATCAATCAGTATGTACATATTACTGAGCTTGTTAACTAAAACCTGGCGGCGGTTCCTCCTATTCTCTGTAATACAACTGAGGAGTGAGGCGGGCCACCCTTTTATCTCTGTAGGTTTCCTTTTCCTAGGGGCAGATCTTTCTAGTGGGTGCTGTCGTGGGCTCTATAATAGAGCATTACCGGTAAGTAATCCGGTATATCTTCGTTATGCTAATAGAGTCCTACCTGCTGCTCGTATTACCCTGCATGGATTCAATGCTGAACAGGTCCTTGTTAGCCCATGTCTTAAAATTTATACAATTGCATCCTAGTTTGTTTTGCTTTACACTGAGTAACCTTTATGTTAGTCACTGCAGATACCTTGCATGAAGCACATGTTAACCCTTTTGAATATACTGCTGTTGATAACCAACCTCGTGTGCACTCAACTTTAGTAATTTTAACTCCTATTTGGCACTCTGCACTGGTTGCCTGCTCACATAGGTGGCCACTTGAGAAGTAATTGTTATAGCCCTGCAGGGTGGCCTTTTGCCTAGTGGAACAAAACTATTATGTATTACCGTACATTCTGTAATTTGTCTTGTGTTCTTCATTGGTTGTTTATTCTTTAAGGTCTTATAATTTATATTCTACTTTCTCTCCACATCTCTTGAAATCTTGATTTATGGAAAATCTAAAAAGCTAAATATAGTCTAGAAATATTTTAGACAGAATATGAGGGCCAACTTCCTTTTATGGGATATTTTGGGTGAATTTGGCCCCATAATAGAGTTTGGTAAAAGTGACTGGAAAGGAAATCACCAACCTTTCCCCAGTTCCAAACAGCAAAAGCAAGGTCTTAAGTTTCACTCTGCCCTCATACAGGTTCCTAGAGAAGACCTTGAAGGACTCTTCTGCTCCACATTCTTCAATTACCATAAGAAACTAGAAAGATTTAAGATTGGATTAAATTTTGTTAATTTGCAGATTAGTCTTAATTTCAATCTGTCACCAGAGACAAAGTGCAATACCTTTTCCTCCAGGTCTTTGGCCTGGGTTATTTCACATCGAGTGCTCTTCAGTATAACAAGTCAAGGTCTTCTCCAGGAGGAGAGCAGAGAAGACCCTACTGGATTCTTAGTAACTTTAGGATGTACAGTAGAGCATCTCCGTAGAAGATAGAAAGTGAAAAAAGGACCATGAGCCAAAAAAAAAAAAGTCTCCTCTGACTGCAATAATAGATAAATGTGACCACATAATGGAACTCCTACATTAAGGAAGGAGATTGCTTCTACATTGAGGTGAAAGGTCCCACCAAGATTCAATAGTTCTGGCTTCTGGACTGCTAACTGGTCAGTGATGGTCAGACTGAGAAAACACTCATCCTTATCTGATGGTCTCCAGCATGTACCAGAACACATTAAGGTGCCTTCACACATAACGATATTGTTAACGATATCGTTGCTATTTGTGACGTAGCAACGATATCGTTAATGAAATCGTTCTGTGTGACAGCGACCAATGATCAGGCCCCTGCTGGGAGATCGTTGGTCGCTGAACAAAGTCCAGAACTTTATTTTGTTGCTGGATCTCCCGCTGACATCGCTGGATCGGCGTGTGTGACACCGATCCAGCGATGTCTTCACTGGTAACCAGGGTAAACATCGGGTAACTAAGCGCAGGGCCGCGCTTAGTAACCCGATGTTTACCCTGGTTACCATGCTAAAAGTAAAAAAAACAAACAGTACATACTTGCCTACCGCTGTCTGTCCTCCAGCGCTGTGCTCTGCACTCCTCCTGTACTGGCTGTGAGCCGGAAAGCAGAGCGGTGACGTCACCGCTCTGCTTTCCGGCTCACAGACAGTACAGGAGGAGTGCAGAGAAGCAGAGCGCAGCGCTGGAGGACAGACAGCGGAAGGTAAGTATCTAGTGTTTGTTTTTTTTTACTTTTAGCATGGTATCCAGGGTAAACATCGGGTTACTAAGCGCAGCCCTGCGCTTAGTTACCCGATGTTTACCCTGGTTACCGGCATCGTTGGTCGCTGGAGAGCGGTCTGTGTGACAGCTCTCCAGCGACCAAACAGCGACGCTGCAGCGATCCGGATCGTTATCGGTATCGCTGCAGCGTCGCTTAATGTGAAGGGGCCTTTAGTCACCAACCAAACAAATATCTTTCTGCTTAAGCGAACAAATGCTAGGCCATGTTTTTGAGAACTGGCCACACAAGTAGCAACCTCCATGACAATCAATATAACTTCCACAGCAAGGACGGACTGGAGGAGAACGAAGACCAAGTAGAATCTAACAGGCGGAACAGTGCATAATAGCCATCAAAATGGTCTCCAGATCTTAGATATATCAGTTCTTTGGACAATTGGAAGACAACCAGCTTGTCAAAACTTCTATTTGTGAATCTTGCTGGAAGCTACACAATCTAAATGAACAAATATTCAGTCCTGGCTTATATTGTGCACAATTATCAATCAAGACTAATATTCAAGATCTCTTTAGAGGGGAAGAAGACTTTAGTACAAATTACTGAAATGGAGTTCAATCCCAAGTCAATAGTGAACATTTAGCGAGCAAGGTGGCTAAACTGCTTTTTTTGAATCAGCAATTGATCACATTGATGATAAAATCTGAGGCGATAACACTCATGCCTTATCACATGACCATACTATGCAGAGTATGCTTCTCCAAGGGGTAGCTGTAAGTTAGGTGCAGGGATGCTGTGTGGCCATTTTTTTGAGCTGGTTCTCTCTAGATCTTTACTGCAAAAGATTCTTTAGGTCTTAAAATTCAGCAGGTCAATATGAGACCAGTTCGTTTATGCACTTTATCCATCTATTAGGTGACAAACCTACACAGCGTAGAATGCAAACCTATGACATTAGCATGTAAAAGTCAGGGTGATGGGTAAATAATGAGAAGTCTATCAATTTATATAACACCCGATTGGCTGCTCAGGTGGTGATCGAGGCAAACATTGCAATTTTTTATACCATTTTTAATAAGTTATTGTATCAAATTATAGGATGTTATAGCAAATATTAGTATGTAGTCATTTAAACTGAAGCTGAAACAATTTCATTTAGTCACTTGTGTCTTTTATACCAAAATTTGTAGGTTAGGGAAGAGAATTACACATAGTGGCCAGATTTGATCAGAGAATGTCTTGTTTCCCAGATGTTTCTCCTGGACACAACAGGGAGCAATTGACTGTAGTAAAGCAATACCAAAACCACCAGAAAATGACTTCTACAAGGAACTCTCGACTCCCATCATCCCCAAGTCTCAATACTGAAGACCTGTTGGCCAATGTGGACCACATCAAGACATTGCCAACAGATTCTAGAAACTATATCCAACCAAGTGGATGCGTTTGGGTTAAAACTGGAGATACTTTGCCAAATATATAATTGCCATACACCTCTGGAGAAGCCCATGAAACGACAAGCAAGTCAACTTCTGCAAATTTATCCCATCCATTAAGGATGTTCCACCTACAATTTTAAATTCTACAAATGAGTCAGATTCACCAGATTCGTTATATACGGTAGAGTTGAGACTCATTGGTTTGTCAGCATCACCAGAACATCCTTTTTAAACTTTAAGCATCTCATGTTTAATGACTCATTTTTGCCCTTCAACAGTGGTGCAATGGATGCTAAAGAGGCCACAACCATAATCATGATACATTTACTGTAGAAGGCATTAAACTACCTGGGCAGGCCCAATTGTACTCATGACCTCTGATGCTGCTGAAGACTGGCAGTGGAATGTTATGTCTGGAGGCACAGAAAATATAAAACATAATCTCCAACTCCTCTATCCCCGAAGGTGGTTTGCATGTTAATGACGACCTGTAGAAAATTACACACTTTGCAAGCAAGAAGAATGGTAAATGTCCCGTGATTATATGCATGAAAGATAATCAATTGCCTGCTGTGGGATAGAATGGCAGACCATTCAGCAAACATAAGATTCAAAAGAGGAGAAATGAACTGAACTAAGGTCAAAATGTGAAATAATAAATACAAGTACACAATGTGTAGTACAAAAAATTAAATAATTTATAATCAAGTACAAAGGAAGAAAAGGATTGTAACATGGTTCCGATAGCACACTGTATATCTACTCATACACGGCCAAAATAGCAACATGATGATACTGGCACCAAGTAAAGTAATAACCTGATCATGCAGAAAGGTACCAAGTGCACTATATGGTAGGTATACGGATGACAATGCACCTATATATTGGCCAAATAGTAATCAGTATACCTACCATATAGCGCACAGACCAACAGTTCATAAATAAGGAAAGGAGGACAGGCGAACTCTTACATGATCAGAATAAACCAAAAATAGAACAAACTATGAACAACTGGCTTCAGGCCAATGCAGTCCTCGGCTGCACCATGGGCCAGAACCATCTGAACCATTTGTTTATCAGGACGTAATATATAACTCATACAAGTTCCACTGCGGTTCAGCATGGAAGCGGTACGATGAGGAGTTCTGAGGGCGGTTGTCCATGCAACCTGACCTAGTCTGGGGCGTAAAAGCGACAGATGTGTGGCTACATCTCATGCGGTCCCAAAACAGCCTCCCTTTTCAGCAACGACCACTTGTTACTCAGCAGTCGCAGGCCAGAATTCAGTGGTCATTCAGAGACCAGGGGCCTGCTTGCTACTTTTAGAAGGATACAGCTGATTCCATGTGTCTTAAGTAAAAACACGACTGCACATCCTGCGGAGTTGGACACCCTGCATCAAGGCGTACCCACCAAGCTAACAGAGCGCTTATGAGGCATAACCCTAGTGAGCATAACCGCAATGGGCCCATGGCTAAGCCTTTATCCCAATAAAGAAGCTGCACAGCAGCTAGATTACGGTTTTAATACAGCTTTATCCCCTTCAAATTTAGTCAACCACCAACATTGGCAAATAATCAAAAGTCGGCGCGCAAGTTCCCTGAGATTTTACATAAAAATAAATATAGAACTAGGCAGGATGGCGGGCCTATTTAAATCATTGCCGTTCAGAAATTTCAGAGGCTCGCCACTAGCCAGTTTCCAAAAAAAGAATCTGCTTTGGTTAACAACGCAATACCCTCAGAGGAAACGTTCATAACCTACACTTTGTTTGACAGGGTAGGTGAGCACACAGCTGGGCCCGATCCCCTGCTGGCAGAATCGGATAGTCAGCTTTCTGCCTATTGCCCGTGCACCCTGAATGCTTCCATTTGTTGGGTTGCAAGGTGGACTAGATTTTATTTTGACAAGTGCCTACCGATGGGCAGCTCCATTTCCTTTCACCATTTTGAGCTTTTCAGTACTTTCCTGGACTGGGTAGTACGATACGAAACCGGCAGCAATTCAACGATTCACTACCTTGACGATTTCTTGTTAGTTGGACCGAGGGACTAAACTCTGCTCCTTCCTTCAAAAATTTAAAGTTTATATCCTGAGAATTTGGAGTATCACTTGCCAGAGGGAAAAAAAAAAAAAAAAAAAAAAAAAAAAACAGTCGGCCCGTGTAACATGCTACCTTTCCTTGACATTGAAATAGATAGCAATGCAATGGTTTCTCGATTACCAGCAGATAAAATACAAAGAATGCAAATTGTAGAAAGTTTCTACAAAGCTAAAAAAAAGTCACCCTACAGCCGATGCAGTCTTTGCTAGGTGTACTCAACTTTCTTTGCTGCGTACTGCCAGTGGGCAGAACTTTCATGCCAATTGTTGATAGCAACTAAGGGCATTGCCCTGCCAGGCAACAGAATTAGACTCAATCGCTGGTGTATTGTGATACAGGAGTAGATCGGTTGCTGGGGATTCAGTTTTCCTGAGACCCTTTTTCTATATGAGGCTCATGGAGTCCAGATGTCCCTCATCTCTAATCTTGTAAACTCTTCCACTCAGATTATTCCTTCACCCTTAATTTTTGAATTTTTATAGAAACTTTTATAATCATATAACAATAGAAAAAGTTTTAGACTTTGATGCAAGTACAAATCAGCCTCCCACTATTTATGCCCCTTGTAGTCTCGTTTTTTTTTACATTTTAATTAAAACCCTTCCGGTTAAAATCAATTTTCAGTTTTGCCCTTTGGATTTTTGCAGTATGAGTTTTTTATATGGGCAATTTACCAAACTATAGAAAAATCGGAAAAAATTCCAGTTGTGGTAACATGGCGATTTAGCTATGCAATTTTATTTTTTTATAATTTGTCTCCAACAGTCGTGTTTACTTTAACTTTTATTTGTCTCTTTACAGAAATTATATCTGATTGATTTCTGATTTTTTATTTAATCTATTGATTAACAGTTATATTCCAGATCTATGTCTGACACTTCCACCTTTTTAGGAATATGAAAAAAAGCCTATTTTACACAAATATAGAAAAGTAACTTTATTCTCTGGAATAAAATTATTTGCAGACATTTTATCAGTGTCCATGAGACCAGAACTGTTGGCTGGAGTGGACTATGTGAAATCTGTGGGCAACAGATTCCAAATATTGGATTCCACCACATAGAACATATTTGGAGAAAACTTGGCCACAGTTCTGTGTAGGAGATTCACTGGGCACTGGTATCCGGAGAACCCAATCAAAGGACAAGCCTATAGGTACATTTCTAGATAATTACCATTTGGTCTTGCTGAAGCGCGATAAGTTTCCGATGTTGTAGTAACGGCATCTCATCTCTGTCTCATTTTTGTCTTTTAGATGTATCAGAGTAAACCAGTCAATACAGAGATGACAGCATTCTAGAGGCTTGTGCTCTTACTCAGAATTGAGACCTTGCCCTGCCCAAGGAATTCACCTTGTGGATTGATCCCTTTGAAGTATCTTGCCGGTGAGCATTCGCTATGTATGATATTCAGTAAATTTTGTGCCAATAATCCCCATGACTGAACCATTTCTTATTGATTCATCTTTGGATAGGTTGGGGAAGAAAATTCCCCCTACACTGTGGCGAGCTTTGAGAGCCCCTCGAGTTGAAGATGTTTCTATAAGACCGGAAGAGGATCTACAAGAAAAGTCCTCTGTGTATGGTTGACTGCATCATACTGGTCCCTGAGGACATCAGAACAAGCTTATCACGACCACCATCTCCAACAATCAGTGAAGATGATGATCGTGGAATTGCGGAAGCTCCCCTTCCTACGGTGGAGCAATTACAGAGGAACACAGGTCCACATCAAGTAAGAAATCCTGAACATTCACTGATATTTGGGTTATAGGACAATAACAGTAAGGGTACATCATGATAAGACATGGAGTTTGGGATAATTACTTTGACACTTATGCGCAGGATAATTACATTCTCTTGAATTAACCCTCTGTCCTTATATTTTCAGGCCTCTCCTGTTCTTTAGACCTGGGCCCTGCTCTGGTATCCACCATGGAATGTCAGTCTTTTTAATGACCCCAACTCAAATCATCGGTCCTACTCATCAACATGGTGCCATCTACTAGACTTGGCTGCTATCCTAGAGTCTACCTGCAAAGTGGTACAGAGGTACAAGTGTCTGAAGTGAGAGGGCAAAATCTTTGTGTGGGCCTTGCTACCATGGCACCACAGTGAGGACAAAAGTAGCCCTTTAGGACTAAGCACACCACTGCCTCAAGGACTGCCATTGAAAAGTGTAGATGTTGCACACCTCCCAATTTTGCTTACAGAAGGAGCAATGTAAATTCCAGATCCTTTTTAGGGTGCTTAGGGTGCAAAGGTCAGTTAGGGGATGCAAGATCCTCTGAACGCAGTGGTCATCTGCTCCCAGTGTTCCTTTTTCTGCACGGTCACTGAGTCTTTTAGAGCCTTCCTGACCAAGCGCTTTTGGCCACATTGTCATACCAGCCAGCCCTTGCCTTTTCTGCTGTTATGATGCACTAAAACCTCCTTAGGTTCAAAAGTGCCGTGATAGATATTCCTAAGCTACTTGCAGATAGTCAGGCAAGGCACCAAAAGAACTGTCCAAAATAGGACCTGCAACCTCCAATGACTGGATAATCAGATTAGACCCACAGCTGCTCTTTTGGTACAATCACCTTGGTTCAAAGCTTGTGGGCAAGTGTGCATGTTGTACACACCACTGCTATAAAGGTTAACATTTCCTTTTTTCGCCTCTGCCAGAAGTGGCTGCTGTCATGTTTTGTTTGAGATTACTTTGGCAGTACCTCTAGGG
Organism: Ranitomeya imitator; assembly: GCF_032444005.1. Classification (NCBI taxonomy): domain Eukaryota; kingdom Metazoa; phylum Chordata; class Amphibia; order Anura; family Dendrobatidae; genus Ranitomeya; species Ranitomeya imitator. The sequence goes on along the minus strand of NC_091291.1, from coordinate 19,474,027 downwards.
TTAATATGTGGCCTCCTGGGTTGGGAAGTACTATATTTACCCACCCCTGTGCTGTGCCCATTGTCAGTTTTATATTTGATCTCAGCTGAGCAGCTGACAATGTGAATACCTGTGTATTGCTTATTCCCGTTTGCGTGCTTCTGTATAACCCGGTCTGTTCCGTTTTCTCATTTGTCTCCCGATTTGGTACTTCGTGATACTCCTGGTTTTGATCTCAGCTTTGTCCCCTGGCTTCCTGCTAGTTAGTCTGGTACTTGAAGTCTCACTGGCTCCTGACCCTGGCTGTATTCTTACACCATTAGTCTCTCCCCTTGGCTACCGCACTGTCATTTGGTCCGACTTTTGCTCGCCTGAAACCTCGGTTTCCGATTCCTGTCATCCCTGGGAGTTCAGGACCTGCCTTGCCTCCAACCACTCCCACGGTGGTCATGTGCTGCAGATCCTGTTCACCTGCAGTCATGCTCACAACAGCATCTCACATCACAGCAGGCATTCCTGGTTCTCAGCACGTCCCCAGACACTCGTACAGACCCAGCAGGTAAGCCTGTTACGGTGTCCGTTACAGGTCACTTGCATATAAATCCAATAGGAGGTGAGGGATTTGAGTCTCTTGTTTCCACTGGAGTAAAGCAGATTCCAGAAACAATCCAGCTGCGGTTGATGTGCTTGTGGTGAAAGTCTAATATTCCAGGCACTGATATCTGGAAAAGAACATGAAAGGACAAGCCTACTGGCAATGATTGATGTGGAGCAGAAAACATCCTCTGACTACCACTGAGATACCAGTGCAAAACACTACCAAGATAGTCAATAGTTTTGGTTTTAGACTGGGAACTGGTCTGTCAAATTGAATCTGGAGTGTACCAGAATGATTCACATTGGGGAGCTAAAGCAATAATTACTCCTCCAGAAGAAGGCACATAGCCAAAACATGCATTGGAGTCTTGGAACTGCACCATAACAAGAGGCATTGGGCATTTAATTTCATGTGTAGTTTGCAGATATGATCTAGGATTTTTGCTTGTGACTTTACATAAAACTGATACTTTGGCCATATGAAAAGGCCACGCATGTATTCTTCAAAAACATCTTGCAACACCATCAGTAGAACTTCCTTAACAAGGACTGTCCAAGGAGAGCCAAGATGACCAAAAAGGTGGTGTGCAGGCCATGCACACCACCATCCATCAGATTCTCCAGATCTTTGATACAATATCTGTTCTTGGGACTATTGGGTTACCAATTTGACAGTAAACCAGATTTGTGGTTTCCGGCAAAAAGAAATCCAAAGTGCCAAGCTCTTCCTCAGACATGCCATAATTCTGCAGAGGATCAGGCCAAGAATCAAATGACTGGTTCTTGGCCTAACAACTTTGCATTCTCTAGGGTCAGTAAGACCATTAACAAGGATGATGGAGGAAGTTGCATGCATAAGGCTAGATAAACCATATCAAGGTTTGTCCTATGAAAGCAACTGAAAGAGGCAGGCAATAAAGTGGTACTGCCCCTTTACCACAATTCTAGGTCACTTGACAGCAAATTGGAGGGTGTTCTGTAACCCGCTATTTTAAGTGTGGTTTCCCATTTACTAAGCCATTTTATACATGGAGGTGGAGGTCTACCTCTGGCACCTCCATTCATCAGGAGTTTTAGAGACATTTACACAATTACCATAATACTGCTAGATCGGCAAATGCAGCCTACATTACTTTATCTATAGACTGATTGAAATGAGGAAGGAACTGTTGGCTGGGGTGGATCACAACAAGACTCATGCCATATTCCAGAATCTTGATTTAGTTATGGTTGAAGGATTTGGTTGTTTAAGCATCTCCAGTCTTTTCCCCAGAGCAGAGAAGCTGATGAAAGGACATGGCCAAACCTACAGGCAGGTCCTTGTCCTCAAATTTTAGCTGCATCTCTAAAAATTTCAAAATGTTAGATCTGTATCTCATCTGATTGATCACTTGCATATCTGAAGTGTTTCAGAATCACCATGCAGGACAGGGTTGAGGGCATCTTTGTGGTGTGAGATACCACAACCTTCCAGTGAGTAGCTGCTCTTTTCTCAGCAGATAATCCTGGAAAGAATCAAGAACCAGACAGGTTATTAGGATGTGGACAGTTTGGATGGAGAGTTCCATTCAGTGACCAGGTTTAAGTGAAGAAAAGTTTGCATATTAGACATTTCTCCTGGACCCTCAGAAGAGAAGGCTGTCCTGCTTCTACAGTCAATTGTGCCACAAAGGCACCAGAAGACGACACTTGGAGCTCTAAATTGTATAGTTGAGGCAGTTACCCAGACTGGACTACATCAAGACATCGCCAACAGAATCCAGAACTAGGATCCAACCAGGTTGACACATTTGGGCTTAAACCAGCAGAGATATCATGCCACCAATATAGCGAGCACTCATCTATGGATAAGCTCATGAAAGTAGGGGGCATGGCTAAACTAATGCTGGGTTTTTAATACAGTTAGGATTGATGTGCAAGTAGCTGGAACGACCCACTTCTAGGCAATCCATTACTGAAGCTGCTGACTCCAGGGTTCAGGATTGCAGACTGTCTGAATGCTATTCTGTCAGTGACTAAACATGGGTTCTGGGTTACTGGGAAGGACCAATACAGAGCCCGAGTCCCAGGTATGACTGGATTCCAACCGTGTTCAAAGAAACCAGGTTCTGGATAACTGGACACAATCACTGGCTGGATAGGACTGATACTGGAACACTAACCAAGACCTACCTATATCCTAATGAACAGATGACCGAGTTGGTTAAAGATACTAATTTATACACTAGAAAATTGAAGTGGAAGAATAGCTTTTTAAAGCCAAAAATGACAATGTACAGCACTAGGAGTCACCAAGAATGAATTGCCGAGAGTCAGAATACTGGCTGCACTCCTGGGAGAAGGTTAGGGGCCTTTCAAAATCCAAGCCCAATAAGCACAAGAATGCCACATGTTGTCAGAGAACATTATATTTTTTACTAAATTGGTAAAGGACAATTTAAGAGTTAGAGATCAAGAAGGGTCAACCTGACCTCCCACAAGTTTAGCCATAAAATCTTGAGCTTTATTGCAATGCAGGACTCAGTCAATGGAAGAGACACCACTAGCTCAGGTGTACTGCAATGAGAAGCCCTTGTGCCTACACCTACGCCAACTTATTTCTGGGCTGGTAAGATACAATTATCTTTAGGGGAGGAAGTTACACCATGATGGAGCCCCAATGTTTTTGGGGAGCAATATATTGACAAATGTCAAGAGGCCTGACTGACAGACGAGACAAGGATGTCCGATATTAAGAAATTGGGTTACTTTCAGATTTAAATCTCTTACCCAAGACCATATATTTAGACGACATTACGACTGAAAAAAAACCAAACAAACAAACAAAAAAAAAAAAAAAAAAAAAAAAAAACACAGGACAGGTAACTAAAAACCACTCTGAAAGCCCAATTCTACAATTAGTTGCATTAGGAAAGCCACCATCCCCAGAATTTGAAGAGGTTCCCAAGAGAAAATTGTTGGGTAAGCAGGAATTGGAACCTGGAAAATGTCGAAACAGAGCAGCACTGCCAGGCACTTGGAGGGGAAAAAAAAAAAAAAACCCCGACTTGCAAAAAGATACGTGCTGTATCAACTGGATTCCTGACCGCTGATCACGGGTGCTCGCATGGAAACATGGGTGAGTAATGAATCCGGTCATAGAAAAATGCGGCAGCACTCACCGATCCTTGAGTGAAAAACAGACTTTATTGAGACATGTGCAGGTACATCTTCACGGCTCAGGGGATGTGCAGAGACAGAAGGAATGTGCAGGGGTCGACGACGGCCGTTTCGCGCTGTATCTAGCACTTCTATGGGTCCATGTCTGATCGGGCATGATGCCGGGGGAAATGGGTAACATCTAATCCCCTCCTACAGCAGCTGCCAATCAGACTTGAGAGTGCATAAACAAAAACATTTAAAACCAATAAGGATGCCCGGTGTCACAGCCGGTTATGAACAAGAGACACCTGTTAAGTCCCTCATACCTTACTGTCAGATAATATAATATCTGGTTTGTACAAACAAACCAGAGAAACAGGACTATCCCTCCCATGCAAGATCGCCTCGTAACAGAGACAGAATATACATACATGTCTGGATGGGAACATCTTCATCCCCGTAAGTAAACTTATCCTAAGTCACCCAGGTTACTTCGTGCCAATTAGATCCTCCCCTCTATCGAACCCCAAGGGGTCAATCAGATATAATCTTGTGTGTCTAGGGTGAAATATTTTTACCAAATATTTATAACAAGCTTAGTGTACGTATATTATGCATGTTATCTTTTTCCTTTCATTAGTCCTATTTTCCGGACCTGGGGAAATGGTTATAAAAAATGGACATGTCAATTCTTTCATTGAGGCCAGCCGATCCTGCAGCTTTTGTCCGCAGAATCCATCTGGCCTCCTGTCTCAATAACAATTTATGTAAGTCACCCCCCTGTACTGGTAATGTTACTTTTTCAATTCCCGCAAACTTCAAAACTTCTGGGTTGCCTTCATGTGCCTCCCTGATGTGGTTGATCAACCTCGGCACTCCTTTCCCAGAAAGAATTGATTTGAAATGCTCCCTAAACCAAATATACAACTTGTTTTCCCAATATAATACCTATTGCATGGGCAAAACACCACGTAAACAACATAAGTTGTCCTACAAGAGATAAACTGTTTGATAATATGCGTTATAGGGCCAATGTTCAATATTCGTCCTGGAATGTGGTATTGGCAATACGGACATTGTCCGCACCGAAAAACAAAACAAAAACCACCGGACTGGTAACTAAAAACCATTCTGAAAGCCCAATTCTACAATTAGTTGCATTAGGAAAGGCACCATCCCCAGAATTTGGAGAGGTTCCCAAGAGAAAATTGTTGGGTAAGCAGGAATTGGAACCTGGAAAATATTGGCTGATGCATCACCTTTCCTACCCAAAAGGTGATTTGGTTAACGACGCAATATCCTCAGAAGAAATGTCCATAACCTATGGATTACTGGGGCCAGTGTTTTTTTCCTGAGACCCTTTTTTATATATGAGGCTCATGAAGTAAGATGCCCCTTACCTCCAATAACTCATGTAATCTTGCACTCAGATTCTTTCACATTTAATTTTGGCATTGTTTTTGGAAACTTCTCATATTCGAATAGAAAAGGTGAAGACTGATGCAAGTACAGGGTCAGCCCCCCCACTATTTTTATGCCCCTTGTAGTCTTGCCTTCATTCTTTACATTTTTATTATAACCCTTCCTGTTAAGGTCAACTTTCAGTGGGTTAACTCAAGTTTTGCCATTTCGATTTTTTCAGTATGAGCTTTTGTTTTTTTATATGGGCAGAATTGTTTTATTTTAGAGCACCATTCGATTTACCAAACAATATACAGAATAGGAAAAAAAAAATTCCAGTTGTGGTACCATGGCAATGTAGAAATGCAATTTTAATGTTTTATTATTTTTTACAATTTGTCTTACAACAGTCAGGTTTTACTTTTTAACTTTTTCTTGTTTCTTTACAGAAATTGAATCTGTGATTTCTTATTTAATCTAATGAATAACAGTTTTATTCCAGTTCTATGTCTGACACCTCCACCTTCTAGGAATATGGAAAAAAAAAAAAACATTTTACGTAAGACTATATGAGAAGGAAAAATAAGTTACTTAGATAAAATGGCTGCATATTTTATTCCTGTATCCATGAGGCTGGAACTGTTGGCAAGAGTGGACCATGTGAAGTCTGGGCAACAGAATCAAAATATTAGATTCCACCACAACATTTGGGGAAAACTTGGCAACAGTTCTGTGTAGAAGATTCACTACGCCCAGAAACAGACCGTATGACAACAAGGTCGCAGGTAAAGCCCCCAATTCGGTTATCAACATTTCCTCCTACACTCAGTCCCGCTGAACTATCTGTTTTGCAAGAGGGCTTATCTCTTTGCCCTACTCCACTATGGGACAAATTCAAATTGTCCCAAGATCTACAACATTTTTATCGTAATCTTCGTCTCAAGACCCATTTTGGACTGCCACAGGACTTGATAAAGAATAGGATCCCACGGCTGTGGAGAATCCCATCCCTGAACTCAGCATTGTAAAGTAGGGACTGCGTACCACCAGTAACTTCAACCCCCCACGCAACCACCACACTACTGAGGCCTATATAGACTTAGTTCAGAGGGAAATCAACACTGTTAGAAAAACACCATATGGGCAAATTCCCTACCCACAGCATTATCCCTCCATTTGAGAAACAGGCCATTGAGTCACTCAAGACCAATGGCTCACACCACCGCCAATCTTCCTGCCTCTGGACCCACAGGTATTGTATATCAGACACCGCTCCTTTCAGCACTACTAGCATCACTATCTTCACATTGCCCATATTTTTTAACACCCTGACTTGGCGCCTTTTGGGACCTCATTCCCTGTCCATGCACTTACGGATCCCTGTAACTACCATTTTTTTATTCCAGCAGTAGGTGTATTTTTTATATTCTTGGCTTCTCTAGGGTTACTTAGCCTTATCTCATCTATTGTCTCCTCATATTAGTCTTTTTACCTCTCAGGAGCCACCTTGTCCTTCTTGGACATGGTCTTCCTCTTCTCCCATTGCCCTCTACTCTAAAGGTCAGTTATGTTTTACACTCTACATGAAAACATTGCAGTCATAATCCAGTACATCGATGCATTGTTTAACAGCATTGTCTTCTCTGCTCTTGCCCTCCTGCAGCAGTGTACTACATTCAGCTCTTATTTTCTTTGGGCAGCATTTGTATATTTTGTATATATTACCCTCTTGTATACTTTGTTAATATGGATACTCCCTAAAACTTTTATAGGCCCCCTACTCAGGATGCCCCCTTTGTCATTTTTCAACCACTTTGCTTACTCCACTTTATTTTTGCCTGTTTTGTGTATTTACTTGTTTATATCTTTATTGTTTAGGATTCTTGTTCTCTGTATATGATCTCTAATATACTGATTTTTTATGTTTTTAGAGACGTTTGATAAAGGCCCAACAAGGGGTCGAAATGTTACCTCAACGTTTGATTAAATCATTGTGGTGTTCCCTGTTAAGAATTAAATAATTTTCACGTTTATGACTCAAATTCAAATCTGAGTGCAGTTGTTTTCTTTGATTAGAAGATTCACTGGGCACTGGTATACAGAGAACCCAAAGGACAAACCTAAAGGTACATTTCTAGTTCATTTCCATTTGGTCTTGCTGAAGCTGGATAAGTTTCCGATGTTGTACTAATGGCATCTCATCTCCATGGTCTCATCTGTCTTTTAGGTGCATCAGAGTAAACAAGGCCCATTTTGCCTCACCCACCCCCAACGTGGTTTCCCTATCCCCTACCAACTCTATGTCCATCTCAAATCTGGGCCTCCGTAATAAGAGTTCCTTTTGCCCACCTCAGGGCTCTCATGCAGTAGAGACTTATAAATTTTATTCAAGATTAGTTTCATAATATATGAGATGACATTGAAAAAAAAAAAAAAAAAAAATTCTTTCCCTCTAGTTTGTCTTCCACTGAACATCAAGCGTTGCCACTCCAAAAAGATGACAGCTTGATTATTAAGCCAGCGGACAAGAGCGGTGCCCTTGTCGTTCTGGATAAAATGTCATATACAGCAGAGATCAACAGGCAACTAGGTGATACTACAGTTTATAGTAAACTCCCTAGGGATCCCACTCCGGAGATCTGTATGAAAATTGAATCCATCCTTACTAAATACTTACTATTGGGCATCCTTGATGTTAAAACCCATGAATACCTTAAAAAGGATAACCCCATTACACCATCCTACCTAAAATCCATAAGAACTTACACAACCCCCCGGAGAGGCCTATAGTCGCCTCCGCCGACTATTGTCCCCACTGTCCATCTACTTGGAGAAAATCTTAACCCCATTACCCAAACCGCTCCATTGTTTCTCCTGGACACAGGGGCTTTTCTACAGTGCAATTCACTAATCAAGCGGGTACCGGCTAACAATATTGGTCACTTTTGATGTTAAAGGACCTTTATACCTCTATCCCTCATTCATGGCATCAATTCTGTTTATCATTCACTCACCACTGCTGGCTTTGATACTGACCAGATTAACCTCTGTGTGGGCCTCCTGTTTTATATAACAATTTTTTTCTAGTTCAGAATACTTTCTTGCAGATGCGGGGGACCGCCATGGGCTCTGATGTAGCTCCCCTTATGCAAATACTTACATGTCTGACTTTGAATCCTCTTATCTACAAACATCCTATTCATCAGTAACGTTTCCCTCTGGAAATGTTATATTGATTACCTCTTTTGCATTTGGGGTGGCTCATTGGAGTCCCTACAAGAGCTTTTTGCACTTCTCAATGAGACCTGGCCAGGGATTAAATTAATCATTAATTATGACCATGCCATCAATTTTCTTGACGCCATGGTCCTTAAGGACTTGGATGGTTTATTGACCACAGACCTTTACATCAAACCTACAGACAGGAACAGTATACTCCATTACCAGAGTTTATCCCCCTCCAGTCAAACATTCCATTCCTAGGTCTCAGTTCCAACAGGTCAAGCGTATTGTCCCTGATGGCCCTCTGAACAAAACGACTAATAAATTGAAAAGGTTACCCTCCAATTGTCCTAAAACAATCTATGGACCCCCTCCTACCACCCCCGCAAATGACATGGGCTAACACTCCGTTTGTCCATTTGTATCATCCTGCCTCATACATATTACATAAATCCATAAGAAAAACACTGGCATCTGTTAGCCACCGCTCACCCTGATGTGCCATAATTCAGGGATTCGTTCTTACCCCGCTTCAAAAGACCGCCAAACCTCAGATAATCTAGTCAGGGCCGACATTGGCCCCAGTATTCCACAGAACACTTCATATCCAAACCAAAAACTGGCACATTTCCTTGCTTACACTGTGCTCAGTGTAACATACAGAAAGGCAGCACATTTCAACACCCTAGGTCTGGGAAGACCTTCCATATTAGGGATTTTCTCTTGTGCAAATCATAGTTTGTGGTTTACATGATCAAATGCCCATGTGGTTTCCTCTATTGGTGAAACCACGCAGTCGATTAGGGACAGAATCTGGAAACACAAGTCCACAATCCGCTGCAAAAACCTATTATTGCCGGATCCTAACCATTTCCACTCCCAAGGGCACTCAGTATCGCAACTCAGGTATCAGGTGATCGATTCAGTTCCACCACCCAGGAGGGGTGGCAATAGGTCAATATTACTAAAACAACGAGAGGCTTTTTGGAATCACACATTAGAGACCCTTTCCCCTAAGGGTCTCAATAAAGAATATAGATAAGTGAAAGCAGTCAGAGGGGAGCGCAGAGGAATTGACCCAGGGAAGGGGAGATGAAAGGGAGTTGTCGAGCACCACCGCAGCTCCAGCTGAATACCTCCAAAGGAGGATAAGAATGTGTGTCAAACAGAAATCAGTCCCAGGAGCACTGAAGGAAACTCAGACAACATATGTCGTTTGCCACAACGCGTTTCAACGGTAAACACAGTCTTCTTCAGGTGGGAGTTTCTGAAACTCCCACCTGAAGAAGACGGTGTTTACCGTTGAAACGCGTTGTGGCAAACGACATGTTGTCCGAGTTTCCTTCAGCGTTCCTGGGACTGATTTCTGTTTGACACTCAATAAAGAATATGACCTGAAGGCATTCATATAAGCTTATTTGTAAGTCATTATTTTCAGGAACTAACACTATTTTCTCTATTCCTCCAGAGTCGTCTATTGATCTCTGGACACCGCTGAGCACGAATATAGACCTCCACGTTTAGTACATCTCTACTCTGCCTTACAGTGCCCTTCATGAATCGATTTACGTCACCTCTTCATCTGATAGGTGCACCCTTGAACCTAATTATCTGGTTAACACCCTTTCATTTACCCCCCCTGTGTCACAGTTGATTCTCAGCTTCGTTACCTAGACCTCCATAATCTTTTATGCATGTTTGCTACTTATTTCCCCATACCAGTTTCTATTTGTCTCCCCCATTGCCACCACATGTACTCACATCACACTGAGGACATACGCCCACACTCCAGCCCCCTTCTTAACATGTGCACCGCATCATTCCAGTGTGGAACATTTCCATGTCATCTCCAGCAGTGGAACGCATCTAGTGATACGACCACAAACGAGTCACTTCTGCTTATGCGCAGAGCGATCCGATCCTCCTACAGGTAACCGGAACTACACGCCGGCCATGTCCGCTGTATCTAGTCATAAATAGGAGCACACTTCCTCGTGCTCACACTACAGCGGTTGACGCCATGGCAGCTCTCGGGACACAGGTACTTTAACCTTCCAGTTACACTATACATTAACCTTAATGCGCTCTGCTTGTGTGACATCACATATACAGTGGGGCAAAAAAGCATTTAGTCAGCCAGCAATAGTGCAAGTTCCACCACTTAAAAAGATGAGAGGCGTCTGTAATTTACATCATAGGTAGACCTCAACTATGGGAGAAACTGAGAAAAAAAAATCCAGAAAATCACATTGTCTGTTTTTTTATCATTTTATTTGCATATTATGGTGGAAAATAAGTATTTGGTCAGAAACAAACAATCAAGATTTCTGGCTCTCACAGACCTGTAACTTCTTCTTTAAGAGTCTCCTCTTTCCTCCACTCATTACCTGTAGTAATGGCACCTGTTTAAACTTGTTATCAGTATAAAAAGACACCTGTGCACACCCTCAAACAGTCTGACTCCAAACTCCACTATGGTGAAGACCAAAGAGCTGTCAAAGGACACCAGAAACAAAATTGTAGCCCTGCACCAGGCTGGGAAGACTGAATCTGCAATAGCCAACCAGCTTGGAGTGAAGAAATCAACAGTGGGAGCAATAATTAGAAAATGGAAGACATACAAGACCACTGATAATCTCCCTCGATCTGGGGCTCCACGTATAATCCCACCCCGTGGGGTCAGAATGATCACAAGAACGGTGAGCAAAAATCCCAGAACCACGCGGGGGGACCTAGTGAATGAACTGCAGAGAGCTGGGACCAATGTAACAAGGCCTACCATAAGTAACACTACGCCACCATGGACTCAGATCCTGCAGTGCCAGACGTGTCCCACTGCTTAAGCCAGTACATGTCCGGGCCCGTCTGAAGTTTGCTAGAGAGCATTTGGATGATCCAGAGGAGTTTTGGGAGAATGTCCTATGGTCTGATGAAACCAAACTGGAACTGTTTGGTAGAAACCCAACTTGTCGTGTTTGGAGGAAAAAGAATACCGAGTTGCATCCATCAAACACCATACCTACTGTAAAGCATGGTGGTGGAAACATCATGCTTTGGGGCTGTTTCTCTGCAAAGGGGCCAGGACGACTGATCCGGGTACATGAAAGAATGAATGGGGCCATGTATCGTGAGATTTTGAGTGCAAACCTCCTTCCATCAGCAAGGGCATTGAAGATGAAACGTGGCTGGGTCTTTCAACATGACAATGATCCAAAGCACACCGCCAGGGCAACGAAGGAGTGGCTTCGTAAGAAGCATTTCAAAGTCCTGGAGTGGCCTAGCCAATCTCCAGATCTCAACCCTATAGAAAACCTTTGGAGGGAGTTGAAAGTCCGTGTTGCCAAGCGAAAAGCCAAAAACATCACTGCTCTAGAGGAGATCTGCATGGAGGAATGGGCCAACATACCAACAACAGTGTGTGGCAACCTTGTGAAGACTTACAGAAAACGTTTGACCTCTGTCATTGCCAACAAAGGATATATTACAAAGTATTGAGATGAAATTTTGTTTCTGACCAAATACTTATTTTCCACCATAATATGCAAATAAAATGTTAAAAAAAACAGACAATGTGATTTTCTGGATTTTTTTTTCTCAGTTTGTCTCCCATAGTTGAGGTCTACCTATGATGTAAATTACAGACGCCTCTCATCTTTTTAAGTGGTGGAACTTGCACTATTGCTGACTGACTAAATACTTTTTTGCCCCACTGTATATAACTCCATATAGGCCATGTCCTAATCGTCATATATACCTTTATGCAGGCTACGTCTTAATCATAATTGGAGATCCTTCCAAATAACTTTCGCCCTCATTACTGGTAAGATGAAGCCATTCTGTTCATATCACCTTAGCCTCACTTCTAGGCACCCTAAAAGCATCACCACGATTCTTTCCTGTAGGCTTGCACAGCAGTCTCTCACCACACCATATCCCTTCATACGGTATGTCTCTACATTTAGATATAATGTTGTATTATGCCTTGAGAAGTGTTTGCCTCCCCTATGGTTTTTTTTTCACATACATCTGATATTCAGCCACCATGTATTTGTATGAGCTTATTATTTGATATGCTCTTGTATATACTTTGTTTTTTTCCTCTTTTTCCTTTTGTCATCACATTCATGTATTTTGATATACTGTACATGTTTGTATGCACCTTTACAGTTATTGATGAAGGTCCCGGACTGGGACCGAAATGTCTTGTTCTACATTGGGATCAATAAATCTACTCACTATTTTCACTGCTAAGTAGTGTTGAGCATTCCGATACCGCAAGTATCGGGTATCGGCCGATATTTGCGGTATCGGAATTCCGATACTGAATTCCGATACTTCCCGCGTATCGGATACCGGAATCGGAAGTTCCCAGAATTCAAATTGAACGCAGCAGCCAATGAGGAATGAATGAAAGTGTGGGCACATCCTGTTTAGCATGGTGGGCATGTAAGTACTGGCAAGGCTTGGATTGGCTGCTGAAATGATGTCACTCTGCACTATAAAAAAGCGCTGCCGCCATTTTGCGCTCACTCTGCTGTGATTTCAGTTAGGGACAGGACGCTGTGTTCTAACTGAGGGCCAGTTGAGCTAGCTAATTGCTTTATTTTCCTTTCCAAAGGCTAATTTAGCAAAACGCTGTGTGTTCTTCACTGTTCACCTTGCTCTTGCCTTGCAGCGCTGTTTTAACAGCGTTCTGCAAGGTCTCTGTGTGTGTGTGTGTGCAGCTCACTCTGTAGTCTGTGTGCAGCCATATACCCGGTTGTATTCAGCTCAGGGGGGGTTCACACTGCCTCACACAGTTGTTCTTTTTTGCTCTTAGTGCAGCCTGCTGCACATTTTTTCTCAAATTTCCTATTAGTGTTTTTCCACCAGTCTCCAGCTCTATTGTGGAAAAACACTACATAGGATAACCTAGAGGGGGGTTTTTGGGCCTTGCAGCGCCGTTTACGGCTGTCTGCACGGTCTCCGTGTGAGCCCAGCTCGCCCTGTAGTCTGTGTGCAGCCATAGCCGGTTGGATTCAGCTCAGGGTTCGTTACTGGCTCATACCTTGAGAAAAATTTTCCTTTTTTTCAAATAGTGCAGCCTGTTTAAAATTTGAAAAAAAAAATTCCTATTAGTGTCTTTCCACTCGTATCCAGCTAAATAGTGGAAAAACACTATATAGGATAACCTAGAGGAGGGTTTTTTGGCCTTGCAGCGCCGTTTACGGCTGTCTGCACGGTCTCCGTGTGAGCCCAGCTCGCCCTGTAGTCTGTGTGCAGCCATAGCCGGTTGGATTCAGCTCAGGGTTCGTTACTGGCTCATACCTTGAGAAAAATTTTCCTTTTTTTCAAATAGTGCAGCCTGTTTAAAATTTGAAAAAAAAAATTCCTATTAGTGTCTTTCCACTTGTATCCAGCTAAATAGTGGAAAAACACTATATAGGATAACCTAGAGGAGGGTTTCTTGGCCTTGCAGCGCCGTTTACGGCTGTCTGCACGGTCTCCGTGTGATTTAAACTAGCTCTGTAGCCCGATCTGCACCAAAAAAAAGGTTAAGTTCACCAAACACAACTTACACTTGTGTAGGCCACATTTGAAAAATAATAAAGTTTAGTCCACAATTTACAACATTAGTGTTTCTTACACCTGTTAGGAGGAGCATTACAGGAATAAGCACACTAAGGCCTTAGTACTTTTCTGCTTATCTTTATCTGTCAACCAAGATGAAGAGGGCAGGGAGTAAGGCACGTGGGCGTGGGCGCGGAGCAGGGAGAGGAGCAGGGAGAGGACGTGGTGATTCTGTGCCTGCTGCGGGCGCCGGTGACTCGTCGTCACTCAGTTTCAGCAGGGAACAGTCCTTCATGCGCAGCTTTGTCGGAGAGCGCCGTGCACCGCTGCTGCGTGAAGACCAAATTGAAGCCGTTGTCGGGTGGATGGCAGCTAACGCCTCGGCATCGACTTCAGTTAGTGCCACATCCTCTCAGGCACAGAGCACTGGAGAGCAGCCATCTGTCTCTTCACCACCTGCCAAATTGGCCAGGCAGTCAGAGAGCCCAGGACAGGAGCCGTCTCTACTTCTGTTCTCTGAATCTCTTGGCTTGGAAACAGGGGGCCAGCCAAGCAGCATTGGAGAAATGGAAGAAGAGGCAGTGTGCAGTGATGCCCAACACCTTTTTCTCTCTGACTCTGAAGAGGCAGGTGGGCCAGTGCCTCCGGTGACCACAGCGCAGTACGCATCTGATGATGAAACTCAGGTGCCGCTTTCTCGTGCGTACTGTGCTGCTGAGACTACCCAGGAGGAGCAGTTGGTGGCAGAGGGTAGTGGAGATGATGAGGTCCTTGACCCATCGTGGCGTGAGGAACAGGAAGGTGGTGGGAGCAGCTCAGAGGAAGAGCTTCCTCTTACGGGCCAAAGAGGGAGAGGGAGGGGGAAGACTGCGGAGCCTGTAGCCTCCACTTTGGCACCCGTTAGGAGCCTGTCTCTTTCCAAAGCCAAAAAGGGCGCTCCCAAGACTTGCAGTGCCTGGTCCTTTTTTGACACAGTTGCAGATGACATTTGTTTTGTCAAATGCAAGCTGTGTCATCATAAAGTAAAAAGAGGGAAAAATGTCAGCAACCTCAATACCACAAATATGTGGAAACATGTGCGGACCAGGCACGCGGTGGAGTTACAGAAACACACTGAAGATGTAGGCCAACCAACAGCGGCAGCTACCACCTCTTCAGCTCGTGTTGCCTCTTCCTCCAGCTCACGCACAGCTGGTTTGGCTTCCTCCCAGAGACCTTGTGTAATTCCACCCACAGCACCACCTTCCCAGTCATCCTCACACTCCCAGTCTACTCTACAGCCATCGGTAGTACAGGCATGGGAGAAAAGGCGGGCATTCTCGGCCAACCACCCCCGAGCACAGGCTCTGAATGCAGGCATTGCCAAACTGTTGTCCCTGGAAATGCTCTCGTTCAGGCTGGTGGAGACTGACAGCTTCCGTGACTTGATGGCATTGGCAGTCCCACAGTACAAGGTGCCCAGCCGCTTTTACTTCAGCAGGCAGGCTGTCCCTGCCCTGCACAGGCATGTTGAGGCAAACATAAAACATGCGCTACTGAACGCCGTCAGTAGCAAGGTCCACCTCACCACCGATGCGTGGACCAGTCAGCATGGACAGGGGCGATATGTTTCCCTCACTGCCCATTGGGTTAATGTTGTTGAGCCAGGTACAGATCGTGCGAGTGGCGCAGGACGTGTCCTGCCCACTCCAAGGATTGCAGGAATCCAGTCTGTACGCATCGACTCCTCCTCTTACACCAGTTCCTCTGATTCCTCTCTGCAGGATCCGTCACAGTCCACCTCCACATGGACCCGTGAACGTTTACCTATGACCGACATGAGCACAGCCGTGGCCAAACGTCAGCAGGCCGTCTTGAAACTAGTTTCATTGGGGCATCGAAGCCACACAGCGCAGGAGCTCTGGAATGCCATCAAGCAGGAGAGCGATGTGTGGTTACTGCCAGCGAATCTCCAGCCAGGCATGGTAGTGTGTGACAATGGCCGAAATCTGGTGGCAGCTTTGGCCCTTGGCAACCTCACTCACATCCCATGTCTGGCACATGTGCTCAATTTGGTTGTGCAGAGTTTTCTGAGGGACTATCCGGATCTTGATGCCCTGCTGCACAAGGTCCGCCTAGAGTGTGCTCACTTGCGGCGTTCCAGCTTGGCCAGATCCCGCATTGCTGCTCTGCAGCGCCGATTCCGCCTTCCGGAACACCGCATCATATGTGACCTACCTACCCGGTGGAATTCCACGTTACATATGTTGGAGCGGTTGTGTGAGCAGCAGCAAGCAGTTATGGAGTACCAGCTGCATCAGGCGCAAAGAAGTCGCAGTCAGCGCCGATCAGACTTCACAACCACAGAGTGGGCCACTATGAAGGACGTCTGCCAGGTTTTGCGTCCTTTTGATTATTCCACGCGGATGGCAAGTGCAGATGATGCACTAGTCAGCATGACTGTCCCCCTTATCTGCCTGCTTCAGCAAACTTTGCAAGGGTTAAGGGATGATGTGGTGGAAGAGGTGGAGGATGAGGAGTCACCTTTTCCATCAGCTTCTGGAGAGTCAGCGCCACGTGGTTCCTCACAAAGGGGTACGCAGGGGCCAATTTGTGAGGAGGATGAGGAGGAGTCAATGGAGGAGGAAGAGCTCCGTCCAGAGGAGGGAGCGACACAATTGTCCAGTGGTCAGTGTGTACAGCGAGGGTGGGGTGATGACGAGCGGGCAGAGATCATGTCTCAAGCAGGGGACAGCGTTTCTGGGCCGGTTGGCACTCTGCAGCACATGGTGGATTTCATGCTGCAGTGCCTGAGAAACGACCGCCGCATCGACCACATTCTCAACATGCCTGATTATTGGGTGTTCACCCTCCTCGATCCTCGCTACCGGGACAACGTCCAAAACCTCATCCCTGCGTTGACCCGGGAGCGTAAATTGCGGGAGTACCACGACACACTGGTGAATTCCATCATCTTCTCCTGTCCAACTGAGAGGAGTGCTGCTAGTGCTTTACAAAGCAGCTCAGTGCGTCGAGGCAGTGGGGGAGGCTCTGCCCAAAGAGGGAGCAGAAGCAGTGCCTCTGCCCAAGGCAAGCCCAGTATGGCACAACTCTGGCACACTTTTGTGTGCCCGCCCCAAATGTCTACACCATCACCGGCGGCTCCAGTCAGCAGGAGGCAACGGTTCCGTCAGATGGTGACAGACTACATGGCTTGCCCTCTTACTGTACTCCCAGACGGCTCTTCCCCGTTCAAGTTTTGGGTCTCTAAGCTGGATACATGGCCAGAGCTAAGCCAGTATGCATTGGAGGTGCTGGCTTGCCCTGCGGCTAGTGTCTTATCGGAACGTGTCTTTAGTGCCGCAGGTGGTGTACTAACAGACCGTCGCATGCGACTATCCTCCGATAACGTTGACCGGCTTACTTTCCTGAAAATGAACCAGGCCTGGATCTCGCAGGAATTTGCCACTCCTCTGCCTGATTAAGTAATTGGGTGTCATCCAGGTCTCCTGCTGTGTTCATCTTTCTACCACCTGAACTGCTATTCCTGGGCTCCAACACCGCCAGTTGCGGCTCAGAAGTGCAGGCTGCACAGTAAAAACATACGACCCAGTGTTATTGGGTTTCAGTAACGTCAGCTGATCCCCAGCTGTGTAGCCGGCAATGTGTCCTGCGACCGCCACGCTGGCACAACAACCTAAATGTAAGGGAACCTGTCCCCCCCCCCCCCCCCGTCGTTTGTTACTGAAAGAGCCATCTTGTGCAGCAGTAATGCTGCACAAGGAAAAGGTAGCTCTTTTTTTTTAGCTCTTTGCACACGCAGAACTTAACACTTATAAAATGTGTTCACTGATACCGTTATACCGTCCCGGAGCTGGGACTTTCCTTCGTAATGTGACGCAGCACAGCCGTCATTCCTACCCCCTTGGTGCCATGCGCTGCCTCCTCAGCGTTGTTTTAAGCTGTCACGGAGCCTGCGCTGTTCTGTTATCCCTTGGGCATGCCCTATTTGCGCTGCCTGTCTTCTGACATAATTTGGTGTCAGGCTGGCTGCGCCTGTGCGGCCGCGGTGCCCGAGATCCCGCCTCGCAGTGTCTTCTGATTGAGTCACACTGCGGGCCTGGGATCCATGGGCATGCGCAGTGCATATCTTCCCCTCGGGCTCTCGCTCATTTCCCTCCGCCTTCTTTAGACTGTGCGCCGTCAGCTGATCCCTAGCATGCCACGGCCGTGACACCGCACAGTCTGAAGAAGAGGGAAGGAGGGGAGTGAGAGTCGAGGTTATGCACTGTGCATGCCCATGGTTCCAAGGCCCGCAGTGGGATTACGTTAGATGAGACTGCGAGGTGGGATCTGGAGCAGCGTGGACGCACAGGCACTGACAGCCTGACACCAAATTATGTCAGAAGACAGGCAGCGCTAATTGGGCATGGCCAAGGGCTAACAGAACAGCGCAGGCTCCGTGGCAGCTTAAAACAACGCTGAGGATGCAGCGCACGGCATCAAGGGGATAGGAATGACAGCTGTGCTGTGTCCCATTACGAAGGAAATTCGCACCTCCGGAACGGTTTAACGGTATAAAGGGACACATTTTTAGTGTTTACTTCGGTGTTTGCAAGGAGCATAATTAAAAGAGCAACCTTTTCCTTTTGCATCCTTAGTGCTGCACAACATGGCTCTTTCAGCTACAAACGTCTTGGGGGGGGGGGTTAAAGGTTTCCTTTCAACTTGCTCCAATCAGGCTTCGGCCTACACTCTGTTCCTCTGCTCCTCCTGCTGTCCCTGGGCTCTAACACCGCCAGTTGGTGCCTGGAAGTGCTGTGTGCACAGTCAACAGTCGCTCCTCTGTTATTGGGGTTCAGTAACGTCAGCTGATCCCCAGCTGTGTGTGCGGCAATACCTCCAATCTGCTCCTCCTGCTGTCCCTGGGCTCTAACACCGCCAGTTGGTGCCTGGAAGTGCTGTGTGCACAGTCAACAGTCGCTCCTCTGTTATTGGGGTTCAGTAACGTCAGCTGATCCCCAGCTGTGTATCCGGCAACGTGTCATGCGACCGCCACGCTGGCACAACTAAAATGTAAGGGGACCTGTCCCCCCCCCCCCCTAGGCGTTTGTTACTGAAAGAGCCACCATGTGCAGCACTAATACTGCACAAGGGAAAGGTCGCTCTTGAAATTATGCTCCTTGCAAACGCTGAACTACACACTCATGTAATGTGTCCCCTCACACCGTCCAACCGTCCCGGAGGTGGGACTTTCCTTTGTAATGTGACACAGCACAGCCGTCATTGCTACCCCCTTGGCACCGTGCGCTGCCTCCTTAGCGTTGTTTGATTCCGTCATGGACCCTGCGCTGTTATGTTATCCCTTGGCCATGCACAGTTTGCGCTGCCCGTCCTCTGACATCATTTGTTGTCGTCCTGGCTGCGCCTGTGCGTCCACGCTGCCCGAAATCACACCTCGCAGTGTCGTCTAATGTGATCCCACAGTGGGCCTGGTATCCATGGCCATGCGCAGTGCATATACTAGCCTCTCACTCCCCTTCTTCACGCTTCTTCAGACTAGGCGGCGTCAGCTGATCCCTAATAGCATGCCACGGCCGTGACGCCGCACAGTCTGAAGAAGCAGGAAGGAGGTGAGTGAGAGGCGATGATATGCACTGCGCATGCCCATGGATCCCTGGCCCGCAGTGGGACTACATTAGATGACACTGCAAGGTTGGATCTCGGGCAGCTTGGACGCACAGGCACTGCCAGCCTGACACCTACATGATGTCAGAAGACGGGCACCGCTAACTGTGCATGGCCAAGGGATAACATTACAGTGCGGGCTCCGTGACAGAACCAAACAACGTTGAGGAGGTGGTGCCCGGCACCAAGGGGGTTGGAATGACGGCTGTGCTGTGTCACATTACAAAGGAAAGTCCCACTTCCGGGATGGTTTGACGGTGTGAGGGGACACATTATATGAGTGTGTACTTCAGCGTTTGCAAGGAGCATAAATTTCGGAGCCACCATTTTCCATGTGCAGTATTACTGCTGTACAAGATGGCTCTTTCAGCAACAAATGCCTGGGGGGGGGGGTTAAAGGTTCCCTTTCAACTTGCTCCACTGCAGGCTTCGGCCTACACTCTGCTCCTCTTTGATTCCCTGGGTTTCAACACTGTCAGTTGCCACCTGGAAGTGTTGTCTACACAGAAAAAAACACTAGGTGATGTGTCAGTGGGGTTCAGCACCGCCAGCTGTTCCCCTGCTGTGTAGTCGGCAACGTGTCCAGCACAAGCCACGCTGGCACAACAGAACAAAAGCTGCCACCAGTGCAGGCTTCGGCCTACACTCTGCTCCTCTCCTCCTCCTGCTGACCCTGGGCTCAAACACCGCTAGTTTTTGCCCGGAAGTGCTAGCTGCACAGAGAAAAACACCAGCCAATGTGTTAGTGGGGTTCAGCAACGCCAGCTGTTCCCCTGCTGTGTAGCCGGCAACGTGACCTGCAAACGCCATGCAGGCACAGGAACTGAAATTAAAAGGGAACCTGGCCCCACCCCCCCAGGTGTTTCTATGTATAACAGCCACCTAGTACAGCAGTACTGCTGCATTTGTACAAGGTGGCTGACTTTTTCTCCTTGCCCACGTGGAACTCAACACGTACAAAATGTGTCTCATTGAGACCATTCCACTGTCCCTGAGGTGTGACTTTCCTTTGTAATGATACGCAGCACCCCCCTTGGTAGCGTTTCCCGTCTTTTGTCATCATGGTTAGCTGGCTGCGCCTGTGCATCCGCCCTGCTAGAAACAACGCCCCTCGTTGTCATATTTATTTTGTCAGCGAGGGTGTGGTTTATGGGCACGAGCAGTGCATATGTTCGCCTGTCTTAACTCATCTCCTTCCGCCTTCTTCAGACTGTGCGGCCTCCTGGCCGTGGTAGGCGATAAGGGATCAGCTGAGGCCGCCCAGTCTGGAGCAGGTGTAAGGACATGTGTAAGCGGCAAACCTATTTACTGCACAAGGCCACGAATCCCAGCCACGCAGTGTGATTTTTTGAAAACACACTGTGGGTCTGGGATTCATGTCCATCGCTAACCGCAACGGCCGACATGAAATGAGGTCAGAAGACAGGAAGCGCTCACAGCGCATGGCCAAGGGATCACAATAGCGCAGACTCCTGTACAGCAAATAACAACGCTCAGGAATCTGCGCCCAGTACCTAGGTGCAAATTTTGACACCTGTGCTGCGTCTCGTTAAAAAGACAAGTCACGCCTCCACAACTGTTTGACAGTATAATGGGCTAAATAGTGTACGTGTTTTAGTCAGCGTGTGCAAGGAGCAAAACAAATAGAGCAACCTTTCACTTGTGCAGCATTAATGCTGCACAAGGTGTGGCTCTTGTACCTTGCAACACCTGAGGGGGGGGTTAAAGGTAACCTTTGAAATTGGTTCAACTAGGCTTCGGCCTACACTCTGCTCCTCTACTCCTCCTGCTGACCCTGGGCTCAAACACCGCTAGTTTTTGCCCGGAAATGCTAGCTGCACAGAGAAAAACACCAGCCAATGTGTTAGTGGGGTTCAGCACCGCCAGCTGTTCCCCTGCTGTGTAGTCGGCAACGTGTCCAGCACAAGCCACGCTGGCACAACAGAACAAAAGCTGCCACCAGTGCAGGCTTCGGCCTACACTTTGCTCCTCTCCTCCTCCTGCTGACCCTGGGCTCAAACAACGCCAGTTTCTGCCCGGACATGCTAGCTGCACAGAGAAAAACACCAGCCAATGTGTTAGTGGGGTTCAGCACCGCCTGCTGTTCCCCCGCTGTGTAGCCGGCATCGTGTCCAGCACAAGCCACGCTGGCACAACCGACCAAAAGCTGCCACCAGTGCAGGCTTCGGCCTACACTTTGCTCCTCTCCTCCTCCTCCTGCTGACCCTGGGCTCTAACACCGCTAGTTTTTGCCCGGACATGCAATCTGCACAGAGAAAAACACCAGTCAATGTGTCAGTGGGGTTCAGCAACGCCAGCTGTTCCCCTGCTGTGTAGCTTGCAACGTGACCTGCAAACGCCACGCAGGCACATGAACTGAAATTGAAGGGAGCCTGCCCCCCACCCACAGGTGTTTCTATGTATATCAGCCACCTTGTACAGCAGTACTGCTGCATTTGTACGAGGTGGCTGACTTTTTCTCCTTGCCCACGTGGAACTCAACACGTACAAAATGTGTCTCATTACAGACCATTACAATGTCCCTGAGGTGTGACTTTCCTTTGTAATGACACGCAGCACCACCCTTGTTAGCGCTGCCCGTCTTTTGACATCATTGGTTAGCTGGCTGCGCCTGTGCATCTCCCCTGCTCGAAACAACGGCCCTCGGTGTCTTATTTTTTTGGACAGCGAGGGTGTGATTGATGGGCATGTGCAGTGCATATGTTTGCCTGTGTTCACTCATCTCCTTCCGCCTTCTTCAGACTGTGCGGCCTCCTGGCCGTGGTAGGCGATAAGGGATCAGCTGAGGCCGCCCAGTCTGGAGCAGGTGTAAGGACATGTGTAAGCGGCAAACCTATTTACTGCACAAGGCCACGAATCCCAGCCACGCAGTGTGATTTTTTGAAAACACACTGTGGGTCTGGGATTCATGTCCATCGCTAACCGCAACGGCCGACATGAAATGAGGTCAGAAGACAGGAAGCGCTCACAGCGCATGGCCAAGGGATCACAATAGCGCAGACTCCTGTACAGCAAATAACAACGCTCAGGAATCTGCGCCCAGTACCTAGGTGCAAATTTTGACACCTGTGCTGCGTCTCGTTAAAAAGACAAGTCACGCCTCCACAACTGTTTGACAGTATAATGGGCTAAATAGTGTACGTGTTTTAGTCAGCGTGTGCAAGGAGCAAAACAAATAGAGCAACCTTTCACTTGTGCAGCATTAATGCTGCACAAGGTGTGGCTCTTGTACCTTGCAACACCTGAGGGGGGGGTTAAAGGTAACCTTTGAAATTGGTTCAACTAGGCTTCGGCCTACACTCTGCTCCTCTACTCCTCCTGCTGACCCTGGGCTCTAACAACGCCAGTTTCTGCCCGGACATGCTAGCTGCACAGAGAAAAACACCAGCCAATGTGTTAGTGGGGTTCAGCACCGCCTGCTGTTCCCCCGCTGTGTAGCCGGCATCGTGTCCAGCACAAGCCACGCTGGCACAACCGACCAAAAGCTGCCACCAGTGCAGGCTTCGGCCTACACTTTGCTCCTCTCCTCCTCCTGCTGACCCTGGGCTCTAACAACGCCAGTTTCTGCCCGGACATGCTAGCTGCACAGAGAAAAACACCAGCCAATGTGTTAGTGGGGTTCAGCACCGCCTGCTGTTCCCCCGCTGTGTAGCCGGCATCGTGTCCAGCACAAGCCACGCTGGCACAACCGACCAAAAGCTGCCACCAGTGCAGGCTTCGGCCTACACTTTGCTCCTCTCCTCCTCCTCCTGCTGACCCTGGGCTCTATCACCGCTAGTTTTTGCCCGGACATGCAATCTGCACAGAGAAAAACACCAGTCAATGTGTCAGTGGGGTTCAGCAACGCCAGCTGTTCCCCTGCTGTGTAGCTTGCAACGTGACCTGCAAACGCCACGCAGGCACATGAACTGAAATTGAAGGGAGCCTGCCCCCCACCCACAGGTGTTTCTATGTATATCAGCCACCTTGTACAGCAGTACTGCTGCATTTGTACAAGGTGGCTGACTTTTTCTCCTTGACCACGTGGAACTCAACACGTACAAAATGTGTCTCATTACAGACCATTACAATGTCCCTGAGGTGTGACTTTCCTTTTTAATGACACGCAGCACCCCCATTGTTAGCGCTGCCCGTCTCCTGACATCATTGGTTGGCTGGCTGTGCCTGTGCGTCCCCCCTGCCCGACACAACGCCCCCCGTTGTCTCATATTTTGACTGCGAGGGTGTGATTGATGGGCACGAGCAGTGCATATGTTCCCCTGTTTTCACTCCCCTCCTTCCGCCTTCTTCTGACTGTGCGGCCTCATGGCCGCGGCATGCGATAAGGGATCAGCTGAGGCCGCCCAGTCTGAAGCAGGTGTAAGGACATGTGTGAGCGGCGAACATATTTACTGCACAAGGCCACGAATCCCAGCACCGCAGTGTGACTTTAGGAAAAGCCACTGTGGGTCTGGGATTTATGGCCATCGTTAACCGCACCGGCCAACATGAAATGAGGTCATGAGACGGCCTGCACTAACAGGGTATTGCCAAGGGATAACACAAGAGCGCAGTTTCCTGTACTGCAAATAACAACGGTAAGGAATCTGCGCACAGCACCTAGGTGTAAATTTGTACACCTGTGCTGCGTCTCCTTAAAAAGACTAGTAGTCACGCCTCCACTACTGTTTGACAGTATAATGGGCTAAATAGTGTACGTGTTTAATTCAGCGTGTGCAAGGAGCAAAATTAAATAGAGCAACCTTTGACTTGTGCATCATTAATGCTGTTCAAGGTGTGGCTCTTGTACCTTGCAACACCTGAGGGGGGGGGTTAAAGGTAACCTTTGAAATTGGTTCAACTAGGCTTCGGCCTACACTCTGCTCCTCTACTCCTCCTGCTGACCCTGGGCTCAAACACCGCTAGTTTTTGCCCGGAACGGCTAGCTGCACAGAGAAAAACACCAGCCAATGTGTTAGTGGGGTTCAGCAACGCCAGCTGTTCCCCTGCTGTGTAGTCGGCAACGTGTCCAGCACAAGCCACGCTGGCACAACTGACCAAAAGCTGCCACCAGTGCAGGCTTCGGCCTACACTTTGCTCCTCTCCTCCTCCTCCTGCTGACCCTGGGCTCTAACACCGCTAGTTTTTGCCCGGACATGCAATCTGCACAGAGAAAAACACCAGTCAATGTGTCAGTGGGGTTCAGCAACGCCAGCTGTTCCCCTGCTGTGTAGCTTGCAACGTGACCTGCAAACGCCACGCAGGCACATGAACTGAAATTGAAGGGAGCCTGCCCCCCACCCACAGGTGTTTCTATGTATAACAGCCACCTTGTACAGCAGTACTGCTGCATTTGTACAAGGTGGCTGACTTTTTCTCCTTGCCCACGTGGAACTCAACACGTAGAAAATGTTTCTCATTAGAGACCATTACAATGTCCCTGAGGTGTGACTTTCCTTTGTAATGACACGCAGCACCACCCTTGTTAGCGCTGCCCGTCTTTTGACATCATTGGTTAGCTGGCTGCGCCTGTGCATCTCCCCTGCTCGAAACAACGCCCCTCGGTGTCTTATTTTTTTGGACAGCGAGGGTGTGATTGATGGGCATGTGCAGTGCATATGTTTGCCTGTGTTCACTCATCTCCTTCCGCCTTCTTCAGACTGGGTGTCCTCATGGCCTCGGCAGGCGATAAGGGATCAGATGAGGCCGTCCAGTCTGAAGCAGGTGTAAGGACATGTGTGAGCGGCAAACATATTTACTGCACCAGGGCACGAATCCCAGCACCGCAGTGTGATTTTTTAAAAACACACTGTGGGTCTGGGATTCATGTCCATCGCTAACCGCAACGGCCGACATGAAATGAGGTCAGAAGACAGGAAGCGCTCACAGCGCATGGCCAAAGGATCACAAGAGCGCAGACTCCTGTACAGCAACTAACAACGCTCAGGAAGCTGCGCCCATGCAAAAAGGTGTTGTTTGACACCTGTGCTGCTTTTCTTTAAAAAGACAAGTCACGCCTCCACTACTGTTAAACAGTATAATGGGCTAAATAGTCTACGTGTTGCATTCAGCTTGTGCAAGTAGACAAATTAATAGAGCAACCTTTTACTTGTGCAGCATTAATGCTGCAGAAGGAGTGGCTCTTGTTCTTTGTAACACCTGAGGGGGGGTTAAAGGTAACCTTTGAAATTGGTTCAACTAGGCTTCGGCCTACACTCTGCTCCTCTCCTCCTCCTGCTGACCCTGGGCTCTAACAACGCTAGTTTTTGCCCGGAAATGCTAGCTGCACAGAGAAAAACACCAGCCAATGTGTTAGTGGGGTTCAGCAACGCCAGCTGTTCCCCCGCTGTGTAGCCGGCATCGTGTCCAGCACAAGCCACGCTGGCACAACCGACCAAAAGCTGCCACCAGTGCAGGCTTCGGCCTACACTTTGCTCCTCTCCTCCTCCTCCTGCTGACCCTGGGCTCAAACACCGCTAGTTTTTGCCCGGAAATGCTAGCTGCACAGAGAAAAACACCAGCCAATGTGTTAGTGGGGTTCAGCAACGCCAGCTGTTCCCCCGCTGTGTAGCCGGCATCGTGTCCAGCACAAGCCACGCTGGCACAACCGACCAAAAGCTGCCACCAGTGCAGGCTTCGGCCTACACTTTGCTCCTCTCCTCCTCCTCCTGCTGACCCTGGGCTCAAACACCGCTAGTTTTTGCCCGGAAATGCTAGCTGCACAGAGAAAAACACCAGCCAATGTGTTAGTGGGGTTCAGCAACGCCAGCTGTTCCCCCGCTGTGTAGCCGGCATCGTGTCCAGCACAAGCCACGCTGGCACAACCGACCAAAAGCTGCCACCAGTGCAGGCTTCGGCCTACACTTTGCTCCTCTCCTCCTCCTCCTGCTGACCCTGGGCTCAAACACCGCTAGTTTTTGCCCGGAAATGCTAGCTGCACAGAGAAAAACACCAGCCAATGTGTTAGTGGGGTTCAGCACCGCCAGCTGTTCCCCTGCTGTGCAGCTTGCAACGTGACCTGCAAACGCCACGCAGGCACATGAACTGAAATTGAAGGGAGCCTGGCCCCCACCCCCAGGTGTTTCTATGTATAACAGCCACCTTGTACAGCAGTACTGCTGCATTTGTACAAGGTGGCTGATGTTTTCTCCTTGCCCACGTGGAACTCAACACGTACAAAATGTGTCTCTTTGAGACCATTCCACTGTCCCTGAGGTGTGACTTTCCTTTCTAATGATACGCAGCACCCCCCTTGGTAGCGCTTCCCGTCTTCTGACATCATTGGTTGGCTACTTGCGCCTGTTCGTCCGCCCTGCCTGAATAAAATGCTCCTCGTTGTCTTAATTATTTTGACTGCGAGGGTGTGATTGATGGGCACGAGCAGTGCATATCTTCGCCTGTCTTAACTCATCTCCTTCAGCCTTCTTCAGACTGTGCAGCCTCATGGCCGCGGCATGCGAGAAGGGATCAGCAGAGGCCGCCCAGTCTGAAGCAGGTGTAAGGACGTGTGTGAGCGGCCAAAATATTTACTGCTCAAGGCCACGAATCCCAGCACCGCAGTGTGGCTTTATGAAAAGACACTGTGGGTCTGGGATTTATGGCCATCGTTAACCGCACCGGCCAACATGAAATGATGTCATAAGATGGGCAGCGCTAACAGGGCATTGCCAAGGGATAACACAAGAGCGCAGACTCCTGTACAGCAAATAACAACGCTCAGGAAGCTGCTCCAAGCACCAAGGCGTTATTTTGGACACCTGTGCTGCGTCTCATCAAAAAACCAAGTCACGCATCCACTACAGTTTGACTGTAGAATGGGGTAAATTGTGTATGTCTTTCATTCAGCGTGTGCAAGTAGACAAATTAATAGAGCAACCTTTCACTTGTGCAGCATTAATACTGCACAAGGTGTGTCTCTTGTACTTTGTAACACCTGAGGGGGGGGTTAAAGGTTTCCTTTGAAATTGGTTCAACTAAGCTTCGGCCTACACTCTGCTCCTCTCCTCCTCCTCCTGCTTCAACACGGGCTCTAACATCGCTAGTTTTTGCCCGCAAGTGCTAGCTGCACAGAGAAAAACACACGCCATTGTGTTAGTGGGGTTCAGCAACGCCAGCTGTTCCCCCAGTGTGTAGCCGGCAAAGTGTCCTGCAAACGCAACGCAGACAGAAAGCTGCCTCCAGTGCAGGCTTCGGCCTACACTCATCTCCCCCTGCTTACCCTTTGCTCCAACACCGCTAGTTGGGGCTCTAGGAAGACAATCTTTAATAGGCAAGGCAACGCATCCGTGTTCCAGCACCGCCAGCTGGTTCTCGGCAGTGTTCTTGTCACAGGTACTCCCTCGTGCCAAGCCTGGTTTCAGCACCGTCAGCTGTTTCCGGGTTGTGTCAAGCTCACTGAGACACCTATGCTTGCCTCGTCGTGGTGCGGTCGGGTTAGCCAACTCCAGGGTGCCTCCAGTTTAGGAGCTTCCTATGTGGGCTGCGTGAACTGGTAGTCAAGGCTGGTTCTGTAGTGCCAGTAGGCCCAGCTCCCCCTGTAGGACTGTTGGGGTTCGGTAACTGCGGCTGCCTCGCGGCCTAGCTGTTCTCTCCTCTCCTGTGGACCTTCGGGTCCACCACCTGGTTCCAGCACCGTCAGCTGGTTCCGGGCCGAGCCTTTGGCTTAGGTGCCTCCTCCTGGGTATCCGAGTTCCGCCAACGCCAGGCGGTCCTTGGTAGTGCTTTTAAGCGCGGGCACCTACAGCTTAGTAACCGGGTTCCAGCACCGTCAGCTGGTCCTCGGTCGTGCCATTGGCTCTTGCACACTGGGGCAACGCATCCGGGTTCCAGCACCGCCAGCTGGTTCTCGGCAGTGTTCTTGTCACAGGTACTCCCTCGTGCCAAGCCTGGTTTCAGCACCGTCAGCTGTTTCCGGGTTGTGTCAAGCTCACTGAGACACCTATGCTTGCCTCGTCGTGGTGCGGTCGGGTTAGCCAACTCCAGGGTGCCTCCAGTTTAGGAGCTTCCTATGTGGGCTGCGTGAACTGGTAGTCAAGGCTGGTTCTGTAGTGCCAGTAGGCCCAGCTCCCCCTGTAGGACTGTTGGGGTTCGGTAACTGCGGCTGCCTCGCGGCCTAGCTGTTCTCTCCTCTCCTGTGGACCTTCGGGTCCACCACCTGGTTCCAGCACCGTCAGCTGGTTCCGGGCCGAGCCTTTGGCTTAGGTGCCTCCTCCTGGGTATCCGAGTTCCGCCAACGCCAGGCGGTCCTTGGTAGTGCTTTTAAGCGCGGGCACCTACAGCTTAGTAACCGGGTTCCAGCACCGTCAGCTGGTCCTCGGTCGTGCCATTGGCTCTTGCACACTGGGGCAACGCATCCGGGTTCCAGCACCGCCAGCTGGTTCTCGGCAGTGTTTTTGTCACAGGTACTCCCTCGTGCCAAGCCTGGTTTCAGCACCGTCAGCTGTTTCCGGGTTGTGTCAAGCTCACTGAGACACCTATGCTTGCCTCGTCGTGGTGCGGTCGGGTTAGCCAACTCCAGGGTGCCTCCAGTTTAGGAGCTTCCTATGTGGGCTGCGTGAACTGGTAGTCAAGGCTGGTTCTGTAGTGCCAGTAGGCCCAGCTCCCCCTGTAGGACTGTTGGGGTTCGGTAACTGCGGCTGCCTCGCGGCCTAGCTGTTCTCTCCTCTCCTGTGGACCTTCGGGTCCACCACCTGGTTCCAGCACCGTCAGCTGGTTCCGGGCCGAGCCTTTGGCTTAGGTGCCTCCTCCTGGGTATCCGAGTTCCGCCAACGCCAGGCGGTCCTTGGTAGTGCTTTTAAGCGCGGGCACCTACAGCTTAGTAACCGGGTTCCAGCACCGTCAGCTGGTCCTCGGTCGTGCCATTGGCTCTTGCACACTGGGGCAACGCATCCGGGTTCCAGCACCGCCAGCTGGTTCTCGGCAGTGTTTTTGTCACAGGTACTCCCTCGTGCCAAGCCTGGTTTCAGCACCGTCAGCTGTTTCCGGGTTGTGTCAAGCTCACTGAGACACCTATGCTTGCCTCGTCGTGGTGCGGTCGGGTTAGCCAACTCCAGGGTGCCTCCAGTTTAGGAGCTTCCTATGTGGGCTGCGTGAACTGGTAGTCAAGGCTGGTTCTGTAGTGCCAGTAGGCCCAGCTCCCCCTGTAGGACTGTTGGGGTTCGGTAACTGCGGCTGCCTCGCGGCCTAGCTGTTCTCTCCTCTCCTGTGGACCTTCGGGTCCACCACCTGGTTCCAGCACCGTCAGCTGGTTCCGGGCCGAGCCTTTGGCTTAGGTGCCTCCTCCTGGGTATCCGAGTTCCGCCAACGCCAGGCGGTCCTTGGTAGTGCTTTTAAGCGCGGGCACCTACAGCTTAGTAACCGGGTTCCAGCACCGTCAGCTGGTCCTCGGTCGTGCCATTGGCTCTTGCACACTGGGGCAACGCATCCGGGTTCCAGCACCGCCAGCTGGTTCTCGGCAGTGTTTTTGTCACAGGTACTCCCTCGTGCCAAGCCTGGTTTCAGCACCGTCAGCTGTTTCCGGGTTGTGTCAAGCTCACTGAGACACCTATGCTTGCCTCGTCGTGGTGCGGTCGGGTTAGCCAACTCCAGGGTGCCTCCAGTTTAGGAGCTTCCTATGTGGGCTGCGTGAACTGGTAGTCAAGGCTGGTTCTGTAGTGCCAGTAGGCCCAGCTCCCCCTGTAGGACTGTTGGGGTTCGGTAACTGCGGCTGCCTCGCGGCCTAGCTGTTCTCTCCTCTCCTGTGGACCTTCGGGTCCACCACCTGGTTCCAGCACCGTCAGCTGGTTCCGGGCCGAGCCTTTGGCTTAGGTGCCTCCTCCTGGGTATCCGAGTTCCGCCAACGCCAGGCGGTCCTTGGTAGTGCTTTTAAGCGCGGGCACCTACAGCTTAGTAACCGGGTTCCAGCACCGTCAGCTGGTCCTCGGTCGTGCCATTGGCTCTTGCACACTGGGGCAACGCATCCGGGTTCCAGCACCGCCAGCTGGTTCTCGGCAGTGTTTTTGTCACAGGTACTCCCTCGTGCCAAGCCTGGTTTCAGCACCGTCAGCTGTTTCCGGGTTGTGTCAAGCTCACTGAGACACCTATGCTTGCCTCGTCGTGGTGCGGTCGGGTTAGCCAACTCCAGGGTACCTCCAGTTTAGGAGCTTCCTATGTGGGCTGCGTGAACTGGTAGTCAAGGCTGGTTCTGTAGTGCCAGTAGGCCCAGCTCCCCCTGTAGGACTGTTGGGGTTCGGTAACTGCGGCTGCCTCGCGGCCTAGCTGTTCTCTCCTCTCCTGTGGGCCTTCGGGTCCACCACCTGGTTCCAGCACCGTCAGCTGGTTCCGGGCCGAGCCTTTGGCTTAGGTGCCTCCTCCTGGGTATCCGAGTTCCGCCAACGCCAGGCGGTCCTTGGTAGTGCTTTTAAGCGCGGGCACCTACAGCTTAGTAACCGGGTTCCAGCACCGTCAGCTGGTCCTCGGTCGTGCCATTGGCTCTTGCACACTGGGGCAACGCATCCGGGTTCCAGCACCGCCAGCTGGTTCTCGGCAGTGTTCTTGTCACAGGTACTCCCTCGTGCCAAGCCTGGTTTCAGCACCGTCAGCTGTTTCCGGGTTGTGTCAAGCTCACTGAGACACCTATGCTTGCCTCGTCGTGGTGCGGTCGGGTTAGCCAACTCCAGGGTGCCTCCAGTTTAGGAGCTTCCTATGTGGGCTGCGTGAACTGGTAGTCAAGGCTGGTTCTGTAGTGCCAGTAGGCCCAGCTCCCCCTGTAGGACTGTTGGGGTTCGGTAACTGCGGCTGCCTCGCGGCCTAGCTGTTCTCTCCTCTCCTGTGGACCTTCGGGTCCACCACCTGGTTCCAGCACCGTCAGCTGGTTCCGGGCCGAGCCTTTGGCTTAGGTGCCTCCTCCTGGGTATCCGAGTTCCGCCAACGCCAGGCGGTCCTTGGTAGTGCTTTTAAGCGCGGGCACCTACAGCTTAGTAACCGGGTTCCAGCACCGTCAGCTGGTCCTCGGTCGTGCCATTGGCTCTTGCACACTGGGGCAACGCATCCGGGTTCCAGCACCGCCAGCTGGTTCTCGGCAGTGTTTTTGTCACAGGTACTCCCTCGTGCCAAGCCTGGTTTCAGCACCGTCAGCTGTTTCCGGGTTGTGTCAAGCTCACTGAGACACCTATGCTTGCCTCGTCGTGGTGCGGTCGGGTTAGCCAACTCCAGGGTGCCTCCAGTTTAGGAGCTTCCTATGTGGGCTGCGTGAACTGGTAGTCAAGGCTGGTTCTGTAGTGCCAGTAGGCCCAGCTCCCCCTGTAGGACTGTTGGGGTTCGGTAACTGCGGCTGCCTCGCGGCCTAGCTGTTCTCTCCTCTCCTGTGGACCTTCGGGTCCACCACCTGGTTCCAGCACCGTCAGCTGGTTCCGGGCCGAGCCTTTGGCTTAGGTGCCTCCTCCTGGGTATCCGAGTTCCGCCAACGCCAGGCGGTCCTTGGTAGTGCTTTTAAGCGCGGGCACCTACAGCTTAGTAACCGGGTTCCAGCACCGTCAGCTGGTCCTCGGTCGTGCCATTGGCTCTTGCACACTGGGGCAACGCATCCGGGTTCCAGCACCGCCAGCTGGTTCTCGGCAGTGTTTTTGTCACAGGTACTCCCTCGTGCCAAGCCTGGTTTCAGCACCGTCAGCTGTTTCCGGGTTGTGTCAAGCTCACTGAGACACCTATGCTTGCCTCGTCGTGGTGCGGTCGGGTTAGCCAACTCCAGGGTGCCTCCAGTTTAGGAGCTTCCTATGTGGGCTGCATGAACTGGTAGTCAAGGCTGGTTCTGTAGTGCCAGTAGGCCCAGCTCCCCCTGTAGGACTGTTGGGGTTCGGTAACTGCGGCTGCCTCGCGGCCTAGCTGTTCTCTCCTCTCCTGTGGGCCTTCGGGTCCACCACCTGGTTCCAGCACCGTCAGCTGGTTCTCGGCAGTGTCTTTTGCTCTTGTACCTTCTGCTCCCCATCCTGGTTCCAGTACCGTCAGCTGGTTCCGGGCAGAGCCTTTGGCTTAGGTGCCTCCTTCTGGGTATCCAAGTTCCACCAACGTCAGGTGGTCCTTGGTAGTGCTTTCAGGCACGGGTACCTCCTGCTTAGTAACCGGGTTCCAGTAACGTCAGCTGGTCCTCGGTAGTTCCATTGGCTCTTGGACCTTCGGCTACCCATCCGGGTTCCAGTACCGTCAGCTGGTTCTCGGCAGTGTCTTTTGCTCTTGTACCTTCTGCTCCCCATCCTGGTTCCAGTAACGTCAGCTGGTTCCGGGCAGAGCCTTTGGCTTAGGTGCCTCCTTCTGGGTATCCGAGTTCCGTCAACGTCAGGCGGTCCTTGGTAGTGCTTTTTAGCACGGGTACCTCCTGCTTAGTAACCGGGTTCCAGTAACGTCAGCTGGTCCTCGGTAGTTCCATAGGCTCTTGAACCTTCGGGTAGCCATCCGAGTTCCAGTTCCATCAGCTGGTTCTTGGCATTTTCTCAGCCTTCTTGTACCTTCTGCTACATTTCCAAGTTGAAGACCCTAACGTCGACGACCCGGAAGACCACCACGATGACGACGACACGGAAGACCACCCCGATGACGACGACGACGACGGCGGAGACGACGACGGCGGAGATGACGACACTGGAGACGACGACCCTGGAGACGACAACATGGAAGACCGAGAAGCAGAAGAACAAGAGGCTGCAGAACAAAGAGCAGAAGAACATTAAGCATAAGACTTAATATCAGAGCAAAAGATATTATCTAAATTATATGCAGAAGAAGACTAAGCAGTGTATGGGGGTGAGTCCGTTCCTCCTCGTGGTGCCCCTGGATAAAGCCTGATGCTGCAGGCCAAACTGAACGCGGACAAATGTAACTTTTGTGACTGGCAGAACGGAAGGTGTAATCTTCAAACTTTTATAGATAACAACTACGGGAATGCCTGTCACAAATGAGAATATGATGAAGAAGTAGAATAGGAAGAATAATAACAGTGGAATAAAAAGAATATGTAGAATAAGAAGAATAATAATAGTTGAATAAAATGAATATGAAGAATGTAATAAAAAAAAAAAAATAGGTAGAAGATGAAGAAGAAGATGAATAAGGTGAAGAAGTTGATGTCAAAGATGCTGATGATGATGAAGATGAAAGTGTGGGAAAAGAAAAAAAAAAAGAAAAAAAAAGAAGGGGAAGGGCGTGGAATAGTGAAACATCAATATCTGACAAAATAAAAAAAAAATTTACATAGTCAATATCTTTGTCACTCCGAACGTCTTAAAAAAAAACAAAAAACATGCTATTCTATTTGATTGGGATAAACCTCTATGACTTTAATGTCTCCGCCACCTCCCCAAATACATCCGGCATTATTCTTAGTTGTTTTCCTTCATGTAGAATGAACCTACAAGGAAAGAAAGGGTTTATTTTAATTCCGATATTTTGGTCCCATTGACTTGCATTGGGATCGGGTATCGGTATCGGCGATATCCGATATTTTTTGAATATCGGCCGATCCAAACCGATACCGATACTTTCCGATATCGGAAGGTATCGCTCAACACTACTGCTAAGTTGAGTGCCGGGTTATGCTTTATTTATCAGAGTAGACAGTCACAGATGACCGCCTTTTAGATGCTTCTGCTCTTACTCATCGGATTGAGACCTTGGCCTGCCCAAGGATTTCACCTTGTGGATTGATCACTTTGAAGCATCTTGTGATTAGTCGCTCCGTACAGGATATTCAGTAGGTTTGGTGCCAATAATTCCCATGACTGATATAATCATTTCTATTGATTCATCTTTGGATAGGATGGGGGAAGAAAATTCTTTTTACAGTGTGGCGAGCTTCAATCCGAGAGCCCCTCAAGTTGATGATGTTGATCCTCTTCTGGTCTTATGGAAACCAGAACATTCCTCTTCATGTATGGTTGACCGAGTCATACAGGTCCCTGAGGACAAAAACATGGAGCTCATCACCACCATCTCCAACAATCAGTGAAGATGATCGTGGAATTGACGAAGCTCCTAATCCTCCGGTGGAGCAAATACAGAGGAACAAAGCACCAGATCAAGTAAGAAATCCTTAACATTCACCGATACTTAGGTTATAGGACAATAACACTAAGGGTACATTACGATAAGACATGGAGTTTGGGATAACGACTTGGACACCAAGGTGCAGGATAATTACATTTTCTTGAATTAACCCTCTGTCTTTTTAGGCCTCTGCTGTTTTTGGGCTCCGCTCTGGTATCCACCATGGAGGGTTCATCTTTTTATAGACCCCAATTCCAATCGGCCCTGGTTTTAGATGCTGCGAGATGCTGGTGGCTGCAAGTTATTAAGTATTGCACTTTATTTTTTGTAATGTGAATCTCATGCAATAAAAACCTGGAAAAGATTCTGTAACTGACTATTTTATAAACAACGGACCTGAGAATCTCTCAAACTACAAGATTCCCACATGGTTTAATGTATGAGGTGGGAGGAGGGCAGGGAAACCAAATGTCAAGTAAAAAGTTAGTGGATAATATATCAAAGGGTCATCCAAGATTTACATTCTGATTCCCAAGTTGCATAAAAATCCTTCTGATCCACCAGGATGCCCTATAGTAACTGGAAACGGAGGCTTATGTGAAATATCGGATATTGTGGACTATTTTTTTTTTTTTTTAAACCGATTGTTGCAACCCTCCCATATTTTGTTAAAGATACTACTTCAGCATTGCAGAAGAT
Organism: Ranitomeya imitator; assembly: GCF_032444005.1. Classification (NCBI taxonomy): domain Eukaryota; kingdom Metazoa; phylum Chordata; class Amphibia; order Anura; family Dendrobatidae; genus Ranitomeya; species Ranitomeya imitator. Next base: position 19,438,756 of record NC_091291.1, on the reverse strand, counting down.
AGACCAATTGCATTTAGAACAAGATATGATTATGATAACAGATGTGGAATCACTATACGTCCATAAAAACATGAAGATGGACTCAAAGCAACTACTTTGTTTTTATGAACAAGTAACAGTGAAACTCCTTGACTGATCTCATTACTCTTATAGAGATTGTACTTCACCATAATGTGCTCACATTCCGTAAAATGTTTTACAACTGCATGGCACAGCAATGGGGATACCTTACACCCCCTCATACCAATTTTTTAGGAGCCCGGGAAAGATTTTCCTAAATTATACTATCCAAGAGATTGAGAAGGCTCATAATTGGATCCGTTACATAGATGACATTTTTTCATTTGTAAGGGCACTGAGCAACAATCACAAATCAGGAAGAACGTTCGGCTTTGAACATCATTGCATCTGATCAGGGGTCCCTACAAACCGATATATTTCAAAAACCTACAGCAACAAGTTCATTCTTGAGGGCGGATTCATCGCACCCACGACCTTTGATTTGAGATATCCCAATTGGACAATTTGAGAGCCAAGCACATTTGCTCTGGTGACCATACTTTCCAAAAGCAATCTTGATCTTGCTTGCAGATTCTGTCAGCGAGGATACAGCAACCAAATGATCAGAAAAGGCTATGGATGGGCTGTCTAGTACCATATAATTCATTTGTTGGTCTTATCTGAGAAAAGAAAAATAAGTTAGAATTCTGCCAGAGTCTCCCTCCTGTGTGTCCAGACGATCTTTTAATTTGAAAGATCAATTCGTTCAGTCACGGACCCTCAGATGTTCCAATATGAGTAAGGCAGGCAATGAAGGATTCTTTCCATGCCGAATTTGTAAAGGACCTCTCAATTTAGTGAGATCTACTTAATTTAAAAATCATGATCTTGTAATTTTGACATGTTCCTCTAAAGCAGTGGTATACCATGCAGAATGCCCATGTGGCAAAATTTATATTGGTTTAACACAGGGACTCAGTTGGGGTCAGGGAGCATATCCGAGATCTAGAAAAGGCTGCAGTAGTAGAGGATATCTCCATTTAAGACCTTACCTCAACATTTTTCAATGTTTCCATTACTAATCCCAAAGGGTTGACAATCAAAGGAATTGATCAAGTCAATCTGGTCTTGAGGGGAAGACAGCAAGTATCCTAGCCCAGTTGGAAAGTAAGTGGATCTGTAGATTGGGTACCCTTAATCCTCAGGTTCTGAATGAGTTTTGGTTTTGCAGAATATTTATAATAGTATTAGTTAGTGCCTATGAATTCTAAGCACCTTTATTAATTAAATTATGTCATGAGTTCTGGTTTTTCTTCAAGTTTTGAGAAGAGACTTTTTTTTAGGAGCTCTGTTACTTAATATATTAATAGAGCAGAGGTCACCAACCTTTGACCTGGAGAGCCACATCCAGCTATGAAAGAGGGTCGCGAGCCGCATTTGGCTATGAAAGGGTTATGAGCTACAACCAGCTCCTTCCCCACTTACCCAGAGGGCCCCACCCATTACCGGTATAATGACAACCAAAACTTTTCCACACTATGGCTGTATGCCAAGCTTCACGGTTTTCTATTTCACCCCCATTAAGATCTGCTCATCTGTACAGGGCTACACAAAAGTCAACACTTACAGAACTGCTCCGAATAGATAGTTACACCTAGTGCAAATGCACCAAGGTGGCAGACAGTTGCAAGCCACACATGGACCCACGAGACATGCGGCTCCCAAGTTACAGGTTGGGGACCCCTGAACTAAGCGATATTAGATTGGTTTTATAGCGCCAACATATTCTGTAGCACCATTACTAAAAGCCTCCTAGATGGTAAAGACATTACAGAATAAGTATAACTGATACCGAAAGGAGAGAAGGTCCTGCTGTTCGCAAGCTACAATATGAGGAACTAGGAGAAAATAAATTGGATGGTGAGATGTGCCATTTTGCAGGATGGACAGCCATAATATAACGTACATGTTTTGTAATATATTCAAAGATGCTTCCATATGAGGTAAAAATGCCCTACAAAAGTTATTACATATGAGCGACTATTCCCCTCTCAAAGAAGTCTAATTCCTATTCACGTCACTGCAAGCAAAGTCCTGAGAGCACAGAGACAACCGAGACTTAGTGAATATCAATTTACCCAGTTTATGAATAACATCTCTTGCAAACCAAGTGCCTAATAGACGGGGTTTCCCCTAAACCACAGCACACAAGTCCAGTAATATGGGTTGACTTCCAATTTGTTTTAACTAGAAGGGGTACGCCTGCAGGTAGTGCCCATCATGTACAGCCAAAACGTGTACCAACAGTATACACATTTAAGAAACTAAACTATGAAAAATCTAAATAACCTCAAGAGAAGCCAAGACTAATGGCCACTATGCTATCTGTCTGACTGAGGTGGAGGGGCACACTGGATGTGGTAGTTTGGACTACTGGCCTGTGCCCACATCATGCCACCCAAGTTCCTGGAGGTGGAGTGGTACACATGGATGGTCTTCAGGTCCTACTCATCAATATGGTACCATCCTAGAGTCTACCTGCAATGTGGTAGAGGTACAAGTGTCTGGAGTGAAAGGGCAAAATCTTTGTGTGGGCCTTGCTACCATGGTACCACAGTGAGGACAAATTTATCCTTTTAGGACCTAGCACACCACTTTTCAATCAGTCCTTGAGGCAGTGTAGATGTTGCGCGACTCCCAATTTTGCTTACAAAAGCAGCAATGTAAATTTCAGATCCTTTTTAGGGTGCAAATGTCAGTTAGGGGATGCAAGATCCTCTGGATGCAGTGGTCATCTTCTCCGAGTCTCAGCACGTTCAGTTTCAGAGCCTTCCTGACCAAGCACTTTTGGCCACACTGTCATACCAGCCTTGCCTTTTCTGCTGTTATGATGCACTAAAACCTCCTTAGTAGGTGGAAAAGTGCCATGATAGATATTTGGAAAGTCCGCCAGGGCCGTGGGGTACTTGGTACCAGGTGTGGTCTGTTGTGAATTCTGCTCTTGGGCTCCCTCCAGTGGTTGTTGATGGTAATGCAGTTATTCCTGAGCAGCAGTCTTGGACAGGTGTTTCTGCTAATTGCAATTTGGACTGGGGTATTTAGCTGTGCAGGACTCATTAGTCCTTGCCAGTAGTCAATGTTCCTTTGGAAGTGTTGGTCCTCTGCCTGGCCCCTCCTGCTTGCTGCCAATTCAGCTAAGATAAGTGTTTTCTTTTTTTTTTTTTAGACACACTGCTGTGTTTATTTTCTGTGCTTATCTTGCTTCTATTTTGTTCCTGCTAGACTGTGCCTGATGTTTCTCAGTCTAGTTGAACTCGCTGGAGTCGCAAATCTACTCTCCACATCTTTAGTTAGGTGGTGGAGTTTTTGTATTTTTCTGCTGTGGATATTTTGTAGTGTTTTATGCTGACTGCATAGTATCCTGTACTATCCTTTCCTATCTAGGTAGAAGTGGCCTCCTTTGCTTATCCCTGTTTTCTGTCTGCATGTGTCTTTTCCTCTCCTACTCAGTCATTTGTGGGGGGCTACCTATCCTTTGGGGGTCTACTCTGAGGCAAGAGAGTTTTCCTATTTCCATCTTTAGGGATATTTAGTCCTTAGGCTGTGTTGAGGTGTCTAGGTCTGGTTAGGCACACCCCACAGCTACTTCTAGTTGCGGTGATAGGATCAGGGATTGCGGTCAGTAAAGTTACCACTGCTCCAGCAAAGGTCATTTCATGCTGCTCCAAGGCCACCTGATCATAACAGTGGTTGCTATTAAAGGGGGTGGTCATGGTGGCTGCAACCCAGTCTATGGCCCTGTGTGCCCAAGTAAAAGTGATAGTCTTTAAAGAGGTTTTGATAATAAAAGTTTGTTCGGGACGCCACCTGTGGTATTTGGTCAGAGGAGACTGATGCTGCTTAAAGGGGTCCTCTTGGGTGATGTTATGGCAGCCAAAATGGAATAACTTCCCACAGGTGAAGTAGGTCCCCATGGCTCCTGGTGTGTAGATGGAGATGCGAGTGGTGCAGTAAGAAACGGAGGAACCAGGTTTGCAGTCTTCATGGTTTACTGAAGACTTCAGGCAGCCACAATCCAGGCTACTGGCAACAGGTGACGGTGGAGATCAGGCAGCCTGGAAACAGATTGAACCCCTTTATCAGGTCAGATAAGAGGAAGGCTCCCAATGCGCTGATAGGCAGCAAGGGACTATGGCTTCTGTCAAGGTCCTCACAGTTCTGTCCTGGGACAGTACCTGCACAGTAGGCAACTCGAGCAGTTTCCTTGGGGTGTGTTCACGGACACTCTATGCTCTGGCTGTTGCTGTACCTCAGGTGTAGTGTAGGCAAGTCATTTGCAGTTTCCTGTCTTCTAATTCTGCTGTGGGACTTGTAGTTCCACACTACCTCGGGCTCCTGGTGCCTGGTTTCTGTGCTCTAGCTTAGAGGAGGCCCACTCACAGCTCTCCTCCAGCTCCTGATCTCTCCTGTGTTCCTTCACCGTCTCTTGTCTGCTACAGACCAACTCTTGCTCCAGACCAGAATGTATATAAGGGGACGTTCCCCTAAAACTGGGTTCAGACCTCCCCCTTCTGGCCTGGAGTCAATTTGTTGAATTTACAGCTTACCTGCCAAAGGAATTCTCATTTCTAGGCATGGCATCACCCTCCCTGAGAGGAATGCAATACCACTATGGTACCTGAACTCCAGGGGTGCCACATTCTTATGCTACTTGCAGAGAATCAGGCAAGGCACCAAAAGGACTGTCCAAGATACTAGGACCTGCAACCTCCAATGCCTGGGAAATTAAGATCGTACCAAAAAAAAAGCAACTGTGGGTCTAATCATCTTTGTTCAAAGCTTGTGGGCAAGTGTGCATGTTGTACACCACCACTATGAAGATTAACATTTCCTCTTCTCGCCTCTGATGGAAGTGGCTGCTGTCATGTCATGCTTTGTTTGGGATCTTTGGCAGTACTTCTAGGGTAAATGTGGCCTCTTTGGGTTGGGCAGGGCTATAGTTACCCGACCCTGTACTGTGCCCATTGTCAGTTATACAATACAGCAGCTGAACCCATGAATACCAGTGTATTGCTTATTCCTGTTTGCACGCTTGTGTATGACCCAGTCTGTTCTCCATTTTTGCATTTGTCTCCCGATTTGGTACTTCGTGATACTCCTGGTTTTGACCTTTGTCCCCTGCAGACTTCTGCTAGTTAGTCCTTCTGGTACCTCGTGTCTCTGGATTCTGACCCCCAGCTCGTCTCTTACCACGCTATTAGTCTCTCCCCTTGGCTACCGCGCGGTCCTCTAGTCCGACTTTGGCTCGCCTGACACTCAGCTTCCCCGGCTGGAGGCATTCATTTTTTTTCTGACACCTTTTTATATATGAGGCTCATGGAGTCCAGATGCCCCTTAACCAATAACTCTTGTATACTCATCCACTCAGATTCTTACTTCACTCTTAATTTTTGCATTTTTTTTGGAACCATTATATAATTGTAGCACCATTCAATTTAGCAAAAAAAAAAGAAATTGGAAAAAATTCCAGTTGTGGTAACTGGATGGCGATGTAGAAATGCAATTTAGTTTAGAATTTTTGTCTAACATTCGTGTTTTAGTTTTTAACTTAAAATTTGTTTCTTAACAGAAATTAAGTCTGATTGATTTCTTATTTAATTTATTGAACCGTAATATTTCAGTTCCATGTCTGACACCTCCACCTTTTAGGAATATATAAACAACCATATTGTACACAAATCTATAAAATGTAACTTCTCTTTTCATCTCAGAAAAAATGGCTGCAAATAATTTCATTCCAGTATCCGAGACCAGAACTGTTGGCCGGAGTGGACCATGTGAAATCTGTGTGCAACAGATTCCAAATATTGGATTCCACCACTAACATTTGGGGAAAACTTTGCAACAGTTGTGTGTAGGAGATTCACTGGGCACTAGTATCCGGAGAACCCAAAGGACAAGCCTATAGGTACGTTTCTAGATCATTTCCATTTGGTCTTGCAGATGCTCGAGAAGTTTCCGATGTTGCACTAATGGCATCTTACCTCTATGGTCTCCTCTGTCTTTTAGATGTATCAGAGTAAACAGTCAATACTGAGATTACGGAATTCTAGAGGCTTGTGCTCTTACACATAGGATTTCGAGACCTTGCCCTGCCCAAGGAATTCAACTTGTGGATTGATCCCTTTGAAGTATCTTGCCTGTGAGTAGTCACTCTGTACATGATATTCAGAAGATTTGGTGCCAATAATCCCCATGACTGAACCATTTCTTATTGATTCATCTTTGGATAGGTTAGGGGAAGAAAATTCCCCCTACACTGGCCAGCTTCGATCCAAGAGCCCCTCGAGATGAAGATGTTTCTATAGGACCAGAAGAGGATCAAGAACAACCTTCCTCTTGTGTAGGTTGACTGCGCCATACAGGTCCCTGAGGACATTGTTGGAGATGGTGGTGATAAGCTCCATGTTTTTCCAATCAGTGAAGATGATGATAGTGGAATGGACGAAGCCCAGTCCTCCGGTGGAGCAAATACAGAGGAACCGGACCAGATCAAGTAAGAAATCCTTAACATTCACCGATACTTGGGTAATAGGACAATAACACAGTAAGGGTACATCATGATGATAAGACATGATGTTTGGGATAATTACTTAGACACTTATGTGCAGGATAATTACATTCTCTTGAGTTAACCCTCTGTCTTGTATTTTCAGGCCTCTCCAGTACATTTTAGAACTTGGGGTCCGCTCTGGTATCCACCATGGAGGGTTCGTCTTTTTAATGACCCCAATTCCTATCAACCCTGGTTTTAGATGCTGTGAGATGCTGGTGGCTGCAGAATTTAGTGACTGCAAATTTTATTAGAAAAAAAAAATCATTGCACTTAATTTATTTTTTGCCAAAAATGTGAAGCTTTCATGCAATAAAAGATCTGGAGATGAATCCACAACTGATTATTATATTTATAAGCAATGGACCAAGGAACATCTCACATACAAACAATGTGGGAATTTTGTAGTTTAAGAGGTGGGGGGGGGAGGGCAGGGAAACCAAATGTCACCGTCTCCTCTGTAGTGTCTGAGGCTATGTCCTGTGCTGCCACCAATCCTCTGCATTCAGGTCATAGCTTCAGGGAGTCACTTAACCCAGTAAATTGGAACAATAGTATAAGTGTGATTTTACTCCATTATCTCGCTGCCTTTTTTTTTTTTTGACAGACTCGAAAACTCCTAAAATTGTGATTTTTTTTTTTTTTTTTTAAGGCCTATACAAAATCTCTCATTCTGTTGATAGACCAAGCTGCAATAAGCTGTCACTGAGGTGAAGGGTACACTGGGATGTGGCAGTCTGGACTACTGGCTCGTGACCATGTCCTGCCATCTGGGTTCCTGGAGGTGGAGTGGTATACAAGGATGGTCTTCAGGTCCTACTCAATATGGTGCCATCTACTAGTCTTAGCTGCCATCAGAGTCTATCTGCAAAGTGGTACAGAGGTACAAGCGCCTGAAGTGAAAAGGCAAAATCTTTGTGGCCCTTGCTACCATGGCACCACAGTGCCTGTTCGGACCAAGCACACCACTTTTTAATTGCAGTCCTTGAGGCAGTGTAGATGTTGCACGCCTCCAAATTTGCTTACAAAAGGAGTAATGTAAATTCCAGATCCTTTTTAGCGTGCAAAGGTCAGTTAGGGGATGCAAGATCCTCTGGACGCAGTGGTCATCTGCTTTGAGTGTTTCCTTTTCTGCATGTTCACTTTCGGAGGCTTTAGGGCCTTCCTAACCAAGAGCTTTTGGCCACACTGTCATACCAGCCATCACTTGCCTTTTCTGCTGTTATGATGCACTAAGACCTCCTTCACACTTCCGTCAGTATGGGTCCGTCGCAATGCGTAGGGTCGACGTACGTTGTGAAACTTGTGCACGATGTGGGCATCGGCTGCAGTTTTTCAACACATCCGCTGCCCATTCTGCTGTCAGGGGAGATGGGGCAGAGTTTTTGGCTGCACATGCATGGTAGAAAGTGGCGGATGCGACAGAAAAAAAAAAACAAAAAAAAAAAAAGGTTCACTTGAGAACGTGACGACGGTCCGCCAAAACATGAAGGATCCGTCACGACAGATGTGATGTGTGGCCATCCGTAGCGATCCGTTAATACAAGTCTATGGGCAAAAAACGCATCCTTTGAGCACATTTGCAGGATCCGTTTTTTGCCCAAAACGATGGATTGCGACAGATGCCAAAAGATGGGAGTGTGAAAAAGGCCTTAGTAGGTGGAAAAGTGCCATGATGGATATTCTTATGCTACTTGCAGAGAATCAGGCAAGGCGTCAAAAGGACTGTCCAAGATACAAGGATCTGTAACCTACAATGCCTGGGAAATCAAAGGTACCAAAAAAGCAGCTGTGGATCTAATAGCCTTTGTTCAAAGCATGTGGGCAAGTGTGCATATTGTACATCACTGCTATAAAGATTAACATTTCCTTTTCGCCTCTGACAGGAGTGGCTGCTGTCTTGTCAGGCTTTGTTTGGGATTTGGCAGTACTTCTAGGGTTAATTTATGAGGCCTTTGGGTTGGGGATGGCTATATTTACCAGCTCCTGTGTTGTGCCTGTTGTCAGTTATATCAGATCTCAGCTGACACCGTGAATACCTGTGTATTTCTTATTCCTGTTGGTGCGCTTGTGTATGACCCGGTCTGTTCCGTTTTCACATTTGTCTCTTGATTCAGTACCTTGTGATACTCCTGGTTTAGATCTCAGCTTTGCACCCCAACTTCCTGCTAGTTAGTCCTTCTGGTACCTCGTGTCTTACATAGTAACAGTTAGTAAGGCCGAAAAAAGACATTTGTCCATCCAGTTCAGCCTATATTCCATCATAATAAATCCCCAGATCTACGTCCTTCTACAGAACCTAATAATTGTATGATACAAAATTGTTCTGCTCCAGGAAGACATCCAGGCCTCTCTTGAACCCCTCGACTGAGTTCGCCATCACCACCTCCTCAGGCAAGCAATTCCAGATTCTCACTGCCCTAACAGTAAAGAATCCTCTTCTATGTTGGTGGAAAAACCTTCTCTCCTCCAGACGCAAAGAATGCCCCCTTGTGCCCGTCACCTTCCTTGGTATAAACAGATCCTCAGCGAGATATTTGTATTGTCCCCTTATATACTTATACATGGTTATTAGATCGCCCCTCAGTCGTCTTTTTTCTAGACTAAATAATCCTAATTTCGCTAATCTATCTGGGTATTGTAGTTCTCCCATCCCCTTTATTAATTTTGTTGCCCTCCTTTGTACTCTCTAGTTCCATTATATCCTTCCTGAGCACCGGTGCCCAAAACACCGCCATCTTACGCCATTAGTCTCTGCCCTTGGCTACTGTTTTGTCCTCTAGTCTAACTTTTCTCGGCTTCCCCGGCTCATGTCATCATCCCTGGGAGTTCAGGACCTAGCCCTGCCTCCAACCACTCCCCACTGGTCACATGCTGCTGGTCCTGTTCACCTGCAGGTGTGCTCACAACAGCATCTCACAGCAGGAGTTCCCGGCTTTCCCAGCACATCCCCGGACACTCGTACAAACCCAAGGGGTAAGCCTGTTACGGTGTCCGTTACATGTCAATTGCATACCAATCTAGTAGGTGGTGATGGATTTTCTGGTTTCCAGTGGAGTAAAGCAAGACTGACATTCCAGAAAATAAATCCAGCTACGTTTGATGTGCTTGCGGTGAAAGTCAGTAATACTCCAGGCACTGGCATCTGGAGAAGACCATGAAAGGACAAGCCTACAGGCAATGATTGATGTGGAGCAGAAAAGCCCCAAATGTTCTGCACTGGTATCTCAGTGGTGGTCAGAAGACTACCAAGATGGTCAATAGCTCTGGCTATTAGACTGGGAACTGGTCTGTCAAATTTTATCTGGCTTGTACCAGAATGATTCATTGGGTAGCTCAAGCAATAAATACTCCTCCAGAAGAAGACACAAAGCCAAAACATGCATTGGAGTCTTGGCACTGCACCATAAGGCATTGGGCATTTAATTTCATGTGTAGTTTGCAGATTTGATCTTGGATTTTTGTTCATGTGACTTCATATGGCCAAAGTATTTCAGTATTACGCAAAGGCCACGCATGTATTCTAAAACATCCTGCAACACCATCAGTAATAAAGAAAATACTTCTCAGTCCTTGGACAGTCCTAACAGGTTTGCAGACAGTGCACACCACCATCCATCACCAGGTTCTCCAGATCTTCGATACAGTATCTGTTCTTGGGACTATTGGGCTACCAATTTGACTGTAAATTTGATTTTTTTTTGCCGGAAACCACACATTTCAAGTGCTAAGCTCTTCCTCAGACATGCCATAATTCTGCAGAGGATCAGGCCAAGAATCAGAGGACTGGTTTTTGGCCTAGCAACTCTGCATTCTCTAGGGACAGCCAGACCATTAACAAGGATGGAGGAAGATACATGTATAAGGCCAGAGAAACCATAAAAGGTTTGTCCTATGAAATGAGCATCTTTGAGGCTTTGGCTTTCAGTGGTCTAATATACAACATGGCCTTGCCAAAGGAATTGGCCCCCCATTAACTCTGCTGGTGAGTAGTCACTGTTTATAATGCTCAGAATTTGTTCAATTATTTTTAGGACTGAAAAAAAAAAAAAAAAAATCAAGACAACAGAACTGAACCTGATATGCTGAGTAAGCTGAACTGTTTAATGAAGGACAAAAGCATCTGCTGTTGACTGGCAGCGAGGAGTCCGAGCCCACCTAACAAATCTGCAGTCTCCCTCTGGTATTTTTCCCTCCTTCAAATAATCTTTTTTATATAGCGCTAACATTCTGCAGCGCTTTACAGGTTGCACATCGCGTTCCCTGTTGGGGCTCATAATCCAAATTCCCCATCAGTATGTCTGGAATGTGGGAGGAAACCGGAGAGCCCGGAGGAAACCCACGCAAACACGGAGACAACATACAAACTCTTTGCAGATGTTGTCCTTGGTGGGGTTTGAACCCAGGACTCCAGCGCTTCAAGGCTGCAGTGCTAACCACTGAGCCACCGTGCTGCTTATTGTAGGTCAGAAGTGACCGAAATCTAATTCTGCCATATTTGAGAGACTCAGTGTTATGACGAGCCGTTACTTGCTACACTGTCTCAGCTTTGCATCTGCTTGAGGGCGATCCATGTATTCAGAGTACAGGAGCGCAGCTTAGACCAAACCAGATGATTATTCAGGCCAAATATTTGCGTTGCAAACTGAGTGGCCGCCTCTGGAGACACTGTAGAACAGCCCAGCCCGCTGGGCATTTGCAGAGATGACCAGACGTCCTGGGCCCCCCAGTCAGCAGTGAGCGGTGGGCAGTTGATAACAGGACAGGACCCAAACCATTGCTTCTACCAGCAACCGCAACAAACACTGTGGGAATGCCATCTCCTTCATTCTCTGCTCACAAAAGGACCTGATGAGAGGCTGAGAATAAAGGCAGACGTCACCCTCAGTTCACACGGGATGCCATAATTTGCACAGGATTTCTTAATCTCTTCACAGTGCACTAGGTCAGAAATTGACCCCATCAAAACAACCCATCCTTGGCCATCACTAGTCAGCAGCAGCTCCACTTTGTCTGCAACCCACTCAAAGTTTCTTTTGACCATCTGCATGGCCTCTGGGGTAATCTCCTTAAGAGATTCAGGGAAGGGGATGTCATCTGGGGCCCCAATATTCAATTTTGGGGTCGTTCTATAGATGACATCCTCGTCCTTTGGATGGGTAGTAAAGACGAATTTGCCACATTTGTCGGCCATCTCAATGAGAACGATTTGGGCCTTAAATTTACGTATGAGATAGGGGGCAATAAAATTGCCTTCCTTGATGTATCCATCTCCATACAATTGGATGGCTCGCTTAAAACATCGATTTTTCGAAAACCCACGGCTACCAACAGCTTTTTGAGGTGGGAGAGCCATCACCCTGTCCCTCAAAAATAAGGTATTTTTGAGTGTCAGTTCCTTCGGCTCACAAGGAACTGTTCAGGGATGGCTGATTTTTGTGATAAGGCGAGAGATCTCACTGATTGATTTAGAGACCGTGACTACCCAGGGCCAGTAATAAAAAGAGCACATCATAATGCACTCAGGACTGACAGGACATCTCTCCTGACGACTAAAAGTGCATGATTCAGAGACTCAAGATTAATAGGCACTTTTGACGACCAAAACCCCAAGGTCATGCACATACTTAGAAAGCACTGGAACGTGCTGAGAAGTGACTGACATTGTGAAATGGATCACACCTAGACCGTCGGTGACCTTCAGAAGAGGGAAATCCATAAAGGACCAGCTTGTCAATAGCCACTATGCCTCCCCTAAAAAAAAAAAAAAAAAAAAAAAAAAAAAAAAAAGGCACGTGGCTGGACAATAGGTCTAAAGGGACCTTCAGGTGTGGACATTGTAGCTACTGTCGGTATGTAACGCCATCCAATACGTTCACTAGCACAGTTACGAACAGAACATACAATAACAAACACTTTGCAAACTGTAAGACGGTGGGAGTTATTTATGTACGTGTACCTGCCCATTGAATTACATTGGCAAGACCAAGAGACAGTTTAAAGTGCGTATTGGTGAACATCGGCGACATACGCAATAAGATACACCGCTGGCGCGTCATGTAAACATGTATCATGGGGGAGATTTGGGGTCCGTTACATTTAGAACAAATCGAAGTAGTGGAACCATCAGTTCGTCAAGATTGGGATAAAAAAAAAAAAAAATCCTGCAGAGAGAGACGAGGTGGATATTTTGGATAGACACTGTCCAGCCGAAAGGACTTAATGAACAGTTGACCTTCTCAAGCTTCATCTAGCAATTATGGTAAGAATATATTCCCCATGCGAGAAAATATAGCCAGATGCTTAATAGGTTGTTATTAATTCCAGTTGGTAGAATTACCCCTGGACGTTCACATCCGCTTGTCAAGTGGGAGGCTATTACATCGGTTATTGGCCATCATGCTGGTAAAAATATTTATGATTTAATGCGTGCATTTGAAAAAGCTTCCACTATGCGATAATTTATATCCTCTCGATTCCATACTGCGCTCTAATGATTAATATGTAGTCACACTTATGGTCGGGCATCGCTACCGTTTAGAGGCGCCCGTGTATTACCTGAGCAGCAGTTGTAGCCAACATACTGAGATACGTGAGGGCGCGCGCCTGCGACCCAGGAACAAAAATAAAATTTGTTATAGTGCAATTTCCTGACAATATGAATTTTCTGGCCTGTGGTCATAAAATCTAAGTTTGTGCTGAATGTAGTCGTTTTTCCATCGTCTTTAACCATAAGCAGTTGAAATATTACACTTGGAAGCCAGGAACAAAAATTGTGTTACATATTTTTTTTATCTACAGGGTGGGTCATTTATATGGATACACCAAAATAAAATGGGAATGGTTGGCGAGATCAACCTCCTGATTGTGGCACATTAGTATATGGGAGGGGCAAAGTATCTTTATCTTCACAGCATAGACAATGGCCTTCTGATGACCCCAAAGATAAAACTCCAAGGGGGTCAGATCGGGAGACCTTGGTGGCCATTCAACTTGCCCACGATGACCAATCCACTTTCCAGGAAACTGTTCATGTATGAACGCTTGGACCCAACACCCATAATATGGTGGTGCACTGGTCTATGCTGTGAAGATACGAGACAAAACCGGCAGCAATTTAATGATTCACTACCTCGATGATTTCTTGTTCCTTAGACAGAGGAACTCAACTGCTCCTTCCTTGAAAAATTTTAAAGTTCATATCCCGGCAATTCGAATTACCACTATTGCCAAAAAAAAAAAAAAAGTTGGCCTGTGTAACATGCTACCTTTCCTTGGCATCAAAATAGATACCAGCTTTTGCGATTACCAGCAGATAATACAAAAAAAAAAAAAAAAAGTACTGCAACTGGTCGAAAGTTTCTACAAAGCTAAAAAAAGTCACCCTACAGCACATGCAGTCCTTGCTAGGTTTACTCAACTTTGCTTTCCGCGTTAATGCCAGTGGGCAGAACTTTTTAAAACCAATTATAGTTAGCAACGAAGGGCATTGCCCAGCCAGGCAACAGAATTAGGCTCAACTGCTGATTTTTTGTGATACAGGAGTAGATCGATTGCTGGGGCATCAATGTTTTGTTTCCCCGACACCCTTTTTGATATATGAGGCTCATGGAGTCAGATGCCCCTTACCTCTCTTGTAAACTGCCTTCCACTCAGATTCCTCCTTCACAATTTTTGCATTTTAGAAACTTTTATAATTAGAATATAAAAGTTAAAGACTTTGATACAAGTACAGGGTCAGCCTCCTACTATTTTTAATGCCCCTTGTAGTCTCCTTTTTACATTTTTATTATAACCCTTTCCGTTAAGGTCAATTTTCAGTTCGGCCCTTTTAATTTTTGCAGTACGAGTTTTTTTTTTATATGGGCTAAATTGTTTAATTTTAGAGCACCATTCAATTTACCAAAAAAAATATAGAAAAATAGGAAAAAATTCCAGTTGTGGTAACATGGCGATGTAGCAATTTTAAATTTACGTTATTTTTTATAATTTGTCTCCAACAGTCGTGTTTCTTTTTAACTTAGTTTTACAGAATTTAAATCTGTTTGTCCGATTTCTAATCTATTAAATAATTTATATTCCAGTTCTCTGACACTTCCACCTTTTAGGAACATGAAAGCAAGCCTATTTTACACAAATATAGAAAAGTAACCATTTTCTTCTCCGATAAAATGGCTGCAAATAATTTTATTCCAGTGTCAATGAGACCAGAACTGTTGGCCGGAGTGGACTATGAAAACTGGGCAACAGATTCCAAATACTGGATTCCACCACATATACCATATTTGGGGAAAACTTGACCACAGTTCTGTGTAGGAGATTCACAGGGCACTGGTATCCGGAGAACCCAATCAAAGGACAAGCCTATAGGTTCTTTTCTAGATCATTTCCATATTGGTCTTGCAGACGCTCGAGAAGTTTCCAATGTTGTACTAATGGCATCTCATCTCTAATGTCTCATTTTTGTTTTTTAGGTGTATCAGAATCAGTCAATACCGAGATGACAGCATTCTAGAGGCTTGTGCCCTTACACATATAGGATTTCGAGACCTTGCCCTGCCCAAGGAATTCACCTTGTGGATTGATCCCTTTGAAGTATCTTGCCGGTGAGTAGTCGCACTGTATATGATATTCAGTAGATTTGGTGCCAATGATTCCCACGACTTATAATTTCTTATTGATTCATCTTTGGATAGGTTGTGGAAAGAAAATTCCCCCTTCACTGTAGCCAGCTTCGATCCAAGAGCCCCTCGAGGTGAAGAGGTTTCCATTAGACTAGAAGAGGATCAAGAAGAACCTTCTTCTTGTGTTGGTTGACTGCGTCATACAGGTCCCTGAGGACATTGGAGAAACATGGAGTTTATCACCACCATCTCCAACAATCAGTGAAGATGATAGTGGAAATGATGAAGCTCCCAGTTCTCCAGTGGAGCAAATACAGAGGAACACAGGTCCAGATCAAGTAAGAAATCCTTAACATTCAATGATACTTGGGTTGTAGGACAATAACACAGTAAAGGTACATGATAAGACATGGAGTTTGGAATAATTACTTTGAAAAGAAAAAACATTGTATTTCAGCTCACCCGTATGGCAGAATTTACTGCTAGTCTTCAAGTAGGTTGGAAACATTTTTTTTAGTCTACTAAGATGGAAACCGCAAGCCTATGGATTCTAGTCCGGATTAAAATTAGAATTTGAATGAATCCCTCCCGATTCATTTACAGTAATATCTTAGGAGTCTGGAACAAAAGGCTCTTGAATTAGACATCCTGTCCTATCTAAAATATTTCTCATAGAGGTTCTTAAAGATCAGGAAGGATGGGGTTTTTTATTCCCCTTTATTTCTGATCACTGAACCCGATGGTTCATTCCGGACCATTAAATCTCAAAAAGTTAAATTCTGTTTTATATAACTACCTTTAAGATGGAATCCATTGGTTCTACTATCAAACTTTATTTCCTAGATGTGTGATGGCGGGAATAGACTTAAAAAGATGTCCATTACCATCTCCCCATTCACACCAAGCATCAATACCCGAGAGTGGCAGTCAACCTGGCAGGACAAATTCATCATTTCTAATATGCAGTGATGCCCTTTGGTCTTTCGATGGCTCCTCGTGTATTCACAAAAGTAATGTTAGAGGTGATGGCTTACCTGCGCCAACAGGATACCTAGGATACCTATACCCTACCTAGATTTTCTAGTAGTGGGAAGATCTGTCTCGGTGTGAGAACGGTCTTTCTAATACAGTTTTATCCCTGCAGGAGTTAGGATGGATCGTCAATTTAAAAAAATCCAGATTGGTTCCAGAAACCTTCTAGACTCCGTAAGTCAGAAGTGTTTTCTTCCAGAGTCAAAAAATTGACTAATATCAAGTGACAATAGCAAGGAAAAACCCCAAGATGACACTAAGGGAAGCTATGTCTTTACTGGGGTCCCTAACCTCATGTATTCCAGCAGTTCCATGGGCCTAGTATGTTGGATCCTTACAACATGAAATCCTGCATGTTCAAGAGATCTCGCAGGGTCATCTGGAAAGGAAACTAACT
Source organism: Ranitomeya imitator (assembly GCF_032444005.1). Classification (NCBI taxonomy): domain Eukaryota; kingdom Metazoa; phylum Chordata; class Amphibia; order Anura; family Dendrobatidae; genus Ranitomeya; species Ranitomeya imitator. The sequence continues at coordinate 19,422,090 of NC_091291.1, read as the reverse complement.
CATTCCCAAAGTGTAATAGAATCCCTGACCTGGTGGTTGGATATAGACCACCTTTACAGGCGAGTACCCTGGATAGAGCCTTCCAAAATAACCACTGATGCTAGTCCCTCAGGATGGGGTGCCCACATTTGGGGTAATTTAGCACAGGATCTCTGGAATCCTGCAGAGTCACTATTCTTCAAATTGGAAAGTTAAAAAGCTGTTGATCATGCTTTGAATAATTTTCTTCAACAAGATTCTTACATGTGGTCCCTGAATCTGTGGGACAATTCCACCACAGTGGCATATGTGAACCATCAAGGGGGAACAGTGTCAGAAAATCTAATGTCCATAGCAGCAGATATCTTTCAACTAGCAGAAACCCATCTTTCATTCCTAACAGCTCTTCATATCAAAGGGGTAGAGAACACAAAAGCAGACTCAGTCGAAACATGCTACACCAGGGAGAGTGGACTCAACAATTCTATTAAAAAAAAAAAAAAAAAATTATGGGGTACTCCACAAATAGACCTGTTTGCCACCAGAGAGAACAGACAAGTTCAAATGTTCGCCTCCCTGAACAAAAAAAAAAAAAAAAAAAAAAAACCATCCGGACATGCTGGACTATCCCTGGAACTTCAATCTAGCGTATGCTTTCTCAGGATTATGCTGATTCCACTGGAGCTCAGGAAGATCAGTAGGGAAAAAGCAAGGGTGATCCTTATCGCACCCTTCTGACTGAAGAGACCACGGTTCTCTTGTCTGAGCCATGTCAATATGCGACTCTTGGTTTCTACCATCAGATCCGAAGCTGCCATCTCAGGGGCCGTTCTTCCATCCTCAAGTGAAAGGGCTACACTTGACTACGTGGAATTTGAGAGGCAGCTATTGACTTCAAGGGGCTTCTCTGACAACCTTTTTAACACTTCTGTATATTGTAGCAGATTTTTTTTCCTACTTAATAGTAGAGTGTGGAAAAAAAAATTCTTAATTTTCATACGGAACCTCACTAGACAGGCTCCGATCTTTGCCAAACTTGAATTTCAACAGAAAGGTCGAGAACTGGGATTGTCAGTAAACACCTTAAAAGTACAGGTCTCAGCCTTAGGAGCCCTGTATGGGTGCAATATAGCAGGAGATTGATGGGTCACAAGATTCATCAGGGCATGTGAGCGAAGTAATCCAGACCACATTCCACGGTTACCACCTTGGGATTTAAACCTAGTCCTTGATGCTTTAACTAATTCCCCATTTGAACTGCTAGATTCTGTTCCCTTGAATATCTTGACATACGAGGTAGCTCTGTTAGTAGCGTTAACATCAGCCGGAAGGGTCAGTGACATCCAGGCTCTCCATAGACCCACCCTTCCTATTCGTATTCCAAGATCGGGTAATCCTTTAACCAGACCCCTCATACCTCCCTAAAGTGGCGTCTAGCTTTCATTGGCCCCAGGAAATATTTCTCCCTTCCTTCTTTGATACTCCAATAACTACAGAGGAACAAAGGTTCCATAGCTTAGATGTTAAAAGCCATCTTGACCTATATAGAAAGATCTCAGGCCTGGAGGCAGAGTAGGGCTCTGTTTGTGTCCTTTCAGGACCACAGGAATGGACGTGGAGTCACGAAAGCTACATTAGCCTCTCTAATCCACCGGGACATCTGCTTGGCTTATTTGTCAAAAGGCGAAAATCCTCCGGAAGGCATAAAAGACCATACTGCGCAAGCCACGGCATCCTCCTGGGCGGAGAAAACAGACATGCCAATATGTAAGGCCGCCATTTGGTCAACACCTTCCACAACCATTATAGACTCGATCTACCTACATCTTCTGACCTGGGTTTTGGTAGAGCTGTCCTTAACACCGTAATCCCACCCAGATGGTTATCTGAAAGTCTCATGTGGATGCTGTCGTGGCAAAGGGTAAAAAGCCAGATTACTTACCGGTAATGCTTTTAATGAGTCCACGACAGCACCCATTCACTACCCTCTATAATTATACACAATTTTCTACTTTTTAAGCTCACAAATAATGGTTGTATAGAGTGTTTAAGACATTTTTATTTGCAGATATGAATACTAAAACTTTTCAGAGTACAAGAGGAACCGTAAACTAAACTGAGGAGGAGGAGGGGGGGGGGGGACCACCTCCTTTTATTCTGTAGGTTTTCTGTTCCTATGGGCAGATGCAGCGCCCCAGAGTCCTGGTCGCTGCAGTAATATTCTCTAGGGGGAGTGATGTTACGTCTGAAGGCAATAAAGGAGATCACTGCCTAGTATCAAACTACACACTCCAGTCCACCAGGGGGAGCTATGCTCCTAATTATTAGGGCACTCTTCACAATTAGGCAAAACTGGTGGTCTGAATAGGAAGTTAGTCAGAAGCTGACAGTCACCCAAGCAGTACCTGTCAGGCAGACAGAGGAAAAGGAGGAACATCTAGCAGTTGCCAACAGAGTGGTCCCTGACAGGGGTGGGATCCGGTCAGAGGCCTAGACAGAAAGACAGCTGCGACTGCCTACCGATGCGGCAGCATCCTAAGGAAGGACACGAAAGAATTGTATTGTGGAGGGTGAGAAATTAAGTCATAGCAAAAGTAGAGGAAAACCAGAAGGAGTTCTGCCCTACAAAGGCTGCCTCCTTCTGAGGTGCAGGATCCAGTAGCCGGAAAACTAAGGGAGCAATAGTCTCCATGCCTTGCTCCAGAGACCGGCAGGACAGATCATTCCATGCCACCTGCCTGACCTATACCCAGGAGGCACGGTGGCAACTTCTGGGGGCTGGGGTGTGCTAGAGTCACTAAAAAGCCTCAGGCCACCAGTCATGGGTTTGGTCCTATCCATCTGGGGGACAGACAACATCTACAACAGTTGCGAGGACCTTATGAGACGCTCAGCAGTAAGGTACTACAACATCCCAGCACTAGAGGAAGGCCTTCAGACCGGCCAGACTGCCTGCCCTGTGATCTTGTGCTCTGGACTGGATGCTGAACCTTCAGTACAAAAGGTAAAGAGACTGCAACCTTGTGTCCTTTCACTGCGCCTTACACCATCCACACACTGGGAAGCCCTGGGGACATACTTCACCTGTGGGAAGGTATACCATCTAGCTGCCATCACATCACCCCAGCGGACCCCTTAAAGCAGCAGCGGTCACCCTGACCGAATACCACAGGTGGCGTCACGAACATTATCCCTTTAAAGACCTTTCCTTTTTCCTTAATGGACCTCCTGAAGGCCATGGACCGGGTCAGCCACCATGACATGCTCCTTGAGAACTGAAGGGCCCGGTATAGAGTACCCCACTGCCCTACGGGGGCGCTTTAAATCTTTTGGTGTCAAAAACGGGATCTACTCAAGCCTGAAAATCAGGTCATGTGCGCTTAAGAACTGTGCCAGAATACTTGAACTGTGATTTACTAAAGGACTATTGCAAAAGACCGCCAAAATTCCCACCAATACATCAGCCATGAGGAGTGCAGAAGAAGGGAGTGTTGTCGTGGGCATGAACGAACTGAGAAGCGTGAAAAATGGCTGCCCAGTCCAAATATCTCTACCTTGAGGACGTGTCCGTCAGCAGCCGAGAGCCACCTCCTGATCCTTAATGGCAGGCGGAGACAGGAAAAGAAACCGACCCCAGAGAAGAGCGGGAAAAGGATGAGGAAGGAGCCAGCCATGTGGGAGATGCCATGGCCAGCCACCTGGAACCAGAGCATTGGGTGGGAGCAGAGCACTCCCCCAGCCACCTGGAGAGGCACTGCAACCAGGCATCCACCGTTGGCGCCGACTTCCTGCAGGCCGGAGTTGAAGAGCCAATTGACCAGCTCCTGCGGATGAACACCAATGCCGCATACCGGACAACGTCTGCGGTGGACCCACTGGCACCACCACCGACACTGCTTCCAGAACGGCTGCAGATGCCACAGCCAGCAGAACCAACCGACACCGAGGACACTGCTGTGGCAGGTAAGGATGCTGACCCTGCCAGTGACAGAAGAACTGCTGATAGGCCCCATAGCAGCGCCACCTCCCTTCGGTACCCACCGGCTCCAGCACCTTGAGCCTTGGGACCAGGTCACGGGAATGGGGCAATTCATGCAGGCCCCAATTGCGCCTACCACCCTGCTGTGTGAGTTATATGCAGAACAGACTAACGCTGGATGAATCATGGGTCAGACTTTATGCGATTCCCTAGGGCAGAAAAGCAGAAGGGAGAAACCATGGAAGTTTTAAGTTGGGAGGACTACCAGGCCCAGCTCGCCCGCAAGTGGGAGGAAACAGATGAAAAACCATCAGGCCCTGCATAGAGCCTTTGACTAACAAGACTTACAGGATAAAGCCCAGGCCCGCAAGGACTGCACCGCTAACCAGGCCCCACATAAGCAGGGCAGTCACATTTAAACTACAAGGAGGTTGGGGTTTCATCAAGGAGCAGGGACTATGCGGAGGTCTTTGTGAACCAAAGGGATGTGGAATCTCACCTCTGGGAAGGACATCCAGACAGACTTGTACCCGGAGACAATGTCAATTACACCAGGTATTTTGCTGAGAAAGGCTGGTTTGCCCTGAAGTTCATAAGCAAAGGGACACAGAAGCACCATGCTAAAACCCCAGCTATGCCATCTCCCGTGACAACAGCGCCACCATGCGTCAAGACCACTGCCACTACTACCACCACTAGTCACACCTACTTGCACCTTCACTAGAACCATTGTATGCCCTGTCGCTACCATGGAAACTGTTGTGGCTACCGAGCCAACTACAACGGTAACCTGTGCCAAGGTTACCCCTGAGCAGAAATCAGTGGGCACTCAAACCCCCATCTGGAGTGAGTGGGCCCCTCATGTAGCACCTGGTAGCCGCCAGTATCCAACAGGGCTACTTCCACCAGTACTACCTCCAGAGTTGCAATAAAAGGACACGGAAATGTTAACTATGTACAATCTTTTCATTTTTCCTACTTTAAACCCATCTAGGGGTTAGTTAGCTAGTTGGTTTAAACCTTTGCACTTAGAGAAAAATAATTGTTTTGCACTTGAATAAAATTAAAATGTTTGCTTTTGCACTAGATAGTATACCTGTAAGGGTAGCTCCATTTCATAGTTAATACATCTGTTACTAAAATAGTCCGCTATAGAAATAGGTCAGCAATGTAAATAGGTTTTTGTTTGTAACATTCAAGTGTCCTCACCTCTCAAGGGAAGCACAGTTATATTAACTTGTTTTATAGCATTTTGAAAATTGCATGTCTTTTTGCTAATATTTTGGTTTTTTCCCCAGTCCTGGGGTACTGGATTTAATGGGGGGAGGGAGTGCAGCACCCCAGGGTCCTGTTTGTTGCAGTAATATTCTCCTCTAGGGGGAGTGATGTTACATCTGAAGGCAATAAAAGGAGATCACTTTGCCTGGTATCAAACCACACAACACTCCAGTCCACCAGGGGAGCTATGCTCTTATTAGGGCACTCTTCACAATTAGTTAAAACTGGTGGTCTGAATAGGAAGTTAGTCAGAAGCTGACTGGGCATCACTCAGGCAGTACCTGTCAGGCAGACAGAGGAAAAGGAGGAACATCTAGCAGTTGCCAACAGAGTGGTCCCTGACAGGGGTGGGATCCTGTCAGAGGCCTAGACAGACACGGAGCTGCGACTGCCTACCGATGGGGCAGCATCCTAAGGAAGGACACCAAAGAGAATTGTATAGTAGAGGGTGAGAAACAAAGTCATAGCAAAAGGAGAGGAAAACCAGAAGCCCTACAAAGGCTGCCTAAATCTGAGGCACAGGATCTGTTAGCTGGAACACCGAGGAAGCAATCATCTCCATGCCTTGCTCCAGAGACTGGCTGGACAGATAATGCCACGTTACCTGCCCGACCTATACCCAGGAAGCATGGTGGCAACTTGTGGGGGATAAGGCGTGCTAGAGTCCCTGTAAAAAGCCTCAGGCCACCAGTCATATGGGTTTGTCCTATCCATCTGGGGGACAGAGAGACATAACATCCACAACAGTTGTGAGGACCTTATGAGACGCTCAGCAGGGAGGTACTACAACATCCAGGCGCTAGAGGAAGGCTACCAATTTCCACCTGGATAAGGGGACTCTGGACTTGCCTTCAGACCGGCCGGACTCTGCATGCCCTGTGATCTGTGCTCTGGACTGTGGATGCTGAACCTTCAGTAAAAGGTAAAGAGACTGCACTGCCTGTTCACTGCGCCTTTCACCATCCACACACTGGGAAGCCCTGGGGACATCCTTCCCACAGGTGAAGTTATACCATCTAGCTGCCATAACATCACCCCAGCAGACCCCACAGCAGCGTCGGTCACCCTGACCGAATACCGCAGGTGGCGTCATGAACATTATCTCTTTAAAGACCTTTCCCCAATGGACCTCCCAAGGGCCACGGACTGGGTCAGCCACCGTGACATCCCCTGAGAACCGAAGGGCCCGGTACCGAATACCCCATTGCCCTACGGTGGTACTCCACGGATCCCTCATGTGGGTGCTGTTGACTCAATAGAGCATTACCGGCAAGTAATTCTGCCATTTTTAAACTCTGCTAAAACTCCCTTAGTCTTTACGGTACTCATCTATAATAGATTATGCTTATTTATAATTTTTGAAGTGTTCAAAGCTCCACATCTAGGACTATGGTAATAAACCAAGACCTGGCCCTGCCCACGGAATATACCTTATTGAAGTCCAACAGCAAGTTGCTGTGTCCAATATATTTCGATTTGATTGATCGTTTTCAGGACCAAGAGTTATTGACATGTGGACAGCTTGGAGGGGATGATTGTTACTCCTATACAGTGGCATCCCTTGTGTTACAGATGTTTCTTTGGGACCTACAGAGGAACAGCAAGACAAGTACTCTTGTATGATAAATTGCAGGAAAGGTACCTGAAGACCGCATAACATGAAGGTAGTTAATGTCATCAAAGTATTAGTGAAAATGGTCATTGCAGCATTGAGGAAGCTCCTAGTCCTCCAGTGGAGCAAATCTGGTGTAATCCAGGAGCAGATCAGGTACAATGTCCTTTACCCCAGACTCTTGGGGTTACTGGACAACTGTTGGATTTTTCTCCAACATGTTCATGACCTAGTCTCCACTCTGGATTTCTGCATGGAGGGTTCCCCAACTACTTCATACTTCCAGTTGCATATATTCATACACATTTACTCTATAAATGTGTGGGGTGTATGCATGTGGTGTCCTTCTGAAGAGCATCCCAGTAAACAAGCATCAAGAATCTGCAGTTATTTCAATGGCATCGAACTAACATCCATCTCTTCTTCACACAGGTATAACAGCTCTACTTGCCGTATCCGTCTGCTGCTTTTGCCATCCTGAAACTAAGGATATAGCAGGGATTCAGCAGTCAGAGGTACTACAAGTCATCTGGTGCATTGTGTCCAATACTCACTGCTGTATGACCATCCTTAGGACACTAGATGTTCTGGTGAAAGGTGCTATAGCATATAGATGAGTCAGGTCTAGTATTGGGTCTGGCCGCCTGATCTATTCACCCCCTCGTGTGCTGACCAGCTGTCAGTTTATCCGAAGCCAGCTCCCACAATCCCTCTCTGGACCCTCTAGCCAGCCTATAAGACGTGTGTGGGGTGTGTACATGGCGCCCTTCAGCAAAAGTATCCCTGTAGCCAAGTATCCAGTAGCTGCAGTTACTAGGGACAGAAGTCAGGCAACCCTCACTTTCTATTACCCTTTTTGATAGGTGTTCTTGTCCTTGTGCGTTTGTCATCCACATTCACTGCCCCATCCCCTCATCCACATCAGCACCTCATGCACCGCTACCATGCTCTTCACTTAAACAACTAATATTTGATTACCAGAGGGATTAATCATAAATGTCTCACAGGTATCCACTCTATTTATTTAAAATTTAACCTTTATTAGACCTTAATACATATAATAATAAACAACACACCAAGCACCACGAGAAGGAAAACCAGGGGTGTGCCTACCCCTACACTGGCCTAGCTGACCTTACCTATTTGCGGAGGTTGGCACCCTAAAAACCTGCGCAATGGCGCCCCCGCTCCTCGACGGCTCTCCCTGCTCACCCTATAGGGCCCTATAGTGGCAGGAGGTGACAAAGATAATGAATAGGCAGGTGAGAAAGAGAAGAGGTATAGATCTAATCAATAGGTGTATAGACTGATTCTGATGTATGCAATCGTTTATTTAGTCCTCAGGTGGAGATGTTAGATCCTATTTGCAATTACCCTCAATATATATATAGTTAGAATAAACAGTTGTAATAGATAGCTAAATCTTCCAGTGAATATACCAGATGGTGATTGTAGTGAACCTAATAGATTTCACTGATATAATCAGGGAGAGCCGTCGAGGAGCGGGGGCGCCATTGCGCAGGTTTTTAGGGTGCCAACCTCCGCAAATAGGTAAGGTCAGCTAGGCCAGTGTAGGGGTAGGCACACCCCTGGTTTTCCTTCTCGTGGTGCTTGGTGTGTTGTTTATTATTATATGTATTAAGGTCTAATAAAGGTTAAATTTTAAATAAATAGAGTGGATACCTGTGAGACATACCATGCTCTTCACCTTCCTGGAAATGAAAAATTATAAAAAAAAAAAAAAATTGTCCATTAGGCCCAAGAATCACACTAAAACAAGTCTCACATAGCAAATGCAACTTCTCCAGTGATGCTCTAGGAGTGCTGAATGCCTATGGAGGATAACTCGCTCACCAGAAAACTAAATCCACTACAAATTTATGTTATAGGATCTTAACACTGCCCTTCACCTCGCCAAACAGACCTACTTCAAAATCTAACAACCCCAAAAGACTGACATCTTTGACTCCCAAGTCCAAAAACAGGCCTCCATCAGACACTTGTGCTGATCTGGCCTCCCTTTACAGAGACCATCCATCAGGAAATCCACTCCCAGCCACTAAGTGCTGTGACTCCCATCCTTCCCTGCATCTCCTCTGGCTCTCTGCACATTTGACCCCGTCACAGAAGAAGTCTCCAGGCCCCACTCTTCTTGTCCTACTACATGCACTGACCCCATTCCTTAACATCTCCAGTCGTCACTACTCACCTAACTAAAATCACAGTCTCCCTCTCGTATTTTCCCCTCCTTCAAACACTTACGCCATTATTTAGAAAACCTTCTCGATCCATGTTGCACAAACAACTAGAGATCAGTCTCCAATCTCCTTCATCTCAACTCTAGGAGCGCCTGGTCTGTTCCCACCTTACCCGTTACCTCTCCTAGATCCATCACAGTCCAGCTTCCGCCCCCTACATTCTGCACTCAAAGTAACCAACCACCTTCTGACAGCAATGCAGTGACCACTCTGCTTCTTAACCTTTCTGCAGCTTGCGACACTGTTGACCACCATCTCCTACCCTCTAGGTTTTAATCAATAGGCATAAAGGACACTGCCCTCTCCTGGGTCTCTTCCCATCTTTGACAGCTCCTTAAATGCATCGTTCCTGGCTCCACTTCCTTTCACTGTTGGTTCCCTAAGGGTTCAGTCCTTGGTACTTTTCTTTCTATATGGCCCCAATTGGACAGACCATCAGCAAATTTGGCTTTTAGTACCATCTTTGTGCTGACGATAACCACACAATACTCTGCTGTACTACAGAACACCAGTGACTGCAGTCTCCAACATCATGTCTGCTCTTTGAAACTCAACCTTTCCAAAACTGATCTTCTGTTCCTGCCATCTGAGGACCTCTCTAAACCTAATATCTCCCTCTGTGATACCACAGCAACAGGCACGCTCTCTGGGTGTTCTGTTTGTATATGGGAGGTAAAGGAGAGATTGGTGTCAGTCTCTTGCTGCTTACACCCATAGAAGGTCTCTAGAATCCACAACTGTCACCTTGGGGGTGGGGAACCCCTCACCGTTGCCCTCATCCAGTCCCGCGTGGCCTACTGTAATTCTCTATTAATTAAACCCCCCCCTCACCAGTCCATCCTTAATGCAGCTGCCAGGGTCATCCATCTGGCTAATCGGTATTCAGATGTGTGCTCGTGCCGATTCATTATAGGATCCAATTTATACTGCTTGTTCTCACCCACAAAGATCTCCAGTGGCACTGCACTACATTTCCTCCCTCATTTTTGTCTATTGACCTATCCCCTCGTTACGCTCGCAAGTGACTTTCGACTAACCTCTGCACTAATCCATACCTCCCACTCCTGGCTCCAAGACTATGAGTAGCACCAATGATCTGGAATGCTCTGCCCCAAGAAATCAGGACTAACCACAACTTACGGTTTTAGGTGCTGCCTAAAAAACACCCACATGTGTTTAGAGCAGCCCATCAAGTTCCATCAAACACCACTGAACCCAAGATGTAGATGTACACATACTGGCTGGTGACAAACTTGTGAAGCAATTATCAGTCCCCATTCCGTCAAGATGGCTGGACCATCATTGTAAATGAGCACCTGTAATTTGTGTCTCCTGATTCTCATTGTAGACTTTTATGAACAGGGCAGTCTTAATTTGCTTTAATTATTGTATTATATTTAATGTTACTTATGACTTATATGGTCTGTTGAATTGCAAGTCTCTGGAATATGCTGTAGCTATATAAAGAATTACTCTGCCTGAAGGATACAGGTTCCTATAGTGACAGCATTATACAGTTAGCCAACAATTAAGCCACCAGTCAGCATATTTAGAAAAAAAAAAACTTGGTGGAGATACAAAAGAATGCAGCGTACCGATATCTTCAGAAGACCAGAAAGGACTAGACTACGGGGAAGTCAGTGGGTCTGCACTAGCTCTAATGGATGGGATAGAAAACTCCTATATCCTGAAGTAGTTCTAAGAATTCCCCATGTTGGACTTTTATGGCTTTTATTTTCTTGGTGTAGAATGATTTAATAGGGGGAACAAGGCTGAGTGTATTTGGAGGCTTGTGGTCTAATGTATTGGGATTTTGCACTGCCCAAGGAGTTCACCTTATGGATTTACCCTTATGAAGTTTCCCGCTTGTCATTAGTTGCCTTGTATAGAATATTCATAAGGTTGGGTTCTTGATAAAGATTAGTCTTTAGTCACAAGCAAATTGGTTGAAAGCGTTCCTTAGATTCAAGGCTAGTGAGGAGAGCTGCTGCAGTGGCTTGGGTCTGGAAGGCTTATGAGGAGCCATTTTATCCTAGTTGGGCCAGGCCTTGCATTTGATAAGCAAGTGATCCTAAATTAGCTAGTTCCACTATAAGGCAGGACTGCTTTTATTAAAAGCTGTCAAGTTTCCACAAGCCACTCTGCTTAATGCCATAACGGCAAGGGGTATTTTTGGTTTTGAATTTTCATTTTTTGCTCCTCTTCCCAGAGCTATAACTTTCAATATGGCCATGTGAGGGCCTGGTTCTTTTGCGGGACAAGTTTTAATTTTGGATGACGCCATTGGTTTTACCATGTTGTGTACTAGAAAATGGGGAAAAAAAAATATAAAATTCCAAGTGCGGTGAAGTTGCAAAAAAAAATAAAAAAAAAGTGCAATCCCACAGTAGTTTTTACACTAGGTTCACTTAATGCTTGAACTGAGCCGTTATTATGATTCCCCGGGTCAGTAGGAGTTCATAGACATTTCTGGGTTCTCATCTAAGTGGTGAAATTTGAACCATTTTCCAATACCTGTAATGTCTATTTTTTCAGCATAGTGGGTTTGGAAAGGGATTATTTTTTGTGCACCAAGCTGACATTTTTAATGATACCATTTTGGTGCCAATATGATCTTTTGATCGCCCGTTATTGCATTTTAATGCAATGTTGTGGTGACCAAAACATTTCTGGCATTTTCACCTCACTACACCTTTAGCGATCAGGTTAATCCTTTGTTATTGATTTGGCATCTGTTCAGAATCGCCCAATGTGTATATTTGATTTTTTTTTATTTTGTTTTGAATGGGGGAGATTTGATTTTTTTTTTTTTTTTACTTTTGGCATGCGTCAATATTCTATGGGAGACAAAGCTGCCATCGCCTGTATATAGCAGTGTCGATCAGGTTATCAGTTTGCATGAATCTAGCTGAATCACTCACTTGCTATGAGCGCTGACCACTGGGTGGCGCTCACAGCAAGACAGCAGTTACAACCATAGAGGTCTCCAGGAGACCTCTCGTCATGCCAACCCATTGGTGACACGTGATCACATGACAGGGGTCACCGGTGGGCGGATTTCTGGCACTATTGCTGGAAGCGCATTTTAAATGCTGCTGTTGGCGGCATTTAACAGGTTAATAAACGCAGGTGGATTGCGATTCCACCCACGTCAGCTGACACGTGGCGGGAAAGAGGTGGGCTCACTGCTGGATACATACACACAGGACCACTATATTCTTGGGACTTGGACATTACACAGTAAAGGTTGTGAAGCAGCCACATTTTTTTTATTTAATTTTTTTAAACAAATCTGCATTTATGTCTGTGGAACAGATGAGTTCTTAACCGAGTTAAGAAAACACATTGTTATTTTAAGCTTGAGGTGGACTACTACACCCAGCAGTGGGGCACTGCCATGGGGACCAGGTTCATGCCTAGTTAAGCCAACCTATATGATGGCAGATGGGATGAGGATGCCATCTACCCTGGGGCAGGCTACGCACAGACCTTGTCCTCTGGCAAGGTTTTCTCGATGATGTAATGTATTTGGTCAGGTGGCCCACAAGCACTGAACCAGTTTTAATTATATTAATTTTTTTATTTTTTTATTTTTTCCTATTAGCACTGATTTTATTAACTTTTTAGATTTAAATATTTTTATATAGAGGATCTTGCTATTCATGCTCAGAATCTGAAGGTTTGATTCATCCAACAACTATGTTTTAATTGACAGTTGTAATTTTCCTGGTTGACTGTTGAATGTGCCAAAGAGCCAAAACATGAGGATTTCTTGCAACTGCTTCAAAATAAATAATTTTAGGAAGAGGTATGACATGTTAAAGATTAAAAAAATAAATCTGGAAAGCAAATCGTTAAGATTTTCTAAATTGCAACAACAATTCTAATACAGGAAAGATATGTCTTGCAGACATTTGATAAAAATCAATCATAGATACTAACAGGAGACAAGCATCCAACATCAGTGCCCAGGAGAGAAAGGCCATACAGTCTCTGAAAACCAGCAAAGAAATCATCATCAAACCTGCTGACAAGGGAGGTGCAGTAGTCATGATGAACACAGACTATATGAGGGAAGCAAACAGACAACTTATGGACACACTACTACAAAAGAATGGAGTCGGATCCTACACAGAACTATTACAAGGAACTAAATAAGTTGGTATCTTGTCTGCCCGACTAATCCATAAGAGCCAATGACCTGATACCAGAAAGTCCAAGAACAGACATTCTACATGCTCCCAAAATCCACAAATCTGGAAACCCAGGAAGACCAATTTTTCATGTGTGGGCACCTTACTGAGCAGGTATCTGGATGGGTAGAGGGTATTCTTAAACCCCTGGTAAAGGATACACCCAGCTTCATTCAGGACACAACTGACCTATTGAATAAACTATCAGCAATAGGTCCTCTACCAGAAGGAACCATCGTGGCCACCATGGATGTGGAATCTTTGCACTCCAATATCCCACACCAGGATGGATTACATGCCTGCAAATTCTTCCTGGAAAACAGGGACTGATGCGGATTCTGTGGTGAAACTTATGAAATTCATCCTCACCCACAATTACTTTGAATTTGACAAGAAGATCTATCTACAGGAGACTGGCACAGCGATGGGAAGTAAAGTGGCCCCACAGTATGCAAATCTTATCATGGCCAAGCTTGAAAGCGACTTTGTCCTCCTTTCCCATCAGGCCTCTGGCCTACTACTGCTACGTTGATAATATTTTAATCATCTGGATGGAGTCTGAGCCGCAGCTAAAGACGTTCCATGATCAGTTTAATCAGTTTCATCCTACCATCAACTTGACACTCAACTACTCCTGCACTGAAATTAACTTTTTGGACACCATCATTAAGTTACAGAATAATAATAAAAGACATCCCTGTATCAGAAGCCAATCGACCGCCCAACATACCTTAAATGGGACAGTTTCCATCCATCAAAAAAAAAAAAAAAAAAAAAACATGGCTCTACCTGTGGCAATACGTTTGCCCCTGGATCACAGCATTATGGACATGAAATTACTTGTATTAAAAAGGTAACTTCAAATCCCAAAGAGACAGAAGAATAAGTGAATATAAACTGATGATTACCTTTGACAGTCTTAGTGCAGGAATGAATGCGTTGCATGGATTTTTGTCTTTACATCAACTAAGGAATTTTGCTTTTCTGTGTTTCCCACAGCCAATAATCTGAAGCCGATGGATTTTCGGACACGAGGCCAAACTTGGTTGTCTCGTCTAAAGGAGGTTTTTAGGGAGGATTCTGACGGTCTTTTAACCACAAGTGGTGGTGATTCCAGGGAGAGAATTGTCAAATTGAAATCTTTGCTGCACAGGCGGACAAGACTGGTGGAATAGAGCCACCTTGGGGCAGTACCTGGCCCGCGGTCTGATTCCGAGGGGCTTACGTGTCCAGATATTTCCATCTTTCCCCGTTGAGGATGAATCATTCAGATCTGAGTGGGAATCAATTGCCACGAAATGCTCCAGAGGGTTCATTGAACTGCTCATGAAATTGGACGCAAGTAGGCCGAGTTGGAGGGGGAGATTGACACTATTCAAAGTGCTATAAAGGACGATTTGACCACAGATGCACTGGAGAAATTAAATAATGATCTGGATAATGATTGTCAAATGGGAACAAGAGATTAGTGCCACTAAGACAAAAAAATTAAAGAGGGATAATGCAGATTACCGTGACAATCGATTTAATCGCTGGAGGATGGGGGAAGAAAAAAACCCGCCCAGTGTCACAAATGAGATCAGGATCCATATCATCCGCTACATCAATGAATGAATCAAGTGTGGCCTCTGACCAATCTAGAACCCATGGGGATGGAGGTAGAAAGATACTACCTAATAGAGCGGCAAAAGGGAAATCCAATAACAAAGAAAATTCACCTCCCCACCATCCTATGAACGTTAGGCGAAGGGTACTAATTTAGAGGTGATTAATCTGTCGACTCATTCTTTATCTAAAACACAAATTGAAGTCCTACAAGTGGGTCTTAATTTTGTTCCATCTAACAGATTTGATTTCTTTACAGTTGTAAAAGACACCCACTTATTTTGCCACAAATTGCTCCTTAAGAGACTACACGGTCAAAAAGATCTTGGCGAGAATTTGGCAAATGAGGCGGAGGCCCAGGCCTTATTAGCACTGGAGGATCTACTCAAAGAACAGCAACCTGATTTTATGGGTAAATTTCCTTCTTCACTCATACCTAGGTCAACCACATTCCCCCCCTTGTCTGTGTCCACAGGAGGATATCTTTTGTAGACTGGTCATTGAAGATCTAACTAAACTATCGAGGGGAGTATACAATGATAACTTGACAGTATGCCAGAGAAGGGCACCAAGAACTGCAAGAGCTAGACTCCGTAGTTATCAAACCAGCTGACAAGGGGGGAGGGAATGTCGTTATATGGCCAATTGACAAATATGAGGAGGTTTTGCGGCAGTTAAGAAATAAAGACACGTATCGCGTGTTACCTCGAAATCCCACTCAGATCTTTACTGATGAACTGGCACGTATCTTAGAGCTGGCGAGTGGGTTGGGTGCTGCCCCAAGG
Source organism: Ranitomeya imitator (assembly GCF_032444005.1). Taxonomy (NCBI): domain Eukaryota; kingdom Metazoa; phylum Chordata; class Amphibia; order Anura; family Dendrobatidae; genus Ranitomeya; species Ranitomeya imitator. The sequence goes on along the minus strand of NC_091291.1, from coordinate 19,406,401 downwards.
AGGGTGTTGGATGGACTGATGCCTAGGTTCCCTAGAACCGCTACCTTCTATGCCCTGCCCAAGGTGCACAAAGATGCTGTAAACCCATCGGGAAGACCAATTGTCTCTGGCATAGGGGGTTGTGTGACAACATCTGTAAGTTTGTGGACTTCTATTTGAAACCCTTGGTGGAGACGCTTCCCTCCTATGTCAGAGACACTACTGACGTATTGAGGAGGGTTGATGGACTGTCTCGAGGCGGGTATGATTGTCACTATTGACATTGAATCGCTTTACACATCGATTAGACATGAGGATGGATTGAGGGCGACCTGTTTTTTCCTTGAGAATACCAACTTGGATGGCCACCTTTCTGAATTTATTTTGGAGTTACTGGAATTTATTTTAACCCTCAATTAAATTGTTTTCAAGGATAAATTTTATTTGCAATTACAAGGCACTGCGATGAGCGCGGCGTGTGCTCAGTCGTACGCAAATTTATTTTTGGGGTTCTGGGAGAGACATATCTTCCAGGGGGATGGGGCACACGCCGCAGACCCAGTGGTAGGCTGGTTTCGCTACATTGACGATGTTCTGATGATTTGGAACGGTAGCGAAGCCAGCCTACCTAAATTTATGCAGGAGCTGAACCATAACACGTTTAATTTGAAGTTTACTTATTCTTGGCACAAAAAAAACAATTAATTTTCTTGACATTACTTTGTGTGTTGCCGAGGATGGTTCCATCGAGACTGATCTCTACCGTAAAGAGATATCGGTAAATGCATTATTGCATGCATCCTCGGCACACAATTATTCTGTTATTAAGGCCATCCCAGTTGGGCAGTTCTTGAGGAACAGACGGGTCTGCTCCACAGAGACCCGCTTCGAGAGGCAGTCTGCCATCCTAACCGAATGGTTCCGGGCACGGGGATACAGTCGTCAGTGCATCAGGGCAGGGTATGGGAGGGCCAAGTCCACACGCAGGGCAGATCTATTGTTGCAGGCCAAGAGACCTAAATCTGACGATGACTCTGGGGTCAGATTCATTTCTACGTCCAATTGCCAATGGAACCGCATTCGGGAAATACTCAAACATTGGCCCGTGTTACGGAGTGACAATGTATTGGCCACAGATCTGACAAACTCCCCTGATGACAGCGCAGGGGTAAAAATCTAAAAGACGCCTTGGTGATGAGTCACTATATAGCCAAAAAAAAAAAGAGAACAAAAACTTTATGGATGGGAGTAGTCCGAGACGGGGATCTTTCCCATGCGGGTCATGTGTCGCGTGTCCGAATGTCAGATGTGGGACCTTCAGGACTTCAGATGGGAGCAGGGAATTTAAAATACGAGATTATATCTCATGTAATACATCTTTCGTAATATATTATGCCACCTGTCCCTGCTCCCTGTCGGTCTCACATCTAGGGAACTTAAAATTCGGACACGCGAGCATGTACGTGACATTTTGGCTGCCAAAGAAGTGGTAGATGTGTTGGGCTTAAAAACTTTGCCAAGACACTTACGGGCGTGCCATGGATCTGACCCCAGAGGCCTTAAAGTAAGAGGCATCGAGAGGGTACATAGTGGGATCAGGGGTGGCAACATGGCCAAGTTACTCGCCCAACGTGAGTGTTGGTGGATTGTCACCCTTGATACCCTGGCCCCGAAGGGACTTAACGAAAAATTAAGCTTCGCTCCGTTCCTATGAGTAATAGGGCCTAGTATACATAAGAGGAAATTTGTACACCCTATTGTCTTGTCTGTTGTGGCAGTGCAGCATGTGATATGGTAAAAATGTAGGCAAATTTGTCTAGTCATTCTCTCCCTGTGACTCATACTGATCCACCACTTGTTCTTTTAATGTGTTTGTATTAATATTTTGTCTTGTGTTTGTTTTTATTTTAGTGACTTTAGGTTATGTCCACGGCTTTGGATGATATCTAGGCTGTACTATACTCCCCTTCCCCCACATTATACTCACTAAGTGAAAAAAGAAAAAAAGAAAACGTAAAAGGAAAAGTGAAAGAAAAAGAATAATCATGTCTTCATTATAACTGTCGTTTTTGTTTTATGTGAATGTATATATCATTCATTGCACTGGCCACTTTAATGTATGGACTGTTATGTATGTTTGATGGTATGTTTCTTGTTACAGATTTAGTCTTATGCCTGTTCATGATTAATTATTGGTGCATATATGGGGCGTTTTTGCCCCATTCCTAATGTCCAGTTCTTTACTGCACTCCATTGCACTTTATTCTGTGACTATCACATGCGTTTATGTTGGTTTCGGGGGGTGGGAGTATCCAACCTTTTTAATCTACCTCAGTATGGCTGCTGCCGTGGTCTTCTCTAAAATGGCTGCCGGAGGTGCGCATGCCCGCTGCCGCCTGGAGTGCTCATCACTCGCTGGAGCCATCTGTAACAGTGGGGCGCACGTCACATGACGTCTATGGGTGGACTTCCGCCTTACGCCCGCCCTGCTGTGATGGCTCCAACGGTGACGCGCCCCGGGCGCTACCGCGCATGCGCCAGCGTTCCGGCCATTTAAACAGCACGAGACTGGCTATTTATGCACCCCGCTGAGAAAGCGAATACGCGAAATGCGCGTCCGGGGTGCCAGGCAAGGAGGGGGCACTTCACTGACTATTATGGGTAAGCTGGATCTTTGATTTACTGCACTTAGTACATTATATCTGTGCGACTTCTTTTGAAGGGGATACCGGCTGGACCCTATACATGTGATCCTATGCTTTAATCCCTTTGGTGGTAAACGAATGAGGGACGTATTTTCACCTTTTATCCCCACCTATGCCTGGCCATTGTCATGTCTCCTTCCTATGGTCTCCTTTTTAATGCATAGTGCATATGGCACTTCTATATTAAATAAAGATTTTTATATTTTTAGAAATATGTGGTTTTGGACATTTCTGCACCGTTGTTTTGTTATATTCTGTCTGGAGCAGTCCCGACATTGTCGCCTGTTGGGCATTTTGGGAGAACTAATTGGTTTTGTTCTCTGCCATTTTCTACCGTGGTGCTTCATGATCCATTTATTAATTATTTATCCAAACATTGTGGAATGTCATGAAGGTTCTGTGCACAATAAGGTGGAAATGGTTTTAGATATTAACCAATAACAATGGCGGAAAGATATTAAGCTGATGTCACGTGCTGAAAGCCGATTTTTATTCTGGATACTTTGATTCCAAGGGGGGTTTAATAGCAAAGTGGAACTGATTTTTATTATTAGTCCACCATGAATCAGTCTAAAGCCCCACCATTACCGGTAGGACCATCCCTGAAGGAGGAAACTGCAGGTTCCAAAACATGTTGGAAGGAAAGTTGCCCCTCTGTACCAACAGGAGTCACACAGACATCACGTGCCTATTGATGTCACAGGTCCTGTACTTCCATCCAGCACACAGCATGATCAGCGGGACCGGTGCTCCATTGGAGAAGGTGCCCAGAGTAGCTGCCACCAGACAGAACAGCACTCATCTACCAGAATGTTTAGACTGCAATGTCTTGGAGTTCTCCATCATTGCCCTACCGAGCATATGGCGGGACAGGTACTTCTCTCCTCCCTCACCTTTATTTCATTTGTTTTATGCTTTTTGGAAAGGACTATTCCCAACATCTATACCGCCGAGCTTGGCAACTTCGACCAACGCCCGCACTAGTGCACTGTTCCAGGCGAATTCTTTATGTTAACTGATCTATAGAACATGAACATCCACTTTTGTCAGTTGATTGATTCTTACTAACTTTGGCACCATCTACAGCTATCGCAGCTAATCACTTAGCCTTATGTAATTAACTTACGGCACGATGCCTTTATTCATTTATTCCTCACCCTGGCTGCTATTTTAGAGGTCCATAGATTTAGCCTAACCATGCGGCGTTTGTAAGCGTTCTCCTAGACATCTGTGAACTTCTCACAAAGACAAGAGGTTTAAGTGCAAATTTATCATTATATTGAACAATTCCAAGTGACAATATTGTGGCTATTTTGCCGCTAGACCCTTGTGAACGCCAGCGCCATTAATCAGCCATTTTATAGGTTTTATTTTCACATGGTGTGGTTTTTTGTCATGGAGCTGCCGGCTGCTGTGTGCAAGTATGTACATTCTTTATCAGTGGGTTGTACATTTGCCACATGCATAGGATTTTTTTTTATTCACTTCTTGGTGAATATGGGTAATTTACCTTAGCCCGATGCAATATACAGAGTAACTCACCGACAGTGACTATCCACAACAGTGTAATCCATACAGGGTTAATCTGGTGTAAAGTACCATTTTGGCACGTCTGCAAATTGAGCTCTTGATGCATAGGCTTTATTCCCTTTGACAATAGTTGCGCATCACAAGTCTTCTACCGCTGTGTTTTTAGAAAACCAAAGGATGCACCTGACCTGCCCAGTCTGCTATAAAGTAACAGACCGACAGGTCAAACATCTCCGAACAGTGCACCAAGGAGAGGACAGCTACTCTGGCTGATGCAAGGGACAGAATTTGCAACATCGCATTCCAAAGGGATAACAATGGATTATGAGGAAATCGTGTCATTCCGAACCTTGGGGAACATTCTCCCTTTCCTGGAGGATAGAGGGTTCCTCAAACTCCACAAGCCAAGTGCGACCAGGTAGGCTCCACTTTAGCCTGTCAAAGTTCTAGATACATCACATGACTAATAGTAACCAATATTCGTGTTGAACGATTTGATCGGCCCAACTTCAGGGTGGATCAGGCACTTTTTTGGTAGATAGGGGTTAGGGCTGATCCCTGATTTTTCAGTCTGATTGGGTGGATGCTTTTGACCCCATCTAACTCAGGATCGCTCATCACTAATTGATATGCATGTCCTGTAATCAGGTGGCTTTTTTTTTTTATAACAAACAGGACTGTCCAAGTTGAGGAGGAGCAGCCTGACAAAGCACCTGCAGAGGAATGAAGAGGACTTTGAAGTTTCCCAATAAAGCGAGAGTTATGCATGTATATATAATATGTCAATTCTCGAGAAGACCAGAGATAACCTGAAGAGTGAGTTTATGCTTTGTCTTCTCATTACGACACTATCTGATTCTCCATGTTAGGGTACCGTCACACACTGCCATTTCGATCGCTACGACGGTACGATTCGTGACGTTCCAGCGATATCGTTACGATATCGCTGTGTCTGACACGCAGCAGCGATCAGGGCTCCTGCTGAGAATCGTACGTCGTAGCAGATCGTTTAGAACTTTCTTTCATCGCTGGATCTCCCACTGGCATCGCTAGATCGGTGTGTGTGATACCGATCTAGCGATGCGTTCGCTTGTAACCAGGGTAAACATCGGGTTACTAAGCGCAGGACCGCGCTTAGTAACCCGATGTTTACCCTGGTTACAAGCGTAAAACTAAAAAAAAAAAAAAAACAAACAGCACATACTTACATTCTGGTGTCCGTCAGGTCCCTTGCCGTCTGCTTCCCGCACTCAGTGACTGCCGGCCGTAAAGTGAAAGCAGAGCACAGCGGTGACGTGCTTTCACTTTACGGCCGGCAGTCACAGTGTGGGAAGCAGACGGCAAGGGACCTGACGGACACCAGAATGTAAGTATGTGCTGTTTGGTTTTTTTTTTTTACGCTGTTAACCAGGGTAAACATCGGGTTACTAAGCGCGGTCCTGCGCTTAGTTACCCGATGTTTACCCTGGTTACCCAGGGACCTCGGCATCGTTGGTCGCTGGAGAGCTGTCTGTGTGACAGCGACCACACTACGATTTACCTACGATCACGGCCAGGTCATATCGCTGGTCGTGATCGTAGGTAAATCGTATAGTGTGACGGTACCCTAAAGCCACTATTTGGTCATGAATTGCCATCGCAAACATCAGGACCACACAATCATGATCTGAGGGCACCATTTGGGATAAAGAGGAAGCCCCCCACACTGTTAACCATTTATATGAAGTAGTTACTATTGACAGCAGCATCTAAGGCAGTGGTCCCCAACTCCAGGCCCGCCAACAGTGCAGGTTTTCAGGATTTCCTTAGTATTGCACAGGGGTTGGAATCATCACCTGTGCAGATGATCACATTACCACCGATGCAATACTAAAGAAATCCTGAAAACCTGCACTGTTGGCGGCCCTCGAGGCCTGGAGTTGGGGACCCCTGATCTAAGGGGGTTAAACATTTGGACGGTGCAAACACTGCTCATGGCTGATGAAGCAAGTTGTCAGCTATAGTGTCCAGCCAACAACTGCTGGATTGTCACCTGTATGGGGAGGCTATTCTCTTATATCTCAGGTCAGTTAAAAGACGTATCGGCGGTCATTAAGGGGTTAAACCAGGGTGTGAACAGCCGAAATTGCATTCCCAGCACCTTTCCCTAATGGAACTGGATGAGAGGCTGACCGGGAGCTGGTGACGCTGAAGATACTGATGGGACACTGTCCATCCAGAGATATGGCAGGGATTACCAGGAAAAGGGACACAGCTGATTGGGAGGATAGGAGCTGCCCGGAAGGCAAGGAAAGGTAGGTCTGTTTAACCGATGCTGCCTATGATGAATCTGCTGCTGTCCAGTAAAGTTAGTTGTTGGAGAAAGACCTTGTCTGAAGTCATTTATGGGCTCATGGATGCAGAGCCAGTGTGACAGCAGCTGAAGGAAACCTGTCACTGAGTTCTGCTGCATATGCAGCAAATAGAGGCACTAATCTGTGAGGCTCCAGGGTTGGGAACAATACAGCCAGTTGCCACAACCACCACCCTGGCCGCCTTACATAGCCGCAAGTGGAATATTGAGTGTACAGGAAACCCCATCAGTGGCAGCAACTCCATATAACCTTGCACACTTGGCATGAAGGATATAGGACTTTAGTGATATTATATTGGTAACCAACAGTTACATAAACCACAAAAAAACAAAAACAGGCAGATACTGGACCTCTAAATTTTTTTTTTTTTTTTTTTTTAGTGTCTGGAGGTGCCTCAAAAGGTCAAAACTACAGGCAAGTTTGAGGGCCCACACCAGATCTAATGGATGGGAGAGAAGATTCCCATATTAGTCCCAAAGAATATAATTTCTTTACTTTGCAATATTGGCATCTTCTATATTGGCTAATTTTTGGCTCTTGGGTGTAGTTTGGATATACAAGAAACACTGGGATGAGAACATCTTAGAGGCTTCTGCTCAGTGGTATAATATACTATGGCCTAGCACTTCTCATGGGACTCACCATGGAGTCTGACGTTGAGTAGTCACTTGTCAAAAGAATTGATTGTCAATTTTCAGGATGTTATCCATAGCCAAACTAAGATATGCTTATGTTGAGGATAGGAAATTAACCCAATTCAAGTGGTCAGCCTTTATCCGAGATCCCTTAATTTCCAGATGTTTCTTCAGGACCTGCAAAGGAACAGCAAGACCCTTCCACTTGCAGACAAACACCTGAAGACAATATGAAGCTCATCATCAAGTATTAGCGTAGATGGCGATACCTGCATTGATGAAGCTACAACTACACCAGTGTCCGACCCATAGGAGCCAAATGGGTGATGCCCACCATCACTGTTTTGTACCTTAATGTTGGAGTAAATCAGCTGTGTTAATATTTGAAGAAGGCACTACATTTGGTGTTTTCAAGGGTGTATGGATGACCAGTTTCTCATTTTTGGCAGCCTTTGAGTATAGGAGCACTACTACACGATCTGAAGAATGCATGAGGTCCTCCTACACGTCTAATACAGGATGCATCCTAGTCAGAGTCCATAATTTTTGGCAGTTCTTGTTTTTCAGTAATTTGAATTTTTTTACTGTTACGCACTATAAGTGTGGATGTTAATTGCTGAGTTTTAACAGCAAACCCCTTCCTAAATGGATTCTCAACATCCCTTATGGGCAATACTGGAGAATTAGGAAGAATTTCATAAAGGATTTTTATAATGAAGCAAACATTTTGGAGAAGCGTTTTCAACAAAGGCCACCCAAAAAAAAAAACTTATTAAATGATGCCTTCTTGAAAGTGAACACTTTCCCAGCAAGATTGCAAGATTGTGGGGTAGTTACTTGCACTAATGTATTTTCTCTAGATTTCAACAACCTTTGGTGAGTGCAAAAGAGGCAGCTATTTTTTACAGATGGGCACCTGAAGACCTTTGAGGAAGATGGAGATATTTCTGAAGCTTACAACCATACGCATCAGCAAGAAGGAATTTCCAATCTGAAGTTGATCAATGGCATGCTTATAGGGATGACATTATTGGGTGATGTAGAGGAGAGCGCTGAAGGCAAGTCTCATCTTCAGCCATAGGCAGCCCTGCCACCCATCTTTCATTGAAGTGGAGATAAGCAATGATCCATTATGGAAGATGTTCGGTCAATTAGTTTTAGTTATCACTACCATTGAGACTGTAAGTTAACTAAACTTGTCTGTCTAAGGCTGGTTTCACATTTGCGTTTTTTGCCGCTGCGTTTTAGCGCTAAAAAACGCATTTGTTTTTTTTCCTATACTTAAAATTAAAAACACATGCGTTTTTTTGCATGCGTTTTGTTGCAGAAATGCAACATGTAGTAATTTCTAGCGGTGTTTTTTGCCGCAAAAAAAGCATGCTTTTTTGCAGCAAAAAAATGTATTGCTGTATGTAAACGCATGCGTTTGCATGCGTTTTTAAATGCATGTGTTTTAATAGAAAAACAAGAATAAACACTGATAAGCCACCCCCTAACCCTAAGGGATCCTAACCCTAAGGGATCCTAACCCTACCTATCTGTTTATTTTCTAGTTTCTTTTGATGATTGGCAGCTGTCACTTCTCATGCGTTTCAAAAACGCGAACGCAGGAAAAAACGCATGAAAAACGTGTCAAAACGCTGTGTTTGTTTTAAAACATGCAAAAACGCATGTGTTTAAACGAGTTTTCTTTCCACCACATGCGTTTGCAACGCTGTGTTTTGAAACGCTAATGTGAAACCAGCCTAAGACGACAGATCTACAGCAAGTCAGGACAGAAGAATGAAGGAGACCAAGAAGTAGTGAAAGAAGGAAATCAATGCAGGAGAACTCGATAAAGATGAATGCTTCAAGAAATTCCTCAAGTACCCAATAAGACTAAATGAGCCTATTCCATCACTAACCATAGGCAAATCAATCAGCCAAGACAGATTGGTAATGGCATCTTCTATTCAAATTCTATCGTTTGCCTCCATGTCTTATGGCATTGTGCTCTTATGCATAAATGCTTACGGAATCTAACACATTCTTAGAGCACTTCAGGCACCCTCCAACAAGATGACCAGTTGCCTACATTAACAGCAAACTTTGAAGATATTTGCAGCGCCCCAGGGTCCTGGTTGTTGCAGTAATATTCTCCTCTAGGGTGAAGTGATGTTATGGAGGCAAAGAAGGACAACTGAATCCAGGCATCACAAACATGCAACACATTTCATACTCCAGGCCACCAGGGGGAGTTATGCTCCTATTAGGGCACTTCACACTTTGGTAAAACTGGTGGCCTGGAGAGGAAGTAAGGCAGTTGCTGGCTGAGCTTTGCTCAGGAAGTTAGTCCCTGGCAGGGGTGGGAGCCTGTCGGAGGCCGAGACAGAAGGATATGGGGCTGTGCCTGCCCTAAGTGTGGCAAATCCTAAGAAAGACACACGAAAAGAGAACTGTATTGTAGAGAGGGTGAGGTAGTCATAGCAAAGGAGTGGATACCAGGAGGAGTTCTGCCCTACACAGGCTGCCTCCTTCTGAGGTGCAGGATCCTGGTAGCCGGAACACTGAGGGAGCAACAGTCCTCTATGCCTTGCTCCAGAGACCAGCAGGACAGCTAGTTTCATGTTACTGATCCGCCCCTACACCCAGGAGGCAAGGTGGCACCGCTTAGAGGCTGGAGCATGATACTCTACAACATCTTAGAGGACCTTACAAGAGGCTTAGCAGTAAGGTACTACAACACCACAGCGCTAGCGGAAGGCTACTGATTTCTAACTGGACAAGGGGACTCTTGACTTGTGGTGCTCTGGACTGTGGATGCTGAACCTTCAGTAGAAGGTAAAAGCGACTGCAACCTTGTGTCCTCGTTCTTCTCTGCGCTCTCACCATCCACCATCTACACTCTGGGAAGCCCTCGGGGGTGGGTGGACATGAAACTTCACCTGTGGGAAGGTATACCATTTAGCTGCCATATGACCCCAGCGGACCCCTTAAAGCAGCATCGGTCACCCTGACCAAATACCACAGGTGGCGTCATGAACATATCCCTTTCAAGACCTTTCCCTTCTACATGGATGCCCCGAGGGCCATGGACCGGGTCAGCCACCATGACATTCCCTGAGAACTGACGGACCCAGTACCCCGCTGCCCTGGTGGGGGGGGGGCGCTTATTATTAAGCTGTGTTTTTAAGGTCACATACACGGAAAAGACAACAGCAATTACATAAATGACATGGTTATATCACATGAGTGGAGCGGACTGGTCAATGTGGAAGACAAAGCTAAGAAGGGGCTATGCCCTGAAGACTAGTCAGTTCTTCCAAAAAGGAGGTAGTGTGTGACCATCATGGAGTTTTGATGGAGGAAAAACGACAAATAGAAGACAAAGGATACATCTACTTTTCAGAAAAAGGAATAAAGACACCAAGTGCCACACATGCTCCCTGCACTGGCCACCCCAATATGCAGTCCACATGTGGAAGAATGATTAATCATTCCTGCAGTAAGGACAATGTTAAGCCCATAATTAAGTGTGTGATGGAACCACACCAGTAGCTGAACGTTTGTTTGTTTTTTACTATGGGTTAAAAGACAATTTGGAGAAGGAGCCAAGTTGGATTGGCTGGATATCTAATTTTACAGTGCAAGTTTTATAACTCTTATTTTGGAAATATATTCATTGCAGCTACTTTGAACTACTATGCTTTCACAATGTTCTACAATTTAATATACACGATTTAAAATATTCGTAATCTATTCTTCACAGGATCATTGACCGGATAACAACGATGCGAGAGGATGTATTGGAAAACCAGCCAGCCCCGAGTGAAGGACACGATAGATCGATGGAAGAAACAATAGAACAGATAAGCAACGTAAAAATACACTTTACAAGTTAATTTTGTTTTGCTGGGATCTAGGATATTGGAGTTTATAAAACAGACTCAAATTTTTGTATTTTACTAATGCTAATGTCAGGCAGAAATGTTAGAAGTGTAACTGTATATTTGCTTTATATACAGGAGCCATCCTTTCCCCTTATCTGCACAAATATGCAGAATTGCCCCAGGACACCAGCAAAGAAGCATTTTCTACCATCTCCCCTTCCTCCTCAGACTGTAAAACAAACCACCACTATGTGCCCGGGTACAGGATTAGCCCATTGGGGACGGAGAACCATGAGGTGGTGTTTGGCTCCCATCCAAAGTGTTTAGCACCCCAAAATATGACCACATTTGAGCATGGGAGGCGTCTGAAGGAATTCAAATATAGTTTTGGGCTTGGAGTTCTCCCTCAAGTAGTTTTGGGAGGAATGTCACTGGTTGAACCTTGATTTTATTTTTTTTGGGGGGAGGGGGTTGCAGATCTGAATAAATGGCTTTCATTTGAGACCTAAATTAAAAATGTTTGGACGAGTTTCTGGTTAAAGTGAGACAAGAAAATCCCATTCACATTGGAATTAGTAATGTCCCTGAGGTCACCTCACTTAGGGGGGGGGGGGGTTCAGATTTCTGATTGATGGACCATCAGCAAATGTGACTCTCCATACCTTCATTATGCTGATGACATTACACCATCCTGTGACCTTACCCCTGGCTGTACTACAGAACAGTGACTCTGCAGTTTCCATCATCATGTCCACTCAACCTTTCCAAAGCAAAACTTCTGCTCCAACTATCTATGTACTTGGCCAAGTGTGAGATCTCCATCTGTGCATGGCACCACACTAACGACCTGGCAGCAGGCACACTGCCCAGATGTTATGTTTGACACCAATCTTTCCTTCACCTATATACAATCTTGCCTGCTCTTGAACATCTCTGGAATCCACCTTTCTTACAATGGAAACAAACTCACTGTTGCCCTGATGTCTTCCCACCTTGACTACTGTAATCCCCCATAAAGTGGCCTCCCTCTCTGCAGCCCATCTTTAATGCAGCAGCCAGGGTCATCTTCCTGGCTAATCGTTAGGGTGGATGTTAGACGAAAGTCTCTTGCATAGTGTAGGCCAGTAAACAAATGGGGGAGATGTGGGGGGTGCCACACTGTGGAGAGCTTTATGGGTGAGGAACCAGCAATTTAAATTGGATCCTATAATGTATGTGAAGACAGTGCAATGACTGGTACAGAGCGGAGGCATCCAAGTATATACTAAAATGGGGTATAATCTGGTGGTGTCCTTCGCACAGCTCCAGAAAATTTTAATGAAGGCTTTTGACTCGGGGATAATCAATTAAAAAAAAAAATTCTAGATGGGCTAACAGTGCAGTTTCCCAAAATACCAACGTTCTATTTACTCCCCAAAATACACAAGGACGCCGTCAACCCACCAGGACGTCCGATCGTGTCAGGGATAGACTGTCTGTGTGACCCTATATGCAAGTTCATTGATCACTATTTGAAGGCCATTGTGGAAACACTACCCTCTTACGTAAAGGACACAACAGATGTCCTTGCGAGGGTTGACGGCGTCTTTGTGGATAGGGAAACCATCTTGGTAACCGCAGATGTGGAAATGCTGTATACTTGTATCAACCATGAGGATGGGATTTGGGCAGTCCGCTTCTTCCTTGGAGCCTCCAACCTGGACAGCCCTATGCAAGTTCATCCTTGAGCTGCTACACTTTGTCCTTACGCATTTTTTTATTTTTTTTACTTTCATGGGTGTGGCCTGTGCCCCCGTGTTCGCCAACCTCTTCCTGGGGTATGGGAGAGGTTGGCGTTTGGTGACGTGGGGGCGGGGGCCGCTGACCATGTGCTGTGCTGGCTACGCTATATTGATGATTTGATTTTTTTTTGGTGGGGACGGTGCGGCAGTTAGATGAATTCATGGCAGTACGAAATAATATCAGGTTAACACATATGACGTAGCCAAAATTGATTTTTTTTAGACAGTCTGGAGGTGGACCCTTCCTCCACTATCCAGACTGATGTCTTCCATAAAGAAACCGTGAACTCTTTGTGCGCAGTTGTAGCATGTATCAGTCACTCCACTGAGGGCCGTCCAGATTGGACAGTTTGAGGGTGAGGGTGTCTGCTCGACAAATTAAAAATTTGAAACCCAGGCCTCAGATCTTTAAAAAAAGATTTGAACAGCGTGGTTATAGCCGGAGATGCATAAAAAGCGGTTATAATAGAGCTAGATCGGTATCCCGCAACTCAGTTATACCACAAGAAAAATAAAGAGGAAGAAAACATGCTTTATCTCGGTGTTCAACCATGAGTGGGGTAACATGCGGAGTATCTTGACAAAATACTGGCCCGTTTTAAGCGCTGAGCCCTCCCTGGCCGATAGGCCTCTGAGGAACTTTCCTCCCCCCTCCCCTCGATCCAAAAAAGTGACTTGTTGGTCAGCCATTATATAGCACCTAGTACAAACTTCTTTGGCAGTACACAACCGAGAAAAGGTTTAGATGTGGTCATTGCTTGGCATGTACCAATGCCCATCAAATGTCAACTAATTCGGTTGATGAACAACAATTTGAGATAAGAGAATATATCTCTTGCGGCACCAAGAACTTAATTATGCCGTGTGTAGCTGCCCCCTCATATGTAGGACTCACATCATGTGAGCTGAGGGTACGCATTAGAGAACACGTGCGGGATATTGGAGCTGCTGGAGCAGTAGAGGATACATCAACTAACAATTCCTAGACCTTTTCGAATGGTGCATAATTGCAACCCAAAGGAGTTTAAAGTAAGGGCGTAGACGTTGTACATGCTGGCATCAGAGGAGGAAATGAAAAAAAAAAAAAAACTATTAGCACAGCGGGAATAGAAGTGGATAGTGACACTTGGAACCATGAAACCTGCGGGCTTGAACGAATCCCTGAATTTTGCTCCATATTTGTAAAGCTAGCTCTCCTTTGATACTTATAATGCCCCCCTCCTGTATTTTAATCACATTTGTGTTTGTTTGGTTGTAATGCACTTCCCCCCCCCCCCTCCCTTTATATTATATAGGCTCTTTTCTAATTGTCACCAAGGACATATTTGGAACCTGGTGTCTTCCCCAGAAGAAATATATACAAAGTGCTGACATTGGATGTGGAATAACATTCGATCGATCTGATGATTGACTCATTTTACTGTTGACTCCCCTTCTGATGAGAAAGCCTTTATTATATATTTACATGTTCATTTATCGGTTGGACTAAAGCATCAGGTAGATCTAGGCTGCAAACACCTTTGCTGTGGTGCGTGGGCTCTTTCTGCGGCCATCCCTCCTTGTCCGGCGACGTCCTGCGGTGAGCGCAATCGGGACCAGCTGGTACCTGCTTGTGTTCAGGGCTGGATATGTCGGCTGGGACAACGGTGCGCGCATGCGCCGTACTCATAGCATCGGCACAAGCGTTACCATGTGATGATCACATGGTACGTTACCATAGATACTTAAAGGTCCTAGAGGCAATTCAGACCACACTTCCCTTTGAGAAAGCGAGGCTGACAGCGGTGAAACGCGCGTCGGGGTGCGTGCAGAGGTCTACCTAGCACCAGGTGAGACATGCTCTGCTAACATTCCCATCACCGGGTCTCTATTGGACACTTACTTTATTATTGGGGACCCGGTTGATTCAAAACTCTCCCTAGATAGGGATAAAGAAGGGACTATGGCTCCAAAAGGGCCAATTATGTATAGGGATACTATCTTAGACTAGCATACAGGAGAGCTTTGTCTGCACCATATATATCTCTGTGCGGTGGACCTTCTAACTCTGGTGTCTTTTGATATTTGCACCTTCATTATCTTGATATGTGCTTGCATTTATCGATTTTTAAATTGTGTATTATAAATAAAAATGCATTACTTTTATTTAAAAAAAAAAACTTCCTTTGGTTCTCTTGAGTTTGATAAGTATTGTACTTGTGGAACGCAGAGCCCCCTGGCTTCAAGTGACTTTCAACCTGGTAGATTGACCTCCAACTTTATACCTATAAGCTTTGTACTATTGTTCTATTTTTACTCCGACTAACCTTTGATATATATTTTTACTGTATATTTCTTGTAATTACCTAGTGCGCACTTAAGGCAATTACGGTAAATCAAATTAATTTTGGGCTGATCCTTTTATTCTGATTGCAAATCTTAGAGTACCCAGCGTGGGTAACAGGGCAGTCTCCCCGGCAGCCATTTGCTCTAGGTGCAGTTCCCTTATTGACCTGAGAGACAGGGGGCGCCGTAGAGCTGTGCCTGTGTAGTGACGTCATGGATTGGTGACGTGGGAGGAACTGGTTTCCTTCACATTATCCTTTTAATAAACTGCAGTGATTACATAGCACTGCACAATTGCTCTTTTTGCCCTTTCTACCCAGTTCTTCCTCTAATCCATTAAGTTATGACATGTGATTTTAAAAAAAATAAAACCCATGAGCTGAATCCTTTTAAGCTTTATGGAGAATCAGGTCAATTTTCCCTGTAGGAGTCATTGCAAAAGTCCAGGCAGGTGGAGAAGGGAGCAGTTGTAGGGGGAATGATAAATGCAGGTACAAGAGCCTTCCTGATTCTACATAGTGCAAAGAATTTACTGGCTAGAAGGACAAAGGGAGCCACGAGTACACAGGGCTGTACAATATATTAGAAACTTTGATGGGGCATCTTTAAAGCTTCTACAAGCAGTAAGGTTCTCAACATAATAGAACTGGCCAACTTAATCTCAAAGTAGCTACAAGCAAATTATTAAGTGACTCAAGTCCACAGGAAACCCAATTATCTGCCGAAACCATATAACATTCCACATTCTTTGCATGAATTATATAATGGTCGCTAGAGAGAAGTCCTATATGAGTAACCAATAATTACATTAACTACAGAAA
Source organism: Ranitomeya imitator (assembly GCF_032444005.1). Taxonomy (NCBI): domain Eukaryota; kingdom Metazoa; phylum Chordata; class Amphibia; order Anura; family Dendrobatidae; genus Ranitomeya; species Ranitomeya imitator. The sequence goes on along the minus strand of NC_091291.1, from coordinate 19,390,402 downwards.
ACAGCAAGTGCAACTACTGCGGTCTATGAGATTACATGATCTGCAAGTCCAGGAGGTCACCAACCATGACCCTGATGGAGTTGCTGCTCATAGGTAAGACCTGATCATGACACGTTACTGGCATTGACTTTTCCATTTTTATTCACTATGCAGTCAAGCCCTTTAGTGTTGGTTGGATGAAATGGGGCATCTGCCCTTGTGTGGTGCACTTCTATGCTGGGCAACACGATTGATCTAGAGTATGGGTGTCAATCGTTTGTAAGCCAGACACTGCACCATACGTGACTGGCACCCTATGAAGCCTCATCTGTGTGCATGTTTAGTTCTACAGACCCCCTCCATGAATTGGTAGAATTGTGAGTGGTTGTTTGCATCAGTATTTTGCACCTGCGCTGCCCCCACCATTATAATGGGGAAAGTGTGGCACCCTGCTAATTGATAATTTGACCTGGTTTTGGCAAGTCGCTTTGTTTTTTTAAATGTGGTCCCATGTTAACCATCATGTGATTAACCAATTCCATAAGCCACCAGGCAGTCAAAATATTTAGGGAAAAAAAAAAATTGGTAGAGCCACCTACTCCAAAATAGCCCCATAAAGGGCAAGACTAGAGGCAAGTCAGAAGGTCTGCACGAGATTTCATAAATTTCATGGATAGGAATTTCCCATATTGGTCTTGCGGACGCTCTAGAGCAGGGGTCTCAAACTGCATTCCTCGAGGGCCTCAAGCCATGTGTGTTTTCAAGATGTCCTTAGCATTGCACAAGGTGCAGGAATCTGTGCAGGTGGTTAAATTACCACCTGTGCAACACAAGGAAATCCTGTAAACATGACCCGTTTGCAGCCCTCGAGGAATGCAGTTTGAGACCTCTGCTGTAGAAGTTCCCATGTTGGACCATCAACATCTCATGACTCGCTTGTCTTTTAGGAGGGCAAAGAGGGATGAGAAGTTTTTTGGGAGGCTTGTGCTCCAAGTCATAGGATTTCAATATCAGGTCCTACCCCAGGACTTGACCCTTATCAAGCATCCTGCTGTGATTAGTTGTGCTGTATAGCACAAGATTGGGTTCTTCATGATTTCCAGGACCATGAACCACGTCATAGGGTAGATGCCCACAATCAGGAAGGCCGGATTTGGGACCCAGCTCACCTGTGCTGTGTCCAAAGTGCAGCCATTTACTGATTATGGGCAGCCTTAATATGAATAGTTTGATGGGTGATAAGCAATACTTGAGGGGCGTCAACCTGCAGCTGGAATACAATTAGACACCGGGAACAGAGTCTGAAGTACAAGTAACAGCTTTCTTCAGAAGATCAGTCCTTAGTCACCTCCAAGTACAGTTGGGAGGTTCACCTTAGGATTGGCAGGGAAGCTGCTGGCTTGGGTTTAGATGGCTTTGATGTAGGAGCCATTCTGCCCCAAATAGGCCAGGGGCTTTGATGCATGTGACCACCCAGAAGGCACTTGTTAGGGAAGTGATCAGAGAATGGAGACCTCAAAAAGGGAACAGCTACTATGGTCTGAGACTACATGATCTGCAAGTCCAGCAGAAGATCACTGAACATGACCCCGATTGAGATATTGCTCATGTCTGTAAGCCTTGAATGTTTGATAGTCTCAGCACTGGCATGCATGGTACTGAATGTGCTGTGGTCAGGATGGTCCTCCTGCCAGCTTAGTACATAGATGGATAATCTATAGTGGTCAATTAAATGGGAGTGAATATGCATAAGACCTCTAGAAAGTTACTTCTATGAAAGAATCAATTTTTTTCTGTTGAAGTAAAAAAAAAAAATAATCATACAATGATATAGACTGGCATATAAATTAATACATTTACCATGAAATGTTAGAAATTGTAAGTTAATCCATGTGGAGTGCCGACATGCATGCATATATAGTCATAAAAAGGTACCCAGGATAAATATTGGTAGTACAAGGGTATTAAAAAAAAAACAAAAAAAAAAGCAATACTAGGAGTATACATACATCTACAAATGGACAGATTCCAGTCATTTCATATGCCGACGTGTTAGGGAAAGTGCCAGTGCTCATGTGAAAAAACAAAGTGCAAGTGCAAAAAGGATAAAGTGGTAGTGAATATAAATGAGCTTCCATCAAGTGCTCTCAAAGGCACTTTCCTGAGCATAAAACATTGCAGTAGAATATATTTACCAGTTTACCTGTTAAATATATTTACTTGTAGGTGCTTAGTGCATAGCTGGGATGCAGGATTACGCCACCTTTGATACTTTACTTACACTTTCAATAAAGTGTTATGATAAATGGTGGTGTGTGCTTATTTATTGTTTATGCAGATTAGACTAAGTGAGTATATCTGAGCTTCTGCAGTTTTTGGGTTTTATTTTTCTCCCTGACGGGTGCAGATTCCTGGGAATCAGAGGCTTTGGTGTGTGATGTCACTTAAGACCCATCCAGAAACTTGACTGGTTGCAGTATACTACAGCATGTTGCACTGTCACTGCATGACATGTGTTGTCCAGCATTACAGATTTTGGAATGAGGCAATGGTGACCACAAACTAGTGATCCCTGTTGATCAGGGGTGAGGCCATGTGAAGAGCAGTAGAGGGACCATGCATGCACCAATCTGAACCCAGCACATTTGCAGCCTAGTTAATGAAGCACTGACCTACACAGCACCACCTCTGGTTAGATACAAAGTGAAGCCAACAGGTTCCCTTTAAATTATCCCCTATATGCAACCCAACTCAAAACTGCCAACTCTTCTCTTGAATAACCTAAAGACTGATTTTTTTTAGCAATAGATAGATTTATGGGGTCTTTCAAAATAAGACATCTTCATGTAAATACTAACCATATTCCCTTATGGACAGGCTAGGAGAATGGAGAGTTTTGAGCAAAGAAAACCTCATGTTTCAGATGTTTTCAGAACCCTGCTGAAGGACGAAGACAGTCCTCTTATGGTATATTGCATGAGACATGAACCTGGAGCTCATCAACATCACCAAGGGTTAGTCAAGATGTGATGAAGCTCACGATCCTCCAGTAGAGCAAATCTGGAGTAACGTACCAGCAGATTAGGTACCTTCATTGACCCTTAGGGTATGGGACAATCCGTGTTGGATTTGCCCTTTTCACTGTTTAGGACTTGATCCTTTATGGATTCCTGCAAGGAGGACTTCACAACTCTTCCACAGGAGTCCCACAGTATGTACTGGATGTAGGTCCTACAGGACACTGGTGGCTTAAATATGTACACCCTTTGTGTTCATCATTTACAGGAATAAAGTCCCATCTTGTTAGAGGAGTCAACAGTAAATATTAAGCCCTTACCAGAAAACAAGGTTCCCAAAATTAAGCTTGACACCAAATAAATTGCACTTACAGCTACACAGGTTTGGAAGTCTACAGGAAACCTAGCCAGCTGCAGTGCCATATAATAATCTTTGTTTTTATATGGCGCTATCATATTACACAGCGCTTTACAGTTTGCACACATCACTGTCCCCGTTGGGGCTCACTCTAAATTCCCCATCAGTATGTCTTCGGAAAGTGGGAGGAAACCCGCACAAACATGGAGAGAACATACAAACTCTTTGCAGATGTGGTCCTTGGTGGGGTTTGAACCCAGGACTCCAGCGCTGCAAGGCTGCTGTGCTAACCACTGTGCCACCCCTATATACATCACTTTGCATAAAGGATGGGCTTCCCTCCAGTGTTGTCATTTTACAAGTAACCAACAATTACATAAACCACATGTATATAGTCACCAGGCACACCCAAAATATTTTTTGAAAAAAAAAATATTTGGCAGAGAAAATTTGTAAAAAATTTGTAGTGACTGGTATCCAAAGAAACACCAGAAGGGAAAAAAACCTACAGGTAGCAAGGAATCCAGGTAAAACCCAATTAGGCCTTGTCCTGATGAAGAGGTCATGTGTTGTCCTCAAAACACGTTGACCTATAAAACGTGTTCGGTAAAGTCTGGAAAGTATACTGTCTATGTCCATCATCAGTGCAACAAGTGACACTACCTGGATTCCTTGCTTTACAGTCCCTGTAGACCCATGTGCTACACATGTAGCTTAAGTGCAACTCCACCAAGTGAGGATTCTTTTGTACCACATTGCTACCAGTTAAGACCCCCATTGTGCTTTTTCTCCTAATCTACATACCCTTAAGGCTACATGTAGGTCAGTGTATGCACCAGATTAATGGATGGGATAGAAACCTCCCAAATTGGTCTTGTAGAGGTTCTAGAAGTTCTCCCATGTTAGACTATCAGCATCTCATCCCCAAATGCTCATTTTTGTCTTCGGAGTCTCAGAAACCATGAGCCAGAAAGGGATGACAACATTCTGGAGGCTTGTGCTCCAAGTCGTATAAGATTTCATGATCTGGTAGTTGCTCTGTATATAACAGACAAAAGATTAGGTTCTAAAGGATTTCCGTGACTCAACCACATCTTAATGATGCATCCATGAACAAGTTGATGGGCAGTAAGGGGGAAGGGAAAAGCTTAGGGGCTTCGACCTGCATATGGAATACAATGATAAACTGGGAACAGAGTCTAAAGTACGAGTGATAGCTTTCCCCAAAAGATCAGTCTTTACTCTTTCTCCAAAATAAGTTGGGAAGGTTCACCTTAGGACTGGTCAGTAAAGCTGCTGCAGTGACTTCAGTACAAATTGCTTTTTGGTACAGGAGCCATTCTGCCCCAATTGGGCCAGGCCTTGTATGTCATTGACCTCACTTTGCTAGTGATCCTTAATAGGCTAGCTATACTACAAGTGTGAACCATTCAGCGAAAACTCAGCTCTTAATAGGGCTTCCACAGACAGTCTTTGCACAAGCCACTCTGCTTAACAGGTCCCAGAGGTATCCTGGCCTTCACCCTTTAACCCCTATACAGGGATCTGGACTTACAGCAGGAACCCCTGGGTTGCATCCACAGAGTAGCTGCTGGCTGGTGGAGCGAGCTAGCAGAGGAACGTTGAACTGGGTCTAAAGCCAACAACAAGAGAAAGCAAACAGTTAGGGTACCGTCACACTATACGATTTACCTACGATCACGACCGGCGATATGACCTGGCCGTGATCGTAGGTAAATCGTAGTGTGGTCGCTGGGGAGCTGTCACACAGACAGCTCTCCAGCGACCAGCGATGCCGAGGTCCCTGGGTAACCAGGGTAAACATCGGGTAACTAAGCGCAGGACCGCGCTTAGTTACCCGATGTTTACCCTGGTTACAAGCGTTAAACTAAAAAAAACAAAACAAACAGCACATACTTACCTTCTGGTGTCCGTCAGGTCCCTTGCAGTCTGCTTCCCGCACTCAGTGACTGCCGGCCGTAAAGTGAAAGTGAAAGCACAGCCGCTGTTTAACGCTTGTAGCCAGGGTAAACATCGGGTAACTAAGCGCGGTCCTGCGCTTAGTTACCCGATGTTTACCCTTGTTACAAGCGAACGCATCGCATGGCTAGATCGGTGTCACACACACCGATCTAGCGATGACAGTGGGAGATCCAGCGATGAAAGAAAGTTCTAAACGATCTGCTACGACGTACGATTCTCAGCAGGATCCCTGACCGCTGCTGTGTGTCAGACACAGCGATATCGTAACGATATCGCTGGAACGTCACGAATCGTACCGTCGTAGCGATCGAAATGTTATAGTGTGACGGTACCCTTAAGGCAACGTTCACATTTGCGTTGTTGGGTGCAGCGTCAGCGATGCAACCAACGCATGTACACAACGCAGCATTTCGCGATGCATGCGTTGTTATAAGATCGTACAGAGCAGGAATTTCAGCGCAGGGAAATCGCCTCTGCGCCCTGTCTGTGCATCAATATGACACATGCGTCATAAAACGCAATACAACGCATACCAGCGCATGTCCATGCGCCCCCCCCCCCCCATGTTAAATATAGGGGTGCATGCGTCGACGACGCTGTGCCCAACAGTGCAAATGTGAACGTAGCCTAAGAGGTTGCCATAAGCATAGCCAGGAGGATGAGGTCAGAGTAATCAGGCAAACCAAGTTAGCAGATGCAAGTCATCCTGAAGCAAAAGTAACAGTTTTCCATAGAACTTCATAAACAGCAAGTGTCATTGTCCATCTAATCATTTATTTTAAGCCAAATACAGAAACCTACTGTATAAGTGATTTTATTCTCTGGGCAGTTCATTCTGCATGTATGACATTGGCACAATTGTTCCACAGATGTCAGGAATCAGGATCAATAAGCAGCACAGGGATGAGTCTGATTCTCATGCTCTGGAATGCCAAGACCTGGTCCTGCCGAAGGGACTGACCCTTATGAGGTCTGTTGGAGAGTAGTCGTTCTGTATAATGTTCAGTAGATTTGGTTCTTAATGACTTATACCATCTTATCTGTTGAAGAGGATGGAGGTTTCCCCTATATACAGTGGCCAGCTTTGATCTGCACATTGATCCCATCTGAGATCCTTCTCCTTGACCCTTAAAGAATTATCTGGCTCTATGGTTGAATACTGCAGAGGAATCTGAGGCATTGCAAAGTCTCAGTGAAGATAGTGATTGTGGAGGAGTCACTTTGACTCCGAGGAGAGAGTCTGGTAGGAGGGTAGCTTGAGAATCAAAGTAATCCCTAAATAGGTGCAGACATGGCCGTCATAGTAACACCAAGGGTTCATTGATCAGGGCTCTTCTGGACATCTAATGTAGGTCACCCCAATGCCATAACCCCCACAACAGACGCATAGGAGGAGATGTACTTCATGTAGATGCTGTGGGTAGCTGTACATATTAGTGTTTAGAACCCAATTGAATTGGAGGTTAATTTGCATCTGAATTTTATATGCCAAAACTTTGGAAGACAAGTAGGGCATGGACCTGTGCTGGCAACCAGAGCAGCTAAACAGTGTCATAGGGACCAAAAATGGCTGACACCAAGGGACAAAGTCATAGTAGCAGAATGAAGATGTAAGCTTTTTTTTAGGTTGCCTGCCCCCTAAAAAATTGGCAGTTAATGTAAACTGTCTACAGACCAAAGCAAGACAATATACCAACAACTGATTGTCTACATGTGACAGTTTGCCTAGAAGTTTGAAACAACAACCTCTGAAGTTCCTTCAAAAACTAATTGACTGAGAAGTTGAGGGGACTGGTGGTTTGATATGGATTATTAAATTCTCTCATTGATGAATAAGCTTTTAAACGCTAGTCACAAGAGTATTCCAAGTTCGCAGAATTGTTTCACAGTACTTTAAGGGTATGTTTCCATGTTCAGTAAACCCTGCAGGTTATACACTGTACATCCGCAGAGGCCAGATGTTCCAGCATGGTGGATGGGACTTCAAGAAATCCCATGCCCCGGTAACCAAGGCTTACCTGCGGAGACATGCGGCACACCTTTCCAGACCACAGCATGTGTATTTATCTTGCAGAGACTTGAGTCTCCGCAAGATAAAGTATCACTTGTGCAATGTATTGGATGCAGTGATTCTGTATGGTTCAATGAGCACATGCGGAATCACCGGCGCTCAAAAGCCGGAAGCTCTTTGGAATCAGCAGACGTGTGCCCACTCCAAAGTGCTGCCTAATACCAACTTTTTCTTTTTTAAAGACAAATAGCCTTTATTATAAGAAAAGACTCAGTGAGCTCAACCTGTTGTATGGGGAGGACCATATACACAAGTAATGCAGAGTATTTGGAGGAGAGCATTGGACGCTTAGCATCAGCCCTTAGTGATCCAGGCTCAGAAGAGTTTATATACCGTAATTAACAATTTTAGGAAGCCTTCTCCAGAACAGTGCTGCCTATAGCCAGGACAGGTCCACTAGATACAGACTGATTAATACTTATAGGTAGCACATATCTACCTCAAACACCCACCAGACTTGGCCAAGATGTGACTGGTTCCTGGAAACTTGTTGACAAGGTTTCACATTCTAAAAAAATTTTAGGAAATAAACAATTCGAGATTTTGAACAAGGCACAAATGTGTGACCCATAAGGGGGAGTAAACCAAGACGTCATCCAGAGGCCACCACATATTGATTTAGAGATAAATCATCAATCATTAAAGTTTGGTTAAAAAAAAAAAAAAAAAAAAAAAAACACATTACAAGATGTTCAGGGGTGTTAAGTCAAGTCGTGTGACAGATCAGGTTATTCACTTTAAGATAAATTAATGACTCTTGACAGCCATGTATAGATATCAGGGATAAGGGTAGAGGACACCAATTTTTTTACTGTGATCTTGAGTTCAGTCAATACATAGTCTGAAACCATTTTGGGGAAAAAAAAAAAAAAAAAAAAAAAAAAGAAGAAAAATTATGCTACCAAGGTCCAACAGTCAGACACTCAAGAGAAAGCTGAAAGGAAAGACTCCAATAAGTAGACACCACAATAGTGTTGTGTTAAGTTTTGATATGGATTTGTTTAGTTATAAAATCCACTATATACTTAAGTCTTGGACAATTCATCAGCATTTTAATGCAGATTAACGTGTTTCAGAGTAGTTTATAACTACAAGTTGACCAAGTTTTTTTTTTTTTTTTTTTGTTTTTTTTGAGGGAGTGAGGTTTGGCTGAGCTTCCCAAAAATACAAACGATGGTTACTACAAAGGAGGTAAATCAAAGTGTCAACTTTGTCAATTAAACTCCTAGCAGAAGAAAAAAATAAATAAATAAATAAATAAATAAATAATAAAAGAAATAGGCCACAAGACAGATTTTAGGGTGTCAATCAAATTAGTAATTTTGTAGAATAAGGAAATACCTGCGTACCTAGGTGGGCATCCCTGGACCCACCTAGGCACTGGTGCTTATCTGGAGGCAGTGAGACATCCAGGTTCCCCCAAGCAGGACCAGAGAGACTCAGCTTCTCAGGTTGATGGAACCATTTCACCCCAATGAGCTTCTCAGCAAGTGTTGTAGGTATACAAGTTTTTGGTGGAAGGGTAGTGTCACCAGACCATTCCGGTCTTCACAGATGGCTTCGTTGGGACACGGCCAAGTCAAGGGAAACACTAGCAGAATGTCCTAAACACCATAGAGATGTTTTACTCTGCTACTAACCACATGGTGCAAGTGGTCTGACGAGCCCTAAAACCACAAACAAAGTACATTATGGAGAGTTCACAGAGCTCAATCAAAGGTCAACCTGACAGCTTTACAAACAGTCAGGAAGGTTCACATTAGGTTTGGGACTAGTCAGCCACCCAAGTGGCTTCCTGACAGTTTCACATAGTCATGCACCAGCTGGGTCTAACCTCACCAACCATAGCATGGAGGTGGTCCACAGAGACTATGCACAGTCATCAGAGGAACCTCAACCTTCACGTATAGAGGAAATTCACCTTACAACTTAGTTACTTCATTAGAAGACTGCTGGCCAGTAGAGTGAGATGTCAGAACAATTGACTAGCTGTGACAACCAAAACAGAAGACAAAAATCAGGTACTCTACTTACTCAGAACCTGGAGACCACATTATCAGGCCATGGACTGGATGCATCCATGACCAGGATCAGTGCTAACTGGCAGCTCCCAGCAGTCTGCAGGGAGTTTAAATAGGGTGTGGTGCCGCCCCATAGATCACAGCTGGAGATGATCACACCTACTGATTAGCTGCTCTACAGAATCATATATAGACACTCTTTGGGCAGCACCACAGGTCGCAGCACCCCTGACACTTGGCTGGACCATGCGCTGTCAGCACTGCCGACACAATAAAGGCTGCGTTCACACAATGAGTTTTTTACACTGAGTATTTAAAAAAAAAAAAAAAAAAATGCAAATAACTAAGTCAGATTTTTTGTGAGTTGCTTGTAATAGCGATATAGGTGTCACGATGTGACCGCATCCACTCCTGTAGAAGAGTCATCGAGTGACATCCATCACGTAGCTTGTCTCATACATTTTACGCAAAATAAAAAACATTACAAAAATTAAAAAAAACTTTACTTTTCGGAGCAAAAATTTACATTTTCTTCCCAAAATGTTTAAATTTTTTTACAAAAATTTTCAGATAACTCCAAAGTCAGGGGAGAAGAGGGGATAAAAAAAAATGCAACTTTTTATAAAGTCGCAATTCATGGACCACCACTCCACATTTATTCTCTACCTAGATATCTATGGTCAGTCGGCCATCTTGGATGGGGCACTCCTGACATGCCTCATCGACCATCTTGGAGGTGGCGTCTTTGTGCGATGCACACTTTTGTATAAGGCTTCTTTCACACTTGCGTCGTTTGGCATCCGTCGTAATTAGTTGCTTTGGGAAAAAAACGGATCCTGCAAATGTGCCCGCAGGATGCGTTTTTTTTTCCCATAGACTTGTATTAGCGACGGATGGCCACACGTCGCGTCCGTCGTGCAACGGATCCTTCGTGTTTTGGCGGACCGTCACGCAAAAACATTCAATGTAACGTTTTTTTCGTACGTCGCGTCCGCCATTTTCTATCGCGCATGCGCGGCCGGAACTCCGCCCCCTCCTCCCTGGACTTCAGAATGGGCAGCAGATGCGTCGAAAAACTGCATCCGCTGCCCACATCGTGCACAAATTTCACAACGTGCGTCGATACGTCTGCCTAACGCATAGCGACGGACTCGTACTGACGCAAGTGTGAAAGTAGCCTAAGCCGCCATCATGAATGTGACAGATCCGGAGCACAAATAGTAGATGAGCCTCTATTCTGGCAGTGGGCGATGTGGCGAATCTGATGTAGTGGCACAGTTTGTGTCTTTACGTGAATTTGCAAGCCTGCACGTACACTCTTATATCATCTAATGACTTTTTCATGCATTTATTTTTGGTTTTCACACGTTTACACTTAAAGGGCCACTGTCACCCCCTCCAGCCGTTATAAACTAAAAGAGCCACCTTGTGCAGCAGTAATGCTGCATTCTAACAAGGTGGCTCTTTTAGTTTTGTGTTCAGGTATTACTAAAATAAAGCGCTTTGAAACTTTGCAAAAATACCTATCTTTGTCCACGGAGGCGGGTCCTCAATCCCCAGCTTGAACGGTACTCTGCCGTCACTCACATCTTCAGGGGCTTTCGATGTGAGTGACGGCAGAATACCCACTCGCGGAAATAGCATTGGTGCGAGGGATATTATGCCTTTATCTCTTTCCCATACATATATGTTACGTGTGGCCATCTTGCATGTGGCAACAGTGGCCATCTTGGTTGTGGCCATCTTGGTTGTGGCGGATCTGGAACTGTTGTTTACAGATAGTCATTTCAATCTCTTCTAGTGGTGTGTAGCACATTATATCCAGATAGTGTCGTACTTTTCATGTTGCACGTGGTATAAAAGGTAATTACCGGGGAACTTCTCTAAGGCTTCTTTCACACTTCCGTCGGTAGTCGCCCGTCACGAAGCCTCGGCGCGACGTACCGACGGAAGTGTTTGCTTTCACTTTTCCGTTGCCGGGCAGGAAAGAGTCAGAGAGAGATATTTCCTGCCGGGCATGCACAGATGGGAAAACTGGATGCGATGTACAATAAAAACGTTCCCTTGAAAGTTTTTCCGAGACGACGGGCCGCCGAAACCTGACGCATCCAGTGCACGACGGACGCAACGTGTGGCCATACGTCACGATCAGTCATTGACCTAGTTTCCATTCATTCGCTGGGGTTTTACAGCCACGAGCACAGTTGCATTATAGCAGAGCTCCTGGCTGTAAAATATTTTAACCCCTTCAGATGGATTTACATCGTGGGACGTTACAAATCATCGGAAGGTATGTATATTGTTGGTTTATTATTTTTAATTTGTTACAGAGCGAGGGTCTTCAGGTGGATTGAGAGAACAATAAAATATTCAAACAAACTGTGTGTTCATTTCATTAAAATATTTTTTAATAATGTGTGTGTTTTTATTAACCATTTCATGCTATTGGATTAATAATGGATAGGTGTCAGAATTGACACCTCTCCATTATTAATCTGGCTTAATGTCACCTTACAATAGCAAGGTGGCATTAACCCTTCATTACCCCATATCCCACCGCTACACGGGAATGGGAAGAGAGTGGCCAAGTGCCAGAATAGGCGCATCTTCCAGATGTGCCTTTTCTGGGGTGGCTGGGGGCAGATATTTTTAGCCAGGGGGGGGGCCAATAACCATGGACCCTCTCCAGGCTATTAATATCTGCCCTCAGTCACTGGCTTTACTACTCTGGCGGAGAAAATTGCGCGGGAGCCCACGCCAATTTTTTCCGCCATTTACGGTAACCCTTAAATTTAATAGCTAGAGCGCCGAAATTTTGCACATACACACTACTAACATTAGTAGTGTGGAATATGCACAAAAAAGGGGGATATGATATGGTTTACTGTATGTAATCATGTCTCATATCATGTCGGGTTTAGGAAGGAGCAAAAGCCGGCAATTGAATTACCGGCTTTTAAGCTATATAGCGCTGGATGAAATATTAATATATATACATATATGAGTCTCACTGACTAATATATATATATACCTATTCTATGTGTGCACATTTATTCTACCTATTCTACTGTAAGCTGTCAGTGTGATTTTACTGTACACCGCACTGAATTGCCGGCTTTTCTCGCTAACAGCGCAGCGTATTTCTCGCAAGTCACACTGCTTGTCCGTGTGTAATCTGTATTTTTCTGGCCCCCATAGACTTTCAATGGTGGATTTCTTGCGCAATACGGTGACAAACGCAGCATGCTGTGATTTTCTACGGCCGTAGAAGACCGTATAATACGGATCAGTAAAATACGGCTGATAGGAGTAGGGGCATAGAGAAGCATTGTACCGTGTGCAATCCGTATTTTCAGCACCCCTCTTACGTCCGTAAAACACCCTAGTGTGACGCCGGCCTTATTCTGTTGGTTCTTTATGCCATATACTATACTATTTGGATTCTGTTGGTGGCAGGCGTATGTGTTACATATAATATCCCCTCTTCCTGTGTAAGGTTTTTTCTTTATGGGCCATATGGGATGCTTGTAGCCTCTTTGTGGGTCTGGACCTGCACCTCTTGGGCCATGTGCACACTGCATCTGTGCACTTGGCTTATAGTATATAGACTTTTTTTTATTTTTTTTTTTCCCAACAGAAAGTTTTTCATTTATGTAGCTTCACTATGACGTCTGGCTTCTTGGTGTCTGTAAGGTCCAGTTCACATGTTGCAGAAACACTGGTTTTTTTTTTTTTTTTCCCCTGCAGGGATCTGCATCAAACTACACAATAACAATCCTCTCCCCCCACCTCTTTTTTTTTAGTTTTTTTCCTTTTATTTTTCTTTTTTATTTATATATTCTTTAACTATAGTTTTATACTTGCATTTTTGTATTCAGTTCCACAGAGAAGCTGCTAGAGGTGGGAGAAAAAACCTGCCTCAAAATGGCACAGTTCAGCCGCATCTCCACATAAAGTACAGTCTTCCTCAAATAACTTTTGAATGGACCGTTAAATGCAGCAGAATTTCTATGCAAAAAAAGCCGCATTAGTGCTACATGTGAACACTGACTAAATGGCCAAACAAAGTGGATGTGACTGTGTAAACTCCTGCTTCAGACACTGCTAAACTGCTTTTGGTGCTTTTTTTTTTTTTTCCGCTATAGGCGGCTATATTCACACGTTGCAGATTTGACTGTGGAATTTTCTGTGCAGATTCTGCGTTTCTTGGCAGAATACGCAGATCAGAATGTGCACTTTTTTGTGTGGATCTCTCCTTTTTATTTATTTTTACCCCTGCGGATTTCTTCACTTTTTGTACCATTTAAAAATTCTGCTTGAAATATGGAGGTGATGTGGATTCAGAAGACTGTTATTGCATCATCAGACACCTGGTGTGTGTGTGTGTATGTGTATATATATATATTTCTCATTCTCATTTACAGCTAATCATAAATCTGACTGCTGTTATTACGATTACAGGAATATCAAATTTGCCCATGTGATGTTTATTTTATAAAAAATGATATTATAGGAAGAAAAAAGATGACCTTTTTATTTTTCCCTCCAGACTACAGGTGTCTAGAAGTGCACTGCTATGTACAGATGTATCTCTGTGTTAGGCTATGTTCACACTTTGCGGATTTTGCTGCGGATCCGCAGCGGATTTGACCGCTGCGGATTTGCAGCAGTTTCCCATGAGTTTACAGTACAATGTAAACCTATGGGAAACAAAAAAAACGCTGTGGACATGCTGCGGAAAAAAACGCACGGAAACATAGCGGATTACATTCCGCAGCATGTCACTTCTTTTCTGCTGATTTTCACCTGCTCCAATAGGAAACTGCAGATGAAAATCCGCAGAAGAAACCGCAGTAAAAACCACGACGGGTTTTCACTGTGGATTTTGGAATTCTGCTGCGGAAAAATCCGCAGTGGAATCCGCAAAGTGTGAACTTAGCCTAACAGTACATCTGCCATAAGTAGTGCAGGCTGTGACTCGTAGCTTTGGCTGATGCCTACAGTGATGCAGCTTGTGAGTTTGATTCCTTGATGAGTAGGTGGAAAGGAAATTATACTTTCATATAATTAAAGGCAAGTGTGAGCAGAGATGCCGCCCCCTGGAAAGGATGAGGAGTGGGTAGAAATGGGACAAATACGCAAATTTTCCACCACGTGGCCATAGTAATAACTGTTTTCTTATTTCCTCTCCTCCAGATGAAGGAGACTCTTATCGCTGTTGTGGACGACATCAAGACATTTGCCAAACCGATTCCAAAAACTGGATCTATCTAGATATGCGGTGTTGCGAATAACTGTGGAAGATAATTAACCAAAAATACCCTGGTATCTGGAGAAGTGCATGAAAGGACAAGTCTACCGGGAAGTCATAAGTGTCCTCACCAGATTTAATGATGATGGTGGAAGAATCCCAATATCATTTCACTGGAATTTTTAAAAAGCTCCCATATTGGTCCAGCAGCCGCTGTCGAAATTCCCCATGTTGGACAATTGGCAGATCATTTCTAATGGCTTGTTTGATTTTTAGGTATAAGAGCGTCTTAGAGGCTTTGGCTCTCAGTGGTGTAAGATACTATGAACTAGCCCTGCTTGGCGACTTCACCCTGTGGATTGATCATACAAAGTCTCCTACTGATGAGTAGTTGCTCTGTATGTTATTCAGTAGACTTGGTTCTTGCTTTCCTAGACAGATGGGTCATTAAGATATGGCTGTCTATGGACAGGTTGGGGAAAGAGCATTATCCGTACACCGTGGCCATCTTTGATCCAAGAACCTCCTTGTGTCCTAAATGCATCTCCAAGGCTTCTAGAAGATCAGCGTGAACCGTCCTGCTCTTCTATGGTCAATTGCTCCATATAGACACCAGGAAAAAGTAATGTTCGCATGGTGCTCATCACTTCTAACATCTGAGTCTTATTAGTGAAGATGGTGACATTAGAATCAAGGGAAGTGTCCTCTGTCCCCCATAGTCTTGGCTCTGGATCCTTGGATGGAACACTCCCTAATTCTACAACCCAACCACAGCCCTGCTGTAGGCGTACTGGATGTAGACTCAGCGGGGCCCTGATGACTGTAGAATAGTGGGGTGTTCATACTGTAAAGATTTATTGTTGCCAACCTTTCCATTATTATTACAAGGTTATTTTCAGCAATTTGAGGACATCCCACCCAAATAAAGAACAGTTTTCTTATCTGAGCTGTTTCATTGGGTTGATATGAAGGAGGGTGGTGTGCAGAAGATGGTGAGTCAACGAGAGGGTTGAGTGTTATGTTAAAAGTTGTTTATATTTTATTCCTCTGGCTGGTGTTGTACTTGGGTTCTCCTGCAGGCTTCATCTGTAAGGCCGTCCCTGGGAATGCGGGAGGCCTGTCCACCAGGGGAACCATACCACAGAGAGGGATACAGTTTGCATTACAATGGATAGTTGTCATTGTGATTAGTTCACAAGTTGGGACTGTTAAGGGCAGTTTTATAGAAAATGTCTTCAGAGTTAGAGCCTGTCAGCCAGACAGTTTAGTCAGAGTCCATGACTCCCATCAACACATGTTCATTGGAGAGAAGGAAGGCTGATGAGACAGTGAAGCAGGTTCTAAGAAGCAGAGCTGGACGTGTTGGGTAAGTGCAAGTTTCTTCAAAGAATGAGGACACGTCTGGACGCTGGGACAGTCTTGCACTCGAGGTACTGACAGTCAAACCTGTCTCCTTGATGTGTAAGATGTCACAGAGAAATGGGAAGATGGTGGGTCTCAGGACAGCAGCTATTGCTGAAGAAGCACAGAACCAAGGAATCATCACTAACAAGAGACTAAGTCTTATTCTGTATGTTGAAGCCGTGTGTAACCAAAATGCAGAGTAAAGTTGAACCTGTTAACCCGGAACCAAGGTCTCCTGTCTTGTTTGTAGCCGAATCGTGTTCCAACGACAGAATGGTAACGAGGACTCAAAGTAAACAGGAGTATAGAACCAACTCCGTCACACTCCACTCTCAGCCCTGTTTAGAAGAGGGGTTGCAGGGCAATCAGATCAGAACTCTGTTCCGGCCCACATCAGACGCCGATATGTGTGTACCGGCCCCACTTCAGGCACATTGGATGCCATTGCTTCCTTTCTATTATGTACCATTCATACACTGACACCATGGCAAAAATCAAAGGACTGGAGTAGGTTAATGTGGCTTTATATAGAGACCTTGGGATGTACATACACATTGCGAAATATCAGAACTTTTGACCTACCGGTAACTATGTAAAGTCTGTCCTGTTTAGGGATCAGTCACATACACTAAAATCTGTTAAGCGTGCTCTACATATGTATTTCCATGTATGATGGGGGAATGAATGATTCTGGGCCCAAACTCTGATCAGAATAATCAGACTTTTTTTTAACTTGAAGGTGTGACAGAGGCCCTAGCTTGAGCTCATGTCAGACCTCTGCTGGTGAACATATTGGACTCGCCGGTCACTATCGCTGACCATCTTCGTTTAAGGCCTTAACATTCCAGGCTCCTGATCTGGTTACTCTTTGATGATCACTCTTAGGCTAAGTTCACACCAGCATCTTTAAAAACCTTAAAAAAAAATACTAAAGGGCACAGTTACGGCTCTTTTATAGTCTCTGTTAAACCCAAACTCTCCATAGAACTGGAGCCAACATGTAATTGGTGCCCAAGAAGTAAGAAGGCCCATTTCTACCTCTAAAGCAGTGGGAATTGTGCATTATGATGAGCTACTGGACTGCAAAGGACCCACATAGTGTTCTTGCACAGGAAACTTTTTTTGGTCTTGTCTGTGTCCCCCATGTGCCTTAGAATCTGTATTGGGCCCCAGCCACCAGTCACTTGGTCTTGGGGTGTTCCTCTCCTGAGTTTGGTTCCTATAATTCTTAAGTTGCCACCTTGGCTCTCCTGTACGGTGTTCATTTTAGGACATGGTCACAAATCAAACTCAAACATCAGAAATACTCTGTCTGATACCTCGTTCTGATACTTGAGTCTGATACCTGAGTCTGATACCTGAGTCTGATACTTGACTCTGATACTTGACTCTGATACCTGACTCTGATACCTGACTCTGATACCTGACTCTGAAACTTGACTCTGATACCTGACTCTAATACCTGACTCCGATACCTGACTCTGATACTTGACTCTGATACCTGACTCTGATACCTGACTCTGATACTTGACTCTGATACCTGACTCTGATACCTGACTCTGATACCTGACTCTGATACCTGACTCTGATACCTGACTCTGATACCTGACTCTGATACTTGACTCTGATACCTGACTCTGATACCTGACTCTGATACTTGACTCTGATACCTGACTCTGAAACTTGACTCTGATACCTGACTCTGATACCTGACTCCGATACCTGACTCTGATACTTGACTCTGATACCTGACTCTGATACCTGACTCTGATACTTGACTCTGATACTTGACTCTGATACTTGAGTCTGATACATGAAATTAGTAAAATTAGTAAAATTAGCTAAAATTAGTACCTGGGATCACTTGAGCTTGTGGTGCAATGGTAAGGTCGACGGCTGTAGTGTCTAGACGCAGGATCCGTTTTTTTCCGCCGGATCGGTTTTATTTTTCTGCCGGATCCGTTTTTGTCGGCCGGATCCGTTTTTTTTCCGCCAGATCCGTTTTTTTCTGCAGGATCCGTTTTTTTTTTACGCCGGATCCGTTTTTTTACACTGGATCCGTTTTTTTTACGCCGGATCCGTTTTTTTTTCACCGGACCCGTTTTTTTTACGCCGGATCTGTTTTCTTTAGCCTGATCCGTTTTTTTCCGCCGGATCTGTTTTTCTTCCGCCGGATCTGTTTTCTTCGCCGGATCCGTTTAACGCCGAATCCGTTTTTTTTCGCCAGATCCGTTTTTTTTCTGCCGAATGTTTTTTTTACGCCATATCCATTTTTTTACGCCGGATTCGTTTTTTTTTTTTACGCCGGATACGTTTTATTTACACCGGATTTTTTTTTTCGCCGGATCCGTTTTTTTTCGCCTGATCCGTTTTTTTCTACCGCATCTGTTTTTTTATTGCCATATCCATTTTTTACGCCGGATCCGTTTTTTTTTTACGCCGGATCCGTTTTATTTTACACCGGATTTTTTTTTTCGCCGGATCCGTTTTTTTCGCCTGATCGTTTTTTTTCTGCCGGATCTGTTTTTTTACGCCATATCCATTTTTTATGCCGGATCCGGTTTTTTTTACGCTGGATCCGTTTTTTTTACACCGGATTTTTTTTTTTCGCCGGATCCGTTTTTTTTTCGCCTGATCCATTTTTTTTTACGCCGAATCCGTTTTTTTTCGCCTGATTATTATTATTATTATTATTTATTTATATAGCACCATTGATTCCATGGTGCTGTACATGAGAAGGGGTTACATACAAGTTACAAATATCACATACAGTAAACAAACTAACAATGACGGACTGATACAGAGGGGCGAGGACCCTGCCCTTGCGGGCTTACATTCTACAGGATTATGGGGAAGGAGACAGTAGGTTGAGGGTTGCAGGAGCTCCGGTGTTGGTGAGGCGGTAGCTCAGGTGTTGGTGAGGCGGTAGCTCCGGTGTTGGTGAGGCAGGAGCTCCGGTGTTGGTGAGGCAGTAGCTCAGGTGTTGGTGAGGCGGTAGCTCCGGTGTTGGTGAGGCGGTAGCTTCGTTGGTGATGAGGCAGCAGCGGTGTCAGTGCAGGCTGTAGGCTTTCCTGAAGAGATGAGTTTTCAGGTTCCGTCTGAAGGATCCGACTGTGGTTGATAGTCGGACGTGTTGGGGCAGAGAGTTCCAGAGGATGGGGATTTTTTTTTACGCTGGATCCGTTTTTTCCGCCGGCAGAAGAAAAACAGATCCGGCGTAAAAAAACGGATCCGGCGTAAAAACAAACGGATCCGGCGTAAAAAAAAAACGGATCCGGAAGAAAAAAATGGATCCGGCGAAAAAGCGGATTTGGCGTAAAAAAAACGGATCCAGCGAGAAAAAACGGATTTGGCGTAAAAAAAAAACGGATCTGGCAAAAAAAATGGATATGGCGTTAAAAAAAACCAGAGCCGGCAGAAAAAAACGGATCCGGCAAAAAAAACTGGATTCGGCGTAAAAAAACGGATCCGGCAAAAAAAACGGATCCGGCGGAAGAAAAACGGATCCGGCGTAAAAAAACGGATCCGTCAAAAAAAACGGATCCGGCGTAAAAAAAATGGATCCGGCGAAAAAAAACGGATCCGGCACAAAAAAACGGATCTGGCGTAAAAAAAACGGATCCGGCAAAAAAAAACGGATCTGGCAGAAAAAACCCCGGATCTGGTGAAAAAAAACGGATCCGGTGTAAAAAAAACAGATCCAGTGTAAAAAAAACGGATCCGGCGTAAAAAAAAGGGATCCGGCGTAAAAAAACGGATCCGGCGTAAAAACAAACGGATCAGGCGTAAAAAAAAAAACGGATCCGGAAGAAAAAATGGATCCGGCGAAAAAAACAGATTCGGCGTAAAAAAAACGGATCCAGCGAAAAAAAACGGATTTGGCGTAAAAAAAAACGGATCCAGCGAAAAAACGGATCCAGCAAAAAAAACGGATCTAGGGAAAAAAAACGGATCCGGTGTAAAAAAAACGGATCCGGCGTTAAAAAAACGGATCCGGCGAAAAAAAATGGATATGGCGTTAAAAAAAAACAGTCGGCAGAAAAAAACGGATCCGGCAAAAAAAACCGGATTCGGCGTAAAAAAACAGATCCGGCAAAAAAAAAAAGGATCCGGCGAAAAAAAACGGATCCGGCAGAAAAAAACGGATCTGGCGTAAAAAAAACAGATACGGCAAAAAAAAAAACGGATCTGGCACAAAAAAACCCCCGGATCTGGCGAAAAAAAACGGATCCAGTGTAAAAAAAACAGATCCAGCGTAAAAAAACGGATCCGGCGTAAAAACAAACGGATCAGGCGTAAAAAAAAACGGATCCGGAAGAAAAAAATGGATCCGGCGAAAAAAACGGATTTGGCGTAAAAAAACGGATCCAGCAAAAAAAACCGGATTTGTCGTAAAAATGGATCCGGCGAAAAAACGGATCCGGCAAAAAAAAACGGATCTGGCGAAAAAAACCGGATCCGGTGTAAAAAAAACGGATCCGGCGTTAAAAACGGATCCGGCGTAAAAAAATGGATATGGCGTTAAAAAAAACAGCCGGCAGAAAAAAACGGATCCGGCAAAAAAAACTGGATTCGGCGTAAAAAAAACAGATCCGGCGAAAAAAACGGATCCGGCGGAAGAAAAACGGATCCGGTGTAAAAAAAAAACGGATCCGTCAAAAAAAACGGATCCGGCGTAAAAAAAATGGATCTGGCAAAAAAAACGGATCCGGCAGAAAAAAACGGATCTGGCGTAAAAAAACGGATCCGGCAGAAAAAAAACGGATCTGGCAGAAAAAAAAACGGACGTGGCGAAAAAAAACGGATCCGGTGTAAAAAAAACAGATCCAGTGTAAAAAAAAACGGATCCGGCGTAAAAAAAAAAGGATCCGGCGTAAAAAAAGGATCAGGCAGAAAAAAACCGGAGTCGGCAGACAAAAACGGATCCGGCGGACAAAAACGGATCCGGAAAAAAAAACGGATCCGGCCGACAAAAACGGATCCGGCAGAAAAATAAAACCGATCCGGCGGGAAAAAAAAGGATCGTCGGAAAAAAAACGGATCCTGCGTCTAGAGGCTACAGCCGTCGGCATTACCATTGCACCACAAGCTCAAGTGATCCCAGGTACTAATTTTAGCTAATTTTACTAATTTCATGTATCAGAATCAAGTATCAGACTCAGGTATCGGAGTCAAGTATCAGAGTCAGGTATCAAAGTCAAGTATCAGAGTCAGGTACCAAAGTCAAGTATCAGAGTCAAGTATCAGAGTCAAGTATCAGAGTCAGGTATCAAAGTCAAGTATCAGAGTCAAGTATCAGAGTCAGGTATCAAAGTCAAGTATCAGAGTCAAGTATCAGAGTCAAGTATCAGAATGAGGTATCAGACAGAGTATTTCTGATGTTTGACTTTGATTTGTGACTTTGATATGTGAAAGTCAGGTATCAGAATCAAGTATCAGAATGAGGTATCAGACAGAACATTTCTGATGTTATTTCTGATGTTTGACTTTGATTTGTGACCATGTGTGAAAGTCAGGTATAAGAGTCAAGTATCAGAATGAGGTATTAGACAGAGTACTTCTGATGTTTGACTTTGATTTGTGACCATGTCCTAAAATGAACACCGTACTCCTGCTCGAGGTCATTCCTACTGCTATGAACTTGATTTAGGGTACCGTCACACAGTGCAATTTTGATCGCTACGACGGCACGATTCGTGACGTTCGAGCGATATAGTTACGAGATCGCAGTGTCTGACACGCTCCTGCGATCAGGGACCCCGCTGAGAATCGTACGTCGTAGCAGATCGTTTGAAACTTTCTTTCGTCGTCTAGTGTCCCGCTGTGGCGGCATGATTGCATGGTGTAACATATATCGTATACGATGTGCGCATAGTAACCAACGGCTTCTACATCGCACATACGTCATGAAATTATCGCTCCAGCGTCGTAGATTGCAAAGTGTGACAGCAGTCTACGACGCTGGAGCGATATTGTTACGACGCTGGAGCGTCACGGATCGTACCGTCGTAGCGATGAAAATTGCACTGTGTGACGGTACCCTTAGGTGCAGAAGTCCCTGGTCGGGATTTGGAGACACCCAACTTTTATCTATTTGAGGCAGCCGATCACATACATGGAGGACTGTGACAGAACCAAACTCTTCTCTATAAACACCTCTCCCCAGGCATCGCACTTTCAACTGTATCGGCTTCCCTTCGTCATCATTCTCACTGGGCGTCTAAACTCTGTCTCAGCAGGGGGAGATGTGAAGATTTTTTTTTTAAACATATATAGCTCAATGGGGGTCCATTATACTCTTTGCAGGGCTATGTGGCGGCCATTATAGCGTGTGGAGAGCTTTGTGGGGGCCATTATAGCGTGTGGAGGGTTATGTGGGGGTCATTATAGTGTGTGGGGTCATAGCATGTGGAGGGTTGTGGCGGCCATTATAGCACATGGAGGGTTGTGTGGGGGTCATTATAGCATGTGGAGGGTTATGTGGCAGCCATTATAGCACGTGGATGTGACACCCCAGGGTCCTAGTCATCACAGTGGCATTGTTTTCCTCATGGGGAGAGTGATGTCACGCTTGGAAGCAAAGGAAGATCTCTTTTATCAGGTAAACACAAGCATACAACATGTTCACACTCCAGGCCAGAAGGGGGAGCCTTATATATACATTCTGGTCTGCAGGGAAAGTCAGTTGGTGAGAGGACAGTGAAGCAGGAAGATGTGCTAAGTGGGGGCTCCCTGTCAGAGGGGGCTAGAGAGAGATTGCCAGAAGGGAGCTTGTCGAGGAACTTCAGCTAGGTGGTGCTGGTAATAAAGGAGTATAGCTGAGCAGACGTGGGAGTCTGCAGCTCCTGGCAGAAAGAGAGATAAAGAACTGAGGGGCCGTGCAGCCAGAGTTGATGCAGTTCTTGGATAGTGAGGTACAGAAGGAAGAACAGCGTTTAGGGAGCGTGCAGGAGAGCAAAGCACAGGCGAGTGACACCAGGGGAGGACAGCTACGATTGAGCTATCTCCCTGCGAAGCGCAGATACCGGTAGCCAAAAGACCGAGGTTGTGAGGGACTCCAAGACTTACAGCAGAAACCGGCAGGACAGCTGAACTACACGTAACCTGTTCGTCCTAATACCCCGGAGACACAGTGGCGCATAAAAAGCCCGGGTCACGATAGAGACCCTGTAAAAAGGCTTGAGCCACCTGTCATAGGGGTTTGTGTCCCACCTTTATGGAGGACAGAGATTTCTGTGAGGACCTTGCCAGAAGCCACAGGCAGTAAGGGACTACAACACCACGGCGCTAAGAGGAAGGCTTTTAACTCCACCTGGTAAAGGGGACTCTGAATTTGCTTCCAAGCCGGCAGGACCCAGCCTGTACCTGTGATCTGGTTCCCCTGGACTGCGGTTGCTTGAAGCCTACAGTAAACCAGGTAAAGAGACTGCAAACCTGTGTCCCCCGTTCTTTACTGCACCATCTCCATCTACACACGGGAGCCCTGGGGATACACATCACCTGTGGGAAGTGGTACCCCACGGCTGTGGCAGGCGACTCATGGAGGGTTATGTCGCGGCCATTATAGCACATGGAGGGTTGTGTGTGGGTCATTATAGCATGTGGAGGGTTGTGTGAGGGTCATTATAGCATGTGTAGGGCTATGTGGTGGCCATTATAGCGCATGGAGGGTTATGTGGGGGCGATTATAGCGCATGCAGGGTTGTGTGAGGGTCATTATAGCATGTGGAGGGCTATGTGGGGGCGATTATAGCGCATGGAGGGTTGTGTGTGGGTCATTATAGCATGTGGAGGGCTATGTGGTGGCCATTATAGCACGTGGAGGGTTATGTGGGGGCGATTATAGCGCATGGAGGGTTGTGTGAGGGTCATTATAGCATGTGGAGGGCTATGTGGTGGCCATTATAGCACGTGGAGGGTTATGTGGGGGCGATTATAGCGCATGGAGGGTTGTGTGAGGGTCATTATAGCATGTGGAGGGCTATGTGGGGGCGATTATAGCGCATGGAGGGTTGTGTGTGGGTCATAATAGCATGTGGAGGGTTGTGTGAGGGTCATTATAGCATGTGGAGGGCCATGTGGGGGCGATTATAGCGCATGGAGGGTTGTGTGTGGGTCATTATAGCATGTGGAGGGTTGTGTGAGGGTCATTATAGCATGTGGAGGGCTATGTGGTGGCCATTATAGCGCATGGAGGGTTATGTGGGGGCGATTATAGCGCATGGAGGGTTGTGTGAGGGTCATTATAGCATGTGGAGGGCTATGTGGGGGCGATTATAGCGCATGGAGGGTTGTGTGTGGGTCATTATAGCATGTGGAGGGCTATGTGGTGGCCATTATAGCACGTGGAGGGTTATGTGGCGGCTATTATAGTGCATGGAGGGTTATGTGGGGACGATTATAGCGTGTGGAGGGCTGTGTGGGGGCAGGAGGAACATTACTTGGTAAGGCTTGCAAAGTTGTGAGATATGCTCTTTAGTGCCAATGCTGAATACTAATTTTTTGTTTGTTTGTTAGTTTGTTTTTGGTGGTGGGCCAATCACGACTACTGCTATGGGTCCCTATGATTTCTACGTCCATGCTTGCCACTACTTGGTAGCATACATCTCTATAACTGACACCGGGAGGAGGTAAACGAGCCCTTACGTCACCTGTCTGCCACACTGATCACTCCTAAGCTCTTGCAGTATCACACGACCGAGCAATCCTCACCGGTGTACAATGTAGAATGCACGGCTGAAAATAACCAGACAAAATATAGACCTGTGCCCGGAGCAGACGTCCATGTGCAGGCTGGAAACAACCGATGAAATGTGTGTATCATGTTTCCTCTGGCAGGAACAATACAACATCATAGTGCACCAGAATAGCAGACACGAGGGAGGCTAGAATCCACCTTCACCCTCCTGCATATGGATTATTGCAACACACACTACTGTGTGCCTGCTTATATAAAAATCATGACTTGTTAGTGGCAGCAGGGGGCAGTAGAACTCTACGTGATAGACAGCACATTAGCGAGTATCAATATCTTCCAAACCATAAGCATTATATGATCGGATGTTAGTAGCACATGACTATGTGTCAGTAAATGGCCAAAAAACTAGTAATTACAATGGAAACTCCATCAGAGCCTAAACCCTATGAGAGACAGGGAGTCAAAAATCCAAAATATAATTTGTTTAAAACGGAACTAAAAAGTTTATTATACAAAATGACAAATACTGGCACAAAATACATGTATAAAAACAGTTCAAGGTGATGGCACACGATATCAAATTGCTGCAGTTACGCACTTATTACGGTATATAGTAGGTTTGGGCAGCAAAAACAAGCAAATGGGGGCAAAGAAGCCCAAAAATATGGTGACCGTCTACATGAAGTCACACGTGTGACCACGATGAAAGTAGGCGATGGTGCTACATGGATACCGCAACATCATACATATTACACCATACATTTGTAGTAAACATCCTCCCAAATACTCTATATGTAAAATAGCACAATGCTGCAATTGATACATATCATGGATATTAGGAGATGAAAAAAAATCAAACATTAAGATGCATATAGAGATGGGGGAGCAAATAATGAAGGTAAGTACACTGCTCAAAAAAATAAAGGGAACACTAAAATCCCACATCCTAGATATCACTGAATTAAATATTCCAGTTGCAAATTTGTATTCATTGCATAGTGGAATGTGTTCAGAACAATAAAACATAACAATTGTCAATGTAAATTACAACTAATATCCCATGGAGGTCTCGATTTGGAATGATACTCAAAATCAAAGTGGAAAATCAAATTGCAGGCTGATCCAATTTCAGTGGAAATGCCTCATGAGTCATGACAAGGAAAAGATGCTCAGTAGTGTGTGTGGCATCCACGTGCCTGTATGACCTCCCTACCACGCCTGGGCATGCTCCTCAGGTATCTCCTCCCAGACCTGGACTAAAACATCCACCAACTCCTGGACAATCTGTGGTGCAATGTGATGTTGGTGGATGGAGCGAGGCATGATGTCCCAGATGTGTTCAATAGGATTCAGGTCTGGGGAACGGGCGGGCCAGTCCATAGCTTCAATGTCTTCATCTTGCAGGAACTGCTGACACTCTCCAACCACATGAGGTCTGGCATTGTCCTGCATTAGGAGGAACCCAGGGCCAACCGCACCAGCATATGGTCTCACAAGGGGTCTGAGGATCTCATCTCGGTACCTAATGGCAGTCAGGCTACCTCTGGCGAGCACATGGAGGGCTGTGTGGCCCTCCAAATTAATGCCACCCCACACCACTACTGACCCACTGCCAAACCGGTCATGCTGAAGGATGTTGCAGGCAGCAGATCGCTCTCCACGGCGTCTCCAGACTCTGTCACATCTGTCACATGTGCTCAGTGTGAACCTGCTTTCATCTGTGAAGAGCACAGCGCCAGTGGAGAATTTGACAATCCTGGTGTTCTGTGGCAAATGCCAAGTGTCCTGCACGGTGTTGGGCTGTGAGCACAACCCCCATCTGTGGACATCGGGCCCTCAGACCTTCCTCATGGAGTCAGTTTCTAACCATTTGTGCAGACTGGAGGTCATTTTGCAGGGCTCTGGCAGTGCTCCTCCTTTTCCTCTTTGAACAAAGGATGAGGTAGCGGTCCTGCTGCTGGGCTGTTGCCCTCCTACGGCCCCCTCCACATCTCCTGGTGTACTGGCCTGTCTCCTGGTAGCGCCTCCAGCCTCTGCACACTACGCTGACACCTCGCATTGATGTGCCATCCTGGATGAGCTGCACTACCTGAGCCACTTGTGTGGGTTGTAGAGTCCGTCTCATGCTATCACGAGTGTGAAAGCACAACCAACATTCAAAAGTGACCAAAACATCAGCCAGAAAGCATTAGTACTGAGATGTGGTCTGTTGTCCCCACCTGCAGAACCACTCCTTTATTGAGGGTGTCTGGATAATTGCCAATAATTTCTGTTGTCTATTTCATTTGTACAACAGCATGTGAAATTGACTGTCAATCAGTGCCGCTTCCTAAGTGGACAGTTTGATTTACTTGGAGTTAGATTCTGTCATTTAAGTGTTCCCTCTATTTTTTTGAGCAGTGTGTATCAAAAGGCTTCTGAGGAAGTGAATCACAAAACGTGCGTCAGGGTGGTGGGGGCACCTACATCAGACTCTGCTCATACTTGTAAGTTTATTATATTTCAACATGTTTAGCTTCTTGTGCACTTGGACCTAAAGTACCTTGCATTTTTTTTTTTTAAAAAAAAGCCCTTTATATGATTTCACTATATATTATCTTCGTGCATGCTTCTTAGCAGCAGTTTTTTTTATTTACTAAGCCCTTTTCAGCATTCCATCATGCTTGTATTTCATGTGTATGTGAAGCCACAGCACACTAGATTTATATTAAGTACTTCACGTGCATTTGAAGCTATAACACATTGTATGAACAATTAGCACTTTAGGATTATATTATATGCGTTATTTTGCACGCTTCCTAGCAGCATTTTTTATTGTTACCTTTTTTTTATTTTTAGTTTTTTGTTACATTTTTAGCATTTAAAATATATCCATGTGAACTTGGACTTAGTCTAAGATGAACTAAGGTCTCCCTTGACTGCTGTCAGATTTGCAGCCTCTGATTTGGCATTAACGTTTCTATTTGTTCTGGAATGTTCTAATTCTAATCATGTTTAATAATAAAAAAAAATATAGATTAATTCTCTATTCTTGTACTTAAGCTCTTTTTTCTTTTGAGGTAATAGAAATATTTGATGTAAGAATTTCTACTTGACCCCCGGAGGTTTAATCCTTCCATAGTGTGCTGCTTTTGTCTGCAGTTTCCACCAATGACTCTTCTTTCATTAGGAATCCTGGCCACACATTAATTTGAATAAGCGGGGTAATAAAGGGTTAGAGATAAGGGGCGCAGATTATTGAACGAGATACCAAGTTGCAGAGCACATATTTGGTTATACAAGGACGTCCAAAAATAAGAGCTGAGCAAACACAACGGGGAAAAGCTCCTAACGATAAGCATCGGCCGGGCTATAATAAACCATTATCAAAGCTCCTCAGGTGTAAAGTCAATTTTAGGGCAAAGTCAATTACACAGAGATCCAATAGTTTATAATGTCTGCCATATAGATGAACCCTGGCACATACACGGCGTGACGCTGAGATATCGGCTCTGTGCAGACCTCCCCTCTGATCCATCTACTCTACCGCTTTGTCTATGTCGGTCTTCACTGTGGTTCCGACATTCTAGGTCGGGGATAACGAGTCAATTGGTAAAATACGGACTTTGAGGCTTTGCCCCAGGAACAATCCGTAAAAAAAAATCACACCAAAAAACTCACTTCTGGGTGGGGGTCTTCATAAATATCTTCCCAGGACATGCCTAAACTTGACAAGATTGTTTCTAAATATTTCGAAACAGACCTGAAAAATTTGGGATTTTGCAGTTTACGTTCATAGTTGCATAGTTATTAAGATTGAAGGAGGACTTTAAGTCTATCTAGTTCAACCCATAGCCTAACCTAACATGCCCTAACATGTTGATCCAGAGGAAGGCAAAAAAAAACCATGTGGCAAAGAGTAAGCTCCACCTCGGGGAAAAAAATTCCTTCCCGAATGTGGTTCTGGTATTTCATTCATGGATCATGATAGACGGTATGCCTCCCAACCGTCCTGGAGTCAGCAGGGCAGTCCCGGATTTGAGGGCATGTTGCGTCTTCCACTGTCTCAGCCTCTTTAGGACACAGTTTACTGTGGTGGTGGATCAGGGAGCCGTCGGCTCCTCTCTCCACCGTTCACTTGTGTCATCTGAGTCTCAGCACAGAAGGTGTATTGATGTCACCACATCTCACCTGCTGCTCTGGACACAGACCCAGCGCGTAGCGAAGAACTTCTCCATTCTTTGGAGAAACGGGGCTAGGGGAGCATTTGTTATTGGGTTGAGGGGGAGAAAGGGGCAATGTACTGTGCGTCGAGGATGTGTACTGTGGAGCATCGATGGTGGGCATCATACTCTATCGCAGTGTTCCCCAACTCCGGTCCTCAAGAGCCACCAACAGGTCATGTTTTCAGGATTTCCTTAGTATTGTCCAGGTGATGCAATTATCACCTCTTCAATTCTAAGGAAATCCTGAAAACATGACCTGTTGGTGGTTCTTGAGGACTGAAGTTGGGAAACACTGCTCTATCGGAAAGCACTGGAGTATCATAATGTGTGGAAGGCACCGTGGGGGCTTCATAGTACTGTGTGGGGGCACTAGAGCCAACATACTGTGTGATCACAGTGGGGGCATAATACTGCACGGAGGTCTTAAAATGGGAATCAAATAACGCAAGTGAACTAAGGGGTAGCGATAAGCGAGTATACTCGTTGCTCGGGTTTTCCCGAGAACGCTCGGGTGGTCTCCGAGTATTAGTTAGTGGACATGATTACCAAAGGGGTGGCCCGAGAACTTACACAGGTCCCGAGTCAACGGATCTTTTTCACTGTTTACAAGGCAGAGCGCCACACGCTTGGTGGTGGCTGCTAATGGTATTGCAGCCCAGTCCCATTCACATCAATAGGACTGAGCTGCAATACCTGGAGCAGCCACTACTGAACATGTGGCGCTGTAACTCGTATAGAGAGCACCACCATGGCTTCTTTAATCAGACGATCCCATAAAATATGGTAAGGATGAAGAACCCCAAAGGGATCTGGGAAAGCTGTTAGCCCCCCATAAATGAACTGTAATGGAGGCTTTATCTTGAGATTTTGATTATAGTGGAAGATTAATGATTTATAGCCCAGAATTGATGTAGTCATAACTGTCTGCAGGTGTGCGGCATAGCTGGCGATGACACACGGGATGTGGGAATATTCATCCTCTGAGAAACAAAGACATTAATGCATCGGGTGCAGTAAATGAATGGCAATCATTGATCGTCAGCTCCGCGGACGACTTATTAGCCACTTGTCACTTTACGCACCCGGCTATGAATAAGTCCTTTGTTGGTGCAGGTCGTTGCGGACATAAATGTGGTGAGATATGAGAACCGGTCTCTTGACGTGTGATTGTTATTTCTTAATTATGTCGCTTCACGTTCCAAAACACACAGACAATGGAAAATTTACTCTTGTTTGGAAAAATCACCAAACCTGAAAATTAATTTCCTCCTAGAATTGGCACTGTTATGCCAACATTGTGATGGGGACATTTTACTAGCGACAGTCCTACTTTGGCTTCCATAGCTTAGGACATGGTGTGTTGGGTCCTTGGTTGGTATTGTGGATCCATGGCACTGCCGTAAGGGTACTCAAAAAAGGGGCAATTGTTGGTACTGTCATACCGCCCCTATGGTACTGGAAACATGACATAGCGTATACAGTTATGGGGACACTGGATAAGAGGGGTTCTTATGGCGCATACAGGCTGGCACTGATACCGGGCTAAAAGGAAAAGCATATGTCTGCGTCAGCTGCTGTTGGTACTTCTAGGGTGATAGTGTAGCTAAAATATTGATATTACAGAATATACTGCATTGCAGGACTGTTACCGGGGTATAGTCTTGGCTGCCACTTGTAGAGTGGTCTCCCCTGGTATTTGCCCTGTTTTTGGCACTGTTATAGCAATATTGTCTGGTTCGTGGCTGGCTAGTCCTTTTTTTTATCTAGTACTTTTTTTCTAATATAATTATATCTGCAGTGTTGTCAGTACTGTCATAACAACATCCTAACAAAAAAAAAAATATGCCTAAAGAGTTTTATATTCAGAATGTATTATTTTTAATGATCATTCATGTAAAAAAGTGTACAAAAATAACACCCCCCAAAAATAGAGTAATGTGATAATTACTGTACTTGCAAAAATCTCAAATCCCAGGAGAAAAGAAGCTAATATGCACGTACAAAACTATGTATCCTCTCTGAATAAAAAAAAAATTCACTTACACAATATATATAAGGTGCAGGTTACCAGGATTCAAACAAATAAATACCAAAACCCCCTGAGGAAGCCGGGTTATGGCGAAACGTGTAGGACCATCCTTTCCCTCACAGAGATTTCCTTCTTATACCCTGGATTTAGTATTGATTTGGTCTAAGGAAGATGCTCATAGAATCCTAGAATGTTGGAGTTGGAAAGGACCTCCTGGGTCATCGTGTCCGACCCCCTGCTCAATGCAGGAGTCATTAAACCATCTCAGACAGATATCTGTCCAGCCTTCCATTGAAGGAGAACTCGCCACCCCTCCTGGCTGCCTGTTCCACTCATTGATCATCCTCACTGTCAAAAAAGTTTTTCCTATTATCTAATCTGTATCTTCTCAGTTTCAAAAAGTATTTTTTTTTGTGAGAACCTCCCCAAGGTCTCGATCCCACAGCCTTCCATATCCCAGGCAGGAGCTGAACATATTGAGCCAAGAGCTCGGGTGATAGAAGATTGAAGATGGAGGCATCGGGTCACTTACGGAGATGCCGGGGAGTGCTTTTCTTTTTTTTTTTATCTCTTCCCAACGGTTTCAATTTGCAGCAAATTTATTCAATGCAGATCAAATTTTTCTTTTGGATCGGGGCGAATCTTCCCAAATCGAATATTCTATCAGCGATGTATCTGGGCCTCCGTTCTATGATTAGCTCCGTAGCAGCCAAAAGTCTGAAGACATCCATCGAGCATGTGCCATCCAGTGCCAAAAACACAATTTCTCGTTAGTCCGGCGGCATAATGTCGTGCAGGCAAATCTTTACCGCTAATTAAAGGGCCACTGTCTTCTGAACTCGCTTTCGGGACAGCTTCACTCTCACGTGAAACCGTTTTCTTTATAGCCAGTTCTTATGCGACTTCCAAGAATAATTCAGTGACTCAGAAAGACATGCGATTGATCTAATTTCCTTCCTAGGAAACTTTTTTCGGCCTGTGCGGGTGGTTGACGAAGTTATATAGTCATGAAAAGAGTAGAGAAGTGTCACCTACGTGACTGACAAAATAGTAAATCATCTCCAGGCGGAGTGAGGATCTCATGATCGCGAGAGACACGTTTTATCCACATTGTGGATGCCTCCATCTTGTAACGTAAAGACCAGATGTGACAGATCTGGATTGATTATGATGGGTTTACCCTCTATACCATGACTATATTAGCCATTGTGCTTCCTATATATACCGAAAAAGTAAAACATCAAACTATGTTTCTTTGGGGAAAATTGACGCCATCATGGTTGACCTGATCTGCATTGCTTTGACTGGAAGAACTTCCAACAGGAATTGGAAGGAGGACTATAGGTTTGGGGAAACCTTATCAGGGTAGCCTTACGTGTATGTCCCCTTAAATCCAGAAATGTGTGCAGACCACCACCCAGTTGTCATATCATGCTTTTCCTGCACGACTGCTGTGAGAACCAAGAAGACGAGGCAGGACACAAACAAGGGTTAAGACGACTTTCCCGTTCCTGCCCCAGGGGACACTTGACATTTTTCTTCACCTGTCTGCGTCTTCCCGCTTACTTCCTTTTGGAAAATTACCCTGAATCAAGTGCACACTTTGTTTTACTTAAGATCTTGAACTTTGCAAAACGAGGCGCGAGGATTAAACGAAGGAACCCACGGATGAGACTCCAGATATAATCTACGTGATGTTTTTATGGGAGTTATTCCCACCTTGGCCGATATTACATGAATGACAACAATTCATAACGCATCGTTACACAACACCAGTCTGTAAGCATTTGGAAAATTTTTAGAACCCTACGAAGAGGGCTACTCGGAGATTTGGCTGCTCGACTTAAAAGTCCTTCTGAATTTGGATGTCGTATGACTGTTTTAGATTTATAATTTGGCTCTAAAGACATAAAAAGGAAAACACAAAGAAAATGGCAAACCAGTCGCAGTCCATCAGATCTTACATTGCGGTCCACGATGGCAAAGTCAAAGTCTAGAAGGTTTGGGATTTCGCATCGGTCACATTGCAGTCAAGAACATTGACCAACATAAAAAATGACGCTACGATGTCGCTCACCTAAAGGCAACCAAAATTTGTCGATTCTCATGAAACATCTGGTTGGCACACAATATGATGACCCCACAGCCATCACGAACATAGTATGCTGAATTCATTAAGCCCCCAAATAGTATACTGCCACCACAGCGGTTCCACATTTCTATGATGCCCTCAATGTCCCCAAGACATAATATGATGGCTCTACACCCCCCCCACACATTATGATGCCCCCAGTTCCCCAGACAGTATGCTGCCTCAGTGATGACCCTAAACAGTGTGATGGACCACACAGACCCCTACAAAGTATGATGTTCTCACAGTATCTCCCAGACAGTATGATGCCCCCACTGTGCCACCAAACAATATGATTCCCCCAAGTTCCCCCAGAACGCATAATGCTCACACATTCTTTGATGTCTCCACAACAAACCCCCCACATTTTGTGATGCCCTTATGTTCCCAAACAGTATGCTGCCTCTACAGCATCCCTCCCCCACACAGTATGATACCCCCATAGTATATTCCCCACATCCACAAAATGGTGCCCCTACACCCAATGACAGTCTTTGCTGAAAAATGTATAAAAAATTCACCCATTCGTGCTCTTGCGATGAGTGGAGCAGATGTAACGGTCTTCTCCAATCTGTGCCCTGTGTGGTTTGGCCCGGCGGGTGTGATTTAGTGACGCCATCACCCTCGCCGTGCCAAGCTGTAGATGTAGGGCACAGGCTGCATGTTGACTCGGGGAGCTGACCTCAGCCACCAATGTTTGCCAATACTCACAAATTTAGAAGGACTGGCCCCATTTTTCAGAAACATCCTGTTTGCTTAAAGGGCATTGCAGCATCGTCGCGGCCGGTGAGAGTCGTGGTTGCTATGGGAGCTGGGGCCTAACAATGGCCGCCAGACCTGTCATCTTCACACACCTATTAGAAATGCAAAATGAAGTAAAAATAGGTTTTATTAATCACTCGAGCTCTAACATTTAGTGGACTAGGCCTCGCCAAACACATGCCCCCGCGAGCCCTTGTTGTTGGACGTGGTCTGGCAGCCATCCATAAGCATCACTGACAAGTCCTTGAAGTCACATCTACGATGCAGATCGCGGCCCACAGAGAGTTTCTCCTGTCCAGCTCCCCGACAGGATGGGCACCTGGGTTACGACGCCCACGGGCGTAATTACATCCGCCATTTATAGTTCTGTGCCTGCATGTGGTGAAGTTTCTTTATTTCGGACAGCAAAGGCAAATGAGACACTTGGTTAACGTGCAATTCCCGTCATTATTAGACTCTCTTATGTGGACTCATTTTTTTAAAATATTTGACATTGGTATGGTCCGTAAATTCCTAGGAGATGGTTTTACACCTAAAGAAATATTTAAATATCTTGCATGTCGGACATGGCGTCTGTGGCACAGAGGACGTCAGTAGTGCACCGACAGCACTTATCCACCATAACAATAATCCCTGAAGGGCCAGGAAATGGGCCTGGTCTGGGGTCTGTCATTATTCAGGGAATCTATTCTATGTTTGTTCAGGGGGTCTGGCCTGGGTCTATGTTTGATTAGACGGTCGGGTCTGGGGACTGTAATTGTTAAGGGGGGTCTGGTCTGGAGCCTACATTGGTTTGGGGTCTGGTATGAGGGTCCTAATGTTTACTGGTTGTGGTTTGGGGTCTGTAATCATTTAGACGTCCTAGCCTGGGGTGTGTATTTGTTCAGGGGTCTGGGCTTAGCTTTATATTCAGGGGTCTGGTCTGGTATCTATGTTTGTTTAGCGGGTCTTGTCTGGATACTGTAATTGTTCAGGGGTCTGTATTTGTTTAGAGGGTCTTGTCTGGATACTGTAATTGTTCAGGGGTCTGTATTTGTTTAGAGGGTCCTGTCTGGATACTGTAATTGTTCAGGGGTCTGTATTTGTTTAGAGGGTCTTGTCTTGGTACTATAATTGTTCAGGGGTCTGTATTTGTTTAGAGGGTCTTGTCTGGGCACTGTAATTGTTCAGGGGTCTGTATTTGTTTAGAGGGTCTTGTCTTGGTACTATAATTGTTCAGGGGTCTGTATTTGCTTAGAGGGTCTTGTCTGGATACTGTAATTGTTCAGGGGTCTGTATTTGTTTAGAGGGTCCTGTCTGGATACTGTAATTGTTCAGGGGTCTGTATTTGTTTAGGGGGTCTTGTCTGGGCACTGTAATTGTTCAGGGGTCTGTATTTGTTTAGAGGGTCTTGTCTTGGTACTATAATTGTTCAGGGGTCTGTATTTGCTTAGAGGGTCTTGTCTGGATACTGTAATTGTTCAGGGGTCTGTATTTGTTTAGAGGGTCTTGTCTGGATACTGTAATTGTTCAGGGGTCTGTATTTGTTTAGGGGGTCTTGTCTGGGTCCTGTAATTGTTCAGGGTTCTGTATTTGTTTAGAGGGTCTTGTCTGGGTACTGTAATTGTTCAGGGGTCTGTATTTGTTTAGAGGGTCTTATCTAGGTACTATAATTGTTCAGGGGTCTGTATTTGCTTAGAGGGTCTTGTCTGGATACTGTAATTGTTCAGGGATCTGTATTTGTTTAGAGGGTCTTGTCTGGATACTGTAATTGTTCAGGGGTCTGTATTTGTTTAGAGGGTCTTGTCTGGATACTGTAATTGTTCAGGGGTCTGTATTTGTTTAGAGGGTCTTGCCTGGGTACTGTAATTGTTCAGGGGTCTGTATTTGTTTAGAGGGCCTGGTCTGCGTACTGTAATTGTTCAGGGGTCTGTATTTGCTTAGAGGGTCTTGTCTGGATACTGTAATTGTTCAGGGGTCTGTATTTGTTTAGAGGGTCTTGTCTGGATACTGTAATTGTTCAGGGGTCTGTATTTGTTTAGAGGGTCCTGTCTGGATACTGTAATTGTTCAGGGGTCTGTATTTGTTTAGAGGGTCTTGTCTTGGTACTATAATTGTTCAGGGGTCTGTATTTGTTTAGAGGGTCTTGTCTGGGCACTGTAATTGTTCAGGGGTCTGTATTTGTTTAGAGGGTCTTGTCTTGGTACTATAATTGTTCAGGGGTCTGTATTTGCTTAGAGGGTCTTGTCTGGATACTGTAATTGTTCAGGGGTCTGTATTTGTTTAGAGGGTCCTGTCTGGATACTGTAATTGTTCAGGGGTCTGTATTTGTTTAGGGGGTCTTGTCTGGGCACTGTAATTGTTCAGGGGTCTGTATTTGTTTAGAGGGTCTTGTCTTGGTACTATAATTGTTCAGGGGTCTGTATTTGCTTAGAGGGTCTTGTCTGGATACTGTAATTGTTCAGGGGTCTGTATTTGTTTAGAGGGTCTTGTCTGGATACTGTAATTGTTCAGGGGTCTGTATTTGTTTAGGGGGTCTTGTCTGGGTCCTGTAATTGTTCAGGGTTCTGTATTTGTTTAGAGGGTCTTGTCTGGGTACTGTAATTGTTCAGGGGTCTGTATTTGTTTAGAGGATCTTATCTAGGTACTATAATTGTTCAGGGGTCTGTATTTGCTTAGAGGGTCTTGTCTGGATACTGTAATTGTTCAGGGATCTGTATTTGTTTAGAGGGTCTTGTCTGGATACTGTAATTGTTCAGGGGTCTGTATTTGTTTAGAGGGTCTTGCCTGGGTACTGTAATTGTTCAGGGGTCTGTATTTGTTTAGAGGGCCTGGTCTGCGTACTGTAATTGTTCAGGGGTCTGTGTTTGCTTAGAGGGTCTTGTCTGGATACTGTAATTGTTCAGGGGTCTGTATTTGTTTAGAGGGTCTTGTCTGGATACTGTAATTGTTCAGGGGTCTGTATTTGTTTAGAGGGTCTTGTCTGGATACTGTAATTGTTCAGGGGTCTGTATTTGTTTAGAGGGTCTTGTCTGGATACTGTAATTGTTCAGGGGTCTGTATTTGTTTAGAGGGTCTTGTCTGGGTACTGTAATTGTTCAGGGGTCTGTATTTGTTTAGAGGGTCTTGCCTGGGTACTGTAATTGTTCAGGGGTCTGTATTTGTTTAGAGGGCCTGGTCTGCGTACTGTAATTGTTCAGGGGTCTGTATTTGCTTAGAGGGTCTTGTCTGGATACTGTAATTGTTCAGGGGTCTGTATTTGTTTAGAGGGTCTTGTCTGGGTACTGTAATAGTTCAGGAGGTCCAGTCTGGGGTTTATTTTGGAATAAATGGTCTGGTGTTGGCTCTGTAATAGTGTACGGGGTCTAGTCTGGGTTCTGTATATGTTTGGAGGATTGTCTGGGATCTACGGTATATTTGTTCGGACCGTCTGGTCTGAGCATTGTAATCAATCTAGAGGTCAGGAGTCTCTATTGGCGTAGGGGGTCTGGTATGGGGGCCATAATTGTTTACTGGTCTGTAAGCATTTAGGGCAGGGGTCTCCAACTCCAGTCCTCAAGGCCCACCAACATGTCATGTTTTCAGGATTTCCTTAGTCTTGCCCAGGTAATAATTGCATCACCTGTGCAATGCAAAGGAAATCCTGAAAACATGACCTGTTGGTGGGCCTTGAGGACTGGAGTTGGGGACCCCTGATTTAGGGGATCTACTCTGGGGTCGTTATTTGTTCAATGGTCTGGTGTCTGTAATTTTTTTCTGGAGCTCAGAGGTTTATATTTGTTCAGAAATTCTGGTCTGAGGCCTGTCAATAATCAGGGGGTCAGGTCTGGGGTCTATATTCATTTACAGGGTGCCTTAATTGCATATTGGGTGTGGTTTGGGGGTCTGCAATCATTTAGGCGATCTGGTCTGAATTTGTTCACGTGTTTGGTCTGGGCTTTGTATTTGTTTAGGGGGTCTGGTCTGGGGGCCTGAATTATTTAGTGGTAGTGATGAGCGGGCATCAGCCAAAATTCAAATTTGGCAGAAGATTTATATTGCGCGGAATCTGGAGACCTCAGAGCATAAAAACATAGAACAAATCTAAAACATACATAACCCTATTGCTCCCCTGTTGTGCTTCTGCAGCCCCCGAACGGCGCTTCGCGCGGCTCCTGCAGGCTTCTTCTTGCATTTGCCACCACATGAGAGGTCTTCTTCCTGCATCTTTCCTCTGGTCCAGGTTTTTCGAGTAGGCCTCGGATATCAGGACATCCGTCGTGCTGTCACAACTCCAGAAGTATCTGTGTCCTCAGGACAAAGCTACAGTCGAACACAACGGTGGAGCAGGGAGCCGACAAATCTCTGCTCCGCCGTTCCATCGATGCAGTCTACTGGCTAGTTTAACCCTTCTATGCAATCTACTGCACTTCCACTAGATGGCGCTGTGGACAACCTCATTTTTTTAACCTATTCTTGTCTACAGGATAAAAAAAATAAAAAGAAAATTTATTAAGAAAAAAAAAAAAACCCGACGTTCGTCAAAATCTGAAATGAGTTTAACAGTTTTTAAAACAAAACAAATAACGGTAAAATCCCTTTTAATTCAAGGTCACTGGGTTCTGATAGGTGCCGGATTATCAAACATTCTGGATTAACGGACGGGCCATAGAAAATGATATCAAACTCGCTCGTAAAGAAAGGGACGCTTCGAGAAAAGCACCCGAAATTAATATTAACCCCTCGATATTTTGTTGGACCGAAAACACGGCTGTGTGAACGAGCCCTTACTAGCAGACCGTGACCGTGGAACGAGTATGTGACCCAGGGTATAGGACGCCGGGGTCCTACGGAGAGCATTGCTCCGGCCCCACCATCTCCAGCCCCGAGAATCCATTTATCACCCTCTATAACCACACAATAAACCTCAGTATTGCAACTATTCTTTTTTTTTTCGTGTGTGTGCGTGTGCGCCGCCTCCTTCTCCCCTCCCATCCCCTGCAGCTAAACAAATAAGATATATTACGGGGCGAATACACCAGAGTCAGCCAGATATTGGTAAAGCGAGAGCTGACGAGGCTGAGCTGAAACAAGTTAAAAAGTTCTAAAAAAGTTTTGAAAAGTTAGAGCGGGAGAAAAAAAGTTTCGAAAAGTTTCGAAAAGTTTTCAAACTTTTTCCCAAAGTTCTAGAAAAAGTTTTTTGGTTTTTTTTTGGAAGAGGAGGCAGGTAACAAGTGGTCGGGAGTTCGGAGTCGACTTTTCCCCTCCCTTTTTGCCAAGCGAGAACACAGGAAACTGCGGTTTCCTTCGCCGTCTCTGGTAGCCGGACTGGGCCGGGGCTCGGGAGACGGTGCCAAGGCTGCACATGGGAAGGAGCGGCTGGCCTCTGTTTACAACATGCCTTCCTGCATCCCGAGGGAAAAGAGCCCGCAACAACATGCAGACCAAGGAGCTCATCGAGATCTCCATCCTCAGCTCCAAAGCCAAGGTGGACATCCTCCGGCAACCTGCCTCCGAGAACCTGAGGAAGCTGAAGAAGAGGAAGGTCCTGGTGGAGCAGAAGAAGAGGTTGTCCGCCTGGATTCTGTTCTTGGCGCTGCTGGGCATCGCGCTCATGGTCGTACACACCGAACTGCTGCGCTTCGCCAACTGCCAGGTAAGAGAATGGTTTGCCCCCCCCCCCCCCCCCCTGGTGAAGGAAACGTTTCGCCAAAAGTCCGGGCTGAACTTTCAAACTTTTTCACAAGTCAGAAGTCGGGATCGGTGGAGATCCGTATGTCTCCAGGCTCACTTGTCCTCGGGGAAGGAGAGACACTTTATTAATGATTTTATGGAGTTGTCTCTTAAGCGATTCCCTAAGAATAAGTCGGTGAAATAGCACAGGAGCATCCAGCTGCGGACCATTTCCTTAATCCTGTTTATTTCTGGCTTAGAGAAACCTTATTGATGATATTATGGAATTGCTCTTTAAGCGATTTCCTAATATGTTACTAATCGTACAAGGAGCGACCAGCTGGGCACCACATCCCGTATTCTGGGCACCCTGTCTTCCTTCAAATTGACCATTGCTAGTTTATTATTGCAGTTATGGAATTACCTTATAAGCGATTGCCTACAATGATGTAATTACGAATACGGAGTTATTACGGGTTTCGCTGGGTCCATATCCTGTACGGTGTTGTTCTGAGCAAGTTTAATAATATTACGGAATTACCATATAAGCAATTCCCTAAAGTGATGTTATTATCGGTACCGCTCCCTTAAGTGGCGAAGTGGGGGCCAAATGTTGTATCCTGTCCATTCTGTGTGACCTACGCATATTTAAAAAAAATATATTATGGAATTGCATTGTAAGCGATTTCCCAATATGATGATATTAGGGGAACGGTTTCCTGAAGGGGCACAGGTGATGTTCTGCCAATACAATGGCTCCTGGCACTGGGTAATATCCGCCTACATGGAGGCTGCTGTTAACGGAGCTGGATTCTGATGCTGGATCCTGCAAGGAAATGACGCCTGGCCCCTTGTTTCCATAGTAAGGAATTGCTATTTGAGCGATTTTCTTCAACAGAGCCATTTTTGGACGCGGCCATTATTTCAGGCATTTGCTGTTGCGTCAGGTTATTCTTGATGATGTAGCAGAGCCGAGCGGGAGAGGATTCTGTTCTGCAAACTACACGTGACCCGACGGACAGAGTGAATCTGGTGCAGCAGAGCCGAGCGTGTCATTTGGTTAAAGGAGAGGAAACAGCGAACGCACACTCGGCTCTGCTACATCGGTGCCTCATCTCTCTGTTCCAGGTGTC
The DNA here is from genome assembly GCF_032444005.1 of Ranitomeya imitator. Taxonomy (NCBI): domain Eukaryota; kingdom Metazoa; phylum Chordata; class Amphibia; order Anura; family Dendrobatidae; genus Ranitomeya; species Ranitomeya imitator. Next base: position 19,349,729 of record NC_091291.1, on the reverse strand, counting down.
TTTTCACACAAAAAAAAACCCACTAAAGTATTTAATAAAAAAATTAAATTTCAGGGGACGTGCCAAATGACAAACTCCCAAAAAAGATTTTCAGAGTTTTTCTTGGAGTTTGTCATTCGGCCCGAGTCTGAAATTTCGCTTTTAAGCGTTAGACGCGAGTTACAGAAGAAATGACGCACTCGGCTCTGCTACATCTCGGCATAAATCTACCAGCTGCTCGGCATTGTTCTTGCTGATGGCGTCCGTCGTGTATCCTGAGCACCGGGACACATTTCTTCCCAGTCTGTGGTGACATTTCTGTGCTTTGATATTTTTTTCATTCTGCACGAGAGCCGCTAACGCGCCTGGTCTGTGCACATCGCACGCTGCGGGGTCTCGCGGGACCCCTCTGTCACAGAGATTTTGAAAAATTAGGACTTTTGCATAAGTCTTTATATAAAGTGAAAAAAATTCACGTTTGTAAAAAAAAAAAAAGAAAAAAAATATCTTTAAAGTGAATCTAAACTTTTACCAAAGTGTTGATATGTTCTTGCCCCCCGTAAGTACTGTTGATTACTGGGGGTCCGAATCTTGAGACCCCCATCGACCGCTCAAATCAATAGTTGGAAGTTCTGAAATTATGTATGGACTTTGTATCGATCGCTATGGGCATGCTCTTGGGTGGGTGATCCATGAGGGTCTTAGCACATGGACCCCCCAGAGATGTGCATGCTCTTGGGTGGGTGATCCATGGGGGTCTTATCACCTGGACCCCCCAGTTATGTGCATGTTGTTGGGTGAATGATCCATAGGGGTCTAGGCACCTGGACCCCCCAGAGATGTATATGCTCTTGGGTGGGTGATCCATGAGGGTCTTAGCACATGGACCCCCCAGTTATGTGCATGTTGTTGGGTGAATGATCCATAGGGGTCTAGGCACCTGGACCCCCCAGAGATGTGCATGCTCTTGGGTGGGTGATCCATGAGGGTCTTATCCCCTGGACCCCCGAGATGTGAATGCTCTTGGGTGGGTGATCCATGAGGGTCTTAACACCTGCACCCCCCAGAGATGTATATGCTCTTGGGTGGGTGATCCATGAGGGTCTTATCACCTGGACCCCCCAGAGATGTATATGCTCTTGGGTGGGTGATCCATGAGGGTCTTATCACCTGGACCCCCCAGAGATGTATATGCTCTTGGGTGGGTGATCCATGAGGGTCTTATCACCTGGACCCCCCAGAGATGTATATGCTCTTGGGTGGGTGATCCATGAGGGTCTTATCACCTGGACCCCCCAGAGATGTATATGCTCTTGGGTGGGTGATCCATGAGGGTCTTATCACCTGGACCCCCCAGAGATGTATATGCTCTTGGGTGGGTGATCCATGAGGGTCTTAGCACCTGGACCCCCCAGAGATGTATATGCTCTTGGGTGGTTGATCCATGAGGGTCTTATCACCTGGACCCCCCAGAGATGTATATGCTCTTGGGTGGGTGATCCATGAGGGTCTTATCACCTGGACCCCCCAGAGATGTATATGCTCTTGGGTGGGTGATCCATGAGGGTCTTATCACCTGGACCCCCCAGAGATGTGCATGCTCTTGGGTGGGTGATCCATGAGGGTCTTATCACCTGGACCCCCCAGAGATGTATATGCTCTTGGGTGGGTGATCCATGAGGGTCTTATCACCTGGACCCCCCAGAGATGTATATGCTCTTGGGTGGGTGATCCATGAGGGTCTTAGCACCTGGACCCCCCAGAGATGTGCATGCTCTTGGGTGGGTGATCCATGAGGGTCTTAACACCTGGACCCCCCAGAGATGTGCATTCTCTTGGGTGGGTGATCCATGGGGGTCTTATCACCTGGACCCCCCAGTTATGTGCATGTTGTTGGGTGAATGATCCATAGGGGTCTAGGCACCTGGACCCCCCAGAGATGTGCATGCTCTTGGGTGGGTGATCCATGAGGGTCTTATCCCCTGGACCCCCGAGATGTGAATGCTCTTGGGTGGGTGATCCATGAGGGTCTTAGCACCTGGACCCCCCAGAGATGTATATGCTCTTGGGTGGGTGATCCATGAGGGTGTTAGTATCTGGACCCCCCAGAGATGTGCCTGCTCTTGGGTGGGTGATCCATGAGGGTCTTAGCACCTGGACCCCCCAGAGATGTATATGCTCTTGGGTGGGTGATCCATGAGGGGTCTTATCACCTGGACCCCCCAGAGATGTGAATGCTCTTGGGTGGGTGATCCATGGGGGTCTTATCACCTGGAACCCCCAGAGATGTATATGCTCTTGGGTGGGTGATCCATGAGGGTCTTAACACCTGGACCCCCCAGAGATGTATATGCTCTTGGGTGGGTGATCCATGAGGGTGTTAGTATCTGGACCCCCCAGAGATGTGCATGCTCTTGGGTGGGTGATCCATGAGGGTCTTATCACCTGGACCCCCCAGAGATGTGCCTGCTCTTGGGTGGGTGATCCATGAGGATCTTATCACCTGGACCCCCCAGAGATGTATATGCTCTTGGGTGGGTGATCCATGAGGGTCTTATCACCTGCATCCCCCCAGAGATGTATATGCTCTTGGGTGGGTGATCCATGGGGGTCTTATCACCTGGACCCCCCAGAGATGTATATGCTCTTGGGTGGGTGATCCATGAGGGTCTTAACACCTGGACCCCCCAGAGATGTATATGCTCTTGGGTGGGTGATCCATGAGGGTCTTATCACCTGGAACCCCCAGAGATGTATATGCTCTTGGGTGGGTGATCCATGAGGGTCTTAACACCTGGACCCCCCAGAGATGTATATGCTCTTGGGTGGGTGATCCATGAGGGTGTTAGTATCTGGACCCCCCAGAGATATGCCTGCTCTTGGGTGGGTGATCCATGAGGGGTCTTATCACCTGGACCCCCCAGAGATGTATATGCTCTTGGGTGGGTGATCCATGAGGGTCTTATCACCTGGACCCCCAGAGATGTATATGCTCTTGGGTGGGTGATCCATGAGGGTCTTATCACCTGGACCCCCAGAGATGTATATGCTCTTGGGTGGGTGATCCATGAGGGTCTTATCACCTGGACCCCCCAGAGATGTGCATGCTGTTGGGTGAATGATCCATGGGGGTCTTGGCACCTGGACCCGCCAGAGATGTGCATGCTGTTGGGTGGGTGATCCCTTCCATGGTGGTATTAGCACCTGCATCTCCTGAGATCAGTAGTTACCTGGAGACTTTGGTTTGGATCCAGTTCCTCAGCCATGCTCCAAGGCTTGTCATCGGGGATCTCCAGAAGGTGGCACTAGAGAGAGGCAGCTTTTCTATCTGCAGGAGGAGAGCTCATTTGCATAACTGTTTTCCCAGGGATCATTGTCCGGTTGGCAATCTCCACAAGGAAAGCATTACTCCACTTTGTGACAAGCGATAATTCAGCGGTGCTTATGGGGGCTGCTACTTCCCAAAGTCCAGTACAAAGGATTCTGCTCTGCACATTGTATGAACTTGTCCTCTACCCCAAGCGGGACCTTAGTGGGGCCCATAATAATGTCCGTCACCCCGATGTATCGTCCTCCGCCAGTCTGAATGGACTTGGGATGAAAGGAAGCGAATCCTGACTGCTAATTAGTATATAGCGCTGTTCGGGGATCCGTGCGACTCTGGCTCTCAACTCCGGCGCAGGCAGATTGTGGGCGCAGATCCCACGCGCTAAATCAGCCGATCAATATACACAAACAGGACGGCGGAGGAAAGCACTGCACTCAATCACCAGATTACCGCCCGAAATCTGCCGCTCACTGACTGCCTGCGACTTCAGGAAAACGATGACAACTGACATCAGAAAGGGACGGCAGCGCAAGAGGTTGTGAGGCAGCTGCACAGTGTCATATACAGAGGGTCTACAATCGTGGTGATTGTCTGTGGATGACGGGATTTCCAGACACCAAGGACAGTAATGAAAACTACTGAAAAAACCAACAACACACTATTCTATTAATAATGACATCTATTACTAATCCTGTACTGATCCCGAGTTACATCCTGTATTATACCCCAGAGCTGCACTCACTATTCTGCTGGTGCAGTCACTGTGTACATACATTACATTACTGATCCTGAGTTACATCCTGTATTATACTCCAGAGCTGCACTCACTATTCTGCTGCTGTAGTCACTGTGTACATACATTACATTACTGATCCTGAGTTACATCCTGTATTATACCCCAGAGCTGCACTCACTATTCTGCTGGTGCAGTCACTGTGTACATACATTACATTACTGATCCTGAGTTACATCCTGTATTATACTCCAGAGCTGCACTCACTATTCTGCTGGTGCAGTCACTGTGTACATACATTACATTACTGATCCTGAGTTATATCCTGTATTATACTCCAGAGCTGCACTCACTATTCTGCTGGTGCAGTCACTGTGTACATACATTACATTACTGATCCTGAGTTACATCCTGTATTATACTCCAGAGCTGCACTCACTATTCTGCTGCTGTAGTCACTGTGTACATACATTACATTACTGATCCTGAGTTACATCCTGTATTATACCCCAGAGCTGCACTCACTATTCTGCTGGTGCAGTCACTGTGTACATACATTACATTACTGATCCTGAGTTACATCCTGTATTATACTCCAGAGCTGCACTCACTATTCTGCTGGTGCAGTCACTGTGTACATACATTACATTACTGATCCTGAGTTACATCCTGTATTATACTCCAGAGCTGCACTCACTATTCTGCTGGTGCAGTCACTGTGTACATACATTACATTACTGATCCTGAGTTACCTCCTGTATTATACCCCAGAGCTGCACTCACTATTCTGCTGGTGCAGTCACTGTGTACATACATTACATTACTGATCCTGAGTTACCTCCTGTATTATACCCCAGAGCTGCACTCACTATTCTGCTGGTGCAGTCACTGTGTACATACATTACTGATCCTGAGTTACATCCTGTATTATACCCCAGAGCTGCACTCACTATTCTGCTGGTGCAGTCACTGTGTACATACATTACATTACTGATCCTGAGTTACATCCTGTATTATACTCCAGAGCTGCACTCACTATTCTGCTGGTGCAGTCACTGTGTACATACATTACATTACTGATCCTGAGTTACATCCTGTATTATATCCCAGAGCTGCACTCACTATTCTGCTGGTGCAGTCACTGTGTACATACATTACATTACTGATCCTGAGTTACATCCTGTATTATACTCCAGAGCTGCACTCACTATTCTGCTGGTGCAGTCACTGTGTACATACATTACATTACTGATCCTGAGTTACATCCTGTATTATACTCCAGAGCTGCACTCACTATTCTGCTGGTGCAGTCACTGTGTACATACATTACTAATCCTGAGTTACATCCTGTATTATACCCCAGAGCTGCACTCACTATTCTGCTGGTGCAGTCACTGTGTACATACATTACATTACTGATCCTGAGTTACCTCCTGTATTATACCCCAGAGCTGCACTCGCTATTCTGCTGGTGCAGTCACTGTGTACATACATTACTGATCCTGAGTTACATCCTGTATTATACCCCAGAGCTGCACTCACTATTCTGCTGGTGCAGTCACTGTGTACATACATTACATTACTGATCCTGAGTTACATCCTGTATTATACTCCAGAGCTGCACTCACTATCCTGCTGGTGCAGTCACTGTGTACATACATTACATTACTGATCCTGAGCTACATCATGTACTATACTCCAGAGCTGCACTCACTATTCTGCTGGTGCAGTCACTGTGTACATACATTACATTACTGATCCTGAGTTATATCCTGTATTATACTCCAGAGCTGCACTCACTATCCTGCTGGAGCAGTCACTGTGTACATACATTACATTACTGATCCTGAGTTATATCCTGTATTATACTCCAGAGCTGCACTCACTATCCTGCTGGTGCAGTCACTGTGTACATACATTACATTACTGATCCTGAGTTACATCCTGTATTATACCCCAGAGCTGCACTCACTATTCTGCTGGTGCAGTCACTGTGTACATACATTACTGATCCTGAGTTACATCCTGTATTATACTCCAGAGCTGCACTCACTATCCTGCTTGAGCAGTCACAGTGTACATACATTACATTACTGATCCTGAGCTACATCTTGTACTATACTCCAGAGCTGCACTCACTATTCTGCTGGTGCAGTCACTGTGTACATACATTACATTACTGATCCTGAGTTACATCCTGTATTATACTCCAGAGCTGCACTCACTATTCTGCTGGTGCAGTCACTGTGTACATACATTACATTACTGATCCTGAGTTACATCCTGTATTATACTCCAGAGCTGCACTCACTATTCTGCTGGTGCAATCACTGTGTACATACATTACATTACTGATCCTGAGTTACATCCTGTATTATACTCCAGAGCTGCACTCACTATTCTCCTGGTGCAGTCACTGTGTACATACATTACAGATCCTGAGTTACATCCTGTATTATACTCCAGAGCTGCACTCACTATTCTCTTGGTGCAGTCACTGTGTACATACATTACTGATCCTGAGTTACATCCTGTATTATACCCCAGAGCTGCACTCACTATTCTGCTGGTGCAGTCACTGTGTACATACATTACATTACTGATCCTGAGTTACATCCTGTATTATACTCCAGAGCTGCACTCACTATTCTGCTGGTGCAGTCACTGTGTACATACATTACATTACTGATCCTGAGTTACATCCTGTATTATACCCCAGAGCTGCACTCACTATTCTGCTGGTGCAGTCACTGTGTACATACATTACATTACTGATCCTGAGTTACATCCTGTATTATACTCCAGAGCTGCACTCACTATTCTGCTGGTGCAGTCACTGTGCACATACATTACATTACTGATCCTGAGTTACATCCTGTATTATACCCCAGAGCTGCACTCACTATTCTGCTGGTGCAGTCACTGTGTACATACATTACAGTACTGATCCTGAGTTACATCCTGTGTTATACCCCAGAGCTGCACTCACTATTCTGCTGGTGCAGTCACTGTGTACATACATTACATTACTGATCCTGAGTTACATCCTGTATTATACCCCAGAGCTGCACTCACTATTCTGCTGGTGCAGTCACTATGTACATACATTACATTACTGATCCTGAGTTACATCCTGTATTATACTCCAGAGCTGCACTCACTATTCTGCTGGTGCAGTCACTGTGCACATACATTACATTACTGATCCTGAGTTACATCCTGTATTATACCCCAGAGCTGCACTCACTATTCTGCTGGTGCAGTCACTGTGTACATACATTACATTACTGATCCTGAGTTACATCCTGTATTATACCCCAGAGCTGCACTCACTATTCTGCTGGTGCAGTCACTGTGTACATACATTACATTACTGATCCTGAGTTACATCCTGTATTATACTCCAGAGCTGCACTCACTATTCTGCTGGTGCAGTCACTGTGCACATACATTACATTACTGATCCTGAGTTACATCCTGTATTATACCCCAGAGCTGCACTCACCATTCTGCTGATGCAGTTACTGTATACATACATTACATTACTGATCCTGAGATACATCCTTCATTATACTCCAGAGCTGCACTCACTATTCTGCTGATGCAGTCACTGTGTACATACATTTCACTACTGATCCTGAGTTACCTCCTGTATTATACTCCAGAGCTGCACTCACTATTCTGCTGGTGCAGTCACTGTGTACATACATTACATTACTAATCCTGAGTTACCTCCTGTATTATACTCCAGAGCTGCACTCACTATTCTGCTGGTGGAGTCATTGTGTACATACATTACATTACTGATCCTGAGTTACATCCTGTATTATACCCCAGAGCTGCACTCACTATTCTGCTGGTGGAGTCATTGTGTACATACAGTGCCTTGCGAAAGTATTTGGCTCCCTTAAACTTTTCATCTTTTCCCACATATCATGCTTCAGACATAAAGATGCCAAATGTAAATTTTTGGTGAAGAATCAACAACAAGTGGAACACAATTATGAAGTTGAACGAAATTTGATGGTTATTTTAAATTTTGGTGGAAATACAAAAACTGAAAAGTGGGGCGTGCAATATTATTCGGCCCCTTAACTTAACACTTTGTTGCGCCACCTTTTGCTGTGATTACAAGTCTCTTGGGGTCTGTCTCTATCAGTTTTGTACATCGAGAGACTGAAATTCTCGCCCGTTCTTCCTTGGCAAACAGCTCGAGCTCAGTGAGGTTGGATGGAGATCGTTTGTGAACAGCAGTTTTCAGCTCTTTCCACAGATTCTCGATTGGATTGAGGTCTGGACTGTGACTTGGCCATTCTAACACCTGGATACGTTTATTTGTGAACCGTTCCATTGTAGATTTTGTTTTATGTTTGGGACCATTGTCTTGTTGGAAGACAAATCTCCGTCCCAGTCTCAGGTCTTTTGCAGACTCCAACAGGTTTTCTTCAAGAATGGTCCTGTATTTGGCTCCATCCATCTTCCCATCAATTTTACCCATCTTCCCTGTCCCTGCTGAAGAAAAGCAGCCCAAACCATGATGCTGCCACCACCATGTTTGACAGTGGGGATGGTGTGTTCAGGGTGATGAGCTGTTTTGCCTTTACGCCAAACATATCGTTTGGCATTGTTGCCAAAAAGTTCGATTTTGGTTTCATCTGACCAGAGCACCATCCTTCACATGTTTGGTGTGTATTCCAGGTGGCTTATTGCAAACTTTAAACGACACTTTTTATGGATATCTTTGAGAAATGGATTTCTTCTTGCCACTCTTCCATAAAGGCCAGATTTGTGCAGTGTACGGCTGATTGTTGTCCTATGGACGGACTGTCCCACCTCAGCTGTAGATCTCTGCAGTTCATCCAGAGTGATCATGGGCCTCTTGGCTGCATCTCTGATCAGTCTTCTCCTTGTTTGAGATGAAAGTTTAGAGGGACGACCGGGTCTTGGTAGATTTGCAGTGGTATGATACTCCTTCCATTTCAATATGATCGCTTGCACAGTGCTCCTCGGGATGTTTAAAGTTTTGGAAATCATTTTGTATCCAAATCCGGCTTTAAACTTCTCCACAACAGTATCACGGACCTGCCTGTTGTGTTCCTGGGTCTTCATGATGCTCTCTGTGCTTCACACAGAACCCTGAGACTATCACAGAGCAGGTGCATTTATATGGAGACTTGATTACACACAGGTGGATTATATTTATCATCATTAGGCATTTAGGACAACATTGGATCATTCAGAGATCCACAGTGAACTTCTGGAGGGAGTTTGCTGCACTGAAAGTAAAGGGGCCGAATAATATTGCACGCCCCACGTCTCAGTTTTTGAGTTTCCACAAATTTATAATAACCAATAAATTTCACTAAACTTCACAATTGTGTTCCACTTGTTGTTGATTCTTCACCAAAAAATTACATTTGGTATCTTTATGTTTGAAGCATGATATGTGGGAAAAGGGTGAATACTTTCGCAAGGCATTGTACACTACACTACACCTGTTCTCTCCACCTGCATAGAACATTATATTTACATTTACGGTATGTTCATTTTGACCTTCCTTATGTACAGGGTAACTGCCCAACACATGCATACAGGGCAGGTGCCTGATTCCAGCGATTTCTCTGTTATGTTTTAGAACTTGTTTCTCCGGTTGTTCTGGAGGAAACTTCAAGGAAACTTTAATTCCGGTGTATTGTAGAATTCCATAGAATTTTGATCTTTACCCTCTCGTACCTCTAAATCTTTTCATTTTTCCTACCTTTACATAACTAGTGAGGTCTCCCTGTTGTTTAGAATAGACTATACATGTATCACCATTGCACAATTATACAACATTTAATTGCCCCATCCTAATATTGAATGTCGCCCTTTGGAGGAATCTATTGATTTGGATGAGGATAGGTTACACTTTTATTTATTCTCCATCTCCGGGAATGCCGAGATCCAGAATACCTTCCTCTATGAGATGTGTGGATCCTCATGGGGCGGTTGTCATATTATCCGAGGGGGTCCGCTGGTGGATGACCCCTGTATTCACTTACATAAGACACAGACTATGACCTGGGATGATGATTTACACATGGAAGCGATGAAAGAGTCTTCTGTTATCACGATGGAAATGAGACCCAAGATTTGCATGATGTAGGGAAATCAGTCAGTAAAACACACATCACATGAACCGACCTGCTAAAGGGTCTGTTGGCATCACTGAGTATCGGGGGCAATATAGAGAACATGGGGATTTGGGTACCACCCTTAAGGGAACCTGTTACTTGTATAAATAAGTAACATTCTTACTCGGTATAAACGCCACTCTTCTCCCGAATCCGGCGATGTTTTTCTTGTCTTCCTGCGACTCTCCGTTCCTGAGATATGGTCTCCTCTTTCCTGCGTGCAAATCTAGTCTTGCTAGTCAAGTGGGAGTGGTCTTCAAAAAGCCAGCCCCACTAAAGAGCTTGAAACCATGCCTAGTTGGCTAACAAGACTAGATTTATATGCCTGATAGTCTTGGCCATATCTCAAGAATGGAGAGGCACAGGAAGAAAAGAATAGTAACGCCGGATTCAGGAGAAAAGGGGCTTTTACGCCAGGTACAAATAATATATATATTTAGACCAAGTGACAGGTCATCTTTAAAGAGATATTCACATCTAACATGATTGCATATCTCTAGGATTTGTCATCATTCATGATCGGTGGAGTCCAACCTTTGAGACCACTAATCCTGATGATGTAGGATGGCAGGAGAAGTTCCGGTCAGAATAATTTCCGAGATGATCTAACAAAGAGGATTTTATGCAAATCTTTTCCAAAGTGGGCATAAGCTTGAAGAGGTCATTCCAGTTAAAATATATATCATTTATCCCCGGGATAGGTGATAAATTCATGATTAGGGGAGTCCAACCTCTGGGACCACTAGAGATCACAAGATCTCAATAACCACCAATCAGATTCCAATTTTTTTAATGTTTCTCCTTGGTCTTTATGTCTCTAGCAGTGTAATGGCAGTGCCAGGTACTCTGCACATTTTTAGCTATGATTTTTAATCTTCCATTCCCAGCCCCCAATTGCAGCCAAACGGTCTTGTCGCTGATAAGAATATTTCATTGTTCGCTATGGAAAGCTACAAATAGCAGATACATTTCCCTTTATAGGAAACAATGGGTACGGTTTGTCATCAGCGACCAGCGTGCAGAATGTGTCGTGGCTTGTAACAAAAACAAAAAACTTCAGCTGTTTAGGTAGAGATTCAGCTGGTCTACATGATCATATGGGGAAAAATGTAGCATGAGATTTTTAGGGTTATGCCCAACGGCAGTCAGTGGGCAACAGGTGCATGTAGCCGAGGTGGCCATGTTGCCAGCATCAGCTAGTATCTGGGTAAGCTTACAATTTGTTCAAGGAAAAAAGAATGAGAGGCTGGCAAAGAGGGCATATTCCCAGTTATTGTGGCACAATGTCATGCTGGGTGAAGGAAAAGCAAGTGCACAACAATGGGGAGAGGGAGAGGGAGCCCAAACACTAGGAGAGTGGGGAGTGGAGATCCCTAGGCAGATCTAAAATCACCGTCTGCCCTAACCATCCCTATATAGGTTCTGCACCTATCGCCGAGCAGAAACGTAATCCCTGCCTGACCTTAGCGATAGGCCCTGGTTGGGGATCGCACTAGTCAGTCCCTACTACAACTAAAGAGGGTTGACAAACGAGGTTAACACTTAGCTTAAGAAGACAACCGAGATGTCATGCCAGCAATCCTCCAAGAGTCCTCCAAGAAGGAACTAACCGACTATTAGTATATCCAAGTAGACAGAGACAAGTAAGAGCCAACACCAGCACCATGCTGCAGCAATTGAATGTATGTAAACCTTCAGCACAGGTGTGTGATTAACAGCAGAAGGTGGAGGTAACTGTTGGGTCCTAGAGAGAGAAAGATATCGCTCCATAACAAAGAAGCAAAAATCAAGAAGGTGCTTAAGCTAATTGCAAAGACCTTCTACAGCCGGATCCCGGATGACTGTCTGTCACACCTGACACATATTGGCGGCTATGGGGACAATGGGGCTAGTAATGACGGCACTACTGAGCATATTTTGTTTTACGGGACATTAACATACTTGCGAACTGTCCTGATTTTTTCTGGGACTGTTCCAAATTTTTCCATATTATCCCATCAAATTCAGAGCTGAAGGAAGATGGCGCACCACTGGCCAGCTCTCTCATATTTACTTTTATGGGAGAAACCTTGCAATACCATTGTTGGCCACTAGATGCGCAGCACCTTTAATCAACTGATTGGCGGAGGTGCCATGAATCCGCCTCCACCCTTGATAACCTATGCTAAAATACTTGGCCACACAAAAAAGTGACCTCCAAAGGTGTCAATTGCAGGTGCTCTTTAGGATGACTTTTTGGTTGTCTGGCACAGATTTGTGCCAAAATTCCAGCCATAGAATGTTCCGCACACAGATGTACCCCAGACTGTATCTGGGCCCAAGGGGTGAATTTGACGTTATCATGGCCTTTTATCTTTATGTACCTTGTTCGATGGAACATTTGCCACATTCATTGAGGACAATGTGTCGAATGATCATATTCTCGAAACTATGGAACTGTCCCTCTATTTCACAGATCTGTAATTGTCCTGGGGGGGCGGCTTTACTGTCACCGCAGGAAACAAACCTCAACTATTCCTGAAGCTCAGTGACAAACCAAAGAAAGACCCTGCGAACGAATCCCAGACATCGTTATTACTCCACGCGCATGGTTATATGGATAGTGGCATAGTGGACGGATGGAAAGATAGGTCGAAACACATAAAACATATTTTCAGTGAAATAAGTACAAAGTTAGGTCACATACATTCATTTTATGAACCAGAATGTGAGGTACAAGCCATATTGCCTAATAAGGCATTTCCCCCTGACAAAGCATTATGCGAAACGCGTGTTAGTTCTGTTTGGAGGGTTAAATAACCATCACTTTAAATGGGAAAGCATTGCCTTTTACATACCACCTACTATATGGATATTTTCCTTAATTATTATGGGATATTGATTTTATCTGAGAAGTTGGTCGGTGGCAATGGCGACCTGCAGTAAGCAGCAGACGTCTGCAAAACTGTGGTACGTGTAAGCCTTGATCACTTTTCCCATTATGGATTGTTTCACAGACAACACTCATTTTGTTTTATCAGATTGTTTTCTGCTGTGAACCGAAAACTTCGGGTGTGAGCGCCGCTGTTTCTGCAGATTGTGGCTATCTGCCCACAACCATCACCCTGTGGTCTTAGATCATCGTAATCTTCATTACTGGTATACACAAACACAAACCAAAAAAAGTTACATAGTGCAATATCAAAGAAAAAAACAGATGTAGCGCCAGAATCATTATTGTATTTGCACTTTTTTTTTTATTTTTGCTCAAATTTTCCATTTTTTCTGTTTTTTTTTAATTTGCTTTTTCTTTTTATTTGATCATTTTTAATATATATTTTCTATGTGCTTACTTGATTTTATTTTATGTTCGCATTGTAGGTTCGGTTCGGGGTTTTCAGTTGAATAATCAATTGTGACTTTTTAAAAAGTTGCTTTTTTTACGCAACTGTACAGCAAAAGGGATTCTACGGTATGAACATTTAAAAAAAAATTTTTTGTGCAAAAATGTTGCCAGATTTTAGCAGAACAGGCAACTTTTTTATTGCTAAAGAATCACAAAAAAAGTTAAAAAATAAAGAGCGGTTTTGATTTTGAAGAATTTGGCACCAAAAACATCAGCGGATGCCACAAAACATACAAAAGAAAAATTTTCTAAAAAAAAAAAAAATAAACAAGGCCAAAATTATTGTTTTTTTTTATCCCAAAAGAGTCGTAACTTTTTTTTTTTTTGACAATGTAATAATAAAACATCTAAAAGATTCCAAAATTGCTGTTTTTGCATTTTTTTGTACCACATTCTACGAGCCATACTTTTTTTTTTTACTTATTCCTCAGCAATGTTGGGTGAGAGCTTAGATTTTGTGGGATGAGTTGAAGTTTTCACTATGACTTTTTGATAACTTTCATTCCATTTTTTTTTTCTTTTTTTAAGAGGTGAGATGATCAAAAAACAGCAATTCTGGAATGGTTTTTCTTTTTAAATTTATATGTCGAGTCGTTATGAACATGCCAATTACATGGTTTTCTTTTTAAGTATTTTTTGACTGAATATATGTCAAAAAATACATGTACACATATTTTATATAAAAAGTCACAATTGGTGAATTAGTCAAAAACATCCTGAATCCTCCAAACAGGCAAACACATCAAATAGACTTTTAAAAAAGCAGAAACTAAAAAAAAAAAAAAGAATGAGGCAGAAATGAAAAACACCAAAAAGTAGACAAAAAAAGAAGCCGAGTTGTTGGAGCCAATGAGATTCCTGAGCTCAGCGTTATATTTTGGCACCTGCTACATTGTATAATGAGAAAAATAATAATAATCTCAGACTTTCTCCAATTCCCTTGTCCCAGGAGAGCCCTTGTAGGTAGAGCCATTGTTGGATAACCGCGTGTTAGAGCCAAGTCTCGGCCATGCGTGTGGGAAGCGGCTCTTGTTTAGATGACGTCCCCCGCTCTCTACGTTGGAAAGCTTCTGTTTTTAACTCTCTTCGGAAGCAGGAACTCCCCATTGTTTTAGATCTTGTGGGAGAGATAACGTTTGTTATAGAAGAGGCCGAGTTTATTTAGATACACAGGAAACCGAAATGTGTGAAATCAGAAAGCGCCCGCCGGGATGGGAGGTGAACAATACTTGGTCCAAGCAAACTGGATTAAGTAAAGTCAAAACTTTCAGTTTGGGAAGTTTTTGAAAAGTTAAAAATTAGTAGGCAAGTCTATAATGATGGAGATAATTGATCGCACCTGGTGGCCCACTCTTGGCTCTTGAGAGAGCCCAAGAACGTTGTTGGCTATAACTCCCCGGCAATTTAGAAGTTAGTGGACAGGATGGTTGAAAAGAAACAAAATGGTAAACTCATTTTCATGAAAGTTAATCTTTTAGAGGAATCTCCACTTTAACATTAAGAGTCTGGCCTCACAGTGACCATTCTGCACCATCTCATTTGAGCTTGGAGACATGTGCAGAACGGTCACTGTATCGTTCTGCTGGGCCTTGTTGTGCCACAGACAATTTTAGCCTGTGCCATCACTTCTGCTGCTGCTTGAAGACCTGACGAAAAGAAGATAGATTGCCTTCCTGATCAGTTCCTGTCCTGGTCCTGTCTCGTTTTTTGCTAATCCACTTTGATCCCTCTCTCTCTCTAACCCCTTTCCCACCCCCTTCTGCTTCCGAGTACTCATCTGTACTTGATCGCTCAATTTTTGGCAGTTTTTCCTTTCCACCACCTTTGTGCGTGCATCCTGCAGATGCCGAGTGCTGATCAGTGATGTACATCACTGATCGGCATCCGTACTCAATATTGACGCAGACATTTTTTTCCTGTCCATTTTCCCCCCTCCCTTCACACTATCTCTGAGCGGGAGTCCTGCAGCCGCTGAACGGCTGATCAGTGACGCACATCACAGGTTCCCACAACTACCTGATGCTGATTCTATTTATATATTTAGTAAAAATTACTGTAGTATAAGAGAATTGCTATAGTGTATTTTGGAGCCTGGCTGTGTGCCCAAACAGTAGTTTTCCCCCACATATGGGGTGTCGGTGTACTCAGGAGAAAATGGACGATAGAACTTGTTCTGCAATTTCTCCTGTTACCCTTGTGAAAATGAAAAATTTGGGGCTAAAGGAATATTTTGTAGGAAAGAATAAAATGTTTATTTTTTCCTTCCACATTGCTTTCATTCCTGTGAAGCACTTCAAGGGTTGATAAACTTACTGAATGTGGTTTTGAGCACTTTGAGGGGTGCAGTTTTTAGAATGCTGTCACTTTTGGGTATTTTCTGTCACATAGGTCCCTAAAAGTCACTTCAAATGTGATGCGGTCCTTAAAAAAAAAAAAATTTTGTACATTTTGTTGGAAAAATTTAGAAATTACTGATCAACTTTTAACCCTTCTAACTTCCTAACAAGCAAAAAAAATTACGTTTCAAAGATGCCGCAGATGTAAAGTAGACGAGCGGGAAATGTTATTTATAAATTATTTTGTGTGATGTAACTTTCTGGTTTAAGGGAGTAAAAACTAGAAGTTGGAGAATAGCAAAATTTTCACAAAAAAATTCTCCAAATTTTTGATATTTTCACAAATAAACGCAAAAAACAAAATCAACCTAAATTTACCACTAACAGGAAGGCGAAAACCAGATGGGGAATGAAGGGGTTAAATTCTCGTGCCAGTTGGGTTTTTATTGCTATGATGCTGCAGATACCAAACAACAGATGCCACTATGGTCTCTTCAGTCTTATTACTTCTCAGCACCGAGTGGTGCTTTAAATTTCATCGTATCTCCGCCAGACACTAAGGGAATGTTGAAATACGGCACATGAACGGGTTCCTCCCCTGCGAGCAAACATATACATTTCTTCAGACAATGCCCTGGCTGCTCACCAGCGTTCTGCATCCTGAACCGCTGATCACAGATTATCCAACGGTGCTGTGTTTAAACAGCGCTCTGCCACAAAGAGCCCATTGTAATGCCAGCCGGGGAGATCCTTCAGGCTTTCTGAGCAGAGGATACATATAAAGTCTCATAAAACATTTTTTTCCACTTAAATTAATTTGAAACAAAAAAATGATATATTTTAGAAAAAAAAATCTCAGACCGATTTGCGTATGCAGCCCCCATGCATATTTGTCTTTGTGGTAACAAAGATTCTGCAGTTAGTTTCCTTTTGCCCTAAACATGTTCTTAGGCATTATACACTACCGTTCCAAAGTTTAGGGTCACCCAAACAATTTTGCGTTTTCCATGATAATTCATACTTTTACTAATCAAATGAGTTGCCAAATGAATTGATAATCTAGTCCAGACATTGACAAGGTTGGAAAAAAATATTTTTAGTTGAAATTATAATTTTCTCCTTCAAACTTTGCTTTTTGTCGAAGAATGCTCACTTTGCAGCAATTCCAGCATTGCAGACCTTTGGCAGTCTAGCAGTTAATTTGCTGAGGTAATCTAGAGACATTCCCCCCCATGCTTCCAGAAGCCCCTCCACAAGTTGGTTTGGCTTGATGGGCACTTTTGGCATACCATATGGTCAATCTGTTCGCACAACAGCTCAATGGTGCTGAGATCTGGTGACTGTGCTGGCCACTCCATTACAGATAGAATACCAGCTGCCGGCTTCTTCCCTAAATAGTTCTTGCATAATTTGGAGGTGTGCTTTGGGTCATTGTCCTGTTGTTGGATGAAATTGGCTCCAATCAAGCGCTGTCCACAGGGCATGACATGGCGTTGCAAAATGGAGTGATAGCCTTCCTTATTCAAAATCCCTTTTACCTTGTACGAATCTCCCACTTTACCAGCACCAAAGCAACCCCAGACCATCACATTACCTCCACCATGCTTGACAGATGGCGTCACACTCTTCCAGCATCTTTTCAGTTGTTTTCTGCGTCTCACAAATGTTCTTCTGTGTGATCCAAACGCCTCAAACTTGGATTCGTCTGTCCATAACACTTTTTTCCAATCTTCCTCTGTCCAATGTCTGTGTCCTTTTGCCCATATTAATCTTTTCCTTTTATTAGCCAGTCTCAGATATGGCTTTTTCTTAGCCACTCTGCCCTGAAGGCCAGCATCCCGGAGTCGCCTCTTCACTGTAGACGTTGACACTGGCGTTTTGCGTGTACTATTTAATGAAGCTGCCAGTTGAGGACCTGTGAAGCCTCGATTTCTCAAACTGCAGACTCTAATTTACTTGTATTGTTGCTCAGTTGTGCAGCGGGGCCTCCCACTTCTCTTTCTACTCTGGTTAGAGCCTGTTTGTGCTCTCCTCTGAAGGGAGTAGTACACACCGTTGTAGGAAATCTTCAGTTTGTTGGCAATCTCTCGCATGGAATAGCCTTTATTTCTAAGAACAAGAATAGACTGTCGAGGTTCACATGAAAGTTCTTTTTTTCTGGCCAATCTGAGAGTTTACTGGAACCAACAAATGTAAAGCTCCAGATTCTAAACTAGCTCAAAGGAAGGTCAGGTTTATAGCTTCTCTAATCAGCCAAACTGTTTTCAGCTGTGCTAACATACTTGCTCAAGGGTTTTCAAGGGTATTCTAACAATCCATTAGCCTTCTTACACAGTTAGCAAACACAAAGTACCATAAGAACACTGGAGTGATGTTTGCTGGAAATGGGCCTCTATACACCAATGAAGATATTGCATTACAAACCAGACGTTTGCAGCTAGAATAGTCATTTACCACATTAACAATGTATAGAGTGTATTTCTGAATCATTTAATGTTATTCAAAGTGACCCTAAACTTTGGAAAGGTAGTGTATATATATATATATATTCAAGGTGTTGCCATAGGGGGTCTTGTAAAATTAGTCACACATGAACAAGTGACGGCATGGTCTTGGGAACTGTTAGTCAGATAACTTAGATCACACCCGTTCAACCGCTTAGATTCCAGCGTCAACTGTAGCATCTAAGCAGTTATACAGAGGTAGGGAGTTCTGTCAACAACAGATTTATCACAGTAACGACATGGTCTTGGGAACTGTTAGTCAGATAACTTAGATCACACCCGTTCAACCGCTTAGATTCCAGCGTCAATTGTAGCATCTAAGCAGTTAGACAAAGCTCGTGACTTCTGTCTACAACAGACTTATCACCACTGTGATGGCATTGGCTTGGTGTTCTCTACTTGATGGTCTTGGAAACCTTGTGATATGTGGCATTAGATTTGATATTCCAGACCGCACATGGGACATGGCACAGAGTCTTCTTTTGTTTGCTTTTTTTTTTACCGAGCATTATGCCAATTCTTTTGAAAAAATCTGACGGACAAGAACTTATGTTGTGCAGGTCTGGACTATGTGACGTGGGTTTGTTGAGAGTATATAAAGTCTGGAGAAGGGGCAGTGTCTGTATACAGAGGAAATATTAACAGGAAAGCTGCAGAGACCGAGCTCATGTCCGAGAGGTGAAGGACAGGGGACTCGATTCTGTCAGTCGGCAGAATGTTTATCTTAGTATCAGGTAGGAATGTTGCTTCCTTCCTCGGCCTAAAGTCAATATCACCCGCCATTAAATGAACAGGTGTAATATAAAAATATATGTATTTAAAGAGTACTTCCCCATAAAAATGTAAAAAAATAATCAGTAAATACTAGAAACACAAGAAACTAATGTGCCACTGTCTGACCAAGCTAGATATAAGTGATGACTATGCCTGACCTTATGAAAGTGAACAGACCAAGACCTCTCTTAACCTATGGATATAGCAAGTGCCCAGCTGTGAGTAGAAAGATCATCAAGTTACCAGATGGCATCATGTCACATCAGAAATGTGACCCCTAGTGGCCTTCATTATGTAAAATTGAAATATAAGCTGTGAAAAAACCCTGGTCCCGTGAGCAGATTAATCTCCCATGTAATGTCTTCTATTTCATCCTGTGACTTCTAGACAAAGCGCAAGTTATGTAATAAATCCAGAATAAATGTCATGGCATATCACTTTTATAGGTACCACTTTTGTGCCAAGATAGGCAAAAAAAAGTTCATGGTGTTTGGAAAAGGTCACAATATCTCATCCTAAAGGGACAGAACTGATAAAGGTTCCTCAGGGGCGTCAACCTGCCTTCAGAGACCCACCCACGAGTAGATCCTTGACCCAGATCAATGCATACATTGAATAAATTATTATAATAATGTAATTTTTTTTCATCAGGCTGGACATGCCTCATTTATAGCATCTTCTAATACATTATATATGTTCTTTTTTTTTTCTTTCAGTGGTTTGTTTATCTGTACCTGATGAAATGCACCATCAGCATCTCCACTGTCATTCTTCTCATCCTCATCATTGCCTTCCATATCAAGGAGATCCAGGTATCCAAATCTACCATCGACTGATAATTGATTGGGGAAATAAAGGGTAATTCCTGGTACCACATGTAATTATATATTTGTGTAAGGGGGAAGAGGGTCATCTCATCCTAAACTTAGCCTTTTGGTAAAGGGGTGGAACCTTACACGAGTGCAGAGAGAATCCTTGAGTTATGCTCCACCCCTGCAGAACAAGCTCAAGTCAAGATATTGTATTACGTGTGCCTGGAGGGTTCCTCAGAGGCGTAAAGTTGGTTGCGAACACCTGAGGCAAGGGAAGAACTCTGTAACCTCCTAAAAGTGAAGGGTTAGCGCTCTTAGTCTCTTCCACCACTCCAGTATTGAACCCCATGCTTCCCAAGCACGTTCTATACTATAATACTGTTGTACTTCAAGGTTGCCTTAAAGATCTTTAATGGTCTTCATGGTGAAATCTGGCCAAAAATTTAAAAAATTAAAAAAAAGTTATACATTTCTTAACTTTTTTTTTAACGTTTTTTAAATAATTTGTATTGTTTTGTACGGTTTAATTTTATGTACTTGTTTTATTACCCTAAAGTGTGTAAGAATGAAAAAGTTATTAGAATATTACTGTTTTTACTTACAGGACAGTATGTCTTTGCTACTTCTTTCATAAAATTAAAAACGAGAGGAAAGGCAGGGAGATGTGGACATGATTAATTAGCTTCTCACTCTCGGTTGCTGCCTATATAGAGCGCAGCTGGAAAGGTGAGCTTGTCATCGGCTGCAGGGCTGTGCATAGGAGTCAACTAAGAAAATAAAGATACCAGAAAAAAAAAACTCGGTCACAGGAGCGCTGACAGAGACTCAAACACTAGGTGAAGTTTAACCACAACGCGTTTCGACGGAAACACCGTCTTCCTCGGGTGGGGGTAAAACTTTTTTTGCTGGTATCTGCTTCTGTCCTCCCCTGGAGGTGTTCGGCTGGAGTTGCGGTGGTGCTCGACACCCCCTCTTTCTTCCCTCTTGGCTGCTTCCTCAGCGCTCCCTTGAGACCGCCTTCATTGACCCTGAACTAAGAAAATGAAGCTCACTGACATTTGTCATCCAGGTCACCGCCTATGCAGAGCGAAGCAGCTGTTGACCAACTCCTCTCGACTGCTGCACTCTGCATAGGAAGTGGCGGCAGAGACCAAGATAACAAAGCCGGTTGCTTAACTCAATCAAGTTATAGTCCGCAGGGTGGGCTCCCACGCCACTTATGTGCCACCCAATATAGAGGAGATTCTCGAGCTCTAGTCCTCTTGAGTCATTAGACAGGGTTGAGGGAGCTCAAAGTTTTACCCTTCCCATAGAAGGTGGCTCTTGAAGGAACGTCCCCAATGCATCCATGCCCACGCTACGGCACTGGTGATTTTTTTATAAGCTTTATGATACTTTTTTTAGGAAATGTAAATTGTGAAAAATTCAAAGAAAAATAGGCAATTACGTTATAATTTCAGATTTGTGCACCAAGGCCAAAAGGGACGGTGAGTTCTTGGTGGTTTCTTTTGGCTGCAGGTTTTACTGCTTTTGCTTTTCGAAGTTGCACTAAACCCTGTACACACCGTGAAATATGAAGTGTCCTACTTTTGGAGGCCAAGCCCGATGGCTGTGCCAGGAGATCTGCCTGGTATATCTGCGTGCTAGTATCGAGGTACTTAATGTCCTGGCCCTGAGTCAATGTTTTATATTGACTTTTTGACGATTTATAGACTCGCCGAGGACAGAGGAATGAAGAACCTCGGCATTACCGTCAACTCTGAAAGAAATCCTCTGTTCATCTTGTCACTAACGATGCCACTTGGCTATGCAAACAGAGAGTAACAGCTGGTAGGGGCAAGTACCATCCTGTACCCTAATCCAGTGGGAATCCACATGGACAAAGAAGTGATTTGTACTTAACTGGACGCACATGCCACCTAATGAACACTTCTCAATGTGGAGATTGCAACTCCAAGAAGGACAAGTCATGGAATGATGGAAATCGTATACATCGTACTGATCTGCAAAGGATCAAAAATGCAAACAAAATTTTCAAAACAGGTTGTCTGAGTAATGTTCTGACACGTCAAATGCACTTTGACAAATCATCTAGATCGGCTGCTGGCAGCTCCCGTGTAATCACCGACCAATGATGTCCGAGATTTGCCCTCTCCTTTCATCGGAGGAAGGAGGTGCTAAGGAGTATGATAGCTGTTGGCCGACAGCTATGTAATGTATATAGAATATGACTAGATGTTATCGCCAACAAAGAGCAGAGCTGTCAATCACTTAGAAGCGCCACCACTGCTGAGATGCTCAACAGTGTAAACAATGGGGTCATCGCAGATGTCCTTTTAGGATCGCGTGTCCTTCTAATACCACATGTTTATATGTCATTCTTAGAGCCTCCCGGAATTATTATAGCCCCGCCATATAACCGTGATGGAATTACCATGGTTGTGCCTTCCATCTGCTGTATTTGCAATCAACATCTCATTCGATAGATCACCAGGGGCCATTATAAGCGAATAAGAGGGTATTAACCCTGCTGTTGTCTTCGGTCTGGGGAGACCGATTTTGAACTTTGGTATTTTTGGGGGGTGTTCAAGATGCGGTTCTGAAACTTGTGGTTGATTGACTTAAATGAGGATGGATCGGTCAGCCACGGGTTTCAGAGCCGCATCTTGAATATTTTAAAGAATATTGAAGTTGAAGGTCGGTCGTTTTTGACCGAAGACAACAGCAGGGATAAAGAGCCTCTTCCTACAGGACATATTCACTTTAGATTAGGCCATTTTTAGCTTATTGCCGCAGTACACCCCAAAACAATGAAAAATTGCTCAGATACGCCCTCACGGTATAATAGGAGGTGTTTGACCTCTGGGACCTCCCACGATTCTGAAAATCAAGAGGTACAGCAACGTTTTATTACTGCAAAGCTTTGAGGCTTTAGCTTCCGAGCAGCGCTCCAACCTCTGGCTGTAAACTGGGAAAGGATAACACCAGCAATGTAATTTGGTGTGTGACGCCATTGTTTGTTATTTATTTCTGTTGATGGACCTGTTATTAGGAGTTGTTTTTTTGCGTGATGATCTGAAGATTTTGTAGGTTGACTTTAAGGTACATGCGATGTTCCAAATGCTTTTTACTGCATTTTTGAAGGGGAGTTACAGCCATCAAAGAACAATAATTCCGCAATTTTTTCTCTTATTGTTATTTATAGATTTTCATACATCAGATTTTTAACAGATGCAAAGATATAAAATATGTCTATTTTTTCTTATATAGATCTGTAATGTCTGCTGCAGTGCAGTAGCAAACAACCTCCACCAGGGGTTGTGGGTGAAGCCAAACAGGTACATTCACAGAGAAACCACAGAGCAGCAGGCGAGAACCGCTAGGTGGCAGAAGAGTAGTCAGAAAAGCCGGGTCAGCAACAGAGAGGGAACGAAGTACCAGAGGTCAAAACAAGCCAAAGAAGTCAGAATCGGTCGGGAGCAGGAAAGCCAAAGGCGGAACACAATCAAACAGGTCAGGGGACAAGCCGAGTCAAATACCAAGAGGTCACAACACAGAGAGCGAGAACTACGACGAACGAAGTCACAGGGGAAAGCAGGAACGGGACCTAGGTAAACGGGCAGAGGACAAACTAGGGTATAACGAGGTCAGCTGCTCAAGCCAGAGACTGGAACTATAACTGACACTGCTTGCAGGTAACAGCGCACTTAAATAGCCAGACAGATACCAAAACGAGGCAGGGAAGATTAACCCCTGCATGACCATCCCGGGGAGAGAGTAATCAGAAACAAACCCCGGACTGAATCATGACAATATCTATATATAAATTATTTTTATATATGTTATTTTTGAAAAAAGGGCTATAAGACAATTTGCTGCAGAAGGAGCCTTTCCCCTCTACCTTGTCTGCAGTGGCAGAAAATGACAATATGGCTTTTTAATTTCTTTAATCACCTAATATCCACACTCATTAGGAAATTGTATACCATCATTGCTCCACCCAAAATTACCTCTTGACCTCCAGAGCTTTCCATATAGAAATGGGGAGAATGGGTTTGCTGGTGTTGTAATTTTAGTTCTTGTTATAGCACAGTCCCATTTTTCACATTTCACTGGATAAAACTACATAAAATATTGAGTAAATTCTCAAATTCAGCATACAATTACATCCAAAGCTGATTTTAAGTATTTGGAGAATTCTTTCATATTTTATATAAACTTATACTGCAAAAACAGGGATGATATACGGTATTATACTGTATTTTATAGCTTTTGTAATCAATACACTTAAGAGGAGTGTTTGCTTTAACTTTATTCCTGCAGCTCCCCTGAGTATACCGTTGATTTTTCTTTAATCCTCCCTATGGTTCCAGAGAGATGGGCCATTACATTAAGTGCTAATTTTTATGGTCTTACAACATGGCATGTCTCAAAAGATCCTCTGGGGCGGGTCTCGGATTTCTCTGGGGCGTGTCTTTTGGCTGCTCTGTGTAAGATCTCAATGAGCCACGCCTCCTTGGTAAAATTAATACTAAATAGACTCATAAGGTGGATTTAAATAAAAAACAACCAAGAAACAAATTGCTCAGTGGATCTTTACACAAAGATGAGAGGTGAGGTGGATTCTCTAAGCCTAAGGTCCGGGTAGGCAAATGGCGCACGGGCGTCGGTGCAGTAGGAGGGATAAAACAGAGTTACTGGAGGCAAACTAAAAGTCTTAAAGGTGTCCCAAGTGGACAGATGTCTTGGAAGCCACAGATGGACACATACAGTTATATGAAAAAGTTTGGGAACCCCTATTAATCTTAAGCTTAATGTTGCAACAGCTATTTCAGTTTCATATATCTAATAGCTGTTGGACACAGTAATGTTTCTGCCTTGAAATGAGGTTTATTGTACTAACAGAAAATGTGCAATCTGGATTCAAACAAAATTTGACAGGTGCATAAGTATGGGCACCCTTATCATTTTCTTGTTTTAAATACTCCTACCTACTTTTTACTGACTTACTAAAGCACTTTTTTTTGGTTTTCTAACCTCATTGAGCTTTGAACTTCATAGCCAGGTGTATGCAATCATGAGAAAAGCTACTTAAAGTGGCCACTTGCAGGTTGTTCTCCTGTTTGAATCTCCTCTGAAGAGTGGCATCATGGGCTCCTCAAAACAACGGTCTAATGATCTGAAAACAAAGATTATTAAATATAGCTGTTCAGGGGAAGGATACAAAAAGCTGTCTCAGAGATTTAACCTGTCAATTTCCACTGTGAGGAACATAGTAAGGAAATGGAAGAACACAGGTACAGTTCTTGTTAAGGCCAGAAGTGGCAGGCCAAGAAAAACATCAGAAAGGCAGAGAAGAAGAATGGTGAGATCAGTCAAGGACAATCCTCAGACCACCTCCAGAGAGCTGCAGCATCAACTTGCTGCAGATGGTGTCACTGTGCATCGGTCAACTATACAACGCACTTTGCACAAGGAGAAGCTGTATGGGAGAGTGATGCGAAAGAAGCCGTTTCTGCAAGCACCCCACAAACAGAGTCGGCTGAGGTATGCAAAAGCACATTTGGAGAAGGCAATTTCTTTTTGGAAGAAGGTCCTGTGGACTGATGAAACCAAGATTGAGTTGTTTGTTCATACAAAAAGGCATTACGCATGGCGGCCAAAAAACACAGCATTCCAAGAAAAACACTTGCTACCCACAGTAAAATTTGGTGGAGGTTCCATCATGCTTTGGGGCTGTGTGGCCAATGCCGGCATCGGGAATCTCGTTAAAGTTGAGGGACGCATGGATTCCTCCAAGTGTCAGCAGATTCTTGACAATAATGTTCATGAATCAGTGACAAAGTTGAAGTTACGCAGGGGATGGATCTTTCAGCAAGACAATGATCCAAAACACCGCTCCAAATCTACTCAGGCATTCATGCAGAGGAACAATTACACTGTTCTGCAATGGCCATCCCAGTCCCCAGACCTGAATATCATTGAACATCTGTGGGATCATTTGAAGAGGGCTGTCCATGCTCGGCGACCATCAAACTTAACTGAACTGGAATTGTTTTGTAAAGAGGAAGGGTCAAAAATACCTTCATCCAGAATCCAGGAACTCATTAAAAGCTACAGGAAGCGACTAGAGGCTGTTATTTTTGCAAAAGGAGGATTTACTAAATATTAATGTCACTTTTCTGGTAGGGTGCCCATACTTATGCACCTGTCAAATTTTGTTTGAATGCAGATTGCACATTTTCTGTTAGTACAATAAACCTCATTTCAAGGCAGAAACATTACTGTGTCCAACAGTTATTAGACATATGAAACTGAAATAGCTGTTGCAAAAAAAAACTATTTTTATAAAACATTAAGCTTAAAATTAATAGGAGTGCACAAACTTTTTCATATAACTGTAGAGGCAAACTGAAAGTCTTAAAAGGGTCCTGGAGACCACTGGCAGGTAACAACATTTCTGGAGGCCATAGACAAACAGCGGAAGTCCTGAAGACCACTGACAGGTAGCAGTGTTACTGGAAACCACAGATATGTGTAGTACTTAAGCAGCATGGTGCAGCACGGTGGCGCAGTGGTTAGCACAGCAGCCTTGCAGCGCTGGGGTCCTGGGTTCTAATCCCACGTTGGACAACATCTGCAAAGAGTTTGTATGTTCTCTCTGTGTTTGCATGGGTTTCCTCCGGGCATTCCGGTTTCCTCCCACATTCCAAAGACATACTGATAGGGAATTTAGGTTGTGAGCCTCATCGGGGACAGCGATGATAATGTTTGCAAAACTGTAAAGCGCTGCGGAATATGTTAGCGCTATATAAAAATAAAGATTATTATTACTGAAGACCACTGAAAGGTAACAAGATTACTGGAAACCGCAGACAAACAGCTGAAGACCACTGACTGGTAGTAGGTTCACTGGAAACTGCAGACAACCAGGTGAAACCCCGAAAACCACTGACAGGTAGCAAGGTTACTGGAAACCGCAGACAAGTGAAGACCACTGAGAGGTAGTGAGATTAATGGAAACCACAGACAAGGGGAGTCCTGAAGACCACTGAGAGGAAGAATGGTTACTGGAAATTCATGCACTGGAAACCACAGACAGCCAGGAGACTGGAACTCTGCACAGACAACTAAGAGTTACAATCAAGTGTTAATACCAAGACCCAGATGTGTGACCCGGGAGGCCTTATTTATTCCTAGGAAACACATGGGAGCACGCCGGGCTACTTGCAAAGCCTGACGTGGAGCACAAGAACATCTAACGCACCAGGGCCGAGGTATAACCTAAGAAGTGACCTGGTGAAAAGTCTTCTTCAGTTTGTCATCTTTATACATAATGATCCCTTCCACTGCAGGCACGTGTAATTAATCCGACCACTTCTGGCAGTCTGTGCAGTCATTATGGAGGCGGATGTGAGTGAGCCATTAACTCGGATGACTATGTGTGCTTAGCAGGTGTGGCCGCTGCCAAGTCCTCGCCGCTAGAGAGGGAGGCTGCAATTATCACAGCGCCGGACCGCACCGCGGTCTGCGGCTGTTTAGGAATATAACGTGTCGTTTTTAGTGGGTGGATGGAAAGTGAACTTCTGCGAAGACTGAAGAGGGAGACAGGGAAAATGGTTTATTAATATCCTAAGCAGCCATTCCTATGTTATATCGGTCATGGTTAACAACCACCATAGAAAACAGAGCAGATCCAGCATCATCAGGTGCACGCTGGGCAACCGGGACAGATGACCGATGGAGGAGACATTGTATATGGAGAGAAGCATTGGACTCGTCAATCATTAAATTACATTTTCTTTGTAATTCCCATCACTTCGGATGAATAATATTCGGCTCCCCGCCCTCCAGCCCCCTCACCCCCAGTGTACAACATCTGGCCCCTCACCCCCAGTGTACAACATCTGGCCCCTCGCCCCCTTCAGTGTACAACATCTGGCCCCTCGCCCCCAATGTATAACATGCAGCCCCCTAACCACCAGTGTATAACATCCGGCCTCCTAACCCCCCTGTGTATAACATCCATCCCGTTCACCCACTGGTGTATAAAATCCTGCCCCTTCACCCTCCGGTATATAACATCTGGCCCCTCGCCCCCCAGTGTATAACATCCAGCCCCCTAACCTTCAGTGTATAACATCCCGCCTCCTAACCCCCCTGTATATAACATCTGGCCCCTCGCCCCCCCAGTGTATAACATCCAGCCCCCTAACCTTCAGTGTATAACATCCCGCCTCCTAACCCCCCTGTATATAACATCTGGCCCCTCGCCCCCCCAGTGTATAACATCCAGCCCCCTAACCTTCAGTGTATAACATCCCGCCTCCTAACCCCCCTGTATATAACATCTGGCCCCTCGCCCCCCCAGTGTATAACATCCAGCCCCCTATCCTTCAGTGTATAACATCCAGCCCCCTATCCTTCAGTGTATAACATCCCGCCTCCTAACCCCCCTGTATATAACATCTGGCCCCTCGCCCCCCCAGTGTATAACATCCAGCCCCCTATCCTTCAGTGTATAACATCCAGCCCCCTATCCTTCAGTGTATAACATCCCGCCTCCTAACCCCCCTGTATATAACATCTGGCCCCTCGCCCCCCCAGTGTATAACATCCAGCCCCCTATCCTTCAGTGTATAACATCCAGCCCCCTATCCTTCAGTGTATAACATCCAGTCCCCTATCCTTCAGTGTATAACATCCAGCCCCCTATCCTTCAGTGTATAACATCCAGTCCCCTATCCTTCAGTGTATAACATCCAGCCCCCTATCCTTCAGTGTATAACATCCAGCCCCCTAACCCCCAGTGTATAACATCCAGCACCCTCGTCCCCCAAGGTATAACATTCAGCCCCCTCACCCTCCCAGTAAATAACATCCAGCCCCCTCACCCTCCCAGTAAATAACATCCAGCCCCCTCACCCCCGGTGTATAACATCTGGCCCCTCGCCCCCACTGTATAACATCCAGCCCCCTAACCCCCAGTGTATAACAATCAGCCCCCTCAACTGCCAGTGTATAACATTCAGCCCCCTAACCACCAGTGTATAACATCCGACCCCTTGTCCCCCAGTGTAAAACATCCGACCCCTTGTCCCCCAGTGTAAAACATCCAGCCCCCTCACCCCCCGGTTTATAACATCTGGCCCCTCGCCCCCAGTGTATAACATCCAGCCCCATAACTCCCAGTGTATAACATCCAGCCCCTCACCCCCCGGTGTATAACATCCAGCCCCCTTCCCCTTGGTATATAACATCTAGCCCCCTCGCCCCCCAGTGTATAACATTGTGCCCCCTGTACAGATAGTGGAGGGGGATAATACTATGAGCTGTTATCAGGGGTCAGACTATTAGTTAAAGTAATGGGAAAATGTTAATGCTTCAGCATAAAACACTGAGGACAATTGTAGCTTCCAGCTTTCTGGGAGAAGTTTGGGAACGTTACTTTACTATTTAAACTACATGGATAAAATAGAAAACTCCGAATTAGCACAGGGCCCGCATGGCACCGACAGTGGCAGACACAACCTCAGTACCTCTAATTGTTGGACTACGGTTGTCAGACATCATTCCATAAATCCTATATAAACACATTCCAGATTCTTTTCCTTTTTTGATCCAGAAATACTTGACATTTATGGGGCAGTGAGCCATGTGTAAGGCATTAATGGTTTTCCTGCAATGCGCCCATCCCGGTGACTCAGGTTTCTGTCGCTTTGTGGTCATTTCAGCCTTTTTATGTAAAGATGGATATTTTGGCAGGAGAACTATTATTCTAGGTGTGTCATGCCCTCCATGGTCTAGTTACCCCATGCCGGGTTTGTTGGCACAATGTAAGCAGTTGGGTGGTGCCCGCTCCATGTATTTACTGGCTGCAGAGAAGATACCATGACCGCACCTATCGTCTGTGTGTTCATGATAGGACTCAGCCATATCTGCTTTGTTCAGAGAGGGAACACCCCACGAGATCTACTGTAAACTAGGAACACCCCATAAGACCAGCCGTATGGCAGTAACACCCCACAAGCACCGCCATGTACGGAGGTCACCCCACAAGATCTGCCATACACAGTGAGCATCCCACAAGACCTGCAGTCTACCATGGACACCACACAAGACCAGCCATATGCCGGTAACACCCCACATGACCCACTGCAAACCAGGAACACCCCTCAAGACCAGCCATATGCCTGGAACATCCCACAAGCACTGCCATGTACCCAGGTCATCCCACAAGATCTGCAGTGTATCAAAGACACCACACAGGACCACTTGTATACCAGGAACACTCCCTAAAACCTGTCGTAAACCAGGAACCCCCGACAAGTCCTGCCATGTACAGGAACACCCCACAAGACCTGCCACATACACCTCACAGGACTCGTTGTAAACCAGGAACACCCCTCAAGAGCTGCCGAATACTGGGGATACCCCACAACACCTGCCATATACCGGAAACACCACACAGGACTCGTTGTAAACCAGGAACACCCCACAAGACCTGCCGAATACCGGGAACACCCCACAAGACCTGCCGCATACCGGAAACACCCCGCAAGACCTGCCGTATACCGGAAACACCCCGCAAGACCTGCCATATACCGGGAACACCGCACAGGACTCGTAAACCAGGAACACCCAAGACCTGCCGAATACTGGGGACACCCCACAAGACCTGCAGCATATTGGAAACACCCCGCAAGACCTGCCGTATACCGTTAACACTGCACAGAACTCGTTGTAAACTAGGAACACCCCACACGACCTGCTGTATACCAAGGACACCCCACAAGACCTGCAGTATACCGGAAACATCCCACAAGACCTGCTGTATACCAGGAACACCCCACAAGACCTGCAGTATACCGGAAACACCCCACAAGACCTGCCATATATCGGGAACACCCCACAAGACCTGCCGTATAACAGAAACACCCCACAAGGCCTGCCGTATACCGGGAACATCCAACACCTGTTGTATACCGGGAACACTCCACAAGACCTGCCGTATACCGGGAACACCCCACAAGACCTGCCGTAAAGCGGGAACATCCCACAAGACCTGCCGTATAACAAACACCCCACAAGGCCTGCCGTATACCGGGAACATCCAACACCTGTTGTATACCGGGAACACCCCACAAGACCTGCCGTATACCGGGAACACCCCACAAGACCTGCCGTAAAGCGGGAACATCCCACAAGACCTGCCGTATACCGGGAACACCCCACAAGACCTGCCGTAAAGCGGGAACATCCCACAAGACCTGCCGTATACCGGGAACACCCCACAAGACCTGCCGTAAAGCGGGAACATCCCACAAGACCTGTTGTATACAAGGAACACTCTACAAGACATGTTATATACTGGGAATATCCCACAAGACTTGACGTATACTGGGAAGAACTCACAAGACCTGGCGTATACAAGGAACAATCTACAAGACCTGGCGTATACCGGAAGCACCAAAGTAAACATGCTGTATACCAAAAATGCCCCACAAGACCTGCCACATCCAGGGAACATCCAACAACCCTTCCAACACATCATCGTGAAGAACCTTAGTACCTCTTGATATGCTACCTAATATATCCCACCCTAGATGCCGTTGTCCCAAGATAATCAGTATTATTCCAATGTATAAATTTAATCTTATAGCGTTTATATGCATGCTTATGAATATAAGAGTGATCAGACCTCTATTTTCTCATACAGAGCTCCAAATCGTCCTCATAAATATTGCAGTAGAATATAACGTTCTTGCTACCTACAACCACCACTAGGGGGAGCGCATGGTATACAGATCACACATTGAACTGAATAAGAAAACTGTATGCAGTGAGCTCCCCCTAGTGGTGGCTGCTGAAGATAAGATCTAACAATTGAAGCAGCAGCTTCCATGTCATATACATGATTGCTTCTAATAAGTAGGGTACCTAGATTAATGAGGCCTTGTTATGCAAGAACTAAATCCATATTTGATGTCTTCTTTTCAGCTCTTCATGACAGATAATTCTTTAGTGCATTGGCGCATTGCTGTGAATACTAAGAAGTCGGCATGGATTTTTCTAGAAATTCTAGTATGTGCCATCCACCCTTTTCCCTTCGTGCGACGGTGTGAAGAAAACAAGGTACCCGACTCGGAGAAACTGGTCTTCCTCTCACAAGCCGAAATATTCCTGTCCATCCTGATGTTCCTTCGTGTTTACCTGTTGCCCAGGACGGTGCTGCTTCACAGTAAGGTGCTGGTGGACGCCTCTTATCGGAGCATCGGGGCCCTAAACAAGATCAAATTTCAGTACCAGTTTGTTATAAAGATCCTGATGAACACCTGCCCAGGTCGGGTCCTGCTCATCCTGACCGTCAGTCTCTGGATTGTGTCCTCTTGGGTCCTGTCCGTGTGTGAGAGGTAAGAGGGCAACTAATGATTCCTCATTGGGGGCAAATAAAAGATATGGTGCAAATGCTCTAGGGGGAAATACACTAATTATCTGCTAATAGATTACCAGGCCATCGAAATATGTGTTCAGGTGTGATAGAGGTAAATCTAAAAGAGCAGTATTATAGCAGTTATATTCTTGTACATAGGGGCAGTATTATAGTAGTTATATTCTTGTACATAGGGGCAGTATTATAGTAGTTATATTCTTGTACATAGAAGCAGTATTATAGTAGTTATATTCTTGTACATAAGAGCAGTATTATAGTAGTTATATTCTTGTACATAGGAGCAGTATTATAGCAGTTATATTCTTGTACATAGGGGCAGTATTATAGTAGTTATATTCTTGTACATAGGGGCAGTATTATAGTAGTTATATTCTTATACATAGGAGCAGTATTATAGTAGTTATATTCTTGTACATAGGGGCAGTATTATAGTAGTTATATTCTTATACATAGGAGCAGTATTATAGTAGTTATATTCTTGTACATAGGAGCAGTATTATAGTAGTTATATTCTTATACATAGGAGCAGTATTATAGTAGTTATATTCTTGTACATAGGGGCAGTATTATAGTAGTTATATTCTTGTACATAGAAGCAGTATTATAGCAGTTATATTCTTGTACATAGGGGCAGTATTATAGTAGTTATATTCTTGTACATAGGGGCAGTATTATAGCAGTTATATTCTTGTACATAGGGGCAGTATTATAGCAGTTATATTCTTGTACGTAGGGGCAGTATTATAGCAGTTATATTCTTGTACGTAGGGGCAGTATTATAGTAGTTATATTCTTGTACATAGGGGCAGTATTATATTAGTTATATTCTTGTACATAGAGGGCAGTATTATAGTAGTTATATTCTTGTACATAGAAGCAGTATTATAGTAGTTATATTCTTGTACATAGGGGCAGTATTATAGTAGTTATATTCTTGTACATAGGGGCAGTACTATAGTAGTTATATTCTTGTACATAGAAGCAGTATTATAGTAGTTATATTCTTGTACATAGGGGCAGTACTATAGTAGTTATATTCTTGTACATTGGAGCAGTATTATAGCAGTTATATTCTTGTACATAGGAGCAGTATTATAGCAGTTATATTCTTGTACATAGGGGCAGTATTATAGCAGTTATATTCTTGTACATAGGGGCAGTATTATAGCAGTTATATTCTTGTACATAGGGGCAGTATTATAGCAGTTATATTCTTGTACATAGGGGCAGTATTATAGTAGTTATATTCTTGTACATAGGAGCAGTATTATAGTAGTTATATTCTTGTACATAGGAGCAGTACTATAGTAGTTATATTCTTGTACATAGGGGCAGTATTATAGTAGTTATATTCTTGCATATAGGAGCAGTATTATAGTAGTTATATTCTTGCAGATAGGAGCAGTATTATAGTAGTTATATTCTTGTACATAGGGGGCAGTATTATAGTAGTTATATTCTTGTACATAGGGAGCAGTATTATAGTAGTTATATTCTTGTACATAGGAGCAGTATTATAGTAGTTATATTATTGTACATAGGAGCAGTATTATAGTAGTTATATTATTGTACATAGGAGCAGTATTATAGTAGTTATATTCTTGTACATAGGGGCAGTATTATAGTAGTTATATTCTTGTACATAGGGGCAGTATTATAGTAGTTATATTCTTGTACATAGGGGCAGTATTATAGTAGTTATATTCTTGTACATAGGGGCAGTATTATAGTAGTTATATTCTTGTACATAGGGGCAGTATTATAGTAGTTATATTCTTGTACATAGGGGCAGTATTATAGTAGTTATATTCTTGTACATAGGAGCAGTATTATAGTAGTTATATTCTTGTACATTGGAGCAGTATTATAGCAGTTATATTCTTGTACATAGTAGCAGTAATATAGTAGTTATATTCTTGTACATAGGGGGCAGTATTATTGCCGTTATATTTGTTTTCACAGAGATACGACAGCTGATCTGACCAGTGCTATGTGGTTGATTCCTATCACCTTTCTAACCATTGGCTATGGAGATTTGGTGCCTGTAACGGTGTGTGGGAAGATGGTGTGCCTTTTCACAGGAGTTATGGTAAGACAAAAAGTCAGATTCTCAAGGGACAGGCAAAAACTAGGACATGATAGAAGCCATATCATGATCATTTATTTGCTAGATGAAACCATTTTTATATTATCCCATATCCTCATGACAACTCTTCATGGCTCCTTGTTCATTATGTGACACTGACTTTGTAGGGGGGTTTCACCTTGTGCGTCTGTTTCAGGGGGTCGGATGTACGGCTCTAATCGTTGCTGTAGCTGCTCAGAAACTGGAATTTACAAAGGCAGAGAAGCACGTCCACAACTTCATGATGGATATTCGTTATATGAAACAGGTAAGTGTTGCATTGCGCAATAATTAGTGTATTTTTTTTTTTTTTTTATAAAAACAACTGTTTTTTTTTTCTTGGGTGTATCAAATAAAACTTGCACGTTCACTTCACATTGTCTTCCATTTTCATACACTGTGGGTGACAATTGCATTAAATGGTCCGTCTCTAACAGCAGCAACCAGAGCTGGCGCAGATTGCTGCTGTTAACTATTTAGATGCTGCTGTCAATCAGCAGCAACCAGAGCTGGCACAGATTGCTGCTGTTAACTATTTAGATGCTGCTGTCAATCAGCAGCAACCAGAGCTGGCACAGATTGCTGCTGTTAACTATTTAGATGTTGCTGTCAATCAGCAGCAACCAGAGCTGGCGCAGATTGCTGCTGTTAACTATTTAGATGTTGCTGTCAATCAGCAGCAACCAGAGCTGGCGCAGATTGCTGCTGTTAACTATTTAGATGTTGCTGTCAATCTCTTACAGCAGCTTTTAAATTGTTGCAATTAGTTTTCATGGTATTGTGATTGCGGGGTGCTAATGATCAAGCGATGGGAGGTTTAAAAAAAAGATAGAAAGTAATAGTTAATAAAATAAGCTTTTTTAATTTAATATTAATATAATAAAAAAATGGAAATCACCTTTTTTTCTCCAATTTAAAAATAAAGAAACGAAAAAAAAAAAAGTTTTTTTTTTACTTCAGCTATTTTTTCTTGCTGTTCGCCATTATGTTTTTGGAAATTCTCGAAACTTGCAGCCGAATTGTTACTTTTAACTTTTTTTTTTAATAAGTTGTAACATTTTTACCCCAACGTTTTCCAATTCCTTACAAAGTGATTTATTTGCATATTGCAAAGTTTTGCACAAATTCTTAATCCAATTTTAATGGAACGTGTATATGGCTTCTTGCTTGCAAAAAAATGCACCTAAAAAGGTAAAAGAAATAAGAAAAAAAAAAAAAAAAAAGCAGCTTGTTTGGTTTTGTGCAAAATGAATGAACCAGTGTGCGCTATTTGAAGAATTTGGTACCAAACAAAAAATAAATAAATAAATCAGCAACCAATATAATTAGAGAAAAAAGAAATACTTAAAAAAATAAACAATCCGTGAAAGTCCAATCTATGAAAATATATAAAGTTAATAAACCAATATGGTAAATGGTGTTAAAAAAAAAAAATTAAATGCTGAATTGAATTTTTGGGGGTCATTTTGCAATAAAAAGTGGTAAAAAAAAAAAAAAAAAAAAAAATAATATATATATATATATATATATATATATATATATATATATATATCTCCCCCAAATGACAACATCTGCTTGCAAGATAGACAGCAATCAGCATATATTAACCCTTAATGCACCCTTAGTCCTACATTCTGCTGCCTTGGACGTGATGTCCTCCATCATAGCAACCGTTGGCACAACACGTCGCGCGTACATTGCGTGCGGTGGGCTCAGCAAACAATACAGATCCGGCTCTGGGACCAGCGGGAGCCGTCGGCCTGAGAAATGACCTTACCGAATACAATAGTGATCTCATCTGCCAGCAGGTTCCTGACCGCGTGCTACCTACGCTGGAAATAAAGCTGCACTCTGGGAATCCAGTTCTGCACTTAGTGGCGGTGTACTGTGATGCCGCCACTCTTACACATCACATGTATGAAGCCATCAATGTGAAGAAACTCCCCAGTGGTGCCTCATGAGATCAAGAATCATGTGATGGGGCAAAAACCGAACAATAACTGCCCTGACCATTTTTCCCAGAACGGTTAACCTCCAAATTGTGCTGGTAAATAGTGGGAAGATAATGATGTCCAAAGGGACAGGGTGCAGCGCACTAGGGTCATACAATGTCTATATTAACCGTTCCATACTGTGCCCGGAGCAACACAGAGAGATGAGAAGTAACATGTAATTCCTAAATAAAGCCGCCATACAGGTGCAAGATAATGTTGCCAGATCAATAGCGCCATACAGTGCCCAGACTAAGAGCATAATATAGCATCCAGATCAAGTGCCACATAGGGTCCAGATCACAGGCATCAGAGAGCCTAGATCAATCGTGCCATAGTGTCCAGATTAATAGCGCCATTCAGTGGCATGATCGATGGCGCCATGAAGAGACCGGCTCAATAGCGCCATACTGTACCAAGACTAAGAGCATAATATAGCATCCAGATCAATGCCATATAGGGCTTAGATCAATTATTCAATAGTGTCCGGTTCGATACAGTGCAATACAGTGTCGGGACCAATAGCACCACTCAGTGTCCGGATCGATAGTGCCATACAGTGTCCAGATCGACAGCCCCATACAGTGTCCAGATCAATAGTGCTATACAGTGTCCGGATTGATAGCGCCATACAGTTTTCGGATCAATAGCGCCAAGCAGTGTCCAGAAAGACAGCTTTACAGTGTCCGGATCGATAGCACCATATAGTTTTCGGATCGATAGCGCCATAGTGTCCGGATTGATAGCGCCATACAGTGTCCAGATCGATAGCGCCACACAGTGTCTGGTTCGATAGCACCATACAGTGTCCAGATCGATAGCGCCACACAGTGTCTGGTTCGATAGCACCATACAGTGTCCGGCTCGATAGCGCCATACAGTGTCCGGATCCGTAGCGCCATACAGTGTCCAGATCCGTAGCGCCACAGTTTCAAGATGAATGATGCCATATAGTGTCCAGATCAATAGTGATGGTGTCTAATAAATAATGCCATACAGTGTCTATATCAAAAATGCCAGTGTCCAGATCAATAGTATCATACAGTATCCTAATAAATAATGCCATAGTGTCCAGATCAATAGTATCATACAGTGCCCAAATCAATACTGCCAGTGTGCATCGACAACATATAGCGCCCCAGCTATACAATGTCCATAGCAATAGCGCAAAATTAAGAGTGCCATATAGTATCTCGGCCAGTAATGCCCGACAGTGCCCAGATAAATACTGTAGTGCCCAGTAGTGTCAGGTGTATAGTACCGTACAGCACCACTTTGGCTTACTACTCTTACATCCATACGTTTATACCACAGGCATCTTCTGGTTACCTCCGGTAGCACCTCACCCGTTCAGCAACATGACCCTGCCGGTTGTGTTGTGCTGGCACGCTACCCGCCACATGGTGCTTTCTAAAGTTGTACAATAGTTAAGGAAACTCCAGTCACACCACCGGAGGGGCCGAATGTTCTGCGACCTTCTGATAACGACCTTGCCTTTCTACTATTACGGGCAACAGAGGCTTTTTCTCCATGTTTCTCAGCAACCCAAAAGGTGCCCTTGGTAGCCGCACAATACCGGGAGGCCCCGAAGGGCGCGACCTGTGGATTCTTATTATAGCTGGGTCAGAAGACTTCAGCTTCCACACAGGAAACAATTAAGATTTCCATACAGGAAGAGAGACATTTATGAATCATGTTATGGCAGATCCACAATGGAGACAATCGGGGGCATTAATACGCATCGGCCGGTGGCCCGTCTTCCAGATTTGACCTCTTGGGAACCCGTCTTTTGAAAAGCCGTAGTGAACATTAAAGACTATTCTCCAGAAATGGCCGGATCGACTCATTTCCAACGAAAAAGGAAAGCTTTTTTTATAGTAAAGCGAGAAGTTTGTTCCTAATTGGTGCCTGTTGGAAATTTGCTTAAATGCATGTATTTAGGGCTATAAATAATTTTTGGAATTGGATAATTTTTGGAATTGGGTTTCATTCCACATGTATTACCGTTTGGCATTACAGTTTTATTTCTGACTGCAGAACGAGTTAACAGAGTATCCATGGGTAAACTCTTTCTGAGAGGGAAAGTTTAACTCTTGTCTGAACTCCCCTGTCTATTTATGACCACATCAAAGTTGGGCAGAACTTTGATGTGGTCATAGATTTAAATGAGGAGAGCTCAGAAAACACAGATATGCCTTTCAAAATTTAAATCAGGATCTATGGGATAACATTTCTTTTTGTGGCTAGTGACATGTCAAGATTGGCATGCCAAGGTGAGGAGACTTAAGCCTTGCAATGCTCTTCTGCGAAATTAAATATACAAATAGTCTCTTCAGAGAGGAAGAGGACAGGAACTTTAGAGCCATCTATTTGAAGTAGCTATCCTAAAAGCCAATATCGACCCTTTAACGAGCCTTGCCACATGGCTTAGGATAAAAGCCAAACCATAATCTCAATTTGCAGACACTGTGTTTCTGGGTTCTGCTCCTCGTCAGTGCAAAGTATGAGATCTGGTTTGACTGTGTGAGAGGTGTCTGACCAGGATCCAAGGGGTAACGTTTTGCATTCCTTAGATTGAATTTATCTTAAGTCATATGGCAAGGCTCATTAAAAGAATCGATATTGACTTTTAGGATAACTACTTCCAATAGGTTGTGCTAGAGTTCGACTCCTCTTCCTCTCTGAAGAGGTAATTTGCATATTTAATGTCCCAGAGGAGCACTGAAATGCTTTTAAGTCTCCTCAGCATGGCATGGCAGTCTTGACATGTCAATTTC
Organism: Ranitomeya imitator; assembly: GCF_032444005.1. Lineage (NCBI taxonomy): Eukaryota > Metazoa > Chordata > Amphibia > Anura > Dendrobatidae > Ranitomeya > Ranitomeya imitator. The sequence goes on along the minus strand of NC_091291.1, from coordinate 19,310,358 downwards.
CGCAAGGAGAAACCTTACCCCTTGCATCCCAGTCAGACGCCTCTCATCCAGCCAAACCAGATCTCACACTTTGCACTGATAAAGGGCAACAGACCCAAAACACAGTGTCTGCAAACTAAGATTATGGTTTTGGCTTTTAATCCTAAGTTATGTGGCAAGGCTCGTTAAAGGGTCGATATTGACTTTTAGGTTTGCTACTTCCAATAGGTGGTGCTAGAGTTCTAATCTTCTTCCTTTAAAACAGAATAAGCTCACTTACTGATTTGCGAAAATATGTTTTGGGGAAAATTGTAAACTGAAGAAGCACCTGCACTTATGCTGAACTTGACGAGCAGGCGTAGCTACACTCTCTTCTACCCCCTTCCTAACTCCCCCAACTTTTGCAAAGCTGATAAAACTGGCTGAAATTTTTTTGGCAACTCCGCATTACAGAAAAAGTTTGAAAACTTTTCAAAGCATTTTATACCAGTTTTCTGGTGAAAACACTTTTATAAATCTCCCTCTTTTCTCTTTTAGATTAAATGTAGAGCTGCCAATGTATTGCGAGAGGCCTGGCTGCTCCATAAGCACACGAAGCAGGGAGACATGGCCAAGATCCAAATGCACCAGCGGGAGCTATTAGGAGCCATTCATATGTAAGTCCAACGTCACAAGCCCCATTTATTGCCCTTTGGATCCAGGGTCTTTCCATAATTTATACCCATAAAATTTTGTTTTTTTTCCAATAAAAGTTCAAAATCAAGGGATACCAAGTAGGACAATAGTGGCATCAGAGAGGGAGGAAGTAGCTACCTTCTTCTACTTGGGTTCCCATATGTCATTGATCTTTGATGTTTTGGTTTGGAGGTTCTAAAATTCATATTTATTTTCACAGATTCCGTCGAAAAAGAATAAAGCACAAAAATCTGAAGGATCAGGTCAATGCCATGGTCGACATTTCCAAAGTAAGTAGAAGAATTGGTGGTAATCATTATTTGGTGATGTTCTTAAAGACTAAATGTATGGGTGTCCTTCAATGATGCTCTATGTTCTCTAGATGCAGATGATCATGACGGACCTTGATTATAACTTTACCTCCTCACACCAAGACCTGGAGAAGAGGATTGACCAACTAGATAAGAAACTGGATGAGATCAGCCGTTTAATATTGACAGCCATAGAGTCTCCCCAGTTGACACACTGACAAGGACAAGCCAAAACATTTGGAAGGTCCTCTTGAAACTCTCAGACATCTCTTTCGTTTTGTTTACCATTGAATAATTGTCTTCCACCTCCCCGCCTTCATTGTTCGAAGGGTTAAGAGGAAAATAACACTTTTTTGTCTGCTTGGAGCCTCGAGAGGACTGGTTACTACTAAATAAACTTTGTTGTAGTTGACTCGTCTTCAGAACTACTGATGAGGTCTTCAAAGAAGATAAGGTCAAATGGTGGTCTTCATGGACAACTTGTACTACACATTTGAAGCATGGATCATAAGGTTTATGTCCATCTCTAAAAGGAGTATATGTCATTTTTAAATAAGAGATTATTTTTGTAGATCTACAGTAGAGGAGTACAAAATATGATTATTGGCCAACATGAAGTGAAAAAGGGGATGGAGACAAAGCTTGGTTCAAAACTGAAGTCAAGGTGGGATTATAATTGGAAAGATGTAGCCAAGGCTGTGCTATGGTTGACAAGGTGGAGCCAAAGAGGGACCCAAGGTAGAACCTAATTGGGTCCTTGGTCAAAAAAGTGATGCCAAGGGGGCTTCTTGATTAAAAAAGTGGAGCCAAGGTTGAGACTTTGTTGGATATATAGAACCAAGGTTAAGCTTTGGGTGAATTAACATAGCCAGGATGGGGCCATGGCTGAAATGTGGAGAAGCTAAGGTTGAGCTTTGAATGATAAGGTTTGAGAAGATGCATCCTTGGTTAAAAAAAAGCACTGATTTCAGATCTTGAAAAATGTTGGAGCCAAGGTTAAGAATTGATTGAAAAGTTAAGTCAAGGGTGAGCCTTGGTAAAAAAGCTGATCCAAAAAGCAGCCTCTTGATTGAGAAACTGAAGCCATGGTGGGATCTAAATTGGAAAGGTGTAGCCAAGGCTTTGTTATAGTTGATAAGGTGAAGCCAAAGATAAGTCTTGGTGAAAATGGTAGAACAAATGTGGGTCATTGGTTAAAAAGATGATCGTAAAGTGGCTCTTTGGTTTAAAAGGTGAAACTAAGGTTTAGCTGAAAAAGAAAAGGAGCACGGGGTTAAGCTTTGTTTGAATTAGTCTTGCCGAGATGGAGTCCTGGATGAAATGGTGAAGCCTAGGTTAAGCTTTGAACGAACAGGTTGAAACGGGTCTTTAGTTGAGAAAGTGGTGCCAAGATGGGCTCTTGTTTAAAGATGGTGGGCTTAAGTTTAATCCTTTATTTAAAAGATGGTGTCTGGATTTAAAAAATGAAGCCGTAATTGAGCCTTACTGAAGAAAATGATGCTTAAGTGGGGTTCTTGGCAAGGTGGGGCATTGTGAAGCCACAGTTAAGTCTTAATCTGTAGACGTTAGTAGAGGTGGAGAACTCTAAAGTAAAGTGGATATTGGAAGGAGGTTGGCTAACATAGTAAATGAGATACTTTACAAATCACTACAACTTTTAGGATCGGAAGTCAAGATCCAAGAAATTAAGTGCTTGTAGATAAAAAGTTCAGAATTCACAAATTTCACAGGATTATAACGGCCTGAAAAATGGGACCAAGTTCCATTTAAAAAGGAGAATTCTTCTGAAATGTTAAAGCTATATTTAATGTTTGTCTGTTTATTGACAATAGGGCGGGGTCATGTTTTCAAATGATATATAGATGTAACTAAGAGAACTTTCAGATTCTGACCAAACCCATAAAAAAAACTATGCAGAATAACAACAGAGTAATAAAGAATATTTTAGCTCTCGTTTGTCATCTTATTGTCTTGACTGCCTTTGAGGGAGTTTCCAGGAATCCAAAAATTTTGCCTATCCTTAAAGTGAGCATACTCAGATGACTTTTAAGCCAAACCGGTTAATTTTAGCTATGGTCACAAGGGGGTATTCTCTGCGTATAGAGGAGAGAACGTTTTCCCACCCACATAGAAGAGGATTCTTTACTGTTAGGGTAGTGAGATGCCTGGATGTCATCCTGAAGCACAACAACATTGCATCTTACAGTTATTATGTTCTTTAGAAGGACGTAGATCTGGGGACTTTTTCTGATGGAATATAGGCTGAACTGGATGGACAAATGTCTTTTTTTGACCTTGCTAACTATGTTAGCAGGAATTGTTGACCGTCTAATGTTAATGGAGGTATCCAAACTCTACTCCAAGGCAGATATTTAGGGAAAAGAAGGGTTGGACATGTTGAATTTCTTTTTTTTGCTCTCCTGGGGAGATATGCCATTGCTTACTGCACTATTACCTATTACAATTGAAAACATTCATGCTCAGGGTACTTTACTTTAACCTGTGACATCTGTGCTGGTGCCTGCCCAGTTTCTGCTTCTGTCACCGGACGTTGCTGCACTTTTCATGAGGGCAACAAGTTTGTGGTTCTGTGTAAATCTCTGTCACTTGTGCTGCCGGCTAGGATTGGAGTTTGATGGCTACCTTCTGTTTTGTGTTGGCTCCCTGCTATTGGCTGATAGCTATTTCAGCTCCGGAGTTCCTGTCTACCACGGCCAGTTATAAACTCTGCCTGACCTGGTTAACACTGTTATTCTGACTTTGCTAAGTAGATTCCAGATAGAATTAAGGTCAAGTAAAACCTATAACTGGCAATGAAAGGAAGGGAGCTTGGGGTTTCCGTAGTATGAGCCGCGCACGAGGCCATGCATATATCAATCCCAAGAAGACCTTGGCCTTCACCCTGTGAACTTAAACAGGGCACAATGGGTTGAGTCCATGAAGGGACTGCTGGCCGGTAGAGTGGGTTGGCAGAGAAAGGTTTAAAACAAGAGAAGAAACCAAATCAGAATTGTCAAATAATGCAAGGTCAGCAACTTTATAACATACGTCAGCACAGCAGACATATATGGACAAAATCAAGGTCAAGTAAAACCTATAACTGGCAATGAGAGGAATGGAGCTAGAGGTTTCCGTAGTATGAGCCTCACCCGAGGCCAACAGAAAAGAGATAATGAAAAGACCAAGTTAGGAACTAACCCACAAGCTGATGACGGAGCGCAGATGAGGTTGTAATACTATTCAGTAAAATAAAAGGGGTTAGCCAAAGCAGAGACATTTTTCAGGTGACTAAGACTTAGGTTCGAGAAGAACATGCCTCCAGGTTGATTTTTTTTTCCCTCGATTCTACAATAGAAATGTTTTTCGTTTGTCCCTCGCGTCCTCCAATGTTATCTTGCTTCTCCTTGAGATCAGTGTCAATGTCTCAGACACAATATAGTACAGATAAAGGAAGGGTCAAATATACTTTGGAAGTTTATCCCTAAAAAGTATCACATTGCACTCTTTATCCCCCCAGGCATCGGCAAATCTACGAAACAAAACTTTGGGGGAAATGTCATCCAATGCTGCGCATCATGTAAGCAGACATGAAGCCTTGAGTAGGACTAAATGACTTGACTATAAGGGGTCACAAAACTATCAGGGGGAGGACATTGGGTCCCTCCGATCTGAGAATTGACTGATTTTAGCTCCTGTTAATGTAGACACGTCTGTACATGTTGCCAATGTAAGTTAAAGTGTTTTTCCCCTTTTTGTGTATCTCAAATGCATAGAATTTGGGACACATTCGGCAGTTGGGTTAAAATACAAATTTTGCACAATTTGCCTTCTACAGCCTCTACTTTGCACTGATTATTGCTGGCTGTGGAATGAGCTGAGAATCCGCCAGCGCGATTGTTTTGATGGGAGTGCTTGTAACTTTTTTCTTGAGCTCCTCTCGTCTGATTTATGACCACAGACCACATCAAATGTTGAATGTGCTGGAAATAAATAAATAAAATAAATAAAAATAGTAATAGCCAATAGGGGACAATATTTTCATTGAAACCAAATTGCAAAAATGATTAAGCCCAATAAACAAATAAAATTGTCCCCAAAGGTGAACAACCGCCCCCCAAAAAACAAAAAAATAATCAGAAGTAGTCCTCTGCTATAATAATGCTAGAAATACTTAGAAATATCAATTTCAAGAGAAACTTGGATAAGCAAAAAAAAACCCTGTTTGAGAGAGAATATAAAAAACTGAGAAGAACCTAATAACTGTAAGATACAATATTGTCACGCTCCAGGAAGACATCCAGGCCTCTCTTGAACCCCTCGACTGAGTTCGCCATCGCCACCTCCTCAGGCAAGCAATTCCAGATTCTCACCGCCCTAAAAGTAAAGAATCCTCTTCTATGTTGGTGAAGAAACCTTCTCTCCTCCAGACGCAAAGAATGCCCCCTTGTGACCATCACCTTCCTTGGTATAAACAGATCCTCGGAGAGATATTTGTATTGTCCCCTTAAACACTTATACATGGTTATTAGATCGCCCCTCAGTCATCTTTTTTTCCTAGACTAAATAATCCTAATTTCGCTAATCTATCTGGGTATTGTAGTTCCTCCATCCCTTTTATTAATTTTGTTGCCCTCCTTTTTACTCGCTCTACTTCCATTATATCCTTCCTGAGCACCGGTGCCCAAAACTGTACACAGTACTCCATGTGCGGTCTAACCAGGGATTTGTACAGAGGCAGTATAATGCTCTCATCATGTGTTCAGACCTCTTTTCATGCACCCCATGATCCTGTTTGCCTTGGTAGCTGCAGCCTGGCACTGGCTGCTCCAGGTAAGTTTATCATTAATGAGGATCCCCAAGTCCTTCTCCCTGTCAGATTTACCCAGTGGTTTCCCGTTCAGTGTGTAATGGTGATATTGATTCCTTCTTCCCATGTGTATAACCTTACATTTATCATTGTTAAACCGCATCTGCCACCTCTCGGCCTAGGTTTCCAACGTATCCAGATCCATCTGTAGCAGAATATTATCTTCTCTTGTATTGACTGCTTTACATAGTTTTGTATCATCTGCAAATATCGATATTTTACTATGTAAACCTTCTACCAGATCATTAATGAATATGTTGAAGAGAAAAGGTCCCAATACTGACCCCTGCGGTCCCCACTGGTCACAGCGACCAAGTAAAGGTCCCTTCACATTTAGCGACGCTGCAGCGATACCGACAACGATCCGAATCGCTGCAGCGTCGCTGTTTGGTCGCTGGAGAGCTGTCACACAGACCGCTCTCCAGCGACCAACGATGCCGGTAACCAGGGTAAACATCGGGTAACTAAGCGCAGGGCCGCGCTTAGTAACCCGATGTTTACCCTGGTTACCATGCTAAAAGTAAAAAAAAACAAACAGTACATACTTACCTACAGCCGTCTGTCCTCCAGCGCTGCGCTCTGCTTCTCTGCTCTCCTCCTGTATTGTCTGGGAGCCGGAAAGCAGAGCGGTGACGTCACCGCTCTGCTTTCCGGGTCACAGCCAGTACAGGAGGAGAGCAGAGAAGCAGAGCGCAGCGCTGGAGGACAGACAGCGGTAGGTAAGTATGTACTGTTTGTTTTTTTTTACTTTTAGCATGGTAACCAGGGTAAACATCGGGTTACTAAGCGTGGCCCTGCGCTTAGTTACCCGATGTTTACCCTGGTTACCAGTGAAGACATCGCTGGATCGGTGTCACACACGCCGATCCAGCGATGTCTCCAGGGAGTCCAGCGACGAAATAAAGTTCTGGACTTTATTCAGCGACCAACGATCTCCCAGCAGGGGCCTGATCGTTGGTCGCTGTCACACATAACGATTTCATTAACGATATCGTTGCTACGTCACAAATAGCAACGATATCGTTAACAATATCGTTATGTGTGAAGGTACCTTTAGAGAATCTACCATTTATAACCCCCCTCTGCTTTCAATCACTAAGCCAGTTACTAACCCATTTACACACATTTTCCCCCAGACCAAGCATTCTCATTTTGTGTACCAACCTCTTGTGCGGCACGGTATCAAACGCTTTGGAAAAATCGAGATATACCACGTCCAATGACTCACTGTGGTCCAGCCTATAACTAAGGGTACCGTCACACTATACGATTTACCTACGATCACGACCAGCGATATGACCTGGCCGTGATCGTAGGTAAATCGTAGTGTGGTCGCTGGGGAGCTGTCACACAGACAGCTCTCCAGCGACCAACGATGCCGAGGTCCCTGGGTAACCAGGGTAAACATCGGGTAACTAAGGGCAGGACCACGCTTAGTAACCCGATGTTTACCCTGGTTACAAGCGTAAAACTAAAAAAAAACAAACAGCACATACTTACATTCTGGTGTCCGTCAGGTCCCTTGCCGTCTGCTTCCCTCTGCTTCCCGCACTCACTGACTGCCTGCCGTAAAGTGAAAGTGAAAGCACAGCCGCTGTGCTCTGCTTTCACTTTACGGCCGGCAGTCACAGTGCGGGAAGCAGACGGCAAGGGACCTGACGGACACCAGAATGTAAGTATGTGCTGTTTGTTTTTTTTTTAGTTTTACGCTTGTAACCAGGGTAAACATCGGGTTACTAAGCGCGGTCCTGCGCTTAGTTACCCGATGTTTACCCTGGTTACAAGCGAACGCATCGCTGGATCGCATCGCTAGATCGGTGTCACACACACCGATCTAGCGATGACAGCGGGAGATCCAGCGATGAAAGAAAGTTCTAAACGATCTGCTACGACGTACGATTCTCAGCAGGATCCCTGATCGCTGCTGCGTGTCAGACACAGCGATATCGTAACGATATCGCTGGAACGTCACGAATCGTACCGTCGTAGCGATCGAAATGGCAGTGTGTGACGGTACCCTTACCTCTTCACAAGAACTGATTAGATTGGTTTGACAGGAGCGATTTCTCATAAACCCATGCTGATATGGAGTTAAACAGTTATTCTCATTGAGATAATCCAGAATAACATCCCTCAGAAACCCTTCAAATATTTTACCAACAATAGAGGTTAGACTTACTGGCCTATAATTTCCAGGTTCACTTTTAGAGCCCTTTTTGAATATTGGCACCACATTTGCTATGCGCCAGTCCTGCGGAACAGACCCCTTCGCTATAGAGTCCTTAAAAATAAGAAATAATGGTTTATCTATTACATTACTTAGTTCTCTTAGTACTCGTGGGTGTATGCCATCCGGACCCGGAGATTTATCTATTTTAATCTTATTTAGCCGGTTTCGCACCTCTCCTTGGGTTAGATTGGTGACCTTTAATATAGGGTTTTCTTTGTTGCTCGACATTTCACCTAGCATTTCATTTTCCACCGCATACCGCAGAGAAGATGGGGTTTAACCCCATACTGACGTCTGACATCAGTACCCCCGCTTTGCGGTGGGCTCCGGCTGTGAGCCCACCTCAAAGCAGCGACATGTCAGCTATTTTCAACAGCTGACATGTGCCCGCAGTAGGCGCGGGTGGAATCGCGATCCGCTCGCGCCTATTAACTAGTTAAATACTGCTGTCAAACTCTGACAGCGGCATTTTACAAGCGCTTCCGAAAAAAAAAAATAAAAAAAAAAATATAAAAGTTCAAATCACTCCCCTTTTGCCCCATTCAAAATAAAACAATAAAAAAAAATAAAACCTACACATATTAGGTATCGCCGCATTCAGAATCGCCCGATCCATCGATAAAAAAAAGGATTAACTTGATCGCTAAACGGCGTAGCGAGAAAAAAATCGAAACGCCAGAATTACTTTTTTTTGGGTCGCCGCAACATTGTATTAAAATGCAATAACGGACGATCAAAATAACACATGTGCACCAAAATGGTATCAAAAACGTCAGCTCGGCGCACAAAAAATAAGCCCTCACCCGACCCCAGATCACGAAAAATTGAGACGCTACGGGTTTCGGAAAATTGCTAAATTTTTTTTTTGTTTTTAGCAAAGTTTGGAATTTATTTTCACCACTTAGATAAAAAACAACCTACACATGCTTGGTGTCTATGAACTCGTAATGACCTGGAGAATCGTAATGGCAGATCAGTTTTAGCATTCAGTGAACCTAGCAAAACAGCCAAACAAAGAACAAGTGTGGGATTGCACTTTTTTTGCAATTTCACCGGACTTACATAGTTACATAGTTACATAGTCATTAAGGTTGAAGGAAGACTATATGTCCATCTAGTTCAACCCATAGCCTAACCTAACATGTTGATCCAGAGGAAGGCAAAAAAAACCCATGTGCAAAGAGTAAGCTCCACATTGGGGAAAAAAATTCCTTCCCGACTCCACATACGGCAATCAGACTAGTTCCCTGGATCAACGCCCTATCAAGGAATCTAGTGTATATACCCTGTAACATTATACTTTTCCAGAAAGGTATCCAGTCCCCTCTTAAATTTAAGTAATGAATCACTCATTACAACATCATACGGCAGAGAGTTCCATAGTCTCACTGCTCTTACAGTAAAGAATCCGCGTCTGTTATTATGCTTAAACCTTTTTTCCTCCAACCGCAGAGGATGCCCCCTTGTCCCTGTTTCAGGTCTATGATTTAAAAGATCATCAGAAAGGTCTTTGTACTGTCCCCTCATATATTTATACATTAACATAAGATCACCGCTTAGTCTTCGTTTTTCCAAACTAAATAGCCCCAAGTGTAATAACCTATCTTGGAATTGCAGACCCCCCAGTCCTCTAATAACCTTGGTCGCTCTTCTCTGCACCCGCTCCAGTTCAGCTATGTCTTTCTTAAACACCGGAGACCAGAACTGTGCACAGTATTCTAAGTGTGGTCGAACTAGTGACTTGTATAGAGGTAAAATTATGTTCTCCTCATGAGCATCTATGCCTCTTTTAATGCATCCCATTATTTTATTTGCCTTTGTAGCAGCTGCCTGACACTGGCCACTGAATTTAAGTTTGTCATCCACCCATACACCCAGGTCTTTTTCATTGACGGTTTTGCCCAGAGTTTTAGAATTAAGCACATAATTATACATCTTATTACTTCTACCCAAGTGCATGACCTTACATTTATCCCCATTAAAGCTCATTTGCCATTTATCAGCCCAAGCTTCTAGTTTACATAAATCATCCTGTAATATAAAATTGTCCTCCTCTGTATTGATTACCCTGCAGAGTTTAGTGTCATCTGCAAATATTGAAATTCTACTCTGAATGCCCCCTACAAGGTCATTAATAAATATGTTAAAAAGAAGAGGGCCCAATACTGACCCCTGTGGTACCCCACTGCTAACCGCTACCCAGTCCGAGTGTGCTCCATTAATAACCACCCTTTGTTTCCTATCCCTGAGCCAGCTCTCAACCCACTTGCACATATTTTCCCCTATCCCCATTATTCTCATTTTATGTATCAACCTTTTGTGTGGCACCGTATCAAAAGCTTTTGAAAAGTCCATATACACTACATCCACTGGGTTCCCTTGGTCCAATCTGGAACTTACCTCTTCATAGAAACTGATCAAATTAGTCTGACATGAACGGTCCCTAGTAAACCCGTGCTGATACTGGGTCATGAGGTTATTCCTCTTCAGATACTCCAGTATAGCATCCCTTAGAATGCCCTCCAGTATTTTACCCACAGTAGAGGTTAAGCTTACTGGCCTATAATTTCCGAGTTCAGTTTTTGTCCCCTTTTTGAATATTGGCACCACATTTGCTATACGCCAGTCCTGTGGCACAGACCCTGTTATTATGGAGTCTTTAAAGATTAAAAATAATGGTCTATCAATGACTGTACTTAATTCCTGCAGTACTCGAGGGTGTATCCCATCCGGGCCCGGAGATTTGTCAATTTTAGTGATTTTTAGACGCCGCCGCACTTCCTGCTGGGTTAAGCAGGTGACATTTAATTGGGAATTTTTATCACTAGACATTTTGTCTGCCATGGGATTTTCTTGTGTAAATACTGATGGAAAAAAAGTCATTTAGCATATTGGCTTTTTCCTCATCCTCATCCACCATCTCACCCAGACTATTTTTAAGGGGGCCAACACTATCATTTTTTAGTTTCTTACTATTTATGTAGTTAAAGAATATTTTAGGATTATTTTTACTCTCTCTGGCAATGAGTCTCTCTGTCTCAATCTTTGCTGCCTTGATTTGCTTTTTACAGAATTTATTTAATTTTCTGTATTTATTTAATGCCTCCTCACTACCTACTTCCTTTAATTCTCTAAATGCTTTCTTTTTGTCACTTATTGCGCCCCTTACAGCTCTATTTAGCCATATTGGTTTCCTCCTATTTCTAGTATGTTTATTCCCATACGGTATATACTGTGCACAGGTCCTATCCAGGATGCTAATAAACGTCTCCCATTTTCTCTGTGTATTTTTGTGTCTCAGGATATCGTCCCAGTTAATTGCACCAAGATCCTCTCTCATCCGTTGGAAATTTGCCCTCCTGAAGTTTAGTGTCCTTGTAACCCCTCTACTACACATCTTTTTAAAGGATACTTGAAAACTTATTATTTTGTGATCGCTATTTCTCAAGTGACCCCCAACCCTTATATTTGATATGCGGTCTGGCCTGTTGGTTAATATTAGGTCTAGCAGTGCCCCCCTTCTTGTTGGGTCCTGAACCAGTTGTGAAAGGTAATTGTCTCTCATAATTGTCAAAAACTGATTACCTTTGCTGGAACTGCAGGTTTCTATTCCCCAATCTATTTCAGGGTAGTTGAAGTCCCCCATAATAATGACTTCTCCTTGAGTCGCAGCTTCATCTATTTGCTTTACGAGGATATTCTCCATTGCTTCCATTATTTTTGGAGATTTATAACAAACCCCTATCAGTAATTTATTATTTTTTCCCCCTCCCCTTATCTCCACCCACAGGGATTCTACATTTTCATTAAATTCACCTATATTATCGCGCAGGATGGGTTTTAAGGATGATTTTACATATAGACACACCCCTCCCCCTCGCTTATCTGTACGGTCATTTCTGAACAGGCTGTAGCCCTGCAAGTTAACAGCCCAGTCATGGCTCTCATCCAGCCACGTTTCAGATATCCCCACCATGTCATAATTATGCTCCAACAACATTAGTTCTAATTCGTCCGTTTTGTTGGCGAGGCTTCTGGCATTAGTATACATGCACTTTATGTTCCTCTCTGTACTTCTATTTCTTAAATTATTAACTGTTCTGACCCCAACCCCCATGCCACCGCCACCCCCAACTTCCTTATTTGTGCCCAGGTCTCTGTCTGCACTATCTTCCCCTCCTATAAAATGAATACCCTCCCCCCCAATTCCTAGTTTAAACACTCCTCCAACCTTCTAGCCATTCTCTCCCCCAGCACAGCTGCACCCTCCCCATTGAGGTGCAGCCCGTCCCTAGCGTAGAGCCTGTAGCCAACTGAGAAGTCGGCCCAGTTCTGCAGGAACCCAAACCCCTCTTTCCTACACCAATTCTTGAGCCACTTATTAACCTCCCTAATCTCCCGTTGCCTCTCTGGCGTGGCACGTGGTACCGGCAGTATTTCGGAAAATACCACGTTGGAGGTCCTTGCTTTCAGCTTGCAGCCTAATTCCCTGAAATCATCTTTAAGGACCTTCCACCTACCTCTAACTTTGTCATTAGTGCCAATGTGCACCATGACCGCTGGGTCCTCACCAGCCCCTCCCAATAATCTGTCCACCCGATCAGCGATGTGTCGGACTCGAGCGCCAGGTAGGCAGCACACCGTTCGACGATCCCTGTCTTTGTGACAGATTGCCCTATCTGTTCCCCTAATAATTGAGTCCCCCACTACCAGCACCTGTCTGGCCTGCCCTGCTCTCCTATTTCCCTCCTTACTGGAGCAGTCACTCCTCCGGCTTTCAGAGGACATGCCTGGCTGCAGCAGTGCTACCCCTGTACTGGCACCCCCCTCATCTGCCAACTTAGCAAACTTATTGGGGTGTTCCAGATCAGGACTAGCCTCCCTGGCACTCTTCCCTCTACCCCGCTTCCTAACTGTCACCCAGCTTGCTACTTCATTGTCCTGCAGCTCCATCCCACCATCACCCCCCTCATCTGTCCCATTGAGCGTCTGCTCCGTGAGCAGAAGACTCCTCTCCATATTGTCTATGGATCTCAGTGTTGCCAGCTGCACATTTAGAGTCAGAATCTGGGTTTCCAAATGCACAACGTGCTCACATCTCGCACAGCAGTATGCACCCTCGATCGGCTGCTCAAGGACTGCATACATGTGGCAAGATGTGCACTGGATGGCATTAACAATCGTGGAGCACATTTCCTAATGGGGATTGCACCAGACAGAACAGTTCAATTAAAAAAAAATAAATAAATAAATACAAAGTATTAATAAAAATTGGAATTTTTTTCCTGTTTTCCAGTACAAGACATGCTAAAACCAATGGTATCGTTCAAAAGTACAACTCATCCCGCAAAAAACATGCCCTCACATGGCCATATTGACGGAAATATAAAAAAAGTTATGGCTCTAGGAGGGAGGGGAGCGAAAACGCAAAACCGAAAAAAGCTCCGGGAGTTAAGTGGTTAATATATTCGCCTTTCCCTTGTCATCTACAACCGTTCTTTCCTCACAATTTATTAAGGCGCCTACACTTTCAGTTTTTATTCTCTTACTATTGATATAGTTGAAGAACAGTTTGGGATTAGTTTTACTCTCCTTAGCAATGTGCTTCTCTGTTTCCTTTTTGGCAGCTTTAATTAGTTTTTTAGATAAAGTATTTTTCTCCCTATAGTTTTTTAGAGCTTCAATGGTGCCATCCTGCTTTAGTAGTGTAAATGCTTTCTTTTTACTGTTAATTGCCTGTCTTACTTCTTTGTTTAGCCACATTGGGTTTTTCCTATTTCTAGTCCTTTTATTCCCACAAGGTATAAACCGCTTACACTGCCTATTTAGGATGTTCTTAAACATTTCCCATTTATTATCTGTATTCTTATTTCTGAGGATATTGTCCCAGTCTACCAGATTAAGGGCATCTCTAAGCTGGTCAAACTTTGCCTTCCTAAAGTTCAGTGTTTTTGTGACTCCCTGATAAGTCACCCTAGCAAAAGACAAGTGAAACTGTACAATATTGTGGTCGCTATTTCCTAAATGCCCGACGACCTGCAGATTTGTTATTTTGTCGGGTCTATTAGATAGTATCAGGTCTAACATTTTTAAAATTAGGTCTAATTTTTTCCCCACTATGGCTGACCCTCCAGATCAAGAAACGCCATTTTTACTTTGTTGATTTGTGATGTGAAGGTGATCCCCCAGGTGTTATTATTGAGCTCCTTTTGTTAATTGTGCCGCTTCCTCCTCTGTCCCCTTCCATCTGATAATCAGATCATCTATGAATCGCTTATTAAGCCTTATTTGTCATGGAAAATAGGCTTAGAGAGTGATGATGAGGACTCGACTCGCCTTATGAATAAATTTGCGAAACTTGGTGCGACCGGAGCCCCCATCGCGGTGCCAAGCAACTGTACATACAGTACTCCTTCAAAAGTGAACACGTTATGTTCAAGAATGAATTTCAGACCCCTTAACAAAAAATCCCTTTGTTCGGGAAGCTTGGAGACATTGGTGCTCAAAAGGGCTGAATGGAAATTCAGGAGTCGGGAAAACGTACGCGACATTCCCTCTGGGAATTTAGATTTTACATAAATGATTATTGTTTTATACTTTTAGATAATTTTTTTTTAAGTTGCATTTCTGTGTTTAGAAACTTTGCTGCGCCACCTGGTGACAGAGCGGTATTACTACAAGCCAAGGAATAGTCCGCAATAAAGTAAAGGGGGTTGGAACATTTTTTTCCTATTTAAATACATTTATTTGGGGCTAAAATTCATTTTTGCAATTAAGATCCATCAAAATCGTTGCACCGTTTGGCTTTTTCAGATTTTGCACATTGAACCAAATAGGACTGGCAGGTCTTTCCTAAAAAATATTCATTTTTTTTTTTTTAATAAGGAGGATCCTCCCCAAAAGCAGCTTCAAGAACATTGGCAAAATTCTTCCTACTCGTTTGCCATTCATATGAATTTTTTGTGGGGGCTTAAGAAGTTTGAAAACTGATGGAAAAAAAGAAAAAGCACCTGTTACTTCTTTAAAAAGTATCCTTAAGGAATCCTCTCCAAACTAGAAATTGTCTAATCAAAAGGCTGAAAAAAAACCTTTAGGAAAAATAAAAACTTTCGAAAACCTTTAAAAAAAAGAAAAAATGAGCATTTCCTGAACCACTTACTGCTTGAAAAAGCTTGTTTATGAAAGGCTCAATAGACTGCCTTAAACTCTGTTCATATGTCAGAACGATTGTTTAATACACTTGTTCTGAACCAAGAACCTTCAGTCATGTGACCATTACATCATCAGAGGTCCTTTTAACCTTAAAAACTACACAGAGAGGGGGAGAGCAATGATGCGCCGTTATAAAGCATGTGCTTAGTGTTGGATCGCTTGTAAACCCATCCCACCGTGTCTATACACGTTCTTAGCCATGGTCAGATGTGGGTGATGCCACACACCTAGCCCCAACGCGCGTTTCGCATCAGCTTCTTCAGGGGACCGTGACCCTTTGTGTGTCTCTAATAAGCATTAAATAAGAATCTTTCCAGATGTAGCGAATTTCCATAGTGTAAAATTGTCCGCGCAGGAATTTGCATCACTTCCGCCGGCTCCAATGACGTTTCAAATCACGAGAAAAACCTCGATTACGTCAATGACCCGCACGTGTCATAACTGGGCGCCATCAGTGATGTTCCGGACCTCGTCACGTTCAAGACATGCGTACATTCAACGGTCTGGAGGAATCGGCATGAAGGCAGGAGACGTATATATTCCCGCCCTCACATAGAAAGGAGACACAATAGGTCCAGGACATAACTTGTCACTGCCGCATGTGGATTTAGAAAACGTAACATCCGAGAATTCCAATACTCCTTGTGAATGTGAGAATATAGGGAAACAATAATAATGTGCAACCTACAGCATTAATTACTGTAACAAACACACGTACCATCCATATAATAAAGTGCAATGTGGCATCAAGCCGGCGTCAGAAAACCGCAAGACCAGACGATCGCATAATGTGTATACAGATCATAAAGTGCTAGTGCATCAGCAATAAATGTCGATAACAAAAATCCTGGTGTAAGTAAAAATATACAGATATTGTGAAAAACAGGGAAGTGACAGGGAGGAGAATGCAAGGGGGGAGGAAGATGACAAGGGAGGGAGGAAATGAGCATATCAGCTGCCATAATTCCTATCAATGCATGTATTGTTCAAGAACATGATCAGAGGATTGGAAGGATGAGAGAAGACCATTGCCTGAGGATTGCTCACAAAGTGGACCCTTTCAGTCAAACTGAATACTACTGTTCTCATAAGAGAAACCAGACTATAAAAGAAAGAAGGGGAGGAAAAAACACAAAAATTAAAATTAGAGTTAAAAAAACCCCAGAGAACATGGAATATTTAGGTCATTGGGTTATCCCGATGGAGTGGAGCTAGAAGACCACATTGTCTGGTTGCTCCTACTCCGGCGCTGAGAAGAAGCACTTCATCTTCAGAATATATCACCTGCAGTACTACATGTGGTTTACTATGCGGTTTGTACCTGCGGGTTGATATAAGTCGGACTTACATCTCGTGAACTAGGTGTTCACTCACGCGAGCATGTAAGAGATATCCAGGTCGCCCGTGATGTGGAGGATGTGAGTAACCTAAAAACTATTCCGAGGCACTACCGAGAACACAATTGCAATCCCAAAGATCTGCGTATCTGGGGAATCGACAAGATACGTGCCTCTAGTGGTGGTGATATCAAACGTGGCCTTGCACCGAGAGAATGCCGCTGGATGTCTGTTCTAGGTACAATGATTCTGGTGGGTCTAAACGAACCATTAAGCTTTACTTTCTTCCTATAAAGATATGTTCTCTGTTTTTTTTGTAACTAATTTAAATTTGTGCGTTTTTTCCTTCCCTTTTTATTTCTTTTATAGTCCTGTTTGTCTTTTGATGTCAGTAGTATTCTGTTTGACTGAAAGGGTCCCCTTTGTAAGCGATCCTCAGCGAATGAATGGTCTTCTCTCATCCTCTGATCATGTTCTTGGACAATACATGCATTGATATGAATTATGGCAGCTGATATGCTCATTTCCTCCCTCCCTTGTCGTCTTCCTCCCCCCTGCATTCTCCTCCCCGTCACTTCCCTGTTTTTCACAATATCTGTATATTTTTACTTACACCAGGATTTATGTTATCGGCATTTATTGTTGGTATTTTCTGATAATGCCGTTCACTAGTCTATGATGTATATAATGTTGTGGCTATATATTTACATAGTTCATATAGCACTAGCACTTTATGATCTGTATACACATTATGCAATCGTCTGGTCTTGCAGTTTTCTGATAGAGGCTTGATGTCACATTGCACTTTATTATACGGACGGTACGTGTGTTCGTTACAGTAATTAATGTCATAGATTGCACATTATTATTGTTTCCCTATATTCTCACATTTACAAGGAGTATTGCAATTCTCTGTTGTTACTTCTTCTAAATACTCACATGCAACAATGGGACAAGTTACGTCCTGGTCATATTGTGTCTGGAGTGACGTCTCCTTTGCACGTGAGGGCGGAAATATGGATGGATCCTTCCTTCGTGCCGAGTCCTCCAGCCCGCTGAATGTGCGCATGTCTTGAACGTGACGCGGTCAAGAGCATCACTGATAGCGCCCAGTTATGACGGGTGCGGATTATTGACGTCATCGGGATTCTTCCAGTGACCCGCAGCGTCATTGGGGCCACTGGAAGTGACGAAAATTCCTGTGCGAACAATTTTACACTATGGAAATTCGCTATACTTGGAAGGATTCATATTTATTGCTTATTAGAGGCACACGACAAGACACGGCCCCCTGAGGAAGCCAACATGAAACGCGCGTTGGGGCTAGGTCTATGGCATCACTCACATCTGACCACAGGTAAGAGCATGTATAGACACCGTGGGATGGGTTTACATGAGATCCAACACTAAGCACATGCTTTATAACGGCGCATCATTACTCCATCCACCATCTTACCCTTGGTATCTTCTCACTCATATACCACTATTCATTTTTCCATGACTCTTAATGTTTCCAGATGTAGTAAGTGATGTACGTGCTGTTGTCTACCGGATCCTTATGCTTTGGTTTACTCTGATACTTTTTTACCTGTTGTTTTTATATGTACATGATTATGTTTTTGTGATTTCAATACATTGGTATTTTTTTACACAAATACTTTCTGGACATTTACTCTGTGGTTTCAGTGTATAATATATTTTGGAGTGTCCTCCCCTTGCCTTATACTGGATTCACCTATTTAGGTATTGGGTCCAGGTAGAGTGGGGGAAATAAGTATTAGATCCCTTGCTGATTTTGTAAGTTTGCCCACTGACAAAGACATGAACAGTTTATTATTTTAAGGGTACGTTAGTTTTAACATTGAGAGATAGAATATCGAAAATAAAACCTCAAAAATCACATTGCATAAAGTATATACATTTCTTTGCCTTTTGCAGTGAGAAATCAGTATTTGATCCCTTACCGACCATTAAGAGTTCCGGCTCCTACAGACCAGTTAGACGCAGCCTGAAGTTTCCCAATGAACACCTGGATGATTCTGTGAGTGATTTGGTAGAAGGTGCTGTGTCAGATGAGACAAAAATGTAGCTCTTTGGCATTAACTCAACTTGCCGTGTTTGGAGAAAAAGAAATGCTGTCTATGACCCAAAGAACACCATCCCCACTGTCAAGTATGGAGGTGGAAACATGTTTTGGGGGTGTTTCTCTGCTAAGGGCACAGGACTTCTTTACTGCATCAATGGGAGAATGGATAGAGCCATGTACCATAAAATCCTGAGTGACAACGTCCTTCCCTCTGCCAGGACATTAAAAATGGGTCATGGCTGGGTCCTCCTGCAAGCCAATAACACAAAACATACAGCCAAGGCAACAAAGAAAGGAGTGGCTCAAAAAGAAGCATGTTAAGGTCATAGAGTGGCCTAGCCAGTCTCCAGACCTGAGTCCCATAAAAAAAAAATGGAGGGAGATGAAGCTCTGAGTTGCCAAGCGACAGCATCAAAATCTTAATGATTTAGAGATGATCTGTAAAGAGGAGTGGACCAAAATTCCTCCTGACATGTGCGCAAACCTCATCATCAACTACAAAAAAAAAATCAGACTGCTGTGCTTGCCAACAAGGGTTTTGCCACCAAGTATTAAGTCTTGTTTGCCAGAGGGATCAAATACTTCTTTCTCAGTGCAAAATGCAAATAAATTTATGTAATTTATACAATGTGATTGTCTGGATTTTATTTTTGATATTCTATCTCTCAATGTTAAAATTGGCCTACCCTTAAAATTATAGACTGTTCATGTTTTTGTCAGTGAGCAAACTTACAAAATCAGCAAGGGATCAAATAATTATTTCCTTCACTGTGTAGGCTATTTGCAGTTGTGCCTTCTGCTCTGACTATATGTTTACTGGTAATGCAAGACTGGTATTATTAGGGACGTTTTTGCTTTATAAGGGCAGTCAGCCATAGACGGATTGATAGCTGTGTTGAGTTTTTGCCCACCACTGCTCCACCTAATAGCATAGAGTCTTACGAAGACACTGTGGGAAAAAGCTGCAGCCGCATCCCCATCCTACCCTTTTTATGGGTGATTGTGGAGGATACAGAACAATTACTAAGATCTTATAGACTGAGAACAATAAGGTTTCTAGAAAAAGAGGTTGAACGGAGATGTAGATCTGCAAATTTAGAATTTATTTCAGGTTTATGTACAATACATTAAATTATTGAAAAAGTTTTCGGCCCAAATTCCCATTAAAATATCAGTAGTGCAGTTCATTCTGCGCGGTATGAAATGCACCCAATAAGCATTCCCTGACATATCGATATAGAATTGTCACTACAGGCCGTCATACGGTCATGTTGCAGCCGGGCTCTTCTGAGAGCGTATTCCATCCTTCGTCTTGTTCAATATGGAGTGCCACAGATATCTCGGCAATTGGCTAAACCGTGCTCCACATTTGCACGTGAATTGGGATACAAGCGGGTGCTCCCAACTGTGGGCATGAAGCTGCTGGTAACCTCTCAACAATTTTCCACACGTGGCACAGGTAAAAGATGTGTTGCTTAGATGCTGCAACTGGTGGCGGAGGAAGTGGAGTAAACCCACCGGAGACCGGCCACAATTGCAACGGTGTTTCTTCCACCGAGATCTCATTGCACCTTTGTTCTGGTGTAACTTCATCCTCCATAACTGGAAAAAGTACACGCCACAGTCCTGACATCTGTATGGTGGCCTTGGCTTTTTAAAAAGGTGAACCAAAAGCTCGTAAGGTAACTCCATAGTTGGTGGAACAGAACTCATACTGGGTTCATTGGTGACAGAACTGAAGGAACTGGTTTGAGTCCTTGATATGGTCTCTTCCGCAGGCTCTAGAACCTCTACGCTTTGGAGTATCTGAGGATCTGTACTCGTTAAACCCTCGTGGAAACTTTCGGTCCCTACTACTAGCTCGTAAATGAATTCTGGGACTTCTACAGAAGCCTTTTGCTGGTCAAGATCAGCAAGCATACTGAGACTTTCTTGTGCCTCCAAGTTAGGGTGGCTGGCCAGGAAACCATAAGCTTGCAAATGATCATCCTCGAGGCCAGAAACAGGCAGAGATTTACAATTGCTCTCTTTCGAAGACTTATTTAGATAATGTCCCATGGCATTGGCATCACCTGTCACCAGGGCAGTCTGGGATGCAGCCTTAACACGTAGCACAAGCTCTCGTTCTTTGATGTGCCAACGAGTATGGTTGGAGTAAGCCGAAGACTTATGAAACACTCTGCCGCATTCCTGGCAAGTGAAAGTATTGGCTGCCATGGCTTTTGCCCCATTACTCCGATGCTCAGCAGATACAGAGGGGACTTGGGCTTCCGGTATCCTCCTCTCCTGACCCTGCGCTACTTGATTTAAATCTGGTACAGCCAAGGCAGATGCTGAATTTCTTCTCTTAATATGCCACAGAGTGTGAGTAGAGTATGAGCACAGTTTACTAAAGACTCGGCCACATTCCTGGCATGTAAACATTGGCCCAGTTTTCTTTTTAATATCCATAGAAGTCACGTCAAGGGAGGTCCCAAGAGATCCGAAGTCGTCTGATGAAAATGACTTATTCACAAAGGACACCAGTTCTTGCTCCTTCCTATGCCATCGCATGTGGGTTCCATATGACGAACGTCTATTGAATACTTTCCCACAATTTTGGCATTTGAAGACTTTTACTTGAGTGCCATCCTCGCTTTTACTTACAGTAGATATGACCTGACTTGAGTCAACCATATTGAAGTCCACGGCTATTGAACCACTGGAACGAGCAATGCTTAGTTTTCCGTCATTGCAGCACACATGAGACCCTAGATTAATCCTTCTCCTAAACGTGCGCCCGCAACGACCACAAGTAAAAGGACGCTTGTACCTCAATACACTATTGTCAGGGACCGGTTCATCTTTATGCGTTTCCATCAAAACGTTGAGCGGCGGATTTGCTTCTTCTTTCTTATACAGTTCCTGCAGGTTGTGAAGCTCCTTCTGCGCCTCGGCACACATCTTCTCCAACCTTTTCATCGACTCTTCACTTTGTTCGCATTTGCTCCGTGAATTATACATATCAGTGATGTTAGCGGGTATTATATCGTCTGTCCTCACGCTGGTTAGGGCCTCCTTGATACACATATGGCTCTCCAGGTTGTACGTCCGTCCAAACTGACGCCCGCACTTGGTGCACTTGTGGCTTCGCACCCACGGCTTCACCGTTCCCACACTCTGGGTTTTTGCATTATAGTAGCTATACTTCCCGAATAGCTCAGCTTCACCACCTTCCTGGGTGGAGATCATTTCAGGATATAGTTCGGTGGGTCGAGTGGGAGAAAGACTATAATTCAGAGCTGGAATAATTTCCAAGTATGAGATTTCGGTCTCTTCCAAACTTGGTCCCAAGGGACAAGTCTGATCCTGATCTTCGTTGTTATATGCGTAGCTCCAAACAACCGACGGGTCGTCGTTCTGCAGAATGGGCTCGGAGGTAGAGAACATTTGCCATCCCAAATGGTCGTTCCCTTTCTTCAATGCCCTGCCTTCGGGAACATATTTTGGCTTTTCCATAGTCTTCACCTGGGAAAACGGGGAGAACACATGCTGGTGGTCCAGGCTTTCATCACTGCTTGAATCATCAATGTAATGGAGATGATGCCAGGCTGGCAAGTCCAGCTTATTCTCCTGGGGAGAAAAAATCAGAAGGAGAAGAGTCAGTACTAGAGAAAAAGTGTAAAAAGGTCTACAAAAAAAATTATTATGTGTATTCATCGCAGGCGACTTTGTACTTTTCTGAATCAACTTTTTATCCTGATTTCAAATATGTATATAGTTTTTCTGTAGCATGTACAGTTGTGGCCAAAAGTATTGACACCCCTGCAATTCTGTAAGATAATACTCAGTTTCTTCCTGAAAATGATTGCAAACACAAATTCTTTGGTATTACTATCTTCATTTAATTTGTCTTAAATCAAAAAACACAAAAGAGAATGAAGCAAAAAGCAAAACATTGATCATTTTACACAAAACTCCAAAAATGAGCCAGACAAAAGTATTGGCACCCTCAGCCTAATACTTGGTTGCACAACCTTTAGCCAAAATAACTGCGACCAACCGCTTCCGGTAACCATCAATGAGTTTCTTACAAAGCTCTGCTGGAATTTTAGACCATTCTTCTTTGGCAAACTGCTCCAGGTCCCTGATATGTGAAGGGCGCCTTCTCCAAACTGCCATTTTTAGATCTCTCCACAGGTGTTCTATGGGATTCAGGTCTGGACTCATTGCTGGCCACCTTAGAAGTCTCCAGTGCTTTCTCTCAAACCATTTTCTAGTGCTTTTTGAAGTGTCATTGTCCTGCTGGAAGACCCATGACCTCTGAGGGAGACCCAGCTTTCTCACACTGGGCCCTACATTATGCTGCAAAATTTGTTGGTAGTCTTCAGGCTTCATAATGCCATGCACACAGTCAAGCAGTCCAGTGCCAGAGGCAGCAAAGCAACCCCAAAACATCAGGGAACCTCCACCATGTTTGACTGTAGGGACCGTGTTCTTTTCTTTGAATGCCTCTTTTTTTCTCCTGTAAACTCTATGTTGATGCCTTTGCCCAAAAAGCTCTGCTTTTGTCTCATCTGACCAGAGAACATTCTTCCAAAACGTTTTAGGCTTTTTCAGGTAAGTTTTGGCAAACTCCAGCGTGGCTTTTTTATGTCTCGGGGTAAGAAGTGGGGTCTTCCTGGGTCTCCTACCATACAGTCCCTTTTCATTCAGACGCCGACGGATAGTACGGGTTGACACTGTTGCACCCTCGGACTGCAGGGCAGCTTGAACTTGTTTGGATGTTAGTCGAGGTTCTTTATCCAACATCCGCACACTTGCGTTGAAATCTCTTGTCAATTTTTCTTTTCCGTCCACATCTAGGGAGGTTAGCCACAGTGCCATGGGCTTTACACTTCTTGATGACACTACGCACGGTAGACACAGGAACATTCAGGTCTTTGGAGATGGACTTGTAGCCTTGAGATTGCTCATGCTTCCTCACAATTTGGCTTCTCAAGTCCTCAGACAGTTCTTTGGTCTTCTTTCTTTTGTCCATGCTCAATGTGGTGCACACAAGGACACAGGACAGAGGCTGAGTCAACTTTAATCCATGTCAACTGGCTGCAAGTGTGATATAGTTATTGCCAACACCAGTTAGGTGCCACAGGTAAGTTACAGGTGCTGTTAATTACACTAATTACAGAAGCATCACATGATTTTTCGAACAGTGCCAATACTTTTGTCCACCCCCTTTTTTATGTTTGGTGTGGAATTATATCCAATTTGGCTTCAGGACAATTGTTTTGGTGTTTTTTCATTTAAGACAAATTAAATGAAGATAATAATAAACAAAGAATTTGTGTTTGCAGACAGAATTGCAGGGGTGTCAATACTTTTGGCCACAACTGTATAGTTTCCATAGAGCAGCATCATTATTATAAGGTATAGGAAATATACTGGCAACATTAAGAAAACAGTAATCTACATATCAGAAAAAAAATGATTCACCTTACAAAACAGATTTTTATTGAACCAAAATAATTTCACATGCAAAATGGAAACCAAAATATGACCAGAAATTAAAAGTGCTTGACATTAGTCTGTCGTTGATACGATGTTTCAGGGTTGTCCCTATATAACATCCAACAGTAATCTGCCATCATTGAGTCATTCCAAAAATCCCGGTAGTGGTGTTCTATTACTTTAATGTCCTGGTGATACCACTCGCCATGTTCATCGCTTCCATCCCCAAAATTTTGAGGGAAGAATATCTAAATGTGAATGCAAAAAGTGCATTTTCAGAGACATGCGATCCACTTGAAGCTTTTCCAAGATCTCAATTCCTTATCTTTTAGAGTTCCTTCAGCATCTCTCATAAGCTCTCTGATCTGAGGACCAACAAATACCCCTTCCTTCACTTTTGCTGGTATAATGCTGGAGAATTTCTGCGAAATGTACTGGACCCCTTGTGAATTGGTCTTTGCCATGGCTATCACAAAGTTTTTAATCAATCCCAACTTTATATGTAGTGGAGGAAGAAAGATTTTTGTTGGATCAACTAAAGGAATATGCTGAACATTGTCTCTTCCTGGAGCATAGAGGTTTCTCTGTCCCCAATCATAATGCTCTACAGTATTTCTACAGTCTCAAACACAAGAAGCGAAATCTGCTTGCATCCCCATTAGCAGACCAATCACTTTCAAACCTCCACAGATATTCAATTGATGATGCTTATATTGTAGAGCATCCAAAAACATCTGACAGATTTTCATAACTTTCCTTTAGATGAGACGAGTGAGCAATAGGGATTGGTGGTTTCATATTGTCCATTGTGAAGCACCACTGCTTTCAAACTTCGCTGAGAATGAGTCAATAATCGCCAACCTGCAACAAAATACTCTTGATTCAGTTCTTCAAAGAGGCCATTCCCATTGTTACAGACAGTACACCATTGGTCCATCAACTGTGAAAAATTGTGTTAAAGTGTTACTTCTGTTTCGGTAATAACACACTTTGACATCATCGCGAAGAAGATTCTTCTGTTTCAACCTAGATGCTTTATCTTTTGTCAACGAAAGGTCTGTGATGAGATCATTTAATTCATGTTGAGTAAAGTGTTCTGGCGGCTCCATCAGGTACATACTCATCTTGAGTTGAGGTCTCCAAGTCTTCGCCAGTAGCTTCAGCTCCATAGTCTTCATATTCTTCTTCATTTTCATCCGATCCAGACAGGAACTGGCAAGGTGCCATCATGTGGAACTGGCCTAATAGCAGATTCAAGTTCAGGGTAAATAATTTTAGAAAAACCCTTCAGTTTGACAAAAAAAAAGTAGAAGTCATCACTGATTTTTGGGTTCTCTCCAAATCATGGGAACACAAATGGCATAGCTACTTTCCTCACACTCAACCAGTCATGAAGACCATTTGAAGAACTTGAGCATATCACACAAGGAGCCCATATTTTGTCTTGATCACCAAGTGGACGCTTAAAGTACATCTGGTCCAATCTTTTTAATATCATGAGTGATTGAACGTACTTGGCCTACTACCAGTCCTTGCTGCCATCACCATCCTTTTCTGACTGACTCAAATCATACCGCCTCGTAACAGTTAGCTCCTCCCCATAACATGTGACTTTCCGAGAAGCAGTCATTGGTTGACTGCATGGTCAATACTCCTTCCCGTAAAACTCACTAAAACCTTTACCGATGTTGTCCCTGTCAGAAAATTCACAATTAAGTAAAATGGTTTTAATGCAGAAATAAAGTCATAACAAAAAAACTTCTCATCTCAAAAACTTTATGTGATAGAGCAAAACTAAGCATATTTTTTGAATCAGCAAATCAAACTCCATAAAGCAGACATATTACCTTTGCTGATGAATTTTTTGCGTTGACCACGGTAGTTTTTTGCTCTATTATTGTACACTCATACAATTCAGCCCCTTGCATCTTTGAATATTACTGGTATGAAATTTTCCTAGGTTTAACATTACTTAATTATCTACCTTTTTTAATATATATATATATATACAGTGGGGCAAAAAAGTATTTAGTCAGTCAGCAATAGTGCAAGTTCCACCACTTAAAAAGATGAGAGGCGTCTGTAATTTACATCATAGGTAGACCTCAACTATGGGAGACAAACTGAGAAAAAAAAATCCAGAAAATCACATTGTCTGTTTTTTTTACATTTTATTTGCATATTATGGTGGAAAATAAGTATTTGGTCAGAAACAAACAATCAAGATTTCTGGCTCTCACAGACCTGTAACTTCTTCTTTAAGCGTCTCCTCTTTCCTCCACTCATTACCTGTAGTAATGGCACCTGTTGAAACTTGTTATCAGTATAAAAAGACACCTGTGCACACCCTCAAACAGTCTGACTCCAAATTCCACTATGGTGAAGACCAAAGAGCTGTCAAAGGACACCAGAAACAAAATTGTAGCCCTGCGCCAGGCTGTGAAGACTGAATCTGCAATAGCCAACCAGCTTGGAGTGAAGAAATCAACAGTGGGAGCAATAATTAGAAAATGGAAGACATACAAGACCACTGATAATCTCCCTCGATCTGGTGCTCCACGCAAAATCCCACCCCGTGGGGTCAGAATGATCACAAGAACGGTGAGCAAAAATCCCAGAACCACACGGGGGGACCTAGTGAATGAACTGCAGAGAGCTGGGACCAATGTAACAAGGCCTACCATAAGTAACACACTACGCCACCATGGACTCAGATCCTGCAGTGCCAGATGTGTCCCACTGATTAAGCCAGTACATGTCCGGGCCCGTCTGAAGTTTGCTAGAGAGCATTTGGATGATCCAGAGGAGTTTTGGGAGAATGTCCTATGGTCTGATGAAACCAAACTGGAACTGTTTGGTAGAAACACAACTTGTCGTGTTTGGAGGAAAAGGAATACTGAGTTGCATCCATCAAACACCATACCTACTGTAAAGCATGGTGGTGGAAACATCATGCTTTGGGTCTGTTTCTCTGCAAAGGGGCCAGGACGACTGATCCGGGTACATGAAAGAATGAATGGGGCCATGTATCGTGAGATTTTGAGTGCAAACCTCCTTCCATCAGCAAGGGCATTGAAGATGAAACGTGGCTGGGTCTTTCAAGATGACAATGATCCAAAGCACACTGCCAGGGCAACGAAGGAGTGGCTTCGTAAGAAGCATTTCAAGGTCCTGGAGTGGCCTAGCCAGTCTCCAGATCTCAACCCTATAAAAAACCTTTGGAGGGAGTTGAAAGTCCGTGTTGCCAAGTGAAAAGCCAAAAACATCACTGCTCTAGAGGAGATCTGCATGGAGGAATGGGCCAACATACCAACAACAGTGTGTGGCAACCTTGTGAAGACTTACAGAAAACGTTTGACCTCTGTCATTGCCAACAAAGGATATATTACAAAGTATTGAGATGAAATTTTGTTTCTGACCAAATACTTATTTTCCACCATAATATGCAAATAAAATGTTAAAAAAACAGACAATGTGATTTTCTGGATTTTTTTTTCTCAGTTTGTCTCCCATAGTTGAGGTCTACCTATGATGTAAATTACAGACGCCTCTCATCTTTTTAAGTGGTGGAACTTGCACTATTGCTGACTGACTAAATACTTTTTTGCACCACTGTATATATTTTCTATTATTATTATTTATATAGCACCATTGACTCCATGGTGCTACATACAAATTACCGTAAACAGACTAGCAATGACTATTAATGTGCCTCATCCACTAAGCAGCACTTTATACCAGCACTCCGCACTTTTTTACATACTTTATTGATGGTATTCTGTGTAATTAATGATATTTTTTAGTGGTTGTTCTACTAACCTAGGTATATCATTCTGGTCCCTTCATATCCTTAATGCAGTCACACTGTGCATTTCCCTCTCTTTTTGGAGGTTCATTGTTCTGTCTTTTTATCATCTTATCGCTGTCTTATGTTATTGTCAAAAAAATAAATATATATTTTTTAAAATTAATAATTTTGAGTTGGAATCACTACTTGTCTAGCGGCTACTAACCGCAATAGACCAGGTTGATGTACTTGGGTTTTTGAACCGTCTAACAATTACTGACTTTTGGACATATATGAAGTAATAAATCACGACGGTATCTAAGCTGCTGTACCTACCACTTTTACTGCAGCCGAGTCCTCTACAACCGAGAGGCCGTCATTCAATTCAACTTCAGCACCGACCTCAAATCCCTGAAAGGGATCCATCACCAATTCCTGACTATGATCACCTACAGGAAGAAGGAGGCAAAGATGATATAGTGCATTATACCCCAGAGCTGCACTCACTATTCTGCTGGCGCAGTCAGTGTGTACATACATTACATTACTTTTCCCGCGTTACATCCTTTATTATACTCCAGAGCTGCACTCACTATTCTGCTGGTGCAGTCACTGTGTACCTACATTACTGATCCTGAGTTACATCCTGTATTATACTCCAGAGCTGCACTCACTATTCTGCTGGTGCAGTCACTGTGTACCTACATTACTGATCCTGCGTTACATCCTGTATTATACTCCAGAGCTGCACTCACTATTCTGCTGGTGCAGTCACTGTATACATACATTACTGATCCTGAGTTACATCCTGTATTATACTCCAGAGCTGCACTCACTATTCTGCTGGTGCAGTCACTGTGCACATACATTACATTACTGATCCTGAGTTACATCCTGTATTATACTCCAGAGCTGCACTCACTATTCTGCTGGTGCAGTCACTGTGTACCTACATTACTGATCCTGCGTTACATCCTGTATTATACTCCAGAGCTGCACTCACTATTCTGCTGGTGCAGTCACTGTATACATACATTACTGATTCTGAGTTACATCCTGTATTATACTCCAGAGCTGCACTCACTATTCTGCTGGTGCAGTCACTGTGTACATACATTACTGATCCTGAGTTACATCCTGTATTATACTCCAGAGCTGCACTCACTATTCTGCTGGTGCAGTCACTGTGTACCTACATTACTGATCCTGAGTTACATCCTGTATTATACTCCAGAGCTGCACTCACAATTCTGCTGGTGCAGTCACTGTGTACATACATTACATTACTGATCCTGAGTTACATCCTGTATTATACCCCAGAGCTGCACTCACTATTCTGCTGGTGCAGTCACTGTGTACATACATTACATTACTGATCCTGAGTTATATCCTGTATTACACTCCAGAGCTGCACTCACTATTCTGCTGGTGCAGCCACTGTGTACATACATTACATTACTGATCCTGAGTTACGTCCTTTATTATACCCCAGAGCTGCACTCACTATTCTGCTGGTGCAGTCACTGTGTACATACATTACATTACTGATCCAGAGTTACATCCTGTATTATACTCCAGAGCTGCACTCACTATTCTGCTGGTGCAGTCACTGTGTACATACATTACATTACTGATCCTGAGTTATATCCTGTATTACACTCCAGAGCTGCACTCACTATTCTGCTGGTGCAGTCACTGTGTACATACATTACATTACTGATCCTGAGTTACATCCTGTATTATACTCCAGAGCTGCACTCACTATTCTGCTGGTGCAGCCACTGTGTACAAGCATTACATTACTGATCCTGAGTTACATCCTGCATTATACCCCAGAGCTGCACTCACTATTCTGCTGGTGCAGTCACTGTGTACATACATTACATTACTGATCCTGAGTTATATCCTGTATTACACTCCAGAGCTGCACTCACTATTCTGCTGGTGCAGCCACTGTGTACATACATTACATTACTGATCCTGAGTTACGTCCTTTATTATACCCCAGAGCTGCACTCACTATTCTGCTGGTGCAGTCACTGTGTACATACATTACATTACTGATCCCGAGTTACATCCTGTATTATACTCCAGAGCTCCACTCACTATTCTGCTGGTGCAGTCACTGTGTACATACATTACTGATCCTGAGTTACATCCTGTATTATACTCCAGAGCTGCACTCACTATTCTGCTGGTGCAGTCACTGTGTACATACATTACTGATCCTGAGTTACATCCTGTATTATACCCCAGAGCTGCACTCACTATTCTGCTGGTGCAGTCCCTGTGTACATACATTACTGATCCTGAGTTACATCCTGTATTATACTCCAGAGCTGCACTCACAATTCTGCTGGTGCAGTCACTGTGTACATACATTACATTACTGATCCTGAGTTACATCCTGTATTATACCCCAGAGCTGCACTCACTATTCTGCTGGTGCAGTCACTGTGTACATACATTACATTACTGATCCTGAGTTACCACCTGTATTATACCCCAGAGCGGCACTCACTATTCTGCTGGTGCAGTCACTGTGTACATACATTACATTACTGATCCTGAGTTACATGCTGTATTATACTCCAGAGCTGCACTCACTATTCTGCTGGTGCAGTCACTGTGTACATACATTACATTACTGATCCTGAGTTACATCCTGTATTATTCCCCAGAGCTGCACTCACTATTCTGCTGGTGCAATCACTGTGTACATTACATTACTGATCCTGATTATATCCTGTATTATACTCCAGAGCTGCACTCACTATTCTGCTGGTGCAGTCACTGTGTACATACATTACTGATCCTGAGTTACATCCTGTATTATACTCCAGAGCTGCACTCACTATTCTGCTGGTGGAGTCACTGTGTACATACATTACAATACTGATCCTGAGTTACCTCCTGTATTATACCCCAGAGCTGCACTCACTATTCTGCTGGTGCAGTCACTGTGTACATACATTACATTACTGATCCGGAGTTACCTCCTGTATTATACTCCAGAGCTGCACTCACTATTCTGCTGGTGCAGTCACTGTGCACATACATTACATTACTGATCCTGAGTTACCTCCTGTATTATACTGCAGACCTGCACTCACTATTCTGCTGGTGGAGTCTCTGTGTACATACATTACTGATCCTGAGCTACCTCCTGTATTATACTCCAGAGCTGCACTCGCTATTCTGCTGGTGCAGTCACTGTGTACATACATTACATTACTGATCCTGAGCTACCTCCTGTATTATACTCCAGAGCTGCACTCGCTATTCTGCTGGTGCAGTCACTGTGTACATACATTACATTACTGATCCTGAGTTACCACCTGTATTATACCCCAGAGCGGCACTCACTATTCTGCTGGTGCAGTCACTGTGTACATACATTACATTACTGATCCTGAGTTACATCCTGTATTATTCCCCAGAGCTGCACTCACTATTCTGCTGGTGCAATCACTGTGTACATTACATTACTGATCCTGAGTTATATCCTGTATTATACTCCAGAGCTGCACTCACTATTCTGCTGGTGCAGTCACTGTGTACATACATTACTGATCCTGAGTTACATCCTGTATTATACTCCAGAGCTGCACTCACTATTCTGCTGGTGCAGTCACTGTGTACATACATTACTGATCCTGAGTTACATGCTGTATTATACTCCAGAGCTGCACTCACTATTCTGCTGGTGCAGTCACTGTGTACATACATTACTGATCCTGAGTTACATCCTGTATTATACCCCAGAGCTGCACTCACTATTCTGCTGGTGCAGTCACTGTGTACATACATTACATTACTGATACTGAGTCACATCCTGTATTATCCTCCAGAGCTGCACTCACTATTCTGCTGGTGCAGTCACTGTGTACATACATTACATTACTGATCCTGAGTTACATCCTATATTATACTCCAGAGCTGCACTAACTATTCTGCTGGTGCAGTCACTGTGTACATACATTACTGATCCTGAGTTACATCCTGTATTATACCCCAGAGCTGCACTCACTATTATGCTGGTGCAGTCACTGTGTACATACATTACTGATTCTGAGTTACATCCTGTATTATACCCCAGAGCTGCACTCACTATTCTGCTGGTGCAGTCACTGTGCACATACATTACATTACTGATCCTGAGTTACATCCTGTATTATACTCCAGAGCTGCACTCACTATTCTGCTGGTGGAGTCTCTGTGTACATACATTACTGATCCTGAGCTACCTCCTGTATTATACCCCAGAGCTGCAATCACTATTCTGCTGGTGCAGTCACTGTGTACATACATTACTGATCCTGACTTACACCCTGTATTATACTCCAGAGCTGCACTCACTATTCTGCTGGTGCAGTCACTGTGTACATACATTACATTACTGATCCTGAGTTACATCCTGTATTATACCCCAGAGCTGCACTCACTATTCTGCTGGTGCAGTCACTGTGAACATACATTACATTACTGATCCTGACTTACACCCTGTATTATACTCCAGAGCTGCACTCACTATTCTGCTGGTGCAGTCAATGTGTACATACATTACTGATCCTGAGTTACATCCTGTATTATACCCCAGAGCTGCACTCACTATTCTGCTGGTGCAGTCACTGTGTACATGCATTAAATTACTGATCCTGAGTTACCTCCTGTATTACACTCCAGAGCTGCACTCGCTATTCTGCTGGTGCAGTCACTGTGTACATACATTACTGATCCTGAGTTACATCCTGTATTATTCCCCAGAGCTGCACTCACTATTCTGCTGGTGCAATCACTGTGTACATTACATTACTGATCCTGAGTTATATCCTGTATTATACTCCAGAGCTGCACTCACTATTCTGCTGGTGCAGTCACTGTGTACATACATTACTGATCCTGAGTTACATGCTGTATTATACTCCAGAGCTGCACTCACTATTCTGCTGGTGCAGTCACTGTGTACATACATTACATTACTGATCCTGAGTCACATCCTGTATTATCCTCCAGAGCTGCACTCACTATTCTGCTGGTGCAGTCACTGTGTACATACATTACATTACTGATCCTGAGTTACATCCTGTATTATACTCCAGAGCTGCACTCACTATTCTGCTGGTGCAGTCACTGTGTACATACATTACTGATCCTGAGTTACATCCTGTATTATACCCCAGAGCTGCACTCACTATTCTGCTGGTGCAGTCACTGTGTACATACATTACATTACTGATCCTGAGTTACCTCCTGTATTATACCCCAGAGCTGCAATCACTATTCTGCTGGTGCAGTCACTGTGTACATACATTACTGATCCTGACTTACACCCTGTATTATACTCCAGAGCTGCACTCACTATTCTGCTGGTGCAGTCACTGTGTACATACATTACATTACTGATCCTGACTTACTCCCTGTATTATACTCCAGAGCTGCACTCACTATTCTGCTGGTGCAGTCACTGTGTACATACATTACATTACTGATCCCGAGTTACATCCTGTATTATACCCCAGAGCTGCACTCACTATTCTGCTGGTGCAGTCACTGTGAACATACATTACATTACTGATCCTGACTTACACCCTGTATTATACTCCAGAGCTGCACTCACTATTCTGCTGGTGCAGTCACTGTGTACATACATTACTGATCCTGAGTTACATCCTGTATTATACCCCAGAGCTGCACTCACTATTCTGCTGGTGCAGTCACTGTGTACATGCATTACATTACTGATCCTGAGTTACCTCCTGTATTACACTCCAGAGCTGCACTCACTATTCTGCTGGTGCAGTCACTGTGTACATACATTACTGATCCTGAGTTACATCCTGTATTATACCCCAGAGCTGCACTCACTATTCTGCTGGTGCAGTCACTGTGTACATGCATTACATTACTGATCCTGAGTTACATCCTGTATTATACCCCAGAGCTGCACTCACTATTCTGCTGGTGCAGTCACTGTGTACATACATTACATTACTGATCCTGAGTTACATCCTGTATTATACCCCAGAGCTGCACTCACTATTCTGCTGGTGCAGTCACTGTGAACATACATTACATTACTGATCCTGACTTACACCCTGTATTATACTCCAGAGCTGCACTCACTATTCTGCTGGTGCAGTCACTGTGAACATACATTACATTACTGATCCTGACTTACACCCTGTATTATACTCCAGAGCTGCACTCACTATTCTGCTGGTGCAGTCACTGTGTACATGCATTACTGATCCTGAGTTACATCCTGTATTATACCCCAGAGCTGCACTCACTATTCTGCTGGTGCAGTCACTGTGTACATACATTACATTACTGATCCTGAGTTACATCCTGTATTATACCCAAGAGCTGCACTTACTATTCTGCTGGTGCAGTCACTGTGAAAATACATTACATTACTGATCCTGAGTTACATCCTGTATTATACCCCAGAGCTGCACTCACTATTCTGCTGGTGCAGTCACTGTGCACATACATTACATTACTGATCCTGAGTTATATCCTGTATTATACTCCAGAGCTGCACTCACTATTCTGCTGGTGCAGTCACTGTGTACATACATTACATTACTGATCCTGAGTTACATCCTGTATTATACCCCAGAGCTGCACTCACTATTCTGCTGGTGCAGTCACTGTGCACATGCATTACATTACTGATCCTGAGTTACATCCTGTATTATACCCCAGAGCTGCACTCACTATTCTGCTGGTGCAGTCACTGTGCACATACATTACATTACTGATCCTGAGTTATATCCTGTATTATACTCCAGAGCTGCACTCACTATTCTGCTGGTGCAGTCACTGTGTACATACATTACATTACTGATCCTGAGTTACATCCTGTATTATACTCCAGAGCTGCACTCACTATTCTGCTGGTGCAGTCACTGTGTACATGCATTACATTACTGATCCTGAGTTACATCCTGTATTATACTCCAGAGCTGCACTCACTATTCTGCTGGTGCAGTCACTGTGTACATACATTACATTACTGATCCTGAGTTACATCCTGTATTATACCCCAGAGCTGCACTCACTATTCTGCTGGTGCAGTCACTGTGCACATACATTACATTACTGATCCTGAGTTATATCCTGTATTATACTCCAGAGCTGCACTCACTATTCTGCTGGTGCAGTCACTGTGTACATACATTACATTACTGATCCTGAGTTACATCCTGTATTATACCCCAGAGCTGCACTCACTATTCTGCTGGTGCAGTCACTGTGCACATACATTACATTACTGATCCTGAGTTACATCCTGTATTATACTCCAGAGCTGCACTCACTATTCTGCTGGTGCAGTCACTGTGCACATACATTACATTACTGATCCTGAGTTACATCCTGTATTATACTCCAGAGCTGCACTCACTATTCTGCTGGTGCAGTCACTGTGTACATACATTACATTACTGATCCTGAGTTACATCCTGTATTATACTCCAGAGCTGCACTCACTATTCTGCTGGTGGAGTCACTGTGTACATACATTACATTACTGATCCTGAGTTACATCCTGAATGGCAGACGCGGTACTGATTAAGGAACGCGTCTCTGACTGGGGAGCACATAGAGAGAGCTGCACGTAAAGGTTGTAAGTGCCAGATCCCCCCTAGCATCACTCCCCCTTAGTGATGCACTGATTGGTAGACCCCCAGCCGGCCAGTGGGCACTGGAGGGGAGGGGTCCTACGGCCACTCCTACAGGGGTTAAATCCAGGTGTCCGGCCGGGAACTTTCTCTTTCACTCCCGGCAGGACACCTGGAAGCTTTTGTCCCTGCAGTCGTGATGTCGGACCCCCTGATTGAGGCCTTACAGAAGAGAGCGGCACAGAGAGGTGAGAACTGGCTTCGGTCCGTTTTTTCCGACATCAGGGCTCAGCTTTCTGTGCCCTCTCCCGACCCCCTGCTCACACCCCCCTTATCTGGTCCGGCCTCGTCCTCCCTCACGCCTGCGCCCCCGGGGCCCCTTATGGCAAGCTCACCTTTCACGCCAGCTGGGGGCCGTCCCGTGCAGCGTTCATGCGGTCCAGGGTATGATTTGGTGCTGCCCCTCTCTTCCCCCCTACGGGCTGAGGGTATCACAGCCGCAGACGTTGGGAGGGCCTCCAGGAAGCGGCGGGGGAGGGCCGGGTGCCGCACACAGCGCAAACGAAGGGTAGTCCCCCCGGGCGTCGCGGGCCGCGCCGTGCAGCTGACAGGGTCGCCTCCTCCCCCTGTGCCTCTGGTGGCCGGTGGTGAGCTGGCTAGCGGCGCCAGGCGGCGTGAGGCTTCGCCTCCTTCCCTGGCCGTTCCGGCGGGTACCGCAGCTGTGCGGGGGGGAAGGCGGTCTGCCCGCCTACCCCGCGCCCCGGAGCGGCTCCAGGTCGGTGAAGGGGCGGCCTCGCCGC
Source organism: Ranitomeya imitator (assembly GCF_032444005.1). Taxonomy (NCBI): domain Eukaryota; kingdom Metazoa; phylum Chordata; class Amphibia; order Anura; family Dendrobatidae; genus Ranitomeya; species Ranitomeya imitator. The sequence goes on along the minus strand of NC_091291.1, from coordinate 19,273,959 downwards.
CTCGCAGCGGTCGGCGTCCTCGGGCACCGCACGCTGCATCGGTCCGGCGCTCGGTGGAAGCTCCGCCCACCGACTTCCTGCCTCCGCCCGCCCACTTCCGGTCGCCTCATTTCAACAGCGCTGGTTACAGCGCCGGACAGTCCTCCATTACCTTCCCTGCGGGCATATATATGCCGCCCGCAGGGGGTAACCTGGAGGCTTCCAATAGCGCCCCACGGTCCCCAGAGCGCGTTGATCGGTCAAACCAGACCGATCAGCGCGCTGATTTCTCTCCAGGTCTGACCTCCTGCTCACCCCCGGCAGACGCCGCACTGATGCCTGCTCGGGGGTATCAGGGGTCAGGACGAAGCGGTTACAGCGCGGCTGAAGAGCGCATTGTCGGTCCCATAGGACCGAGCAGGGCGCTCGACAGCTGCACAACGGGAATCACTGCGTAATATCAATAAACGCACCAAGCATGGACATATTTACACCTCCCCCCATTGCCCAATTTCCTAATAAAAATTATCCGTCAACCGCCGCCCCATTAAATCCCAGCAACGAGGATGAATACAGTTACCGCCTGACTCCCCCCCCCTTCTAAGTAGCACAACAGGACCGGATACCTCCAATATTCACCCCCCATAATACCGCTAGAACCCCCCCATTACACCGCTGAGCAACGGCGGACGAAGGCGTAGACGCCGCACGTCCTCCCAATCCTCATCAGATAACTCCCATCACCATTCCCGCTACCCCTCTAAACGCCCCTCCCGTCACCGTCGCAGACGCAGCTCCCATAGGAGCCGCCGCAGATCTCAGACAACAGCCAAGGGGTCCGATTTATCGCAGAGCCCGGACAGAAGTCGCGCACGTGGCAAATCATATAAATCGCGGGCACCCTCTAGGGCTATCAGCCGGGGAGAACAATCCCCCGCGGCTTCCAGCCACAACAACCACCGCGCAGTCGCTGAAGACGGAGCCATCAATCCGCCACTATGTGGTAGTAATCGGGCTCCCGCGGCTTCCAGCCACAACAACCACCGCGCAGTCGCTGAAGACAGAGCCAACAATCCGCCACTACGTGGTTGTAATCGGGCTTCATCGCAAGATACTCAGCATCAATCCCTCGCTGTAGCGGGAGCAAGAGTTTCCCCGTCCTGCGACATCCCCCCGTCAACATCTGCGGGGGTTCCTCCAGGATCGGTGTACACTCGTCCAGAGTCACACAGCGGTGAGTGTTCCAAGGATAGCGAGGAAACGTTACGCTACGGGGTTAATGTAAAGGAAATGGAGCTAACTTCAGCGTTAAAGGAGATAATCCTACAACTTTCACATTCGAGCGGTAAAGTGGTGAACAATTCAACAGCTAATCTACACAAAGACGCCTTCTTCTGCGGGATCAGCCCGCTAGGCGCTCATATAGATCTGGACACTAGACAGAAAATCTGGAACAACGATTATATTGATATTTGGTCGCTGTTATCAGCGGACCAGCAAACGGGGGATAGAGCTAACGATAGGGGTTTCGATAGGGGGAGATCGAAAATCGGTTTAACGATGAATAATTGGCTCCAGGTCAGAACTCGGTGGTCGTGCGAAAACCCGTGGCCTGCTGGCTATATAACGAGGGAAACTGCCGTTTCCACACATTATGCAAATTCAGACATGATTGCTCCGCTTGCGGGGGGGGGACACCCAGCATCAAGGTGCACTCGTCAGGCATACAAAGGGACTACAAGGCAGAACCCCAGTGAGCGTAACCGCAATGGGCACCCCCCCCACCCCCCCTAAAGTTAAAGCTCTACCCTAATAAGAAAGCGGCTCAGCAGCTGCAGGCAGGATTCTCCGACGGTTTCTTTATCCCCTTTAGGCTAACAAGAACGCCAACCCTATCTGATAACCTAAAATCGGCCCGCGAATTTCCCCCAAATTCTCAGACTAAAAATCGAAAAGGAAGTAGAAATGGGTAGAAAAGAATCCGGTAAATACCGCCTAATCCACCATTTATCTCACCCAAAGGGCGATTCGGTTAATGACGCAATTTCCACAGAAGAAGCTTCCGTCTCATACGCGTCTTTTGATAAGGCGGTTGAATTAGTGCGGGCAGCCGGGACCGGCGCCCTGCTAGCCAAATCCGATATTGAATCGGCATTCCGTTTACTACCCGTGCACCCCGAATGTTTCCACCTGCTGGGCTGCAAAGTGGACCAATACTATTACTTCGACATGTGCCTCCCGATGGGATGTTCCATCTCATGTCACTATTTCGAGCTATTCAGCACCTTCCTAGATTGGGTTGTTCAGTACGAGACGGGCAGTAAATCCCTAATCCACTACCTCGACGATTTCCTGTTCGTCGGCCCCAGAAATTCTAAACTCTGCTCCAATCTACTAGAAAAATTCAAATCTATATCACTCAAATTCGGCGTGCCATTGTCACCGGAGAAAACGGAGGGTCCATGTAATGTAGTGCCCTTTCTGGGCATTGAAATAGACACCAACTTGATGGTGTTCCGCTTACCAGAGGATAAAATACAAAAAACCCAGCAAATATTGAAAGGCTTCCACGAAGTTAACAAGGTAACCCTACAGCAAATGCAGGCGTTATTGGGTCTACTGACCTTCGCCTGCCGCGTAATGCCGGCTGGCAGAGCATTCTCGCGCAGACTATCTCTGGCAACAAAAGGCGCTTCGCAGCCCGGCCATAGAATTAGGCTCACTCGTTCGCTAAAAGCTGATCTGCTGGTATGGCAGACGTTCCTGCAATCGTACAACGGTCACACGTGCGTCATGGCTAGAGAGATCACAAGCGAGGATTTAGGGCTGACAATAGGGTGGAACAAAAAAGAGGGTTTTGCAGCAATCTATAAAAACCAATGGTGCAAATCTGGTTGGCCAGAGAGATGGATGACAGCAAAGTGAGGGCAAGACCCGGCCTTATGGGAATTGTTTGCGGTAGTAGCAGCGATGGAGTTATGGGCCGATCAGTTGAGGAACATGAACATTTGTTTCCAAACTAAAAATGTGAAAACAGCGAGGAGTCTAAATCACATGTCGTCTTCATCCTTGCCCATACTCGCTCTCTGGCGATGGCTCGCACTGATATGCCTAGAAAACAATATTTGGTGTAGAGCCACCGTGGTGGCGGAAGTTGACGATAATATCTTTAACCCATTGTTATTTTCCAATTGGCAGGCTTTCAGAATCCAGCAGCCCAACGCGCAACACCGGGGTATTCTGTGTCCACAGTCCCTGTGGGACACAGTAGCCAATCATTGATGCCCTTAATCCGGGCCTCCGTTTCGCCAGCTACCTGGCGGATGTATGGTAAGGCTTGGGAGGAGTGGTGCTCATTAATTCAGGGTAGGCCAGTCGATAAATGCAACCGAGCACGAAGCGCGGTGACAACCGATTTCCTATTACGGATGAGGGAAGGTGGGGCGTCGGGCACCTCGGCACAACGGAAATTATCGGGGCTAGCATTTTTCTTTCAATTATTGGGTTGGGTAGACGTAACTAAGTCCTTCTGCATAAGACAAGCCATAAAAGGTTGGAAAAGGCTTCAGCCGAGCCAAGAATGTCGCCGCCCCATCTCTCTGAGATTATTGCAGGAACTGATTGCGATATCCCCGTCGGTCTGCTTATCGCAATATGAGGCGGCCCTCATATCAGCAGCTTTTGCGACCGTCTTTTTCGGAGCACTGCGTATCAGCAAATTGCTACCGCGGTCAAAAAAAAAAAAAAAAAAAACGCGTCGGAAGGAGGCCTAATTAATGAGGACATAGTTATATGCAGTGACGCCCTGCGCATCAGGGTTAGAAAATCCAAATGCGATCCCTCCGGTAGGGGCACATGGGTACTGGTTAACTCCACAGATGGCCCAGCTGGCCCACTAAAAATGGTTAGAAGATACGCCGGGATAAGACACGCTGGTAGATTTTTCTTCACTCATACAGACGGGTCCCCTCTGACCAAGTACCAATTTCAGGCGATGTTCAAGCTATGCTTGGAAAAAGCCGGCGCAAATCCAAAGGAGTACGGAACACATTCGTTTCGCATAGGTGCAGCCACAGAAGCGGCTAGGGCAGGAGTGTCAGAGGCCGAGGTGCAGAGAATGGGTCGTTGGAAGTCCGCATGCTTCGCCAGATACATAAGACCCGACTTGCTTAATTAACATGTGTTGTCTCTTACAGGGGTTGAAGTTTGGGTTGTAGGAGATTCCTACGTTTACTGGGCCGAAAAGAGGGTCAAACTGCGGCCAGGAGGAACAAATCTTTACCTCCCGGGAAGAAAAAAAAAAAAAAAAAAGTTAACTGGAGGGGTGTCAGAGGCCTCCAGTGGAGACAGGTGTTCAAAGAGATGGTTGGCATAGCAAGGATGGCGGAACACCCGGTGATAATGGTGGTACACGCGTGTGGCAATGACCTCGGCAAACAAAAGGTGGCCGAATTGTACAAATGGGTGACAACGGATATGGAAAGGTTCAACTGCCTATTCAGGAACATGATACTGGTGTGGTCGGATATAACACCACGGGCCGTCTGGCGAGGTGTAAGAGATAAAAAAGCCATAGAGCGGACAAGAAGGAAATTCAACGCGTGGATTGGAAAATATGTGAGAGGAAGAGGCGGTATCGTGATTCGTCACCGCCCGCTACAAGGGGATAACACGCCACAATTAAGGCCGGACGGAGTTCACCTAACGGACATTGGCATCGATATTTTTCTGTCTGGTTTACAGGATGGGGTTGAACAGGCCCTAGCATCGAGGGGTGGGGTCGGAGTCCCGCGTAGGTAGTACACGGGATCCTCCGTGGCGGAAAAAGCGGAGGAGGGCAAAGGTCGTAACCGCTCGTTTGGCCAATTCCCCTGTCGATCACGGACAGGAGCTCGGCGCGAGCCGCTCGTTACGATATGTAATTGCCCTTTCTCCGATTATTTAATTAATAAACTGTGACCGACCTGTTCAACCCACCTAGGACTGTGTGTGTTTCATTACGGGACTGATGGGAGGGGGGAAGGCACTGGTTACGACAACCAGGTCTCCGCAGTCTGGCAGATGCGGTACTGAATAAGGTACGCGTCTCTGACTGGGGAGCACATAGAGAGCTGCACGAAGAGGTTGTAAGTGCCAGATCCCCCCTAGCATCACTCCCCCTTAGTGATGCACTGATTGGAAGACCCCCAGCCGGCCAGTGGGCACTAGAGGGGAGGGGTCCTACGGCCACTCCTACAGGGGTTAAATCCAGGTGTCCAGCCGAGAACTTTCTCTTTCACTCTCGGCAGGACACCTGGAAGCTTTTGTCCCACCCACCCTCCCTTTTTAAAGGCTAATTATGATACTAACCCACAGGATAATGTAAATGTGTAAATTATGTTGTAAGATTTATAAAAAAAAAAAATAAAAAAAAAAAAATTATTACGCATGTTGATAGAACTAACCCCTGGTAACCTTTATTAAGTCACAGCGGAAAAAGCGGAGGAGGGCAAAGGTCGTAACCGCTCGTTGGGCCAATTCCCCTGTCGATCACGGACAGGAGCTCGGCGCGAGCCGCTCGTTACGATATGTAATTGCCCTTTCTCCGATTATTTAATTAATAAACTGTGACCGACCTGTTCAACCCAACTAGGACTGTGTGTGTTTCATTACGGGACTGATGGGAGGGGGGAAGGCACTGGTTATGACACCCAGGTCTCCACAGTCTTATACACCAGAGCTGCACTCACTATTCTGCTTGTGCAGTCACTGTGTACATACATTACATTACTGATCCTGAGTTACCTCCTGTATTATACCCCAGAGCTGCACTCACTATTCTGCTGGTGGAGTCACTGTGTACATGCATTACATTACTGATCCTGAGTTACATCCTGTATTATACTCCAGAGCTGTACTCACTATTCTGCTGGTGCACTCACTGTGTACATACATTACATTACTGATCCTGAGTTACATCCTGAATTATACACCAGAGCTGCACTCACTATTCTGCTGGTGCAGTCACTGTGTACATACATTACTGATCCTGAGTTACCTCCTGTATTATACCCCAGAGCTGCACTCACTATTCTGCTGGTGCAGTCACTGTGTACATACATTACATTACTGATCCTGAGTTACCTCCTGTATTATAATCCAGAGCTGCACTCACTATTCTGCTGGTGCAGTCACTGTGTACATACATTACTGATCCTGAATTACATCCTGTATTATACTCCAGAGCTGCACTCACTATTCTGCTGGAGCAGTTACTCTGCAGAATAGTCACTGTGTACATACATTACATTACTGATCCTGAGTGACACCCTGTATTATACTCCAGAGCTGCACTCACTATTCTGCTGGTGCAGTCAGTGTGTACATACATTACATTACTGATCCTGAGTTACATCCTGTATTATACTCCAGAGCTGCACTCACTATTCTGCTGGTGCAGTCACTGTGTACATACATTACATTACTGATCCTGAGTTACATCCTGTATTATACCCCAGAGCTGCACTCACTATTCTGGTGGTGCAGTCACTGTATACATACATTACATTACTGATCCTGAGTTACCTCCTGTATTATACTCCAGAGCAGCACTCAATATTCTGCTGGTGCAGTCACTGTGTACATACATTACATTACTGATCCTGAGTTACATCCTGTATTATACCCCAGAGCTGCACTCACTATTCTGCTGGTGCAGTCACTGTGTACATACATTACATTACTGATCCTGAGTTACCTCCTGTATTATACTCCAGAGCTGCACTCACTATTCTGCTGGTGCAGTCACTGTGTCCATACATTACATTACTGATCCTGAGTTACATCCTGTATTATACCCCAGAGCTGCACTCACTATTCTGCTGGTGCAGTCACTGTGTACATACATTACTGATCCTGAGTTACCTCCTGTATTATACCCCAGAGCTGCACTCACTATTCTGCTGGTGCAGTCACTGTGAACATACATTACTGATCCTGAGTTACCTCCTGTATTATACCCCAGAGCTGCACTCACTATTCTGCTGGTGCAGTCACTGTGTACATACATTACTGATCCTGACTTACACCCTGTATTATACTCCAGAGCTGCACTCACTATTCTGCTGGTGCAGTCAATGTGTACATACATTACTGATCCTGAGTTACATCCTGTATTATACCCCAGAGCTGCACTCACTATTCTGCTGGTGCAGTCACTGTGTACATGCATTACATTACTGATCCTGAGTTACCTCCTGTATTACACTCCAGAGCTGCACTCACTATTCTGCTGGTGCAGTCACTGTGTACATACATTACTGATCCTGAGTTACATCCTGTATTATTCCCCAGAGCTGCACTCACTATTCTGCTGGTGCAATCACTGTGTACATTACATTACTGATCCTGAGCTATATCCTGTATTATACTCCAGAGCTGCACTCACTATTCTGCTGGTGCAGTCACTGTGTACATACATTACTGATCCTGAGTTACATGCTGTATTATACTCCAGAGCTGCACTCACTATTCTGCTGGTGCAGTCACTGTGTACATACATTACATTACTGATCCTGAGTTACATCCTGTATTATACCCCAGAGCTGCACTCACTATTCTGCTGGTGCAGTCACTGTGTACATACATTACATTACTGATCCTGAGTTACATCCTGTATTATACTCCAGAGCTGCACTAACTATTCTGCTGGTGCAGTCACTGTGTACATACATTACTGATCCTGAGTTACATCCTGTATTATACCCCAGAGCTGCACTCACTATTCTGCTGGTGCAGTCACTGTGTACATACATTACATTACTGATCCTGAGTTACCTCCTGTATTATACCCCAGAGCAGCAATCACTATTCTGCTGGTGCAGTCACTGTGTACATACATTACTGATCCTGAGATACATCCTGTATTATTCCCCAGAGCTGCACTCACTATTCTGCTGGTGCAGTCACTGTGAACATACATTACATTACTGATCCTGACTTACTCCCTGTATTATACTCCAGAGCTGCACTCACTATTCTGCTGGTGCAGTCACTGTGTACATACATTACTGATCCTGAGTTACATCCTGTATTATACCCCAGAGCTGCACTCACTATTCTGCTGGTGCAGTCACTGTGAACATACATTACATTACAGATCCTGACTTACACCCTGTATTATACTCCAGAGCTGCACTCACTATTCTGCTGGTGCAGTCACTGTGTACATGCATTACATTACTGATCCTGAGTTACATCCTGTATTACACTCCAGAGCTGCACTCACTATTCTGCTGGTGCAGTCACTGTGTACATACATTACTGATCCCGAGTTACATCCTGTATTATACCCCAGAGCTGCACTCACTATTCTGCTGGTGCAGTCACTGTGTACATACATTACATTACTGATCCTGAGTTACATCCTGTATTATACTCCAGAGCTGCACTCACTATTCTGCTGGTGCAATCACTGTGTACATTAAATTACTGATCCTGAGTTACATCCTGTATTATACCCCAGAGCTGCACTCACTATTCTGCTGGTGCAGTCACTGTATACATACATTACATTACTGATCCTGACTTACACCCTGTATTATACTCCAGAGCTGCACTCACTATTCTGCTGGTGCAGTCACTGTATACATACATTACATTACTGATCCTGACTTACACCCTGTATTATACTCCAGAGCTGCACTCACTATTCTGCTGGTGCTGTCACTGTGCACATACATTACATTACTGATCCTGAGTTACATCCTGTATTATACTCCAGAGCTGCACTCACTATTCTGCTGGTGGAGTCTCTGTGTAAATACATTACTGATCCTGAGCTACCTCCTGTATTATACCCCAGAGATGCACTCACTATTCTGCTGGTGCAGTCACTGTGTACATACATTACAGATCCTGAGTTACGTCCTGTATTATAATCCAGAGCTGCACTCACTATTCTGCTGGTGCAGTCACTGTGTACATACATTACATTACTGATCCTGAATTACATCCTGTATTATACCCCAGAGCTGCACTCACTATTCTGCTGGTGCAGTCACTGTGTACATACATTACATTACTGATCCTGAGTTACATCCTGTATTATACTCCAGAGCTGCACTCACTATTCTGCTGGTGCAGTCACTGTGTGCATACATTACATTACTGATCCTGAGTTACATCCTGTATTATACCCCAGAGCTGCACTCACTATACTGCTGGTGCAGTCACTGTGTACATACATTACATTACTGATCCTGAGCTACATCCTGTATTATACTCCAGAGCTGCACTCACTATTCTGCTGGTGCAGTCACTGTGTACATACATTACTGATACTGAGTTACATCCTGTATTATACTCCAGAGCTGCACTCACTATTCTGCTGGTGCAGTCACTGTGTACATACATTACATTACTGATCCTGAGTTACATCCTGTATTATACTCCAGAGCTGCACTCACTATTCTGCTGGTGCAGTCACTGTGTACATACATTACATTACTGATCCTGAGTTATATCCTGTATTATACCCCAGACCTGCACTAACTATTCGGCTGGTGCAGTCACTGTGTACATACATTACATTACTGATCCTGAGTTACATCCTGTATTATACTCCAGAGCTGCACTCACTATTCTGCTGGTGCAGTCACTGTGTACATACATTACTGATCCTGAGTTATATCCTGTATTATACTCCAGAGCTGCACTCACTATTCTGCTGGTGCAGTCACTGTGTACATACATTACATTACTGATCCTGAGTTACATCCTGTATTATACTCCAGAGCTGCGCTCACTATTCTGCTGGTGCAGTCACTGTGTGCATACATTACATTACTGATCCTGAGTTACATCCTGTATTATACCCCAGAGCTGCATTCACTATTCTGCTGGTGCAGTCACTGTGTACATACATTACATTACTGATCCTGAGTTACCTCCTGTATTATACCCCAGAGCTGCACTCACTATTCTGCTGGTGCAGTCACTGTGTACATACATTACTGATCCTGAGTTACATCCTGTATTATACCCCAGAGCTGCACTCACTATTCTGCTGGTGCAGTCACTGTGTACATACATTACATTACTGATCCTGAGTTATATCCTGTATTATACTCCAGAGCTGCACTCACTATTCTGCTGGTGCAGTTACTGTGTACATACATTACATTACTGATCCTGAGTTATATCCTGTATTATACTCCAAAGCTGCACTCACTATTCTGCTGGTGCAGTCACTGTGTACATACATTACATTACTGATCCTGAGTTACATCCTGTATTATACCCCAGAGCTGCACTCACTATTCTGCTGGTGCAGTCACTATGTACATACATTACTGATCCTGAGTTACATTCTGTATTATACCCCAGAGCTGCACTCACTATTCTGCTGGTGCAGTCACTATGTACATACATTACATTACTGATCCTGAGTTACATCCTGTATTATACCCCAGAGCTGCACTCACTATTCTGCTGGTGCAGTCAATGTGTACATACATTACATTACTAATCCTGAGTTACCTCCTGTATTATACTCCAGAGCTGCACTCACTATTCTGCTGGTGCAGTCACTATGTACATACATTACATTACTGATCCTGAGTTACCTCCTGTATTACACTCCAGAGCTGCACTCACTATTCTGCTGGTGCAGTCACTGTGTACATACATTACTGATCCTGAGTTACATCCTGTATTATACCCCAGAGCTGCACTCACTATTCTGCTGGTGCAGTCACTGTGTAAAAGCATTACATTACTGATCCTGAGTTACATCCTGTATTATACCACAAAGCTGCACTCACTATTCTGCTGGTGCATTCACTGTGTACATACATTACATTACTGATCCTGAGTTACATCCTGTATTATACCCCAGAGCTGCACTCACTATTCTGCTGGTGCAGTCACTGTGTACATACATTACATTACTGATCCTGAGTTACATCCTGTATTATACTCCAGAGCTGCACTCACTATTCTGCTGGTGCAGTCACTGTGTGCATACATTACATTACTGATCCTGAGTTACATCCTGTATTATACCCCAGAGCTGCACTCACTATACTGCTGGTGCAGTCACTGTGTACATACATTACATTACTGATCCTGAGCTACATCCTGTATTATACTCCAGAGCTGCACTCACTATTCTGCTGGTGCAGTCACTGTGTACATACATTACTGATACTGAGTTACATCCTGTATTATACTCCAGAGCTGCACTCACTATTCTGCTGGTGCAGTCACTGTGTACATACATTACATTACTGATCCTGAGTTACATACTGTATTATACTCCAGAGCTGCACTCACTATTCTGCTGGTGCAGTCACTGTGTACATACATTACATTACTGATCCTGAGTTATATCCTGTATTATACTCCAGAGCTGCACTCACTATTCTGCTGGTGCAGTCACTGTGTACATACATTACATTACTGATCCTGAGTTACATCCTGTATTATACCCCAGACCTGCACTAACTATTCGGCTGGTGCAGTCACTGTGTACATACATTACATTACTGATCCTGAGTTACATCCTGTATTATACTCCAGAGCTGCACTCACTATTCTGCTGGTGCAGTCACTGTGTACATACATTACTGATCCTGAGTTATATCCTGTATTATACTCCAGAGCTGCACTCACTATTCTGCTGGTGCAGTCACTGTGTACATACATTACATTACTGATCCTGAGTTACATCCTGTATTATACTCCAGAGCTGCGCTCACTATTCTGCTGGTGCAGTCACTGTGTGCATACATTACATTACTGATCCTGAGTTACATCCTGTATTATACCCCAGAGCTGCATTCACTATTCTGCTGGTGCAGTCACTGTGTACATACATTACATTACTGATCCTGAGTTACCTCCTGTATTATACCCCAGAGCTGCACTCACTATTCTGCTGGTGCAGTCACTGTGTACATACATTACATTACTGATCCTGAGTTATATCCTGTATTATACTCCAAAGCTGCACTCACTATTCTGCTGGTGCAGTCACTGTGTACATACATTACATTACTGATCCTGAGTTACATCCTGTATTATACCCCAGAGCTGCACTCACTATTCTGCTGGTGCAGTCACTATGTACATACATTACTGATCCTGAGTTACATCCTGTATTATACCCCAGAGCTGCACTCACTATTCTGCTGGTGCAGTCAATGTGTACATACATTACATTACTAATCCTGAGTTACCTCCTGTATTATACTCCAGAGCTGCACTCACTATTCTGCTGGTGCAGTCACTATGTACATACATTACATTACTGATCCTGAGTTACCTCCTGTATTACACTCCAGAGCTGCACTCACTATTCTGCTGGTGCAGTCACTGTGTACATACATTACTGATCCTGAGTTACATCCTGTATTATACCCCAGAGCTGCACTCACTATTCTGCTGGTGCAGTCACTGTGTACAAGCATTACATTACTGATCCTGAGTTACATCCTGTATTATACCACAAAGCTGCACTCACTATTCTGCTGGTGCAGTCACTGTGTACATACATTACATTACTGATCCTGAGTTACATCCTGTATTATACCCCAGAGCTGCACTCACTATTCTGCTGGTGCAGTCACTGTGTACATACATTACATTACTGATCCTGAGTTACATCCTGTATTATACTCCAGAGCTGCACTCACTATTCTACTGGTGCAGTCACTGTGTACATACATTACATTACTGATCCTGAGTTACATCTTGTATTATACCCCAGAGCTGCACTCACTATTCTGCTGGTGCAGTCACTGTGTACATACATTACATTACTGATCCTGAGTTACATCTTGTATTATACCCCAGAGCTGCACTCACTATTCTGCTGGTGCAGTCACTGTGTACATACATTACATTACTGATCCTGAGTTACATCCTGTATTATACCCCAGAGCTGCACTCACTATTCTGCTGGTGCAGTCACTGTGTACATACATTACATTACTGATCCTGAGTTACATCCTGTATTATACCCCAGAGCTGCACTCACTATTCTGCTGGTGCAGTCACTATGTACATACATTACTGATCCTGAGTTACATCCTGTATTATACCCCAGAGCTGCACTCACTATTCTGCTGGTGCAGTCAATGTGTACATACATTACATTACTAATCCTGAGTTACCTCCTGTATTATACTCCAGAGCTGCACTCACTATTCTGCTGGTGCAGTCACTATGTACATACATTACATTACTGATCCTGAGTTACCTCCTGTATTACACTCCAGAGCTGCACTCACTATTCTGCTGGTGCAGTCACTGTGTACATACATTACTGATCCTGAGTTACATCCTGTATTATACCCCAGAGCTGCACTCACTATTCTGCTGGTGCAGTCACTGTGTACAAGCATTACATTACTGATCCTGAGTTACATCCTGTATTATACCACAAAGCTGCACTCACTATTCTGCTGGTGCAGTCACTGTGTACATACATTACATTACTGATCCTGAGTTACATCCTGTATTATACCCCAGAGCTGCACTCACTATTCTGCTGGTGCAGTCACTGTGTACATACATTACATTACTGATCCTGAGTTACATCCTGTATTATACTCCAGAGCTGCACTCACTATTCTGCTGGTGCAGTCACTGTGTACATACATTACATTACTGATCCTGAGTTACATCTTGTATTATACCCCAGAGCTGCACTCACTATTCTGCTGGTGCAGTCACTGTGTACATACATTACATTACTGATCCTGAGTTACATCTTGTATTATACCCCAGAGCTGCACTCACTATTCTGCTGGTGCAGTCACTGTGTACATACATTACATTACTGATCCTGAGTTACATCCTGTATTATACCCCAGAGCTGCACTCACTATTCTGCTGGTGCAGTCACTGTGTACATACATTACATTACTGATCCTGAGTTACATCTTGTATTATACCCCAGAGCTGCACTCACTATTCTGCTGGTGCAGTCACTGTGTACATACATTACATTACTGATCCTGAGTTACATCCTGTATTATACCCCAGAGCTGCACTCACTATTCTGCTCGTGCAGTCACTGTGTACATACATTACATTACTGATCCTGAGTTACATCCTGTATTATACTCCAGAGCTGCACTCACTATTCTGCTGGTGCAGTCACTGTGTACATACATTACACTACTGATCCTGAGTTACATCCTGTATTATACTCCAGAGCTGCACTCACTATTCTGCTGGTGCAGTCACTGTGTACATACATTACATTACTGATCCTGAGTTACATCTTGTATTATACCCCAGAGCTGCACTCACTATTCTGCTGGTGCAGTCACTGTGTACATACATTACATTACTGATCCTGAGTTACATCTTGTATTATACCCCAGAGCTGCACTCACTATTCTGCTGGTGCAGTCACTGTGTACATACATTACATTACTAATCCTGAGTTACATCCTGTATTATACCCCAGAGCTGCACTCACTATTCTGCTGGTGCAGTCACTGTGTACATACATTACATTACTGATCCTGAGTTACATCTTGTATTATACCCCAGAGCTGCACTCACTATTCTGCTGGTGCAGTCACTGTGTACATACATTACATTACTGATCCTGAGTTACATCCTGTATTATACCCCAGAGCTGCACTCACTATTCTGCTCGTGCAGTCACTGTGTACATACATTACATTACTGATCCTGAGTTACATCCTGTATTATACTCCAGAGCTGCACTCACTATTCTGCTGGTGCAGTCACTGTGTACATACATTACACTACTGATCCTGAGTTACATCCTGTATTATACTCCAGAGCTGCACTCACTATTCTGCTGGTGCAGTCACTGTGTACATACATTACATTACTGATCCTGAGTTACATCCTGTATTATACCCCAGAGCTGCACTCACTATTCTGCTGGTGCAGTCACTGTGTACATACATTACTGATCCTGAGTTACATCCTGTATTATACCCCAGAGCTGCACTCACTATTCTGCTGGTGCAGTCACTGTGTACATACATTATATTACTGATCCTAAGTTACATCCTGCATTATACTCTAGAGCTGCACTCACTATTCTGCTGGTGCAGTCACCGTGTACATACATTACATTACTGATCCTGAGTTACATGCTGTATTATACCCCAGAGCTGCACTCACTATTCTGCTGGTGCAGTCACTGTGTACATACATTACATTACTGATCCTAAGTTACATCCTGTATTATACTCCAGAGCTGCACTCACTATTCAGCTGGTGCAGTCACTGTGTACATACATTACATTACTGATCCTAAGTTACATCCTGTATTATACTCCAGAGCTGCACTCACTATTCTGCTGGTGCAGTCACTGTGTACATACATTATATTACTGATCCTAAGTTACATCCTGTATTATACTCCAGAGCTGCACTCACTATTCTGCTGGTGCAGTCACTGTGTACATACATTATATTACTGATCCCAAGTTACATCCTGTATTATACTCCAGAGCTGCACTCACTATTCTGCTGGTGCAGTCACTGTGTACATACATAACTGATCCTGAGTTACATCCTGTATTATACCCCAGAGCTGCACTCACTATTCTGCTGGTGCAGTCACTGTGTACATACATTATATTACTGATCCTAAGTTACATCCTGTATTATACTCCAGAGCTGCACTCACTATTCTGCTGGTGCAGTCACTGTGTACATACATTACAGTACTGATCCTGAGTTACATCCTGTATTATACTCCAGAGCTGCACTCACTATTCTGCTGGTTCAGTCACTGTGTACATACATTATATTACTGATCCTGAGTTACATCCTGTATTATACCCCAGAGCTGCACTCACTATTCTGCTGGTGCAGTCACTGTGTACATACATTACTGATCCTGAGTTACCTCCTGTATTATACCACAGAGCTGCACTCACTATTCTGCTGGTGCAGTCACTGTGTCCATACATTACATTACTGATCCTGAGTTACATCCTGTATTATACCCCAGAGCTGCACTCACTATTCTGCTGGTGCAGTCACTGTGTACATACATTACATTACTGATCCTGAGTTACCTCCTGTATTATACTCCAGAGCTGCACTCACTATTCTGCTGGTGCGGTCACTGTGTACATACATTACATTCCTGATCCTGAGTTACATCCTGTATTATACCCCAGAGCTGCACTCACTATTCTGCTGGTGCAGTCACTGTGTACATACATTACTGATCCTGAGTTACCTCCTGTATTATACCCCAGAGCTGCACTCACTATTCTGCTGGTGTAGTCACTGTGTACATACATTACTGATCCTGAGTTACATCCTGTATTATACCCCAGAGCTGCACTCACTATTCTGCTGGTGCAGTCACTGTGTACATACATTACTGATCCTGAGTTACATCCTGTATTATACCCCAGAGCTGCACTCACTATTCTGCTGGTGCAGTCACTGTGTACATACATTACATTACTGATCCTGAGTTACATCCTGTATTATACTCCAGAGCTGCACTCCCTATTCTGCTGGTGCAGTCACTGTGTACATACATTACATTACTGATCCTGAGTTACATCCTGTATTATACCCCAGAGCTGCACTCACTATTCTGCTGGTGCAGTCACTGTGTACATACATTACATTACTGATCCTGAGTTACATCCTGTATTATACTCCAGAGCTGCACTCACTATTCTGCTGGTGCAATCACTGTGTACATTAAATTACTGATCCTGAGTTACATCCTGTATAATACCCCAGAGCTGCACTCACTATTCTGCTGGTGCAGTCACTGTATACATACATTACATTACTGATCCTGACTTACACCCTGTATTATACTCCAGAGCTGCACTCACTATTCTGCTGGTGCAGTCGCTGTATACATACATTACATTACTGATCCTAACTTACACCCTGTATTATACTCCAGAGCTGCACTCACTATTCTGCTGGTGCTGTCACTGTGCACATACATTACATTACTGATACTGAGTTACATCCTGTATTATACCCCAGAGCTGCACTCACTATTCTGCTGGTGCAGTCACTGTGTACATACATTACTGATCCTGAGTTACCTCCTGTATTATACCCCAGAGCTGCACTCACTATTCTGCTGGTGCAGTCACTGTGTACATACATTACTGATCCTGAGTTACATCCTGTATTATACTCCAGAGCTGCACTCACTATTCTGCTGGTGCAGTCACTGTGTACATACATTACATTACTGATCCTGAGTTACATCCTGTATTATACTCCAGAGCTGCACTCACTATTCTGCTGGTGGAGTCACTGTGTACATACATTACATTACAGATCCTGAGTTACATCCTGTATTATAATCCAGAGCTGCACTCACTATTCTGCTGGTGCAGTCACTGTGTACATACATTACTGATCCTGAATTACATCCTGTATTATACCCCAGAGCTGCACTCACTATTCTGCTGGTGCAGTCACTGTGTACATACATTACATTACTGATCCTGAGTTACATCCTGTGCTATACTCCAGAGCTGCACTCACTATTCTGCTGGTGCAGTCACTGTGTACATGCATTACATTACTGATCCTGAGTTACATCCTGTATTATACCCCAGAGCTGCACTCACTATTCTGCTGGTGCAGTCACTGTGTACATACATTACATTACTAATCCTGAGTTACCTCCTGTATTATACTCCAGAGCTGCACTCACTATTCTGCTGGTGCAGTCACTATGTACATACATTACATTACTGATCCTGAGTTACCTCCTGTATTACACTCCAGAGCTGCACTCACTATTCTGCTGGTGCAGTCACTGTGTACATACATTACTGATCCTGAGTTACATCCTGTATTATACCCCAGAGCTGCACTAACTATTCTGCTGGTGCAGTCACTGTGTACATGCATTACATTACTGATCCTGAGTTACATCCTGTATTATACCACAGAGCTGCACTCACTATTCTGCTGGTGCAGTCACTGTGTACATACATTACATTACTGATCCTGACTTACATCCTGTATTATACTCCAGAGCTGCACTCACTATTTTGCTGGTGCAGTCACTGTGTACATACATTACATTACTGATCCTGAGTTACATCCTGTATTATACCCCAGAGCTGCACTCACTATTCTGCTGGTGCAGTCAATGTGTACATACATTACTGATCCTGAGTTACATCCTGTATTATACTCCAGAGCTGCACTCACTATTCTGCTGGTGCAGTCACTGTGTACATACATTACTGATCCTGAGCTACATCCTGTATTATACTCCAGAGCTGCACTCACTATTCTGCTGGTGCAGTCACTGTGTACATACATTACTGATCCTGAGTTACATCCTGTATTATACTCCAGAGCTGCACTCACTATTTTGCTGGTGCAGTCACTGTGTACATACATTACATTACTGATCCTGAGTTACATCCTGTATTATACTCCAGAGCTGCACTCACTATTCTGCTGGTGCAGTCACTGTGTACATACATTACTGATCCTGAATTACATCCTGTATTATACCCCAGAGCTGCACTCACTATTCTGCTGGTGCAGTCACTGTGTACATACATTACATTACTGATCCTGAGTTACATCCTGTGTTATACTCCAGAGCTGCACTCACTATTCTGCTGGTGCAGTCACTGTGTACATACATTACATTACTGATCCTGAGTTACATCTTGTATTATACCCCAGAGCTGCACTCACTATTCTGCTGGTGCAGTCACTGTGTACATACATTACATTACTGATCCTGAGTTACATCCTGTATTATACCCCAGAGCTGCACTCACTATTCTGCTCGTGCAGTCACTGTGTACATACATTACATTACTGATCCTGAGTTACATCCTGTATTATACTCCAGAGCTGCACTCACTATTCTGCTGGTGCAGTCACTGTGTACATACATTACACTACTGATCCTGAGTTACATCCTGTATTATACTCCAGAGCTGCACTCACTATTCTGCTGGTGCAGTCACTGTGTACATACATTACATTACTGATCCTGAGTTACATCCTGTATTATACCCCAGAGCTGCACTCACTATTCTGCTGGTGCAGTCACTGTGTACATACATTACTGATCCTGAGTTACATCCTGTATTATACCCCAGAGCTGCACTCACTATTCTGCTGGTGCAGTCACTGTGTACATACATTATATTACTGATCCTAAGTTACATCCTGCATTATACTCTAGAGCTGCACTCACTATTCTGCTGGTGCAGTCACCGTGTACATACATTACATTACTGATCCTGAGTTACATGCTGTATTATACCCCAGAGCTGCACTCACTATTCTGCTGGTGCAGTCACTGTGTACATACATTACATTACTGATCCTGAGTGATATCCTGTATTATACTCCAGAGCTGCACTCACTATTCAGCTGGTGCAGTCACTGTGTACATACATTACATTACTGTTCCTAAGTTACATCCTGTATTATACTCCGGAGCTGCACTCACTATTCTGCTGGTGCAGTCACTGTGTACATACATTATATTACTGATCCTAAGTTACATCCTGTATTATACTCCAGAGCTGCACTCACTATTCTGCTGGTGCAGTCACTGTGTACATACATTATATTACTGATCCCAAGTTACATCCTGTATTATACTCCAGAGCTGCACTCACTATTCTGCTGGTGCAGTCACTGTGTACATACATAACTGATCCTGAGTTACATCCTGTATTATACCCCAGAGCTGCACTCACTATTCTGCTGGTGCAGTCACTGTGTACATACATTATATTACTGATCCTAAGTTACATCCTGTATTATACTCCAGAGCTGCACTCACTATTCAGCTGGTGCAGTCACTGTGTACATACATTACAGTACTGATCCTGAGTTACATCCTGTATTATACTCCAGAGCTGCACTCACTATTCTGCTGGTGCAGTCACTGTGTACATACATTACATTCCTGATCCTGAGTTACATCCTGTATTATACCCCAGAGCTGCACTCACTATTCTGCTGGTGCAGTCACTGTGTACATACATTACTGATCCTGAGTTACCTCCTGTATTATACCCCAGAGCTGCACTCACTATTCTGCTGGTGCAGTCACTGTGTACATACATTACTGATCCTGAGTTACATCCTGTATTATACCCCAGAGCTGCACTCACTATTCTGCTGGTGCAGTCACTGTGTACATACATTACTGATCCTGAGTTACATCCTGTATTATACCCCAGAGCTGCACTCACTATTCTGCTGGTGCAGTCACTGTGTACATACATTACATTACTGATCCTGAGTTACATCCTGTATTATACTCCAGAGCTGCACTCCCTATTCTGCTGGTGCAGTCACTGTGTACATACATTACATTACTGATCCTGAGTTACATCCTGTATTATACCCCAGAGCTGCACTCACTATTCTGCTGGTGCAGTCACTGTGTACATACATTACATTACTGATCCTGAGTTACATCCTGTATTATACTCCAGAGCTGCACTCACTATTCTGCTGGTGCAATCACTGTGTACATTAAATTACTGATCCTGAGTTACATCCTGTATAATACCCCAGAGCTGCACTCACTATTCTGCTGGTGCAGTCACTGTATACATACATTACATTACTGATCCTGACTTACACCCTGTATTATACTCCAGAGCTGCACTCACTATTCTGCTGGTGCAGTCGCTGTATACATACATTACATTACTGATCCTAACTTACACCCTGTATTATACTCCAGAGCTGCACTCACTATTCTGCTGGTGCTGTCACTGTGCACATACATTACATTACTGATACTGAGTTACATCCTGTATTATACCCCAGAGCTGCACTCACTATTCTGCTGGTGCAGTCACTGTGTACATACATTACTGATCCTGAGTTACCTCCTGTATTATACCCCAGAGCTGCACTCACTATTCTGCTGGTGCAGTCACTGTGTACATACATTACTGATCCTGAGTTACATCCTGTATTATACTCCAGAGCTGCACTCACTATTCTGCTGGTGCAGTCACTGTGTACATACATTACATTACTGATCCTGAGTTACATCCTGTATTATACTCCAGAGCTGCACTCACTATTCTGCTGGTGGAGTCACTGTGTACATACATTACATTACAGATCCTGAGTTACATCCTGTATTATAATCCAGAGCTGCACTCACTATTCTGCTGGTGCAGTCACTGTGTACATACATTACTGATCCTGAATTACATCCTGTATTATACCCCAGAGCTGCACTCACTATTCTGCTGGTGCAGTCACTGTGTACATACATTACATTACTGATCCTGAGTTACATCCTGTGCTATACTCCAGAGCTGCACTCACTATTCTGCTGGTGCAGTCACTGTGTACATGCATTACATTACTGATCCTGAGTTACCTCCTGTATTATACTCCAGAGCTGCACTCACTATTCTGCTGGTGCAGTCACTATGTACATACATTACATTACTGATCCTGAGTTACCTCCTGTATTATACTCCAGAGCTGCACTCACTATTCTGCTGGTGCAGTCACTATGTACATACATTACATTACTGATCCTGAGTTACCTCCTGTATTACACTCCAGAGCTGCACTCACTATTCTGCTGGTGCAGTCACTGTGTACATACATTACTGATCCTGAGTTACATCCTGTATTATACCCCAGAGCTGCACTAACTATTCTGCTGGTGCAGTCACTGTGTACATGCATTACATTACTGATCCTGAGTTACATCCTGTATTATACCACAGAGCTGCACTCACTATTCTGCTGGTGCAGTCACTGTGTACATACATTACATTACTGATCCTGACTTACATCCTGTATTATACTCCAGAGCTGCACTCACTATTTTGCTGGTGCAGTCACTGTGTACATACATTACATTACTGATCCTGAGTTACATCCTGTATTATACCCCAGAGCTGCACTCACTATTCTGCTGGTGCAGTCAATGTGTACATACATTACTGATCCTGAGTTACATCCTGTATTATACTCCAGAGCTGCACTCACTATTCTGCTGGTGCAGTCACTGTGTACATACATTACTGATCCTGAGCTACATCCTGTATTATACTCCAGAGCTGCACTCACTATTCTGCTGGTGCAGTCACTGTGTACATACATTACTGATCCTGAGTTACATCCTGTATTATACTCCAGAGCTGCACTCACTATTTTGCTGGTGCAGTCACTGTGTACATACATTACATTACTGATCCTGAGTTACATCCTGTATTATACTCCAGAGCTGCACTCACTATTCTGCTGGTGCAGTCACTGTGTACATACATTACTGATCCTGAATTACATCCTGTATTATACCCCAGAGCTGCACTCACTATTCTGCTGGTGCAGTCACTGTGTACATACATTACATTACTGATCCGGAGTTACATCCTGTGTTATACTCCAGAGCTGCACTCACTATTCTGCTGGTGCAGTCACTGTGTACATGCATTACATTACTGATCCTGAGTTACATCCTGTATTATACCCCAGAGCTGCACTCACAATTCTGCTGGTGCAGTCACTGTGTACATACATTACATTACTAATCCTGAGTTACCTCCTGTATTATACTCCAGAGCTGCACTCACTATTCTGCTGGTGCAGTCACTATGTACATACATTACATTACTGATCCTGAGTTACCTCCTGTATTACACTCCAGAGCTGCACTCACTATTCTGCTGGTGCAGTCACTGTGTACATACATTACTGATCCTGAGTTACATCCTGTATTATACCCCAGAGCTGAACTCACTATTCTGCTGGTGCAGTCACTGTGTACATGCATTACATTACTGATCCTGAGTTACATCCTGTATTATACCCCAGAGCTGCACTCACTATTCTGCTGGTGCAGTCACTGTGTACATGCATTACATTACTGATCCTGAGTTACATCCTGTATTATACCCCAGAGCTGCACTCACTATTCTGCTGGTGCAGTCACTGTGTACATGCATTACATTACTGATCCTGAGTTACATCCTGTATTATACCACAGAGCTGCACTCACTATTCTGCTGGTGCAGTCACTGTGTACATACATTACATTACTGATCCTGAGTTACATCCTGTATTATACTCCAGAGCTGCACTCACTATTCTGCTGGTGCAGTCACTGTGTACATACATTACATTACTGATCCTGAGTTATATCCTGTATTATACTCCAGAGCTGCACTCACTATTCTGCTGGTGCAGTCACTGTGTACATACATTACTGATCCTGAGTTATATCCTGTATTATACTCCAGAGCTGCACTCACTATTCTGCTGGTGCAGTCACTGTGTGCATACATTACATTACTGATCCTGAGTTACATCCTGTATTATACTCCAGAGCTGCGCTCACTATTCTGCTGGTGCAGTCACTGTGTGCATACATTACATTACTGATCCTGAGTTACATCCTGTATTATACCCCAGAGCTGCACTCACTATTCTGCTGGTGCAGTCACTGTGTACATACATTACATTACTGATCCTGAGTTACCTCCTGTATGATACTCCAGAGCTGCACTCACTATTCTGCTGGTGCAGTCACTGTGTACATACATTACATTACTGATCCTGAGTTACATCCTGTATTATACTCCAGAGCTGCGCTCACTATTCTGCTGGTGCAGTCACTGTGTGCATACATTACATTACTGATCCTGAGTTACATCCTGTATTATACCCCAGAGCTGCACTCACTATTCTGCTGGTGCAGTCACTGTGTACATACATTACATTACTGATCCTGAGTTACCTCCAGTATTATACCCCAGAGCTGCACTCACTATTCTGCTGGTGCAGTCACTGTGTACATACATTACTGATCCTGAGTTACATCCTGTATTATACCCCAGAGCTGCACTCACTATTCTGCTGGTGCAGTCACTGTGTACATACATTACATTACTGATCCTGAGTTACATCCTGTATTATACTCCAGAGCTGCACTCACTATTCTGCTGGTGCAGTCACTGTGTACATACATTACATTACTGATCCTGAGTTATATCCTGTATTATACTCCAGAGCTGCACTCACTATTCTGCTGGTGCAGTTACTGTGTACATACATTACATTACTGATCCTGAGTTATATCCTGTATTATACTCCAAAGCTGCACTCACTATTCTGCTGGTGCAGTCACTGTGTACATACATTACATTACTGATCCTGAGTTACATTCTGTATTATACCCCAGAGCTGCACTCACTATTCTGCTGGTGCAGTCACTGTGTACATACATTACATTACTGATCCTGAGTTACATTCTGTATTATACCCCAGAGCTGCACTCACTATTCTGCTGGTGCAGTCAATGTGTACATACATTACAGTACTGATCCTGAGTTACATCCTGTATTATACTCCAGAGCTGCACTCACTATTCTGCTGGTGCAGTCACTGTGTACATACATTATATTACTGATCCTGAGTTACATCCTGTATTATACCCCAGAGCTGCACTCACTATTCTGCTGGTGCAGTCACTGTGTACATACATTACTGATCCTGAGTTACCTCCTGTATTATACCCCAGAGCTGCACTCACTATTCTGCTGGTGCAGTCACTGTGTACATACATTACTGATCCTGAGTTACATCCTGTATTATACTCCAGAGCTGCACTCACTATTCTGCTGGTGCAGTCACTGTGTACATACATTACACTACTGATCCTGAGTTACATCATGTATTATACTCCAGAGCTGCACTCACTATTCTGCTGGTGCAGTCACTGTGTACATACATTACATTACTGATCCTGAGTTACATCCTGTATTATACCCCAGAGCTGCACTCACTATTCTGCTGGTGCAGTCACTGTGTACATACATTACATTACTGATCCTGAGTTACATCTTGTATTATACCCCAGAGCTGCACTCACTATTCTGCTGGTGCAGTCACTGTGTACATACATTACATTACTGATCCTGAGTTACATCCTATATTATACCCCAGAGCTGCACTCACTATTCTGCTGGTGCAGTCACTGTGTACATACATTACATTACTGATCCTGAGTTACCTCCTGTATTATACCCCAGAGCTGCACTCACTATTCTGCTGGTGCAGTCACTGTGTACATACATTACATTACTGATCCTGAGTTACATCCTGTATTATACTCCAGAGCTGCACTCACTATTCTGCTGGTGCAGTTACTGTGTACATACATTACATTACTGATCCTGAGTTATATCCTGTATTATACTCCAAAGCTGCACTCACTATTCTGCTGGTGCAGTCACTGTGTACATACATTACATTACTGATCCTGAGTTACATTCTGTATTATACCCCAGAGCTGCACTCACTATTCTGCTGGTGCAGTCACTGTGTACATACATTACATTACTGATCCTGAGTTACATTCTGTATTATACCCCAGAGCTGCACTCACTATTCTGCTGGTGCAGTCAATGTGTACATACATTACAGTACTGATCCTGAGTTACATCCTGTATTATACTCCAGAGCTGCACTCACTATTCTGCTGGTGCAGTCACTGTGTACATACATTATATTACTGATCCTGAGTTACATCCTGTATTATACCCCAGAGCTGCACTCACTATTCTGCTGGTGCAGTCACTGTGTACATACATTACTGATCCTGAGTTACCTCCTGTATTATACCCCAGAGCTGCACTCACTATTCTGCTGGTGCAGTCACTGTGTACATACATTACTGATCCTGAGTTACATCCTGTATTATACTCCAGAGCTGCACTCACTATTCTGCTGGTGCAGTCACTGTGTACATACATTACACTACTGATCCTGAGTTACATCATGTATTATACTCCAGAGCTGCACTCACTATTCTGCTGGTGCAGTCACTGTGTACATACATTACATTACTGATCCTGAGTTACATCCTGTATTATACCCCAGAGCTGCACTCACTATTCTGCTGGTGCAGTCACTGTGTACATACATTACATTACTGATCCTGAGTTACATCTTGTATTATACCCCAGAGCTGCACTCACTATTCTGCTGGTGCAGTCACTGTGTACATACATTACATTACTGATCCTGAGTTACATCCTATATTATACCCCAGAGCTGCACTCACTATTCTGCTGGTGCAGTCACTGTGTACATACATTACATTACTGATCCTGAGTTACCTCCTGTATTATACCCCAGAGCTGCACTCACTATTCTGCTGGTGCAGTCACTGTGTACATACATTACATTACTGATCCTGAGTTACATCCTGTATTATACTCCAGAGCTGCACTCACTATTCTGCTGGTGCAGTCACTGTGTACATACATTACACTACTGATCCTGAGTTACATCCTGTATTATACTCCAGAGCTGCACTCACTATTCTGCTGGTGCAGTCACTGTGTACATACATTACATTACTGATCCTGAGTTACATCCTGTATTATACCCCAGAGCTGCACTCACTATTCTGCTGGTGCAGTCACTGTGTACATACATTACTGATCCTGAGTTACATCCTGTATTATACCCCAGAGCTGCACTCACTATTCTGCTGGTGCAGTCAATGTGTACATACATTATATTACTGATCCTAAGTTACATCCTGCATTATACTCCAGAGCTGCACTCACTATTCTGCTGGTGCAGTCACCGTGTACATACATTACATTACTGATCCTGAGTTACATGCTGTATTATACCCCAGAGCTGCACTCACTATTCTGCTGGTGCAGTCACTGTGTACATACATTACATTACTGATCCTGAGTGATATCCTGTATTATACTCCAGAGCTGCACTCACTATTCTGCTGGTGCAGTCACTGTGTACATACATTACATTACTGATCCTAAGTTACATCCTGTATTATACTCCAGAGCTGCACTCACTATTCTGCTGGTGCAGTCACTGTGTACATACATTATATTACTGATCCTAAGTTACATCCTGTATTATACTCCAGAGCTGCACTCACTATTCTGCTGGTGCAGTCACTGTGTACATACATTATATTACTGATCCTAAGGTACATCCTGTATTATACTCCAGAGCTGCACTCACTATTCTGCTGGTGCAGTCACTGTGTACATACATTACTGATCCTGAGTTACATCCTGTATTATACCCCAGAGCTGCACTCACTATTCTGCTGGTGCAGTCACTGTGTACATACATTACTGATCCTGAGTTACCTCCTGTATTATACCACAGAGCTGCACTCACTATTCTGCTGGTGCAGTCACTGTGTCCATACATTACATTACTGATCCTGAGTTACATCCTGTATTATACCCCAGAGCTGCACTCACTATTCTGCTGGTGCAGTCACTGTGTACATACATTACATTACTGATCCTGAGTTACCTCCTGTATTATACTCCAGAGCTGCACTCACTATTCTGCTGGTGCGGTCACTGTGTACATACATTACATTCCTGATCCTGAGTTACATCCTGTATTATACCCCAGAGCTGCACTCACTATTCTGCTGGTGCAGTCACTGTGTACATACATTACTGATCCTGAGTTACCTCCTGTATTATACCCCAGAGCTGCACTCACTATTCTGCTGGTGCAGTCACTGTGTACATACATTACTGATCCTGAGTTACATCCTGTATTATACCCCAGAGCTGCACTCACTATTCTGCTGGTGCAGTCACTGTGTACATACATTACATTACTGATCCTGAGTTACATCCTGTATTATACCCCAGAGCTGCACTCACTATTCTGCTGGTGCAGTCACTGTGTACATACATTACATTACTGATCCTGAGTTACATCCTGTATTATACTCCAGAGCTGCACTCCCTATTCTGCTGGTGCAGTCACTGTGTACATACATTACATTACTGATCCTGAGTTACATCCTGTATTATACCCCAGAGCTGCACTCACTATTCTGCTGGTGCAGTCACTGTGTACATACATTACATTACTGATCCGGAGTTACATCCTGTATTATACTCCAGAGCTGCACTCACTATTCTGCTGGTGCAATCACTGTGTACATTAAATTACTGATCCCGAGTTACATCCTGTATAATACCCCAGAGCTGCACTCACTATTCTGCTGGTGCAGTCACTGTATACATACATTACATTACTGATCCTGACTTACACCCTGTATTATACTCCAGAGCTGCACTCACTATTCTGCTGGTGCAGTCGCTGTATACATACATTACATTACTGATCCTGACTTACACCCTGTATTATACTCCAGAGCTGCACTCACTATTCTGCTGGTGCTGTCACTGTGCACATACATTACATTACTGATACTGAGTTACATCCTGTATTATACCCCAGAGCTGCACTCACTATTCTGCTGGTGCAGTCACTGTGTACATACATTACTGATCCTGAGTTACCTCCTGTATTATACCCCAGAGCTGCACTCACTATTCTGCTGGTGCAGTCACTGTGTACATACATTACTGATCGTGAGTTACATCCTGTATTATACTCCAGAGCTGCACTCACTATTCTGCTGGTGCAGTCACTGTGTACATACATTACATTACTGATCCTGGGTTACATCCTGTATTATACTCCAGAGCTGCACTCACTATTCTGCTGGTGGAGTCTCTGTGTACATACATTACTGATCCTGAGCTACCTCCTGTATTATACCCCAGAGCTGCACTCACTATTCTGCTGGTGCAGTCACTGTGTACATACATTACATTACAGATCCTGAGTTACATCCTGTATTATAATCCAGAGCTGCACTCACTATTCTGCTGGTGCAGTCACTGTGTACATACATTACTGATCCTGAATTACATCCTGTATTATACCCCAGAGCTGCACTCACTATTCTGCTGGTGCAGTCACTGTGTACATACACTACATTACTGATCCTGAGTTACATCCTGTGTTATACTCCAGAGCTGCACTCACTATTCTGCTGGTGCAGTCACTGTGTACATGCATTACATTACTGATCCTGAGTTACATCCTGTATTATACCCCAGAGCTGCACTCACTATTCTGCTGGTGCAGTCACTGTGTACATACATTACATTACTAATCCTGAGTTACCTCCTGTATTATACTCCAGAGCTGCACTCACTATTCTGCTGGTGCAGTCACTATGTACATACATTACATGACTGATCCTGAGTTACCTCCTGTATTACACTCCAGAGCTGCACTCACTATTCTGCTGGTGCAGTCACTGTGTACATACATTACTGATCCTGAGTTACATCCTGTATTATACCCCAGAGCTGCACTAACTATTCTGCTGGTGCAGTCACTGTGTACATGCATTACATTACTGATCCTGAGTTACATCCTGTATTATACCCCAGAGCTGCACTCACTATTCTGCTGGTGCAGTCACTGTGTACATGCATTACATTACTGATCCTGAGTTACATCCTGTATTATACCACAGAGCTGCACTCACTATTCTGCTGGTGCAGTCACTGTGTACATACATTACATTACTGATCCTGAGTTACATCCTGTATTATACTCCAGAGCTGCACTCACTATTTTGCTGGTGCAGTCACTGTGTACATACATTACATTACTGATCCTGAGTTACATCCTGTATTATACCCCAGAGCTGCACTAACTATTCTGCTGGTGCAGTCACTGTGTACATACATTACATTACTGATCCTGAGTTACATCCTGTATTATACTCCAGAGCTGCACTCACTATTCTGCTGGTGCAGTCACTGTGTACATACATTACTGATCCTGAGTTATATTCTGTATTATACTCCAGAGCTGCACTCACTATTCTGCTGGTGCAGTCACTGAGTGCATACATTACATTACTGATCCTGAGTTACATCCTGTATTATACTCCAGAGCTCCGCTCACTATTCTGCTGGTGCAGTCACTGTGTGCATACATTACATTACTGATCCTGAGTTACATCCTGTATTATACCCCAGAGCTGCACTCACTATTCTGCTGGTGCAGTCACTGTGTACATACATTACATTACTGATCCTGAGTTACCTCCTGTATGATACTCCAGAGCTGCACTCACTATTCTGCTGGTGCAGTCACTGTGTACATACATTACATTACTGATCCTGAGTTACATCCTGTATTATACTCCAGAGCTGCGCTCACTATTCTGCTGGTGCAGTCACTGTGTGCATACATTACATTACTGATCCTGAGTTACATCCTATATTATACCCCAGAGCTGCACTCACTATTCTGCTGGTGCAGTCACTGTGTACATACATTACATTACTGATCCTGAGTTACCTCCTGTATTATACCCCAGAGCTGCACTCACTATTCTGCTGGTGCAGTCACTGTGTACATACATTACATTACTGATCCTGAGTTACATCCTGTATTATACTCCAGAGCTGCACTCACTATTCTGCTGGTGCAGTCACTGTGTACATACATTACACTACTGATCCTGAGTTACATCCTGTATTATACTCCAGAGCTGCACTCACTATTCTGCTGGTGCAGTCACTGTGTACATACATTACATTACTGATCCTGAGTTACATCCTGTATTATACCCCAGAGCTGCACTCACTATTCTGCTGGTGCAGTCACTGTGTACATACATTACTGATCCTGAGTTACATCCTGTATTATACCCCAGAGCTGCACTCACTATTCTGCTGGTGCAGTCACTGTGTACATACATTATAATACTGATCCTAAGTTACATCCTGCATTATACTCCAGAGCTGCACTCACTATTCTGCTGGTGCAGTCACCGTGTACATACATTACATTACTGATCCTGAGTTACATGCTGTATTATACCCCAGAGCTGCACTCACTATTCTGCTGGTGCAGTCACTGTGTACATACATTACATTACTGATCCTGAGTGATATCCTGTATTATACTCCAGAGCTGCACTCACTATTCTGCTGGTGCAGTCACTGTGTACATACATTACATTACTGATCCTAAGTTACATCCTGTATTATACTCCAGAGCTGCACTCACTATTCTGCTGGTGCAGTCACTGTGTACATACATTATATTACTGATCCTAAGTTACATCCTGTATTATACTCCAGAGCTGCACTCACTATTCTGCTGGTGCAGTCACTGTGTACATACATTATATTACTGATCCTAAGGTACATCCTGTATTATACTCCAGAGCTGCACTCACTATTCTGCTGGTGCAGTCACTGTGTACATACATTACTGATCCTGAGTTACATCCTGTATTATACCCCAGAGCTGCACTCACTATTCTGCTGGTGCAGTCACTGTGTACATACATTACTGATCCTGAGTTACCTCCTGTATTATACCACAGAGCTGCACTCACTATTCTGCTGGTGCAGTCACTGTGTCCATACATTACATTACTGATCCTGAGTTACATCCTGTATTATACCCCAGAGCTGCACTCACTATTCTGCTGGTGCAGTCACTGTGTACATACATTACATTACTGATCCTGAGTTACCTCCTGTATTATACTCCAGAGCTGCACTCACTATTCTGCTGGTGCGGTCACTGTGTACATACATTACATTCCTGATCCTGAGTTACATCCTGTATTATACCCCAGAGCTGCACTCACTATTCTGCTGGTGCAGTCACTGTGTACATACATTACTGATCCTGAGTTACCTCCTGTATTATACCCCAGAGCTGCACTCACTATTCTACTGGTGCAGTCACTGTGTACATACATTACTGATCCTGAGTTACATCCTGTATTATACCCCAGAGCTGCACTCACTATTCTGCTGGTGCAGTCACTGTGTACATACATTACATTACTGATCCTGAGTTACATCCTGTATTATACCCCAGAGCTGCACTCACTATTCTGCTGGTGCAGTCACTGTGTACATACATTACATTACTGATCCTGAGTTACATCCTGTATTATACTCCAGAGCTGCACTCCCTATTCTGCTGGTGCAGTCACTGTGTACATACATTACATTACTGATCCTGAGTTACATCCTGTATTATACCCCAGAGCTGCACTCACTATTCTGCTGGTGCAGTCACTGTGTACATACATTACATTACTGATCCGGAGTTACATCCTGTATTATACTCCAGAGCTGCACTCACTATTCTGCTGGTGCAATCACTGTGTACATTAAATTACTGATCCCGAGTTACATCCTGTATAATACCCCAGAGCTGCACTCACTATTCTGCTGGTGCAGTCACTGTATACATACATTACATTACTGATCCTGACTTACACCCTGTATTATACTCCAGAGCTGCACTCACTATTCTGCTGGTGCAGTCGCTGTATACATACATTACATTACTGATCCTGACTTACACCCTGTATTATACTCCAGAGCTGCACTCACTATTCTGCTGGTGCTGTCACTGTGCACATACATTACATTACTGATACTGAGTTACATCCTGTATTATACCCCAGAGCTGCACTCACTATTCTGCTGGTGCAGTCACTGTGTACATACATTACTGATCCTGAGTTACCTCCTGTATTATACCCCAGAGCTGCACTCACTATTCTGCTGGTGCAGTCACTGTGTACATACATTACTGATCGTGAGTTACATCCTGTATTATACTCCAGAGCTGCACTCACTATTCTGCTGGTGCAGTCACTGTGTACATACATTACATTACTGATCCTGAGTTACATCCTGTATTATACTCCAGAGCTGCACTCACTATTCTGCTGGTGGAGTCTCTGTGTACATACATTACTGATCCTGAGCTACCTCCTGTATTATACCCCAGAGCTGCACTCACTATTCTGCTGGTGCAGTCACTGTGTACATACATTACATTACAGATCCTGAGTTACATCCTGTATTATAATCCAGAGCTGCACTCACTATTCTGCTGGTGCAGTCACTGTGTACATACATTACTGATCCTGAATTACATCCTGTATTATACCCCAGAGCTGCACTCACTATTCTGCTGGTGCAGTCACTGTGTACATACATTACATTACTGATCCTGAGTTACATCCTGTGTTATACTCCAGAGCTGCACTCACTATTCTGCTGGTGCAGTCACTGTGTACATGCATTACATTACTGATCCTGAGTTACATCCTGTATTATACCCCAGAGCTGCACTCACTATTCTGCTGGTGCAGTCACTGTGTACATACATTACATTACTAATCCTGAGTTACCTCCTGTATTATACTCCAGAGCTGCACTCACTATTCTGCTGGTGCAGTCACTATGTACATACATTACATTACTGATCCTGAGTTACCTCCTGTATTACACTCCAGAGCTGCACTCACTATTCTGCTGGTGCAGTCACTGTGTACATACATTACTGATCCTGAGTTACATCCTGTATTATACCCCAGAGCTGCACTAACTATTCTGCTGGTGCAGTCACTGTGTACATGCATTACATTACTGATCCTGAGTTACATCCTGTATTATACCCCAGAGCTGCACTCACTATTCTGCTGGTGCAGTCACTGTGTACATGCATTACATTACTGATCCTGAGTTACATCCTGTATTATACCACAGAGCTGCACTCACTATTCTGCTGGTGCAGTCACTGTGTACATACATTACATTACTGATCCTGAGTTACATCCTGTATTATACTCCAGAGCTGCACTCACTATTTTGCTGGTGCAGTCACTGTGTACATACATTAAATTACTGATCCTGAGTTACATCCTGTATTATACCCCAGAGCTGCACTAACTATTCTGCTGGTGCAGTCACTGTGTACATACATTACATTACTGATCCTGAGTTACATCCTGTATTATACTCCAGAGCTGCACTCACTATTCTGCTGGTGCAGTCACTGTGTACATACATTACTGATCCTGAGTTATATCCTGTATTATACTCCAGAGCTGCACTCACTATTCTGCTGGTGCAGTCACTGTGTGCATACATTACATTACTGATCCTGAGTTACATCCTGTATTATACTCCAGAGCTGCGCTCACTATTCTGCTGGTGCAGTCACTGTGTGCATACATTACATTACTGATCCTGAGTTACATCCTGTATTATACCCCAGAGCTGCACTCACTATTCTGCTGGTGCAGTCACTGTGTACATACATTACATTACTGATCCTGAGTTACCTCCTGTATGATACTCCAGAGCTGCACTCACTATTCTGCTGGTGCAGTCACTGTGTACATACATTACATTACTGATCCTGAGTTACATCCTGTATTATACTCCAGAGCTGCGCTCACTATTCTGCTGGTGCAGTCACTGTGTGCATACATTACATTACTGATCCTGAGTTACATCCTGTATTATACCCCAGAGCTGCACTCACTATTCTGCTGGTGCAGTCACTGTGTACATACATTACATTACTGATCCTGAGTTACCTCCAGTATTATACCCCAGAGCTGCACTCACTATTCTGCTGGTGCAGTCACTGTGTACATACATTACTGATCCTGAGTTACATCCTGTATTATACCCCAGAGCTGCACTCACTATTCTGCTGGTGCTGTCACTGTGCACATACATTACATTACTGATACTGAGTTACATCCTGTATTATACCCCAGAGCTGCACTCACTATTCTGCTGGTGCAGTCACTGTGTACATACATTACTGATCCTGAGTTACCTCCTGTATTATACCCCAGAGCTGCACTCACTATTCTGCTGGTGCAGTCACTGTGTACATACATTACTGATCGTGAGTTACATCCTGTATTATACTCCAGAGCTGCACTCACTATTCTGCTGGTGCAGTCACTGTGTACATACATTACATTACTGATCCTGAGTTACATCCTGTATTATACTCCAGAGCTGCACTCACTATTCTGCTGGTGGAGTCTCTGTGTACATACATTACTGATCCTGAGCTACCTCCTGTATTATACCCCAGAGCTGCACTCACTATTCTGCTGGTGCAGTCACTGTGTACATACATTACATTACAGATCCTGAGTTACATCCTGTATTATAATCCAGAGCTGCACTCACTATTCTGCTGGTGCAGTCACTGTGTACATACATTACTAATCCTGAGTTACCTCCTGTATTATACTCCAGAGCTGCACTCACTATTCTGCTGGTGCAGTCACTATGTACATACATTACATTACTGATCCTGAGTTACCTCCTGTATTACACTCCAGAGCTGCACTCACTATTCTGCTGGTGCAGTCACTGTGTACATACATTACTGATCCTGAGTTACATCCTGTATTATACCCCAGAGCTGCACTAACTATTCTGCTGGTGCAGTCACTGTGTACATGCATTACATTACTGATCCTGAGTTACATCCTGTATTATACCCCAGAGCTGCACTCACTATTCTGCTGGTGCAGTCACTGTGTACATGCATTACATTACTGATCCTGAGTTACATCCTGTATTATACCACAGAGCTGCACTCACTATTCTGCTGGTGCAGTCACTGTGTACATACATTACATTACTGATCCTGAGTTACATCCTGTATTATACTCCAGAGCTGCACTCACTATTTTGCTGGTGCAGTCACTGTGTACATACATTACATTACTGATCCTGAGTTACATCCTGTATTATACCCCAGAGCTGCACTAACTATTCTGCTGGTGCAGTCACTGTGTACATACATTACATTACTGATCCTGAGTTACATCCTGTATTATACTCCAGAGCTGCACTCACTATTCTGCTGGTGCAGTCACTGTGTACATACATTACTGATCCTGAGTTATATCCTGTATTATACTCCAGAGCTGCACTCACTATTCTGCTGGTGCAGTCACTGTGTGCATACATTACATTACTGATCCTGAGTTACATCCTGTATTATACTCCAGAGCTGCGCTCACTATTCTGCTGGTGCAGTCACTGTGTGCATACATTACATTACTGATCCTGAGTTACATCCTGTATTATACCCCAGAGCTGCACTCACTATTCTGCTGGTGCAGTCACTGTGTACATACATTACATTACTGATCCTGAGTTACCTCCTGTATGATACTCCAGAGCTGCACTCACTATTCTGCTGGTGCAGTCACTGTGTACATACATTACATTACTGATCCTGAGTTACATCCTGTATTATACTCCAGAGCTGCGCTCACTATTCTGCTGGTGCAGTCACTGTGTGCATACATTACATTACTGATCCTGAGTTACATCCTGTATTATACCCCAGAGCTGCACTCACTATTCTGCTGGTGCAGTCACTGTGTACATACATTACATTACTGATCCTGAGTTACCTCCAGTATTATACCCCAGAGCTGCACTCACTATTCTGCTGGTGCAGTCACTGTGTACATACATTACTGATCCTGAGTTACATCCTGTATTATACCCCAGAGCTGCACTCACTATTCTGCTGGTGCAGTCACTGTGTGCATGCATTACATTACTGATCCTGAGTTACATCCTGTATTATACCCCAGAGCTGCACTCACTATTCTGCTGGTGCAGTCAATGTGTACATACATTACAGTACTGATCCTGAGTTACATCCTGTATTATACTCCAGAGCTGCACTCACTATTCTGCTGGTGCAGTCACTGTGTACATACATTATATTACTGATCCTGAGTTACATCCTGTATTATACCCCAGAGCTGCACTCACTATTCTGCTGGTGCAGTCACTGTGTACATACATTACTGATCCTGAGTTACCTCCTGTATTATACCCCAGAGCTGCACTCACTATTCTGCTGGTGCAGTCACTGTGTACATACATTACTGATCCTGAGTTACATCCTGTATTATACTCCAGAGCTGCACTCACTATTCTGCTGGTGCAGTCACTGTGTACATACATTACACTACTGATCCTGAGTTACATCATGTATTATACTCCAGAGCTGCACTCACTATTCTGCTGGTGCAGTCACTGTGTACATACATTACATTACTGATCCTGAGTTACATCCTGTATTATACCCCAGAGCTGCACTCACTATTCTGCTGGTGCAGTCACTGTGTACATACATTACATTACTGATCCTGAGTTACATCCTGTATTATTACCCCAGAGCTGCACTCACTATTCTGCTGGTGCAGTCACTGTGTACATACATTACATTACTGATCCTGAGTTACCTCCTGTATGATACTCCAGAGCTGCACTCACTATTCTGCTGGTGCACTCACTGTGTACATACATTACATTACTGATCCTGAGTTACATCCTGTATTATACTCCAGAGCTGCGCTCACTATTCTGCTGGTGCAGTCACTGTGTGCATACATTACATTACTGATCCTGAGTTACATCCTGTATTATACCCCAGAGCTGCACTCACTATTCTGCTGGTGCAGTCACTGTGTACATACATTACATTACTGATCCTGAGTTACCTCCAGTATTATACCCCAGAGCTGCACTCACTATTCTGCTGGTGCAGTCACTGTGTACATACATTACTGATCCTGAGTTACATCCTGTATTATACCCCAGAGCTGCACTCACTATTCTGCTGGTGCAGTCACTGTGTACATACATTACTTTACTGATCCTGAGTTACATCCTGTATTATACTCCAGAGCTGCACTCACTATTCTGCTGGTGCAGTCACTGTGTACATACATTACATTACTGATCCTGAGTTACCTCCAGTATTATACCCCAGAGCTGCACTCACTATTCTGCTGGTGCAGTCACTGTGTACATACATTACTGATCCTGAGTTACATCCTGTATTATACCCCAGAGCTGCACTCACTATTCTGCTGGTGCAGTCACTGTGTACATACATTACATTACTGATCCTGAGTTACATCCTGTATTATACTCCAGAGCTGCACTCACTATTCTGCTGGTGCAGTCACTGTGTACATACATTACATTACTGATCCTGAGTTATATCCTGTATTATACTCCAGAGCTGCACTCACTATTCTGCTGGTGCAGTTACTGTGTACATACATTACATTACTGATCCTGAGTTATATCCTGTATTATACTCCAAAGCTGCACTCACTATTCTGCTGGTGCAGTCACTGTGTACATACATTACATTACTGATCCTGAGTTACATTCTGTATTATACCCCAGAGCTGCACTCACTATTCTGCTGGTGCAGTCACTATGTACATACATTACATTACTGATCCTGAGTTTCCTCCTGTATTATACTCCAGAGCTGCACTCACTATTCTGCTGGTGCAGTCACTGTGTGCATGCATTACATTACTGATCCTGAGTTACATCCTGTATTATACCCCAGAGCTGCACTCACTATTCTGCTGGTGCAGTCAATGTGTACATACATTACAGTACTGATCCTGAGTTACATCCTGTATTATACTCCAGAGCTGCACTCACTATTCTGCTGGTGCAGTCACTGTGTACATACATTATATTACTGATCCTGAGTTACATCCTGTATTATACCCCAGAGCTGCACTCACTATTCTGCTGGTGCAGTCACTGTGTACATACATTACTGATCCTGAGTTACCTCCTGTATTATACCCCAGAGCTGCACTCACTATTCTGCTGGTGCAGTCACTGTGTACATACATTACTGATCCTGAGTTACATCCTGTATTATACTCCAGAGCTGCACTCACTATTCTGCTGGTGCAGTCACTGTGTACATACATTACACTACTGATCCTGAGTTACATCATGTATTATACTCCAGAGCTGCACTCACTATTCTGCTGGTGCAGTCACTGTGTACATACATTACATTACTGATCCTGAGTTACATCCTGTATTATACCCCAGAGCTGCACTCACTATTCTGCTGGTGCAGTCACTGTGTACATACATTACATTACTGATCCTGAGTTACATCTTGTATTATACCCCAGAGCTGCACTCACTATTCTGCTGGTGCAGTCACTGTGTACATACATTACATTACTGATCTTGAGTTACATCCTATATTATACCCCAGAGCTGCACTCCCTATTCTGCTGGTGCAGTCACTGTGTACATACATTACATTACTGATCCTGAGTTACCTCCTGTATTATACCCCAGAGCTGCACTCACTATTCTGCTGGTGCAGTCACTGTGTACATACATTACATTACTGATCCTGAGTTACATCCTGTATTATACTCCAGAGCTGCACTCACTATTCTGCTGGTGCAGTCACTGTGTACATACATTACACTACTGATCCTGAGTTACATCCTGTATTATACTCCAGAGCTGCACTCACTATTCTGCTGGTGCAGTCACTGTGTACATACATTACATTACTGATCCTGAGTTACATCCTGTATTATACCCCAGAGCAGCACTCACTATTCTGCTGGTGCAGTCACTGTGTACATACATTACTGATCCTGAGTTACATCCTGTATTATACCCCAGAGCTGCACTCACTATTCTGCTGGTGCAGTCACTGTGTACATACATTATATTACTGATCCTAAGTTACATCCTGCATTATACTCCAGAGCTGCACTCACTATTCTGCTGGTGCAGTCACCGTGTACATACATTACATTACTGATCCTGAGTTACATGCTGTATTATACCCCAGAGCTGCACTCACTATTCTGCTGGTGCAGTCACTGTGTACATACATTACATTACTGATCCTGAGTGATATCCTGTATTATACTCCAGAGCTGCACTCACTATTCTGCTGGTGCAGTCACTGTGTACATACATTACATTACTGATCCTAAGTTACATCCTGTATTATACTCCAGAGCTGCACTCACTATTCTGCTGGTGCAGTCACTGTGTACATACATTATATTACTGATCCTAAGTTACATCCTGTATTATACTCCAGAGCTGCACTCACTATTCTGCTGGTGCAGTCACTGTGTACATACATTATATTACTGATCCTAAGGTACATCCTGTATTATACTCCAGAGCTGCACTCACTATTCTGCTGGTGCAGTCACTGTGTACATACATTACTGATCCTGAGTTACATCCTGTATTATACCCCAGAGCTGCACTCACTATTCTGCTGGTGCAGTCACTGTGTACATACATTACTGATCCTGAGTTACCTCCTGTATTATACCACAGAGCTGCACTCACTATTCTGCTGGTGCAGTCACTGTGTCCATACATTACATTACTGATCCTGAGTTACATCCTGTATTATACCCCAGAGCTGCACTCACTATTCTGCTGGTGCAGTCACTGTGTACATACATTACATTACTGATCCTGAGTTACCTCCTGTATTATACTCCAGAGCTGCACTCACTATTCTGCTGGTGCGGTCACTGTGTACATACATTACATTCCTGATCCTGAGTTACATCCTGTATTATACCCCAGAGCTGCACTCACTATTCTG
The DNA here is from genome assembly GCF_032444005.1 of Ranitomeya imitator. Taxonomy (NCBI): domain Eukaryota; kingdom Metazoa; phylum Chordata; class Amphibia; order Anura; family Dendrobatidae; genus Ranitomeya; species Ranitomeya imitator. The sequence continues at coordinate 19,233,825 of NC_091291.1, read as the reverse complement.
CTGGTGCAGTCACTGTGTACATACATTACTGATCCTGAGTTACCTCCTGTATTATACCCCAGAGCTGCACTTACTATTCTGCTGGTGCAGTCACTGTGTACATACATTACTGATCCTGAGTTACATCCTGTATTATACCCCAGAGCTGCACTCACTATTCTGCTGGTGCAGTCACTGTGTACATACATTACATTACTGATCCTGAGTTACATCCTGTATTATACCCCAGAGCTGCACTCACTATTCTGCTGGTGCAGTCACTGTGTACATACATTACATTACTGATCCTGAGTTACATCCTGTATTATACCCCAGAGCTGCACTCACTATTCTGCTGGTGCAGTCACTGTGTACATACATTATATTACTGATCCTGAGTTACATCCTGTATTATACCCCAGAGCTGCACTCACTATTCTGCTGGTGCAGTCACTGTGTACATACATTACATTACTGATCCGGAGTTACATCCTGTATTATACTCCAGAGCTGCACTCACTATTCTGCTGGTGCAATCACTGTGTACATTAAATTACTGATCCCGAGTTACATCCTGTATAATAACCCAGAGCTGCACTCACTATTCTGCTGGTGCAGTCACTGTATACATACATTACATTACTGATCCTGACTTACACCCTGTATTATACTCCAGAGCTGCACTCACTATTCTGCTGGTGCAGTCGCTGTATACATACATTACATTACTGATCCTGACTTACACCCTGTATTATACTCCAGAGCTGCACTCACTATTCTGCTGGTGCTGTCACTGTGCACATACATTACATTACTGATACTGAGTTACATCCTGTATTATACCCCAGAGCTGCACTCACTATTCTGCTGGTGCAGTCACTGTGTACATACATTACTGATCCTGAGTTACCTCCTGTATTATACCCCAGAGCTGCACTCACTATTCTGCTGGTGCAGTCACTGTGTACATACATTACTGATCCTGAGTTACATCCTGTATTATACTCCAGAGCTGCACTCACTATTATGCTGGTGCAGTCACTGTGTACATACATTACATTACTGATCCTGAGTTACATCCTGTATTATACTCCAGAGCTGCACTCACTATTCTGCTGGTGGAGTCTCTGTGTACATACATTACTGATCCTGAGCTACCTCCTGTATTATACCCCAGAGCTGCACTCACTATTCTGCTGGTGCAGTCACTGTGTACATACATTACATTACAGATCCTGAGTTACATCCTGTATTATAATCCAGAGCTGCACTCACTATTCTGCTGGTGCAGTCACTGTGTACATACATTACTGATCCTGAATTACATCCTGTATTATACCCCAGAGCTGCACTCACTATTCTGCTGGTGCAGTCACTGTGTACATGCATTACATTACTGATCCTGAGTTACATCCTGTATTATACCCCAGAGCTGCACTCACTATTCTGCTGGTGCAGTCACTGTGTACATACATTACATTACTAATCCTGAGTTACCTCCTGTATTATACTCCAGAGCTGCACTCAATATTCTGCTGGTGCAGTCACTATGTACATACATTACATTACTGATCCTGAGTTACCTCCTGTATTACACTCCAGAGCTGCACTCACTATTCTGCTGGTGCAGTCCCTGTGTACATGAATTACATTACTGATCCTGAGTTACATCCTGTATTATACCCCAGAGCTGCACTAACTATTCTGCTGGTGCAGTCCCTGTGTACATGAATTACATTACTGATCCTGAGTTACATCCTGTATTATACCCCAGAGCTGCACTCACTATTCTGCTGGTGCAGTCACTGTGTACATGCATTACATTACTGATCCTGAGTTACATCCTGTATTATACCACAGAGCTGCACTCACTATTCTGCTGGTGCAGTCACTGTGTACATACATTACATTACTGATCCTGAGTTACATCCTGTATTATACTCCAGAGCTGCACTCACTATTCTGCTGGTGCAGTCACTATGTACATACATTACATTACTGATCCTGAGTTACCTCCTGTATTACACTCCAGAGCTGCACTCACTATTCTGCTGGTGTAGTCACTGTGTACATACATTACTGATCCTGAGTTACATCCTGTATTATACCCCAGAGCTGCACTCACTATTCTGCTGGTGCAGTCACTGTGTACATGCATTACATTACTGATCCTGAGTTACATCCTGTATTATACCCCAGAGCTGCACTCACTATTCTGCTGGTGCAGTCACTGTGTACATGCATTACAATACTGATCCTGAGTTACATCCTGTATTATACCCCAGAGCTGCACTCACTATTCTGCTGGTGCAGTCACTGTGTACATACATTACATTACTGATCCTGAGTTACATCTTGTATTATACCCCAGAGCTGCACTCACTATTCTGCTGGTGCAGTCACTGTGTACATACATTACATTCCTGATCCTGAGTTACATCCTATATTATACCCCAGAGCTGCACTCACTATTCTGCTGGTGCAGTCACTGTGTACATGCATTACATTACTGATCCTGAGTTACATCCTGTATTATACCCCAGAGCTGCACTCACTATTCTGCTGGTGCAGTCACTGTGTACATGCATTACATTACTGATCCTGAGTTACATCCTGTATTATACCCCAGAGCTGCACTCACTATTCTGCTGGTGCAGTCACTGTGTACATACATTACATTACTAATCCTGAGTTACCTCCTGTATTATACTCCAGAGCTGCACTCACTATTCTGCTGGTGCAGTCACTATGTACATACATTACATTACTGATCCTGAGTTACCTCCTGTATTACACTCCAGAGCTGCACTCACTATTCTGCTGGTGTAGTCACTGTGTACATACATTACTGATCCTGAGTTACATCCTGTATTATACCCCAGAGCTGCACTCACTATTCTGCTGGTGCAGTCACTGTGTACATGCATTACATTACTGATCCTGAGTTACATCCTGTATTATACCCCAGAGCTGCACTCACTATTCTGCTGGTGCAGTCACTGTGTACATGCATTACATTACTGATCCTGAGTTACATCCTGTATTATACCCCAGAGCTGCACTCACTATTCTGCTGGTGCAGTCACTGTGTACATACATTACATTACTGATCCTGAGTTACATCTTGTATTATACCCCAGAGCTGCACTCACTATTCTGCTGGTGCAGTCACTGTGTACATACATTACATTACTGATCCTGAGTTACATCCTATATTATACCCCAGAGCTGCACTCACTATTCTGCTGGTGCAGTCACTGTGTACATACATTACATTACTGATCCTGAGTTACATCCTGTATTATACCCCAGAGCTGCACTCACTATTCTGCTGGTGCAGTCACTGTGTACATACATTACATTACTGATCCTGAGTTACATCCTGTATTATACCCGAGAGCTGCACTCACTATACTGCTGGTGCAGTCACTGTGTACATACATTACTGATCCTGAGCTAAATCCTGTATTATACTCCAGAGCTGCACTCACTATTCTGCTGGTGCAGTCACTGTGTACATACATTACTGATCCTGAGTTACATCCTGTATTATACTCCAGAGCTGCACTCACTATTCTGCTGGTGCAGTCACTGTGTACATACATTACATTACTGATCCTGAGTTACATCCTGTATTATACTCCAGAGCTGCACTCACTATTCTGCTGGTGCAGTCACTGTGTACATACATTACATTACTGATCCTGAGTTACATCCTGTATTATACCCCAGAGCTGCACTAACTATTCTGCTGGTGCAGTCACTGTGTACATACATTACATTACTGATCCTGAGTTACATCCTGTATTATACTCCAGAGCTGCACTCACTATTCTGCTGGTGCAGTCACTGTGTACATACATTACTGATCCTGAGTTATATCCTGTATTATACTCCAGAGCTGCACTCACTATTCTGCTGGTGCAGTCACTGTGTGCATACATTACATTACTGATCCTGAGTTACATCCTGTATTATACCCCAGAGCTGCACTCACTATTCTGCTGGTGCAGTCACTGTGTACATACATTACATTACTGATCCCGAGTTACCTCCTGTATGATACTCCAGAGCTGCACTCACTATTCTGCTGGTCCAGTCACTGTGTACATACATTACATTACTGATCCCGAGTTACATCCTGTATTATACTCCAGAGCTGCGCTCACTATTCTGCTGGTGCAGTCACTGTGTGCATACATTACATTACTGATCCTGAGTTACATCCTGTATTATACCCCAGAGCTGCACTAACTATTCTGCTGGTGCAGTCACTATGTACATACATTACATTACTGATCCTGAGTTACCTCCTGTATTACACTCCAGAGCTGCACTCACTATTCTGCTGGTGCAGTCACTGTGTACATACATTACTGATCCTGAGTTACATCCTGTATTATACCCCAGAGCTGCACTCACTATTCTGCTGGTGCAGTCACTGTGTACATGCATTACATTACTGATCCTGAGTTACATCCTGTATTATACCCCAGAGCTGCACTCACTATTCTGCTGGTGCAGTCACTGTGTACATGCATTACATTACTGATCCTGAGTTACATCCTGTATTATACCACAGAGCTGCACTCACTATTCTGCTGGTGCAGTCACTGTGTACATACATTACTGATCCTGAGTTACATCCTGTATTATACTCCAGAGCTGCACTCACTATTTTGCTGGTGCAGTCACTGTGTACATACATTACATTACTGATCCTGAGTTACATCCTGTATTATACTCCAGAGCTGCACTCACTATTCTGCTGGTGCAGTCACTGTGTGCATACATTACATTACTGATCCTGAGTTACATCCTGTATTATACCCCAGAGCTGCACTCACTATACTGCTGGTGCAGTCACTGTGTACATACATTACTGATCCTGAGCTACATCCTGTATTATACTCCAGAGCTGCACTCACTATTCTGCTGGTGCAGTCACTGTGTACATACATTACTGATCCTGAGTTACATCCTGTATTATACTCCAGAGCTGCACTCACTATTCTGCTGGTGCAGTCACTGTGTACATACATTACCTTACTGATCCTGAGTTACATCCTGTATTATACTCCAGAGCTGCACTCACTATTCTGCTGGTGCAGTCACTGTGTACATACATTACATTACTGATCCTGAGTTATATCCTGTATTATACTCCAGAGCTGCACTCACTATTCTGCTGGTGCAGTCACTGTGTACATACATTACATTACTGATCCTGAGTTACATCCTGTATTATACCCCAGAGCTGCACTAACTATTCTGCTGGTGCAGTCACTGTGTACATACATTACATTACTGATCCTGAGTTACATTCTGTATTATACTCCAGAGCTGCACTCACTATTCTGCTGGTGCAGTCACTGTGTACATACATTACTGATCCTGAGTTACATCCTGTATTATACTCCAGAGCTGCGCTCACTATTCTGCTGGTGCAGTCACTGTGTGCATACATTACATTACTGATCCTGAGTTACATCCTGTATTATACCCCAGAGCTGCACTCACTATTCTGCTGGTGCAGTCACTGTGTACATACATTACATTACTGATCCTGAGTTACCTCCTGTATGATACTCCAGAGCTGCACTCACTATTCTGCTGGTGCAGTCACTGTGTACATACATTACATTACTGATCCTGAGTTACATCCTGTATTATACTCCAGAGCTGCGCTCACTATTCTGCTGGTGCAGTCACTGTGTGCATACATTACATTACTGACCCTGAGTTACATCCTGTATTATACCCCAGAGCTGCACTCACTATTCTGCTGGTGCAGTCACTGTGTACATACATTACATTACTGATCCTGAGTTACCTCCAGTATTATACCCCAGAGCTGCACTCACTATTCTGCTGGTGCAGTCACTGTGTACATACATTACTGATCCTGAGTTACATCCTGTATTATACCCCAGAGCTGCACTCACTATTCTGCTGGTGCAGTCACTGTGTACATACATTACATTACTGATCCTGAGTTACATCTTGTATTATACCCCAGAGCTGCACTCACTATTCTGCTGGTGCAGTCACTGTGTACATACATTACATTACTGATCCTGAGTTACATCCTATATTATACCCCAGAGCTGCACTCACTATTCTGCTGGTGCAGTCACTGTGTACATACATTACATTACTGATCCTGAGTTACATCCTGTATTATACCCCAGAGCTGCACTCACTATTCTGCTGGTGCAGTCACTGTGTACATACATTACATTACTGATCCTGAGTTACATCCTGTATTATACCCGAGAGCTGCACTCACTATACTGCTGGTGCAGTCACTGTGTACATACATTACTGATCCTGAGCTAAATCCTGTATTATACTCCAGAGCTGCACTCACTATTCTGCTGGTGCAGTCACTGTGTACATACATTACTGATCCTGAGTTACATCCTGTATTATACTCCAGAGCTGCACTCACTATTCTGCTGGTGCAGTCACTGTGTACATACATTACATTACTGATCCTGAGTTACATCCTGTATTATACTCCAGAGCTGCACTCACTATTCTGCTGGTGCAGTCACTGTGTACATACATTACATTACTGATCCTGAGTTACATCCTGTATTATACCCCAGAGCTGCACTAACTATTCTGCTGGTGCAGTCACTGTGTACATACATTACATTACTGATCCTGAGTTACATCCTGTATTATACTCCAGAGCTGCACTCACTATTCTGCTGGTGCAGTCACTGTGTACATACATTACTGATCCTGAGTTATATCCTGTATTATACTCCAGAGCTGCACTCACTATTCTGCTGGTGCAGTCACTGTGTGCATACATTACATTACTGATCCTGAGTTACATCCTGTATTATACCCCAGAGCTGCACTCACTATTCTGCTGGTGCAGTCACTGTGTACATACATTACATTACTGATCCCGAGTTACCTCCTGTATGATACTCCAGAGCTGCACTCACTATTCTGCTGGTGCAGTCACTGTGTACATACATTACATTACTGATCCCGAGTTACATCCTGTATTATACTCCAGAGCTGCGCTCACTATTCTGCTGGTGCAGTCACTGTGTGCATACATTACATTACTGATCCTGAGTTACATCCTGTATTATACCCCAGAGCTGCACTAACTATTCTGCTGGTGCAGTCACTATGTACATACATTACATTACTGATCCTGAGTTACCTCCTGTATTACACTCCAGAGCTGCACTCACTATTCTGCTGGTGCAGTCACTGTGTACATACATTACTGATCCTGAGTTACATCCTGTATTATACCCCAGAGCTGCACTCACTATTCTGCTGGTGCAGTCACTGTGTACATGCATTACATTACTGATCCTGAGTTACATCCTGTATTATACCCCAGAGCTGCACTCACTATTCTGCTGGTGCAGTCACTGTGTACATGCATTACATTACTGATCCTGAGTTACATCCTGTATTATACCACAGAGCTGCACTCACTATTCTGCTGGTGCAGTCACTGTGTACATACATTACTGATCCTGAGTTACATCCTGTATTATACTCCAGAGCTGCACTCACTATTTTGCTGGTGCAGTCACTGTGTACATACATTACATTACTGATCCTGAGTTACATCCTGTATTATACTCCAGAGCTGCACTCACTATTCTGCTGGTGCAGTCACTGTGTGCATACATTACATTACTGATCCTGAGTTACATCCTGTATTATACCCCAGAGCTGCACTCACTATACTGCTGGTGCAGTCACTGTGTACATACATTACTGATCCTGAGCTACATCCTGTATTATACTCCAGAGCTGCACTCACTATTCTGCTGGTGCAGTCACTGTGTACATACATTACTGATCCTGAGTTACATCCTGTATTATACTCCAGAGCTGCACTCACTATTCTGCTGGTGCAGTCACTGTGTACATACATTACCTTACTGATCCTGAGTTACATCCTGTATTATACTCCAGAGCTGCACTCACTATTCTGCTGGTGCAGTCACTGTGTACATACATTACATTACTGATCCTGAGTTATATCCTGTATTATACTCCAGAGCTGCACTCACTATTCTGCTGGTGCAGTCACTGTGTACATACATTACATTACTGATCCTGAGTTACATCCTGTATTATACCCCAGAGCTGCACTAACTATTCTGCTGGTGCAGTCACTGTGTACATACATTACATTACTGATCCTGAGTTACATCTTGTATTATACCCCAGAGCTGCACTCACTATTCTGCTGGTGCAGTCACTGTGTACATACATTACATTACTGATCCTGAGTTACATCCTGTATTATACCCCAGAGCTGCACTCACTATTCTGCTGGTGCAGTCACTGTGTACATACATTACATTACTGATCCTGAGTTACATCTTGTATTATACCCCAGAGCTGCACTCACTATTCTGCTGGTGCAGTCACTGTGTACATGCATTACATTACTGATCCTGAGTTACATCCTGTATTATACCACAGAGCTGCACTCACTATTCTGCTGGTGCAGTCACTGTGTACATACATTACATTACTGATCCTGAGTTACATCCTGTATTATACTCCAGAGCTGCACTCACTATTTTGCTGGTGCAGTCACTGTGTACATACATTACATTACTGATCCTGAGTTACATCCTGTATTATACCCCAGAGCTGCACTCACTATTCTGCTGGTGCAGTCACTGTGTACATACATTACTGATCCTGAGTTACATCCTGTATTATACTCCAGAGCTGCACTCACTATTCTGCTGGTGCAGTCACTGTGTACATACATTACATTACTGATCCTGAGTTACATCCTGTATTATACCCCAGAGCTGCACTCACTATTCTGCTGGTGCAGTCACTGTGTACATACATTACATTACTGATCCTGAGTTACATCTTGTATTATACCCCAGAGCTGCACTCACTATTCTGCTGGTGCAGTCACTGTGTACATGCATTACATTACTGATCCTGAGTTACATCCTGTATTATACCACAGAGCTGCACTCACTATTCTGCTGGTGCAGTCACTGTGTACATACATTACATTACTGATCCTGAGTTACATCCTGTATTATACTCCAGAGCTGCACTCACTATTTTGCTGGTGCAGTCACTGTGTACATACATTACATTACTGATCCTGAGTTACATCCTGTATTATACCCCAGAGCTGCACTCACTATTCTGCTGGTGCAGTCACTGTGTACATACATTACTGATCCTGAGTCACATCCTGTATTATACTCCAGAGCTGCACTCACTATTCTGCTGGTGCAGTCACTGTGTACATACATTACTGATCCTGAGTTACATCCTGTATTATACTCCAGAGCTGCACTCACTATTCTGCTGGTGCAGTCACTGTGTACATACATTACATTACTGATCCTGAGTTACATCCTGTATTATACCCCAGAGCTGCACTCACTATTCTGCTGGTGCAGTCACTGTGTACATACATTACTGATCCTGAGTTACATCCTGTATTATACTCCAGAGCTGCACTCACTATTCTGCTGGTGCAGTCACTGTGTACATACATTACACTACTGATCCTGAGTTACATCCTGTATTATACTCCAGAGCTGCACTCACTATTCTGCTGGTGCAGTCACTGTGTACATACATTACATTACTGATCCTGAGTTACATCCTGTATTATACCCCAGAGCTGCACTCACTATTCTGCTGGTGCAGTCACTGTGTACATACATTACACTACTGATCCTGAGTTACATCCTGTATTATACTCCAGAGCTGCACTCACTATTCTGCTGGTGCAGTCACTGTGTACATACATTACATTACTGATCCTGAGTTACATCCTGTATTATACCCCAGAGCTGCACTCACTATTCTGCTGGTGCAGTCACTGTGTACATACATTACTGATCCTGAGTTACATCCTGTATTATACCCCAGAGCTGCACTCACTATTCTGCTGGTGCAGTCACTGTGTACATACATTATATTACTGATCCTAAGTTACATCCTGCATTATACTCCAGAGCTGCACTCACTATTCTGCTGGTGCAGTCACCGTGTACATACATTACATTACTGATCCTGAGTTACATGCTGTATTATACCCCAGAGCTGCACTCACTATTCTGCTGGTGCATTCACTGTGTACATACATTACTGATCCTGAGTTATATCCTGTATTATACTCCAGAGCTGCACTCACTATTCTGCTGGTGCAGTCACTGTGTACATACATTACATTACTGATCCTAAGTTACATCCTGTATTATACTCCAGAGCTGCACTCACTATTCTGCTGGTGCAGTCACTCTGTACATACATTATATTACTGATCCTAAGTTACATCCTGTATTATACTCCAGAGCTGCACTCACTATTCTGCTGGTGCAGTCACTGTGTACATACATTATATTACTGATCCTAAGTTACATCCTGTATTATACTCCAGAGCTGCACTCACTATTCTGCTGGTGCAGTCACTGTGTACATACATTACTGATCCTGAGTTACATCCTGTATTATACCCCAGAGCTGCACTCACTATTCTGCTGGTGCAGTCACTGTGTACATACATTATATTACTGATCCTAAGTTACATCCTGTATTATACTCCAGAGCTGCACTCACTATTCTGCTGGTGCAGTCACTGTGTACATACATTACAGTACTGATCCTGAGTTACATCCTGTATTATACTCCAGAGCTGCACTCACTATTCTGCTGGTGCAGTCACTGTGTACATACATTATATTACTGATCCTGAGTTACATCCTGTATTATACCCCAGAGCTGCACTCACTATTCTGCTGGTGCAGTCACTGTGTACATACATTACATTACTGATCCTGAGTTACATCTTGTATTATACCCCAGAGCTGCACTCACTATTCTGCTGGTGCAGTCACTGTGTACATACATTACATTACTGATCCTGAGTTACATCCTGCATTATACCCCAGAGCTGCACTCACTATTCTGCTGGTTCAGTCACTGTGTACATACATTACATTACTGCTCCTGACTTACATACTGTATTATACCCCAGAGCTGCACTCACTATTCTGCTGGTGGAGTCACTGTGTACATACATTACATTACTGATCCTGAGTTACATCCTGTATTATACTCCAGAGCTGCACTCACTATTCTGCTGGTGCAGTCACTGTGTACATACATTACATTACTGATCCTGAGTTACATCCTGCATTATACCCCAGAGCTGCACTCACTATTCTGCTGGTGCAGTCACTGTGTACATACATTACTGATCCTGAGTTACATCCTGCATTATACCCCAGAGCTGCACTCACTATTCTGCTGGTTCAGTCACTGTGTACATACATTACATTACTGCTCCTGACTTACATACTGTATTATACCCCAGAGCTGCACTCACTATTCTGCTGGTGGAGTCACTGTGTACATACATTACATTACTGATCCTGAGTTACATCCTGTATTATACTCCAGAGCTGCACTCACTATTCTGCTGGTGCAGTAACTGTGTACATACATTACATTACTGATCCTGACTTACATACTGTATTATACCCCAGAGCTGCACTCACTATTCTGCTGGTGCAGTCACTGTGTACATACATTACATTACTGATCCTGAGTTACATCCTGCATTATACCCCAGAGCTGCACTCACTATTCTGCTGGTTCAGTCACTGTGTACATACATTACATTACTGCTCCTGACTTACATACTGTATTATACCCCAGAGCTGCACTCACTATTCTGCTGGTGGAGTCACTGTGTACATACATTACATTACTGATCCTGAGTTACCTCCTGTATTATACCCCAGAGCTGCACTCACTATTCTGCTGGTGCAGTCACTGTGTACATACATTACTGATCCTGAGTTACATCCTGTATTATACCCCAGAGCTGCACTCACTATTCTGCTGGTGCAGTCACTGTGTACATACATTACATTACTGATCCTGAGTTACATCCTGTATTATACCCCAGAGCTGCACTCACTATTCTGCTGGTGCAGTCACTGTGTACATACATTACATTACTGATCCTGAGTTACATCCTGTATTATACCCCAGAGCTGCACTCACTATTCTGCTGGTGCGGTCACTGTGTACATACATTACTGATCCTGAGTTACATCCTGTATTATACTCCAGAGCTGCACTCACTATTCTGCTGGTGCAGTCACTGTGTACATACATTACACTACTGATCCTGAGTTACATCCTGTATTATACCCCAGAGCTGCATTCACTATTCTGCTGGTGCAGTCACTGTGTACATACATTATATTACTGATCCTGAGTTACATCCTGTGTTATACTCCAGAGCTGCATTCACTATTCTGCTGGTGCGGTCACTGTGTACATACATTACATTACTGATCCTGAGTTACATCCTGTATTATACTCCAGAGCTGCACTCACTATTCTGCTGGGGCAGTCACTGTGTACATACATTACTGATCCTGAGTTACATCCTGTATTATACTCCAGAGCTGCACTCACTATTCTGCTGGTGCGGTCACTGTGTACATACATTACATTACTGATCCTGAGTTACATCCTGTATTGTACCCCAGAGCTGCACTCACTATTCTGCTGGTGCAGTCACTGTGTACATACATTACATTACTGATCCTGAGTTACATCCTGTATTATACCCCAGAGCTGCATTCACTATTCTGCTGGTGCAGTCACTGTGTACATACATTACATTACTGATCCTGAGTTACATCTTGTATTATACCCCAGAGCTGCATTCACTATTCTGCTGGTGCAGTCACTGTGTACATACATTACATTACTGATCCTGAGTTACATCCTGTGTTATACTCCAGAGCTGCACTCACTATTCTGCTGGTGCAGTCACTGTGTACATACATTACATTACTGATCCTGAGTTACATCCTGTGTTATACTCCAGAGCTGCACTCACTATTCTGCTGGTGCAGTCACTGTGTACATACATTACTGATCCTGAGTTACATCCTGTATTATACCCCAGAGCTGCACACACTATTCTGCTGGTGTAGTCACTGTGTACATACATTACATTACTGATCCTGAGTTACATCCTGTATTATACCCCAGAGCTGCACTCACTATTCTGCTGGTGCAGTCACTGTGTACATACATTACTGATCCTGAGTTACATCCTGTATTATACCCCAGAGCTGCACTTACTATTCTGCTGGTGCAGTCACTGTGTACATACATCACATTACTGATCCTGAGTTGCATCCTGTATTATACCCCAGAGCTGCACTCACTATTCTGCTGGTGCAGTCACTGTGTACATACATTACATTACTGATCCTGAGTTACCTCCTGTATTATACTCCAGAGCTGCACTCACTATTCTGCTGGTGCAGTCACTGTGTACATACATTACTGATCCGGAGTTACATCCTGTATTATACCCCAGAGCTGCACTCATTATTCTGCTGGTGCAGTCACTGTGTACATACATTACATTACTGATCCTGAGTTACATCCTGTGTTATACTCCAGAGCTGCACTCACTATTCTGCTGGTGCAGTCACTGTGTGCATGCATTACATTACTGATCCTGAGTTACATCCTGTATTACACTCCAGAGCTGCACTCACTATTCTGCTGCTGCAGTCACTGTGTACATACATTACATTACTGATCCTGAGTTACATCCTGTGTTATACTCCAGAGCTGCACTCACTATTCTGCTGGTGCAGTCACTATGTACATACATTACATTACTGATCCTGAGTTACCTCCTGTATTACACTCCAGAGCTGCACTCACTATTCTGCTGCTGCAGTCACTGTGTACATACATTACTGATCCTGAGTTACATCCTGTATTATACCCCAGAGCTGCACTCACTATTCTGCTGGTGCAGTCACTGTGTACATGCATTACATTACTGATCCTGAGTTACATCCTGTATTATACCACAAAGCTGCACTCACTATTCTGCTGGTGCAGTCACTGTGTACATACATTACTGATCCTGAGTTACATCCTGTATTATACCCCAGAGCTGCACTCACTATTCTGCTGGTGCAGTCACTGTGTACATACATTACATTACTGATCCTGAGTTACATCCTGTATTATACTCCAGAGCTGCACTCACTATTCTGCTGGTGCAGTCACTGTGTACATACATTACATTACTGATCCTGAGTTACATCTTGTATTATACCCCAGAGCTGCACTCACTATTCTGCTGGTGCAGTCACTGTGTACATACATTACATTACTGATCCTGAGTTACATCCTGTATTATACCCCAGAGCTGCACTCACTATTCTGCTGGTGCAGTCACTGTGTACATACATTACATTACTGATCCTGAGTTACATCTTGTATTATACCCCAGAGCTGCACTCACTATTCTGCTGGTGCAGTCACTGTGTACATGCATTACATTACTGATCCTGAGTTACATCCTGTATTATACCACAGAGCTGCACTCACTATTCTGCTGGTGCAGTCACTGTGTACATACATTACATTACTGATCCTGAGTTACATCCTGTATTATACTCCAGAGCTGCACTCACTATTTTGCTGGTGCAGTCACTGTGTACATACATTACATTACTGATCCTGAGTTACATCCTGTATTATACCCCAGAGCTGCACTCACTATTCTGCTGGTGCAGTCACTGTGTACATACATTACTGATCCTGAGTTACATCCTGTATTATACTCCAGAGCTGCACTCACTATTCTGCTGGTGCAGTCACTGTGTACATACATTACATTACTGATCCTGAGTTACATCCTGTATTATACCCCAGAGCTGCACTCACTATTCTGCTGGTGCAGTCACTGTGTACATACATTACATTACTGATCCTGAGTTACATCTTGTATTATACCCCAGAGCTGCACTCACTATTCTGCTGGTGCAGTCACTGTGTACATGCATTACATTACTGATCCTGAGTTACATCCTGTATTATACCACAGAGCTGCACTCACTATTCTGCTGGTGCAGTCACTGTGTACATACATTACATTACTGATCCTGAGTTACATCCTGTATTATACTCCAGAGCTGCACTCACTATTTTGCTGGTGCAGTCACTGTGTACATACATTACATTACTGATCCTGAGTTACATCCTGTATTATACCCCAGAGCTGCACTCACTATTCTGCTGGTGCAGTCACTGTGTACATACATTACTGATCCTGAGTCACATCCTGTATTATACTCCAGAGCTGCACTCACTATTCTGCTGGTGCAGTCACTGTGTACATACATTACTGATCCTGAGTTACATCCTGTATTAAACTCCAGAGCTGCACTCACTATTCTGCTGGTGCAGTCACTGTGTACATACATTACATTACTGATCCTGAGTTACATCCTGTATTATACCCCAGAGCTGCACTCACTATTCTGCTGGTGCAGTCACTGTGTACATACATTACTGATCCTGAGTTACATCCTGTATTATACTCCAGAGCTGCACTCACTATTCTGCTGGTGCAGTCACTGTGTACATACATTACACTACTGATCCTGAGTTACATCCTGTATTATACTCCAGAGCTGCACTCACTATTCTGCTGGTGCAGTCACTGTGTACATACATTACATTACTGATCCTGAGTTACATCCTGTATTATACCCCAGAGCTGCACTCACTATTCTGCTGGTGCAGTCACTGTGTACATACATTACACTACTGATCCTGAGTTACATCCTGTATTATACTCCAGAGCTGCACTCACTATTCTGCTGGTGCAGTCACTGTGTACATACATTACATTACTGATCCTGAGTTACATCCTGTATTATACCCCAGAGCTGCACTCACTATTCTGCTGGTGCAGTCACTGTGTACATACATTACTGATCCTGAGTTACATCCTGTATTATACCCCAGAGCTGCACTCACTATTCTGCTGGTGCAGTCACTGTGTACATACATTATATTACTGATCCTAAGTTACATCCTGCATTATACTCCAGAGCTGCACTCACTATTCTGCTGGTGCAGTCACCGTGTACATACATTACATTACTGATCCTGAGTTACATGCTGTATTATACCCCAGAGCTGCACTCACTATTCTGCTGGTGCATTCACTGTGTACATACATTACTGATCCTGAGTTATATCCTGTATTATACTCCAGAGCTGCACTCACTATTCTGCTGGTGCAGTCACTGTGTACATACATTACATTACTGATCCTAAGTTACATCCTGTATTATACTCCAGAGCTGCACTCACTATTCTGCTGGTGCAGTCACTCTGTACATACATTATATTACTGATCCTAAGTTACATCCTGTATTATACTCCAGAGCTGCACTCACTATTCTGCTGGTGCAGTCACTGTGTACATACATTATATTACTGATCCTAAGTTACATCCTGTATTATACTCCAGAGCTGCACTCACTATTCTGCTGGTGCAGTCACTGTGTACATACATTACTGATCCTGAGTTACATCCTGTATTATACCCCAGAGCTGCACTCACTATTCTGCTGGTGCAGTCACTGTGTACATACATTATATTACTGATCCTAAGTTACATCCTGTATTATACTCCAGAGCTGCACTCACTATTCTGCTGGTGCAGTCACTGTGTACATACATTACAGTACTGATCCTGAGTTACATCCTGTATTATACTCCAGAGCTGCACTCACTATTCTGCTGGTGCAGTCACTGTGTACATACATTATATTACTGATCCTGAGTTACATCCTGTATTATACTCCAGAGCTGCACTCACTATTCTGCTGGTGCAGTCACTGTGTACATACATTATATTACTGATCCTGAGTTACATCCTGTATTATACCCCAGAGCTGCACTCACTATTCTGCTGGTGCAGTCACTGTGTACATACATTACATTACTGATCCTGAGTTACATCTTGTATTATACCCCAGAGCTGCACTCACTATTCTGCTGGTGCAGTCACTGTGTACATACATTACATTACTGATCCTGAGTTACATCCTGCATTATACCCCAGAGCTGCACTCACTATTCTGCTGGTTCAGTCACTGTGTACATACATTACATTACTGCTCCTGACTTACATACTGTATTATACCCCAGAGCTGCACTCACTATTCTGCTGGTGGAGTCACTGTGTACATACATTACATTACTGATCCTGAGTTACATCCTGTATTATACTCCAGAGCTGCACTCACTATTCTGCTGGTGCAGTCACTGTGTACATACATTACATTACTGATCCTGAGTTACATCCTGCATTATACCCCAGAGCTGCACTCACTATTCTGCTGGTGCAGTCACTGTGTACATACATTACTGATCCTGAGTTACATCCTGCATTATACCCCAGAGCTGCACTCACTATTCTGCTGGTTCAGTCACTGTGTACATACATTACATTACTGCTCCTGACTTACATACTGTATTATACCCCAGAGCTGCACTCACTATTCTGCTGGTGGAGTCACTGTGTACATACATTACATTACTGATCCTGAGTTACATCCTGTATTATACTCCAGAGCTGCACTCACTATTCTGCTGGTGCAGTAACTGTGTACATACATTACATTACTGATCCTGACTTACATACTGTATTATACCCCAGAGCTGCACTCACTATTCTGCTGGTGCAGTCACTGTGTACATACATTACATTACTGATCCTGAGTTACATCCTGCATTATACCCCAGAGCTGCACTCACTATTCTGCTGGTTCAGTCACTGTGTACATACATTACATTACTGCTCCTGACTTACATACTGTATTATACCCCAGAGCTGCACTCACTATTCTGCTGGTGGAGTCACTGTGTACATACATTACATTACTGATCCTGAGTTACCTCCTGTATTATACCCCAGAGCTGCACTCACTATTCTGCTGGTGCAGTCACTGTGTACATACATTACTGATCCTGAGTTACATCCTGTATTATACCCCAGAGCTGCACTCACTATTCTGCTGGTGCAGTCACTGTGTACATACATTACATTACTGATCCTGAGTTACATCCTGTATTATACCCCAGAGCTGCACTCACTATTCTGCTGGTGCAGTCACTGTGTACATACATTACATTACTGATCCTGAGTTACATCCTGTATTATACCCCAGAGCTGCACTCACTATTCTGCTGGTGCGGTCACTGTGTACATACATTACTGATCCTGAGTTACATCCTGTATTATACTCCAGAGCTGCACTCACTATTCTGCTGGTGCAGTCACTGTGTACATACATTACACTACTGATCCTGAGTTACATCCTGTATTATACCCCAGAGCTGCATTCACTATTCTGCTGGTGCAGTCACTGTGTACATACATTATATTACTGATCCTGAGTTACATCCTGTGTTATACTCCAGAGCTGCATTCACTATTCTGCTGGTGCGGTCACTGTGTACATACATTACATTACTGATCCTGAGTTACATCCTGTATTATACTCCAGAGCTGCACTCACTATTCTGCTGGTGCGGTCACTGTGTACATACATTACATTACTGATCCTGAGTTACATCCTGTATTGTACCCCAGAGCTGCACTCACTATTCTGCTGGTGCAGTCACTGTGTACATACATTACATTACTGATCCTGAGTTACATCCTGTATTATACCCCAGAGCTGCATTCACTATTCTGCTGGTGCAGTCACTGTGTACATACATTACATTACTGATCCTGAGTTACATCTTGTATTATACCCCAGAGCTGCATTCACTATTCTGCTGGTGCAGTCACTGTGTACATACATTACATTACTGATCCTGAGTTACATCCTGTGTTATACTCCAGAGCTGCACTCACTATTCTGCTGGTGCAGTCACTGTGTACATACATTACATTACTGATCCTGAGTTACATCCTGTATTATACCCCAGAGCTGCATTCACTATTCTGCTGGTGCAGTCACTGTGTACATACATTACATTACTGATCCTGAGTTACATCCTGTATTGTACCCCAGAGCTGCACTCACTATTCTGCTGGTGCAGTCACTGTGTACATACATTACATTACTGATCCTGAGTTACATCCTGTATTATACCCCAGAGCTGCACTCACTATTCTGCTGGTGCAGTCACTGTGTACATACATTACATTACTGATCCTGAGTTACATCTTGTATTATACCCCAGAGCTGCACTCACTATTCTGCTGGTGCAGTCACTGTGTACATACATTACATTACTGATCCCGAGTTACCTCCTGTATTATACTCCAGAGCTGCACTCACTATTCTGCTGGTGCAGTCACTGTGTACATACATTACATTACTGATCCTGAGTTACATCCTGTGTTATACCCCAGAGCTGCACTCACTATTCTGCTGGTCGCCGGGTTATGGGATATTTTGGGACTGCCTGTCCCCCTTATATCCTAACCCTGGTCAGGCCAGAATGGCTGATAACAGGGAGCACTAGCTGACATTCACCTCACAGCTGTGCTGTCTCTGTGCCACTGTCGGAACTGTACACACAACTCGGTATTTGGAGCTTCTGAGGAACCACAAGTCCCAGCAGACCCGCAGGAGCCTCCCTGCCCCCTGCACTCACCTCACAACATCCCCAAACTGATCCCAGCAGGAGAAAGTCACACAGAAGACGAACATGTGACCTGGAAGTTGTACACAGAGCATGCTGGGAGGTGTAGTCAGGAAATCTACCACAACCTGAGCAGTACTACATTTCCCAGCATGCCAAGGGGCGGGCGCCGCAGGGGGACAGTGGCTGCTGAGGGACAAACTTGTCCTACGTGCGAAGGAGACAGTGTAAGTATTCGACACTTTCCCTGCAGCACAGGAGCGGGGTCCGCACAGTGCACTCATCCTTCCCGCCTGTGTCCCTACACGTCTAGGAAGCCCCGCCCTTCTCTGTCACGTGACCGCCACTAGCTTTATGAGCTATGCTATTTTCAGGTTATTTTTGTACTTTGAACATTTTTACAATCAGTTTCTTTTACTTTTGTTGCCTTTTTACTATTTTGACTACAATTTGAAGAAATATATGTCAGGGTATAGCGGCCATCAGATGGCAGCACTGCGACTGTGTCCGCTCTTACTCTGTTGCTATGGTGACTGATAGGAACCCTTCTCTCCCGGAACCTCCTGCGCGGCTTGTGTTTCCTCGTGAGTCATTTGCTGGTTTACTGATGACGAAGGAGGAGAGAGCCGGTGAGTGACAGCGGGGTCTCGGGGAGAGGAGACATACTGAGTCCATGGAGGAGGGCTGGGGGTGTAGTGCTCCTGTCCTAGGAGAAGACTGTCCTGGTGTGTCCTGAAAATGCCTTCCCCTCTGTAGCTGTGCTGAGCAGTGTCCAAAAGTACCCCCCTTACAATGGTGCTGGCCCGGGCTGCCCCCACTACAACTGTGCGGACTGAGGCTGCCCCCGCTAGGACATTGCCGTCCGGGGCTGCCCCCCACTAGAAAAGTAACGTCTGAGGCTGCCCCTCTATGACTGTCCGTCTGAGGCTGCCACCGCTACAACGTCGCCGTCCGGTTATTCCCCTCACTACTTTGTTGTCGTCCGGGGCTTCCCTCCCTCTGGGACGTCGCCGTCCGGGGCTTCCCTCCCTCTGGGGCGTCGCCGTCCGGGGCTTCCCTCCCTCTGGGGCGTCGCCGTCCGGGGCTTCCCTCCCTCTGGGACGTTGCCGTCCGGGGCTTCCCTCCCGCTGGGACGTTGCCGTCCGGGGCTTCCCTCCCGCTGGGACGTCGCCGTCCGGGGCTTCCCTCCCTCTGGGGCGTCGCCGTCCGGGGCTTCCCTCCCTCTGGGACGTCGCCGTCCGGGGCTTCCCTCCCTCTGGGACGTCGCCGTCCGGGGCTTCCCTCCCTCTGGGACGTCGCCGTCCGGGGCTTCCCTCCCTCTGGGACGTCGCCGTCCGGGGCTTCCCTCCCGCTGGGACGTCGCCGTCCGGGGCTTCCCTCCCTCTGGGACGTCGCCGTCCGGGGCTTCCCTCCCTCTGGGACGTTGCCGTCCGGGGCTTCCCTCCCTCTGGGACGTCGCCGTCCGGGGCTTCCCTCCCTCTGGGACGTTGCCGTCCGGGGCTTCCCTCCCGCTGGGACGTTGCCGTCCGGGGCTTCCCTCCCTCTGAGGCGTTGCCGTCCGGGGCTTCCCTCCCTCTGGGACGTCGCCGTCCGGGGCTTCCCTCCCGCTGGGACGTCGCCGTCCGGGGCTTCCCTCCCTCTGGGGCGTCGCCGTCCGGGGCTTCCCTCCCTCTGGGGCGTCGCCGTCCGGGGCTTCCCTCCCTCTGGGGCGTCGCCGTCCGGGGCTTCCCTCCCTCTGGGGCGTCGCCGTCCGGGGCTTCCCTCCCTCTGGGGCGTCGCCGTCCGGGGCTTTCCTCCCTCTGGGACGTTGCCGTCCGGGGCTTCCCTCCCGCTGGGACGTTGCCGTCCGGGGCTTCCCTCCCGCTGGGACGTTGCCGTCCGGGGCTTCCCTCCCTCTGGGACGTTGCCGTCCGGGGCTTCCCTCCCTCTGGGACGTTGCCGTCCGGGGCTTCCCTCCCGCTGGGACGTTGCCGTCGGGGGCTTCCCTCCCTCTGGGACGTTGCCGTCCGGGGCTTCCCTCCCGCTGGGACGTTGCCGTCCGGGGCTTCCCTCCCGCTGGGACGTTGCCGTCCGGGGCTTCCCTCCCGCTGGGACGTTGCCGTCCGGGGCTTCCCTCCCGCTGGGACGTTGCCGTCCGGGGCTTCCCTCCCGCTGGGACGTTGCCGTCCGGGGCTTCCCTCCCGCTGGGACGTTGCCGTCTGGGGCTTCCCTCCCGGTAGGACGTCGCCGTCTGGGGCTTCCCTCCCGCTGGGGCGTCCCCGTCTGGGGCTTCCCTCCCGCTGGGGCGTCCCCGTCTGGGGCTTCCCTCCCTCTGGGACGTTGCTGTCTGGGGCTTCCCTCCCTCTGGGACGTTGCTGTCTGGGGCTTCCCTCCCGGTAGGACGTTGCCGTCTGGGGCTTCCCTCCCGCTGGGGCGTCCCTGTCTGGGGCTTCCCTCCCTCTGGGACGTCGCCGTCTGGGGCTTCCCTCCCTCTGGGACGTTGCCGTCCGGGGCTTCCCTCCCTCTGGGACGTTGCCGTCCGGGGCTTCCCTCCCTCTGGGACGTTGCCGTCCGGGGCTTCCCTCCCTCTGGGACGTTGCCGTCCGGGGCTTCCCTCCCTCTGGGACGTTGCCGTCCGGGGCTTCCCTCCCTCTGGGACGTTGCCGTCCGGGGCTTCCCTCCCGCTGGGACGTTGCCGTCCGGGGCTTCCCTCCCTCTGGGACGTTGCTGTCTGGGGCTTCCCTCCCGGTAGGACGTTGCCGTCTGGGGCTTCCCTCCCGCTGGGGCGTCCCCGTCCGGGGCTTCCCTCCCTCTGGGACGTCGCCGTCCGGGGCTTCCCTCCCTCTGGGACGTTGCTGTCTGGGGCTTCCCTCCCGGTAGGACGTTGCCGTCTGGGGCTTCCCTCCCGCTGGGGCGTCACTGTCTGGGGCTTCCCTCCCTCTGGGACGTCGCCATCCGGGGCTTCCCTCCCTCTGGGACGTTGCCGTCCGGGGCTTCCCTCCCGGTAGGACGTCGCCGTCCGGGGCTTCCCTCTCGCTGGGGCGTCACCGTCTGGGGCTTCCCTCCCTCTGGGACGTCGCCGTCCGGGGCTTCCCTCCCTCTGGGACGTTGCTGTCTGGGGCTTCCCTCCCGGTAGGACGTTGCCGTCTGGGGCTTCCCTCCCGCTGGGGCGTCCCCGTCTGGGGCTTCCCTCCCTCTGGGACGTCGCCGTCCGGGGCTTCCCTCCCGCTGGGACGTTGCTGTCTGGGGCTTCCCTCCCGGTAGGACGTTGCCGTCCGGGGCTTCCCTCCCTCTGGGACGTCGCCGTCCGGGGCTTCCCTCCCTCTGAGGCGTCGCCGTCCGGGGCTTCCCTCCCGGTAGGACGTTGCCGTCTGGGGCTTCCTTCCACTATTACGGTGTTTTCCGGGGCTTCCCTCTGCTATGAAGGTAGCCCCCCCTCCGCCATGGTGTCGGTGCAGGGCTCTCCCCTGTACAACGATGGCGGCCCCGCATCCCGCTTCCTCGGTAACGGCCACCGTACTAATATTGTTTTCAGGATCTCTGTTTGCTGTCAGCGAATGACGATTTTGGAAAGAGCGAGAAATCAGGAAGCCGATACCATTTACTGAAGCAGAAAACTCCGGGCAGAAGGATCCGTCCCTGCACTAACCCATCATGTCTGACTCCGGGCACAGCCAGCCCAGCATGTACGTCCCCGGGCGCAGCAGGAGACGTCGCTGGATGGACCAAGGCCCTCCGGGGAACCTCAACCTGTCTGAGCCCGGCCGGGAGCGAGACCCCATGCTGCGGGATCGGGAGCAGGACAAATGGGTGAGTGCAGAGCCGGGGTCACAGGGTGCCGGCCATTGGACTGACCCCTACTGGCAGCATGCGGTATTACATAATTGTGACAAGCCTGTTACAGCTTTCCCGGGGTCCTGACAAGCAGCCCTCCAAAACTGTAGCGAGATTTAGCGTTAAATCAATGTTTCTTTATCAGAGTCTGTTACTTTCAGGATGGAAATGATGACAACTCTGCCTACACCATGCAGAAGACCCCCATCATCCTGGCTAAGCCCGCTGCTGAGCGTGTGAGTGGTTGCCTTGTGCCGTTCCTCTGTTATTCCTCCTGGTGCTTTGTTATTCATTTAATTTTTTTTCTCGTTCTTTTAGCCAAAAACTGCCGTGTCCGCTCCCCCAGTGCTGGAGAAGCCCATCGTACTTATGAAGGCCAGAGAAGAGGGAAAGCCGGCGGCAGAGGGCGCCAGCCTGACGCCCACCGCTGCCACCACCGCTAAGGTAGAGAAGGAAGGGCAGCGCCCCACACAGCCCGTCTACCAGATCCAGAACAGGGGCATGGCGGCTGCAGCGGCGAACGCCGGCGGTAACGTGGACCGTAAGTGCTGGGTCATGTAGTTCTCCACCTCCGCTTATTGTGCAGCCGCCTCACAAGTTCTCCTTCTCTCCCGTCCTCGCAGCAGTGGTCGGGCAGGCGAAGCTTCTCCCTCCTCAGAAGATGAAGCACAGCATCAAGCTGGTCGACGAATACATGAACTGGTGCGACAGCGCCATCGAGGTGCGGCTACGCCTCATTTTGGGGTTATGTATTATTATTTTTTTTTTACATGACTTCTCTATGGGGCCCATGCATTGCTCTTTATCGCCAGCACAATGTGGTGACTGGTTCCCGGGGGCCGTATTAGAGCCTCAGTCATGTGACCAGTGCTTTAATGGCAGCAATGTTCTGCTCCAATGACCTCCGATCCCGACCATAAGACCCTTAAAGGGGTCTCCCCAGTCTTATTGGGTCAGTAGTTTTCCCAGGGGACTCAATCAGATTCAGATATTTGCTGACCGTTTCGCCCCTTTCCGGCTGGCATGTACCCAGCAGTATATTCATGCTCTGTGCGTTTTTTTTTTTTTTTGCAGTTCTTGCTGGATCAGACGGACGTCCTGGTCGTCGGCATCCTCGGCTCGCAGGGCACCGGCAAGTCCACCATGATGTCTCTTCTGTCCGCCAACTCTCCAGATGACGACCAGAGGTGAGGACCCCCCATATGCTAATGGTCGTCTACATGTGAAATCCATAGTCGAGCCGCTGAAGGATCAAGACAGGAAACATGTCTAATTGTTGATCTTTATTTTAACCCCTTCACAATATGGCCAATTTCCGTTTCTGCGTTTCCGTTTTTTTTTTTTTTTTTTTTTCTTCCTCTTATTTTTTGGCTGTTGTAGCGGTGTGGAGGCTTCTTTCTTGAGGGATGATACCAGATTTTTATTAATAGTATTTTGGAATATGGGTGACTTTTTTTGATCACTTTGGGAGGGAAAGGAAAGTCGGCTCGCCACGTTCAGAGCCCCCTATAGATGATCGCACTGAGCCGTCCTAGTCTGGAACGTGAACACCAAATGCCAAAAAAGAAGAGATTTTACTCCAGTAAAGTTAAAAAAATTCACATTTATTGATCGAATATTACAAACCCCTTTGTAAGAGGCGTATAGAATGGCTGATGTGTCTATTCCCATGGAAATAGCTGGGGGAGAGGATGGTATTTAACGTAGGCGGCTTTTTCACCACAAATCTGACTTCCAATTTGTTTAGGACTTATGCAAGTTTTGATTTTAGTATTGGCAGGTATTTTTTTTTAGTAGATTTATTAGTAAAAAAAAAAATCAGAAGTCAAAGCGAAAAAGGCGCCTGCGTTAGGTACCATCCTCTCCCCCGGCTATTTCCAAGGGAATAAACACATCGTCCATTCTACATGGCTCTGACAAGGGGGTTCATACACCATGTAAGGGTAAGTTCACACTGGGCGGTTTAAGAAGCTGCAGTAAAAAAGCACGTTCGCCTTGTGTGTGTTTTTTATTCTATTTTATTTTTTGCTGCGGTTTTGGCACATTAGATTTACCTCTTTTGCATGCTGATAAAATTAATATATATTTATTGGGTAAAGGGGCTTGATTTGAATTTTTTTTTTTTTCTGATTTTTGTGACCCCCTTTAAGGGACTTGAAGCTGCCCTCATCAGATTGCTTGTGCTCTATATGGAGGTGCTTTATAGCATCACAGTCTCCTTTTAAAGCCCAACCACAGGCAGGGTTTCAAAGAATAATAATAATAATTTTTATTTCTATGGCGCCAACATATTTTGCAGAAGAAGCTCGGTAATGACAGTCACGGGGGTCATCCGCTGACCCCTCCCCCAACTGTCATCTTACCTCCTCTCACTTTATGGACGGAGTTAATGATGCACGTCGGTGCCTGTTAAATGCTGCTGTCAGAAATTGACAGTGGCATTTAACAGGTTAAATAAATTTGGGCAAAACCTCTGGCTGCCCTCGTTAGCGGCAGGTCCCGGCTGTCGCGTATGGGGCGTGTTCCCGCTTCATACACCACAACGACGGCACTGCTATTCCTAACTGATCAGCCGCAGCCTTTACTATTTTTGCAAGAGCCGATGTCAGCAGAATATTGATCAGCTGCAACCGATCATTGGCTGCAGCGGTCATGTTTTTTTTTTTTTTTAACTCTATATATGACACTTCATTAATTAACTACTTCCGAACCGCTCATAGGCTATAAACGTCCGGCGGTCCGTGCTCTATTCCCCATTAGCCTTACTACACAGTATAGAGTAGGAGCGGGGAGACGGCTGTCAGACACGGCCCGGCTACGCACAGAGAAGGCAGAGACGGCTAATCACCATCTCTGCCCTCCCAAGGACAGAACAAGCTGTCTGTGTGCAGTAATCGGGAGGGCCGACAGCGCGCTCGCCTCCCATCCCAGTGGTATATTTAGTCCCCCCTTGGTGTCTTGAACCTGCCATGGTTTGTTTCCTGCAGCGTGTACTGCGCTCTGCAATACTTCAATGTACAATCTCCTATGAGGTCTAACCGTGGGTTGCGGGGGGCCTTCTTCAGGAGCCCCCAACTGCAATGGTAACCCATCAGTACCCCACAATTGTGACCACCCTTCCCCAACCCACTCACATAGGGCACACAGACACCATTTTGAAGACTATATTGCAGGCCGGACAACCCCTTTAATGCTGACAAACTCCACGTAACCCCTTCCTCTCTCTATGGTGGTCTCCAGGTCCTACGTCTTCAGGATGCAAAGCCAAGAGGTGAGAGAGCGAGCCGGGAACCAGACCAGCGGCATTGATTTCTTCATCAGTCAGGAGAGGATCATCTTCCTGGACACTCAGGTAAGCGACGGACGGAGCAGAGGCAAAGTCGTCCATTTTGCAATCAACTAATAATATATATATATTTTTTTTTCCAGCCCATGTTGAGTCCGGCCATACTGGACCACCTGATCAATAATGACCGGAAGCTTCCCCCAGAATACAATCTGCCCCACACGTACGTGGAGATGCAGGTGAGGGCAACTTCCAACCAGCACATGTCGTAATAGCACCAGTTTTGCAGAACCTGTGCGTATAAATTATGGCCACCAGATGGCGCATGTACTTACTACAGAATCAACATGCGCCATCTTGTGGACATAAGCTGTAATTACACATGTGCAAGTTCTACAAAGCTGAATTTTTCCCCCCAAAGTTGAGCATTTGTTGGTAAAAAAAAAAAACAATTAAAAGTTTCACTCCATGGTAAATTCTTTTTTTCTTCTTTCAGTCTTTGCAAATAGCCGCCTTCCTGTTCACGGTGTGTCACGTAGTCATCGTTGTCCAGGACTGGTTCACCGACTTTAATTTATACAGGTAAGAATTTAAAGGGGTCCAGTCATACACCACAATACGGGGGGTAATAAATGTATTATCGCTGGGGGACTCCTCCTGTCACAAGTCTTGCATGCACCACCGCTCCATTCATTGTCTATAGGACTGATGGAAATCGCTGGGTGCAGTACATGACAGTGAATCTATCAGTTCTTTCCATCTTCTGAGATCTCAGGCATGTGGTGGATGCACGGTGATCGGATCGGTACAAGACGTAAAAAACGAGCCCGTGACCTGGACTGATTCTTTTTTTTTTTTTTATTCTCAAAATTAAGCAATAACATTTTTTTGTTATATCTGGTTATTTAGGTTTTTGCAGACGGCCGAGATGTTAAAACCGTCCACCCCGTCCCCCAGCCACGAATCGAGCGGATCATCCGGAGGTGATGACGGCATTGAGTATTACCCGCACATAGGTAAGTCCTCGTGTCTGGAGACATCGCCGGCTTTTGGTTGTTTAACTTTTGTCTCTTTATTAATGGCCAGACCTGAAAGATCCTTAGTAGCCGGCGTTTCCCATAATAGCGTCCATGAAGTTGGGGAGGTGAATAAACCACCAGACCGACAAGCAAAAGCCGCATAATCCTGAACCAATAGGAAATCAATTATTATCCTTTTACCTGATTTCTATTTAACATTTATGTTTTTTTTAGTGTTTCTACAGAATAAAGCCAAAAGAGAAGATTTCTGTCCCCGATCCTTGAAGCAGATGAACCTGGTGGTCGACAAGCTGATGTTTCACTCACAGCTTCACTACAAAGGTAACGGACGCCATAGACTGATACCAGAGACGGCGGACGTAGTCCTGAACCTAGCGCTGAGGCCGGAGAATGAGAATATGGAGAAAATAAATATTGTCCTGCCCTCCTGGCCGGACACATGGAGAACCAGAGCTCATCTGTAGAGGCGACTGTGAGCAATGAATCCCCCGCGGCTCCCGCAGTCCAGTGCAGTGAGGGGCAGACGTGGCACCCGGGCCGTGTCTGCAGGGTGATGTGTGCCTAATGTCACCCTTCCTATAATTGCTCTCTTCTCTTTAAGGCACTGTCTCCATGTTGGACTGCAACATTTTCCCTGGATTATCCTATGATTTCCTGGAATCGAAGGTGAATTTATTTTTAATACCAACCATGGAGAATGATACTGATGAGACAGTGTCCAAATCAGGTACGTCACCGCCCACTCCCAGATATCTATCACAATATTCTTGGTGTCTCATGCTCTTTCTCACGCTGTCACTTTCACTCCCTTTAGTGATGAGCGAATATACTCGTTGCTTGGGGTTTATGGTATTTCTTGGGGTTGCTTGGTATTTATTTATGATTGCTCAGAGATTTAGTTTTCATCCCGGCAGCTGAATGATTTACAGCTACTAGCCTGCTTGATTGCATGTGGGGATTCCCTAGCAACCAGGCAACCCCCACATGTACTCAGCCTGGCTAATAGCTGTAAATCATTCAGCTGTGGCGATGAAAACGAAATCTCCGAACACTAACAAATACTCGGAGGTCACCCGAGCGTGCTCTAGAAACCCCGAGCAACGAGTATACTCGCTCATCACTAGCTGCCTTTCATTTTCTCTCAGTAGCTCCCTCTCTCCCTCACCTTCTCTGTTCAGGTGCGCCCGTTTTCCCTCTCTTCCCTTCTCTCTTGTGTTGCTCGCCTTTTCCCTCTCTTCCCCCTCAATCGCCTTTTCACCTTCACTCGCCTTTCCCCCCTCGCTCGACTTTTCCATCCCTTCCCCCTCAATTGCCTTTTCACCGTCCCTCGCCTTTTCCCTCTCTTCCCCCTCGCTCGCCTTTTCCCTCTCTTTCCTCCTCCCCCCCCCCCTCGCTCGCCTTTTCCCTCTCTTCCCCTCGCTAGCCTTTTCCCTCTCTTCCCCCCTCGCTAGCCTTTTCCCTCTCTTCCCCCCTCGCTCGCCTTTTCCCTCTCTTCCCCCCTCGCTCGCCTTTTCCCTCTCTTCTCCCCCTTGCTCGCCTTTTCCCTCTCTTCTCCCCCTTGCTCGCCTTTTCCCTCTCTTCTCCCCCTCGCTCGCCTTTTCCCTCTCTTCTCCCCCTCGCTTGCCTTTTCCCTCTTTTTCCCCCTCGCTCGCCTATTCCCTCTCTTTCCCCCTCGCTCACCTTTCCCTCTCTTTCCCCCTCGCTCACCTTTTCCCTCTCTTTCCCCCTCGCTCGCCTTTTCCCTCTCTTTCCCCCTCGCTCGCCTTTTCCCTTCTTCCCTCCTCGCTCGCCTTTTCCCTCTCTTCCCCCTCGCTCGCCTTCCATTCTCCAGGCGGTGCCGTCACCTTTCCTCTCACAGCACTCTTGGGTTCTCTCTGCCTCACACACTCCATCACACTGTCTTTCGCTCTTAGCAACCTCACACTCGTCTTCATTTTCTCTCTATTCCCTTTTCTCCCTCTATTTCTTGTCTCCCCTTTCGTTCCCTTTCTCTCTTCTGTCATTTTCTCCCCTTCCTTTCTCTGGTGTTGGCTTAGTCACTCATTTTGTGTGTTTAGTTACTAAAACTTTATGTATATTTGTGTTTGTTTTTTTTCCAGGGTCAGGAGGAAATGCTGCTCCTCCTCTGCTCCTGCCGGGTTACAAGGGGCACCCCAGCTTCCACACCATGATCAGTAAGCTCCGCAGCCAGATGATGTCCATGTCCCGCCCGCAGCTGTCACACACTATCCTGACCGAAAAGAACTGGTAAGGAGCCCGCTGAGCAGCAGTCGCGCCCCCCTAGAGGCCGTGCAGGGACATGTCACATATCTCGGGCTTACTTTCTTAGTATTACTGCCCATGAGCGCTGTCACTACAGGTGAAACTCAACAGGATTTTTTGTATCTTTCTTAGTTTTAAAATATTTTTCCATTTTTAGGTTTCACTACGCCGCTCGTATCTGGGACGGGGTGAAGAAGTCATCGGCTCTTTCTGAGTACAGCAGATTACTGGGCTAGGAAAGACTGGCGGAGCCTCGGTGGGTGCGGACTTTGTGCGCTCTGCTTGATAGACAGGACCCAACTCCAGAAGTCACAACGTGAGGAGTCCGGGATACGGATTCCTACCAGCAGGACACGATTTGGAGGACTCTGAAGTTACGGCCGTCGATCGAGGCAGCGTGACCAAAGATGGCGGTACAAGTCCAATTGTCTGTACCAGTAAATCGCCTGCAATAGACGAGCGCCGGGATGTGATAATCTGTACTGATCACGAGACGTTGTAAATACCTTCCACAGCTGTCGGGGGGCGCCACTTATCCCAGCGATGATGATGGACAATAAAAACGCAACAACCTGAACAAGCGGTGTATGTAACTTACAGAAATCAGTTCTGTTCTATACGGATGGAATTTTTTTTTCCCCCGATGCTTGTGGAATTACGTTAAGACTGACAGCTCCAGAACCATACATTTCCACTCGCCAACTGTTGAGGAACTATAACTCCCAGCACTCCCCGGTAAGCATCAAAGTATAGCATGGTGGTAGTTAGAGTATCTACGTCTGTATAAAGCGTCACCTCTATTGTCCTGAAGCCGAGTTACATGGTGGATACTCTCCCAGAGCATTCACCATTTTGCCGGATTCCCGCACACCTCTGCCGCCTTCAGATGAAGGAGTACCAATATACTTTGTCCTCATCCGGGGTTACAGCGTTCTCGCCCCCAAAAGCTGCTGAAACAGTTCTGCTAAATGTTGTCAACTCTATGGCTGCTGGTCCAGTCACTAAGAAATCATGAGAAGAAGTGTAAATGCAGCTCTGGATGTGACTGGAGAAGACTTACAAGGCTCTGATGATCCGGGGAAGAAGTCTGATATATACCATGTCACAAGCTATTTAATAGGTGGGTGGCGGGACAAGCACAAATATGTCCGTATCGGGGGATCATTCCAGCCATGTCTCACTCAACTGTTTTTTGATTTTTTTTTTTTTTTTTAAGAGCACCTTTCATTTTTCGGTGTAGTCCCATCCTGATGTGAAGCAGATTAGTGAGGATCCTCGTTCTGAGACTAAAAAGCAAAAAAAGCATTTTTACAGGGTTATTCCCAAAAGAGCATAGTGAAGTACTTGCT
This sequence comes from Ranitomeya imitator, assembly GCF_032444005.1. Taxonomy (NCBI): domain Eukaryota; kingdom Metazoa; phylum Chordata; class Amphibia; order Anura; family Dendrobatidae; genus Ranitomeya; species Ranitomeya imitator. The sequence goes on along the minus strand of NC_091291.1, from coordinate 19,202,593 downwards.
GATCATTGGAGGTTTGTTCGCTGGGACTTCCAGCATTCACAGTGTTCACGATCTGGAACCCTGAAAACGGGATCTACAGCCCCGTACTGTAGTGCATTTGCTCATGCTCCTCATCTACTCCATTCATTGTCTATGGGACTGACAGATATAGCTGAGCGATGTACTCCGCAATCCCATAGACAATGATTAGTGCAGGGCATGCACACCTCCACTGCAGGTTAGCAGTTAGACCGTCAGCAAGCATCAAGTTATCCCCTATCATGTTTTGAGAATAACCCTTTAACTTCATTTTCTTTTCTTTTTTAAATAAAGATTAAAACTTCTTAAACTCAAGATTTTATTTCTCAACCCTGGATTAAGGATTTATAAAATGCGTCAGGGTCACTAGACCGTTTCATCCAATAAGGAGTTTAGCTACAGCTGGAGAGCTACTTGGAGCACGGGACCCCCAGACCTCTAAATTCTGAAGGACCACTTTTAAAGGAACTTCTCAGCAGAAGATTTTGGCTGCGAGGTGCCATTCACAAGAATCGAGTGTTAGCAGGTAATATTGAGCTGTATTATGATGCTATGACCTTACTGTGCTATTTTTCTTGCTCCTCCCAAAATTAATAAAAAAAGGCAAAAAACAACAATTGTTCTTATAAACACATTTATACTACATAAGAAAAACATTTTTGATATTTCCAGTGACCGCATCTTAGTTGTACGTAGTTGTAAAATGGTGCCCATAGAGGTCTTTGGGCACATAATATAGCACCGTCCTAATGTGTTATGGAGTCGCAGGAAACTTTGTCGTCTTGGATCGTTGCATTATGAAGACATTCTCATCTAAATCCTCTGTATGAAACGGAGACACCATGTAGTGGAACACAAGATTGCTTCTTCATGTGTATGGTGGGTATATAGATGATGTAACGTGAGATAAAGTTTTACATCCTGTTCTGATCTTTCACCAAAGGGATTCATACAACCTTTCTAGGCACCACCTGTTGTTAAAAGGCTACTTGGTGAACGTGCCAGAGTTAGTCAGAAGTCGCTAATGCCATCGTCAGCACCTTGGTAGCATCTTCTGCCATAGCTGATAAGAAGCTGCTTAGTATCCAGTAAGTCGTCCCGAAGGCAACTCCTCCACTTGCCAATGTGCCAATTTGCGGAACAATCTGATTTACACATGCTGTCACTATACGACCCATGTCCGTCAGACCCTGACTCTTTAGGTGATGGAAAACCAATTCGGGAGTTATCTCCTCCAAAGCCGTTGTGGTTCTGATCATTGATCTCAAAGTTTCGAGATCTCTCCCAAAGGTATCCGATAGCATTTTAAGGGATCTCGCGTCCAGTCCGAAAGCTTTCTTGTACTCTTCCAAAACATTGACCATGAGGGTGAGGTCACCATTGGCTGATAAATACGGAACACACGACATACTACTCGCACCCGACCTTTGTGACGTCACAACGTTCATAGCGGAGACGATGGCCCATTTCCAGATTTGCGATAGAAAGACCTTTTTCTTCTTCTCCACGGCCTGGTGGAAAAAATTGGGCTGAGACAAAAGAAATACATGTCTCTTGTGACTCGGAAGTTCGTCCTCTAGCGTTTTCTGGATCAAGTAGAAGTCATACTTTTCAGGTTCTAGACTGGAAATTAGAAACACTCGAGGGTTCTCGATACCTCCAGCTCGGAGACCATTTACGCAGTCATCGTGGATTTTCTTCAGTAGATCTTCATCCTTGCAGTAGTTTGTCCTTCTTCGTCGACATCCTTTTATTGCCGAGTCTATTTTGGATCTCAGAAAGTAGAACTTCTTCCCCATGGACTTGATGGCTTGTGCTAACAGGATGTGACATTCTCTGAAGCGTTCGGTTGTGATGATCAGAAAAAAATCATATTGGTGAAACTTCACCAATTGCAGATAATCCATCGGATTAAATACAGGACTTCCGATCCCGGGAAGGTCCCAGTATTTCACGTTTTTGTGATGCGGGTGTAAATAAGGTGATGGGACTGTGGTTGTCTCGACCACGCCTGTCTTGGCAGAATCTTCTTCCTCATCGCCAAGGCCTCGGATTACGTTGATAAAAGTTGACTTTCCTGATCCCGATTCTCCAGTTACGGCAACATTCAACGTGACTTGGTCAATGTCTTCCAGGCATCTCTTCACACTTTCTACAGCTTCTGCAAGATCTCTATTTTCAAAGAAGTTCTTCATCTCCTGCAGTTCATTTTCAGGAACTATAAATTGGGAATCCATATCTCTTTCTTCAGTCTCAAGCGCCTGAGGGAAAAAGAAGACGGCGACACATTAGAACCCATTGTGTGCAGATTAAAGGCAAAAAGAAAAAATCGGCTTTTGGGTCTGACCAGAATTGAGCAATGTAGTCCTAAATTGATCTAGCAGAGAATGTCCATTAATGGCTATTGATTCGACCCCCATACACATGCTCACTTTACTTGGCCGAGCATGCACGTGTTTTCAATAGGGCATGACATCGCAGCAAACATCTTCTGATCGGGATAAATCATTACCGCTGGTCATAGAGCCGCGGTTCCCACACTGATTAGAGGTAAAGAGTTTACCTCTGGTCAATTGTGTCAGCTGATGGGACTACTGCTCCCATCAAATATCTAGAAAAGAGAATGTGAAAGGCCGCACTCACCAGTCATTCTGTGAATTGTCTTTTATTTTAATAGCCTGGATTATGTTAAAATAAAGGTCTTTTAATTCACAGAGGAGACTGGTGAGTGCTGCCTTTCATATTCTCTTTTGTGGGTATTTACTGCATTGTCTACTGCACCATCATAAAGAAATGTCTCCAGCCACTGTCAGAGCCTGCATTTATAAAACTGTTGCAACACTGGTGCCTATTCATATCACTGTTGGGTGCTGCTGCTAATAACAGCGAGAGCAGGCGTCGGGTGATGTGAGTATTCATCAACAGGTGCATGCTCTCTAAATAAATAATTAAACAATGCCTGGGTCCGCTGTATTTTTGATAACCAGCCAGGCAAAAGTGACAGCTGCGGACTGCAACCCTTGGCTGTCAGCGTTAGCAAGGTTGGATATCAAGAATAGCGGGGTCCCCACATTGTTTTTTAAATTATTTAAATAATTTAAAAAACGACGTGGGGTCTCCCCAATTTTTGACAACCTGCCAAGCTAAAGCAGACAGCTGGGGGTTGGTATTCTCAGTCTGGTAAGGGCCCATGGTTATTGCCCCCCCAGCCTAAAAACAGCAGATCACAGCCGCCCAGAAAAGTCATATCTAGTAGATGTGCCAATTCTGGCTCTTTGCCCAGCTCTTCCGAATTGCCCTGTAGCGGTCGCAAGTGGGGTTCATATTTGTGGGGTTAATGTTACCTTTGCATTGTTCGATGACATCAAGCCCTCAGCTTAGTAATGGAGAGGCATCCATAAGGCCGGTTTCACACGTCAGTGGCTCCGGTATGTGAGGTGACAGTTTCCTCACGTACCGGAGAGACTGACTCATGTAGACACATTAAAATCAATGTGTCTCTGCACATGTCAGCATGATTTCACGGACCCACTTGCCAGGAAATACTCACCGACACCCAGCTCCAGCGATGTCTCCTCTCAGCAGCTGCAGCCTGTGCTGTGTGAGCGGTCACGTGGTCCCGCTCATTACAGTGAGGAATATGCGCATATTCCTCACTGTAATGAGCGGGACCACGTGACCGCTCACACAGGGCCTGCTGCCGGCGCTGAGAGGAGACATCGCTGGAGCTGGGTGTCGGTGAGTATTTCCTGGCAAGTGGGGGGCGCACAGGGGATGGGAGGCGGGAGGGGACGCACAAACTTTATTTTTAAGGAGAAAGAAAAAAAAATTGATTATTCATTCCTTCTCTCCAGCGAACGCTGCTGGGAGGAAGAGATGAATACCGGCTTCAGCACCGCACGCAGGGGACAGCACTTAACTGTAGCGCTGCCTCCTGCACGGTCCGTGTGGTCCTCAGTCGGCACACGGCTGCCGCACGTGTGCCACACTGATGTGCTACGTAAGCACACGGACACGGATAATTCCGGTACCGGAATTATCTGGACGTGTGGGACAAACCTAAGACAGCCTGGGACAGCTCATAGAATCTCACAGTTTTCAGTATCATCTCTATGTTGACAACACACAGATCTACATCTCTGTAAACGTAAAAAAAAAAAAACACTACATACTTACATTCCGTGTCTGTCCCCCAGCGCTCTGCTTCTCTGCACTGACAGTGAGCGCCAGCCGGAAAGCACAGCGGTGACGTCACCACTGTAATCTGCTTTACGGCTGGCCGGCGCTGACAGTGCAGGGAAGCACAGCGCCGGGGGACAGACACGGAATGTAAGTATGTAGTGGTTTTTTTTTTTTACGTTTACGCTGGTAACCAGGGTAAACATCGGGTTACTAAGCGTGGCCCTGCGCTTAGTAACCCGATGTTTATGCTGGTAACCATGGTAAACATCGGGTTACTAAGCACGGCCCTGCGCTTAGTAACCCGATGTTTACCCTGGTTACCAGTGAAGACATCGCTGAATCGGCGTCACACATGCCAATTCAGCGATGTCTGCAGAAGGTCCAGCGACGAAATAAAGTTCTGGACTTTCTGCGCTGACCAGCGATGGCACAGCAGGATCCAGATCGCTGCTGCCTGTGAAACTGAACGATATCGCTAGCCAGGACGCTGCAACGTCACGGATCGCTAGCGATATCGTTCAGTGTGACGGTACCTCAAGAGACTTTATTTTGTCTGTGTCTATTTACAATACCACTATAGGATTAGTAACTGATAGGTGTCTTACATGCACCTCTACATTACTAATTCATGGGCTTCATGTCACTGGACAAAACAAATGTGATATCATCCCCACAAATATGAGCTCCACTTGCCACCGCTACAGGGCAAGTGGGAAGAGTCGGGCAAAGAGCCAGAATTGGCACATCTAATATGCCTTTTCTGGGGCGGCTGCGGGCTTCTGTTTTTAGGGAAGGGCGGACCAATATACATGGACCTTTATCATCCTGAGAATACCAGCCCTCAGATGCTTGTTTTAGCTTGGCTGCTTGTCAAAAATGAAGGGAACCTCCACACTTTTTTTGTTTTTATTTATTTTAAAAAAAACAATGTGGGGAACCCTCTTTTTGATAACCAGCCTTGGTAACGCTGACAGCTGAGGGTTGCTTCCCGCAGCTGTCAGTTTTGCCTGGCTGGTTATCAAAAAATACAGGGGAACCCAAGTCATTTTTCTTTAATTTATTTAGAGCACAGGTCCTGGCTGATTAATACTCCCATCAGCCGCTACCTGCTCTATCTGTTATTAGCGGCAGCAAGTGTAGGATGATGGAGGGAGTAGTCCCATCATCTGATGCCAGTGACAGCTGCGGTCTTTCGCTCTCATTCGACAGGTTGGGAACTGCGGCTGTCTGACCGACGGTAATGATCTTACCGCCGATCAGAAGCAGTGTTTGCCGTGTTGTCATGCACATGATAGCATTAGAAACACTCGGAGTTGGGGGGGGGGAACGCCTTTGATATCTGTGCCTGAACAGTAGATGTTCGATACGGATGCCAAGCTTTACTGTTCAAGTTCGCCCATCTCTACTCATCACTAGTAGCAACGTATAGAGGCGAAGTCAAGTGCAACTTGCTATCAAACCTCTAACTGGGTTGAATTTAGTGCGATTTTCTCAAAGTGACCATACTGGCAGTCAGATGTTGTGCCACACATGGTACTATCCTGGTCGATCATACACAGCCACATCTCTGTAGCTTCAGCTCATTCTTAGAATTGTAGCTACCATTTCAGACTTGTGTATAACGTTTTAAAGCTGTTCTCGGGGCAACCACTAAAATATCCAATTCTATAATGCTCTCATTTCTGGACACTTTGAAAAACGATAATGCAAAAATATAAAGTGGAATTTTTCTTGTTGTCAGTCACAACGTATCTGCAACAGCAAAGTGATAATCAGTGAAACTGATCGTGCAGAATGTCGGAGAAGTGTGTTAATCTATGACCATGCACATTGGAGTTGCTTGCTTTTTATACCCCGATTCTTCTCCCTTTTTCCCCATCCATAGACAGATCCTCTTGATAATGAGATCTTACATACCTTGCTCTCTGCTCTTTCTTCCTACTTATCAAGCTATAGATGTGACGTCATAGGGAGGTGCTTGTACATAATGTGAATTGTAGAAACTGAAAGAGGAGACGTCACTGGGCGGGAGAGGATGTGCTGTAGCACTGAAACTGCTGATTGCAGGACAGACTACAAATCTAGGCCGGATCAAAAAGGATGAAAAATGTGTAAACATCATAACTTGGAGACCACGTCTGAGGTTTCTCTTTCCACTTCCACCCAACTAAACTGCATCCAGGATCTTGCTCTGCTTCGCCCCTCCTTGTCCTAAAGCTGCTGCAGATTTTCTCTGTCTTTTCTTTGTGGAAATTCTGCAGTGATTTACAGTAGCGGAAATGTTTTGTGCCTGATAACTTTAAAGAATTGGCAGCCGGAAGAATGAGGATCTCGAGCAGGAAATGTTTTCAATATAACTGAGCTAAAAGATTTGCAAACCCAACAATAATCCTTTTGCAGAGAACCCTGCAAAACTCGTAATACCTGTTGCATCCCCCTCGCCTTTTTTGATTAATAGGCCCTTGTGATATTTATGTGCAACTTTAGTTGAGCCCTACATTTCTTATCAACACCTCTTGAAAGTGCATTTGGACAAAAATCAAAGCCTCCTGAAACTTCCTTTCCGGGAAAATTTGTCATTCTCAAGAGAGTTTTCCAACTCCTCCAGGAGTTTGGAATGTCTCCCATTATTCCAATCAGTCTGAAAGAATTGATAAGTATGGCGATATTTGATCTATGGTGTGGATTTTTCAAACCTTAACAAGTCGATTCTTGTAGCAGATCAGTTGCAGGTTTGTTGATGAGTTTCTCTATTGAATAGAAAAGAAATCCACAACTAACTTCAATTGCTTCGAATTTCCATTAGATCGAAAGCAAAATGTGTGAGCCCTGAAAAAAAACCTTAGCAAAATAAATATAAAGATCTTTGTCTTTCATGGCGGGTTGTACAGAAACCTGTAAGGAACCGGGCAATGAAGTCATGGAAACACCCACAAGTGAGTTTAGAGTCTTTGATCCTTTGTTCAGACTCTGCAGAAATCACCAGCAAAATGTATTTGGAGCTAACAATAATTTTTGCAGTTGGGTTTCATTTAAAATGTTACACCATTTACATTCTATAGTCTGGGTATTGCACTGTCTAGTGCTTGCTGCAGAGGGAGTTCAGAGAGTCCATCAATCAGATCATTCAGATTCAATGATGATAGCATTTGTTATTCTTTCATTTTAACTTTTTTTCCGAGCATCTCTTAATTTAAGACCGCATTAAAGTTGAATGTTCACAGAAACACAAAGCCTTTAAGAGCCAAACGCTTCATAAATTTTCTTTAAACCCAATTTTTAAAAATATAAAAAGAAAAAAAGCTGCGGATTTTATGCCCTGCTTTGCGGTAGTAAACCGGTAGAGATTTTCAGTAGCACCAAAATGAATGTGATTTGAACACATCTCATTTACACACGAGAAATATGTTGTGCAGAATCGACAGCAAAGGAGGATAGAAAACTCGGACAGAATTTTTTTTTTCTATTTATGCCTTTTTTGATCATGTCCCCAACATTACTTTCCCGCACCTCTTGATACTGCATGTGGGTATGGCCAAGGCCTCCTGGAACCTGCATTTCTTAAAGTTTAGGAGGATTTCAGGGTCCCCGGTGTTTTCCAACACCTTCAGGATTCTAGGCGGTGTTCTCGCTTTTTGGGAGACTCCTGGACATTTTTCTCGCTGGTCTTTCATCAGCAAATTGGATCTATTAAACTTTGTAATGTTATTCAGTGAAGCTCCTACTGGAATTTTCAAGCGCTGCTGTTTATTATCATCCATCCTGCCAACTATTAAAAGTGTAAAGTGCAGGTAAAGGGCAATAATGGTACTGAAGTGGGTAGATGCAATGACTTCTCGATCATCTGACCATGCCCCCTACCTTTGGTGCCAGTCAGTCTCGGCTGTTTCTATAGCTCCATCTCCAGTGGTCGGAGTATGGACCGAGTTATTCCCCCATGAGATGCCGCATGTTGAGTCTCCACCAATCTGACTATCCAATCTGAACAGTGGCCACTCCTGAGCGGGTCAAAATTCGTCCTGGAGCATAACCTATTCTATTTTAGGGATGCGCTTTACCTGCAGTGACTTGGCACGACAATGGGTACTCGAGTCATCCCAGGTTCCGCAAATTCGTTTATGGAGAGTTTCGAGTCCCCGTCGTCAGTCTTGTCTAGTTCCCATGTCAGGCATATTAAATATAACCCTTGATATATCGACGACTTATTTATCATTGAGTCTGGCACAGAATATGTGGCAACCTCTTTTGTAGAACAACTCTAGAAGAACACATGGGATTTATCATTTACAGCTCACATTGCCAAAGACAATATGGTCTTCTTGGATCTTGAATTACGGTATGTCTTTCAGATCAATAGATTTGGAGCAGAACACATTTCAAACTCGTAGATGGCAATAGCACATAGACTATTACAGTGCACTTTTCCACAAATTGAAATAGAATATACAGTGGGGCAAAAAAGTATTTAGTCAGTCAGCAATAGTGCAAGTTCCACCACTTAAAAAGATGAGAGGCGTCTGTAATTTACATCATAGGTAGACCTCAACTATGGGAGACAAACTGAGAAAAAAAAATCCAGAAAATCACATTGTCTGTTTTTTTATCATTTTTTTTGCATATTATGGTGGAAAATAAGTATTTGGTCAGAAACAAACAATCAAGATTTCTGGCTCTCACAGACCTGTAACTTCTTCTTTAAGAGTCTTCTCTTTCCTCCACTCATTACCTGTAGTAATGGCACCTGTTTAAACTTGTTATCAGTATAAAAAGACACCTGTGCACACCCTCAAACAGTCTGACTCCAAACTCCACTATGGTGAAGACCAAAGAGCTGTCAAAGGACACCAGAAACAAAATTGTAGCCCTGCACCAGGCTGGGAAGACTGAATCTGCAATAGCCAACCAGCTTGGAATGAAGAAATCAACAGTGGGAGCAATAATTAGAAAATGGAAGACATACAAGACCACTGATAATCTCCCTCGATCTGGGGCTCCACGCAAAATCCCACCCCGTGGGGTCAGAATGATCACAAGAACGGTGAGCAAAAATCCCAGAACCACGCGGGGGGACCTAGTGAATGAACTGCAGAGAGCTGGGACCAATGTAACAAGGCCTACCATAAGTAACACACTACGCCACCATGGACTCAGATCCTGCAGTGCCAGACGTGTCCCAATGCTTAAGCCAGTACATGTCCGGGCCCGTCTGAAGTTTGCTAGAGAGCATTTGGATGATCCAGAGGAGTTTTGGGAGAATGTCCTATGGTCTGATGAAACCAAACTGGAACTGTTTGGTAGAAACACAACTTGTCGTGTTTGGAGGAAAAAGAATACTGAGTTGCATCCATCAAACACCATACCTACTGTAAAGCATGGTGGTGGAAACATCATGCTTTGGGGCTGTTTCTCTGCAAAGGGGCCAGGACGACTGATCCGGGTACATGAAAGAATGAATGGGGCCATGTATCGTGAGATTTTGAGTGCAAACCTCCTTCCATCAGCAAGGGCATTGAAGATGAAACATGGCTGGGTCTTTCAACATGACAATGATCCAAAGCACACCGCCAGGGCAACGAAGGAGTGGCTTCGTAAGAAGCATTTCAAGGTCCTGGAGTGGCCTAGTCAGTCTCCAGATCTCAACCCTATAGAAAACCTTTGGAGGGAGTTGAAAGTCCGTGTTGCCAAGCAAAAAGCCAAAAACATCACTGCTCTAGAGGAGATCTGCATGGAGGAATGGGCCAACATACCAACAACAGTGTGTGGCAACCTTGTGAAGACTTACAGAAAACGTTTGACCTCTGTCATTGCCAACAAAGGATATATTACAAAGTATTGAGATGAAATTTTGTTTCTGACCAAATACTTATTTTCCACCATAATATGCAAATGAAATGTTAAAAAAACAGACAATGTGATTTTCTGGATTTTTTTTTCTCAGTTTGTCTCCCATAGTTGAGGTCTAACTATGATGTAAATTACAGACGCCTCTCATCTTTTTAAGTGGTGGAACTTGCACTATTGCTGACTGACTAAATACTTTTTTGCCCCACTGTACTTCCCAGCCAGTTCAGATGCATAAGGAAAAGCTGCACCTCCACCGAAGAATATTTTAATTATTCAAAAAAACTTAGACATATGTTTACATAAAAAAGAAACCCGAGATAATTGATCCAGGTGGCCTTTAAGAAGAATTTCCAACTTGAATAGGTAGGCTGTTTTAATGTAAATAATAATGAAAACAAAAATGGATCATTAACCATTGTGTATGTAGAGTTTTATCTAGTGTGCCCTTAAGGCAATTAAATATATAATTTAACATTGGGCTGCTCTTTTATCTCGATTCATGAATGCACACATCCGTATTCTCGGTTTTAACTTCCCATGCTATCGGGCTGCTTTCTGGCCCAATAAAATCAAATTGACAGACTGGACTTATATCTAATGAGGAACTGGTGGCAGTCCTATCGGGCTGGCAAGGCTCTATTTCACTGGTGCTAATGAAAGGGCCTCTCAGCCTGTCAGGGTTGTTAGCAAGTGTGATTGCACGTCATCGGCTGCGTAGGACACATCCCCTCATTCTCTGTGCTCAATGATCCATGTGGACAGGGGGTGTCTCAGTAAAACTGTGTGAAGCTGACCTTACAGGTGTGGAAAATCACACTGGTGAAAGTGGGGAGACCCTACTGCATGATCCCTCTGATGTAATAGTGACATCAGGTGGGTTGGTGAGGTGCGGGTTCATCACACCCCCTAGAGCAGGTCCCAGTTGTTCTCTCAATAAAAAATGTTCCTAATTCTAAAGAGACTTTGCGGATTTACAGATTACACAGTTTATTCTTAAATGGACTGAGTGACATGTTGGAATAAGTCTAGTTATTTCCTTCATTTTTTCTTTCCACATCCCTTTCAGTTCATCCCCCTATGTCATACTACAGCCTGGTCTTGAGGCTCCATATCTATGACAGTCCTTACTCACACTGCCGGTTTTCTCTTGGGGTCCTCCTTGGTTCATGTTCAGGGCCCGTGTTGTTTTGTGCGCGGTGGATGTTTTTGTGCGCAAAAATAAAATCAAATGCACATTGCAAACACGTAGATATTGTACAAACTTTATTGGCTCAATTATATGAATTGTTGAATCAGTTCTTAATTCCTTAATTTTAGTTTTTCATTATATGCCATATCTGGGAGCTTTTTCTATGATTTGTTGTGTTGGAGAAAAATGCCTAGAGGGGCGACTCTAATGCCTTCATAAGAACACGCTCAGCATCCTCTGCAATCTTATTAAGGAAGTCGCAGAGCGTCTGGTAAGCGGTACCAAAGGGGATGGCCACTGATTCTAGATTACATAGCAATATGCGAAGATACTGATCTATAGCATTATCACTGGCATATGTCTCTAGTAAAGTGTTGACAATCTCTTCATTTATCTCTTCTATGACTATAGGGGACTTAATCACAGATCTTAATTCACTAACGTCTTTACTAAACTTATCTGCCAACTTTTTCAGAGAGTTTTCATCCAAGCCAAAAGCTTTCTGGTAGCCTATCATTACTGTCATCAGGATTTGTGCACCAGAAGGTACAGACAGGACTGAGAATACAGGCGCTGCATAAGAACATAAGGCCCACTTCCATACGTCCTTCCTGAGAGCCTGACGCTTCTTCTCAAGGACTGGTAGAGAAATGTTGGGTATACACATCAGGAATATGTGTCTTTTGTGTTCTGGAAGCTCTTTTTCAAGTGTTTCCTGCATTTTCTGAAAGTCGTACTTTTCCAGCTCCAGTAGTGAGAGGAGAAACACTTTGGGCTCTGTGATTCCTCCATCTTTAAGACTTTGAATGCAGTTACTTCTAATTTCATTGAGCACATTCTCTTCATTGAACGACTTTTTCCTTCGGATCATAGAAGCATGCACGTCAGAGTCAACTTTGGATCTCACAAAGTAGAATTTCTTGTGCATAGCTTGAATCGCCTTCGCTAGGTCAATGTCATTTTTCTTAAAACGTTCTGATGATAAAATGATGAAAAAGTCATAACAACTAAATTCAACAGACTGAAGATAAATATCAGCCGCAAAATCAGGAGTTCCTATTCCTGGAAGATCCCAAAAAATTACATCAGGATACTGTGGATGGTTGTATGGAGTTGGCTTCATTGTTGTCTCCACAACACCAGTTTTGGCCGACCCTTCTTCTTCATCGTCCATCTCACGGATGACATTGACAAAAGTGGACTTTCCTGTTCCTGACTCTCCCATGATAGCAATGTTCAACGGAGCATTTTCTATTTCCCTGAGCGAATTGCCAAGTCTTTCAGTTGCTGTACAGAGGTCTCCTTCTTCTAAAGCGGACCGAATGTTTTGGACTTCTTCGTCACTCATGACGTTGATAGAAGAATCCATTATCAGTTATTAATCTGAAGAAGAATAAAAAGGATTGGTGAAAGCTGGATCTTTACTCACTAAAGTCTGTACTGGTATTGTCACATATTCTAGTCCCATCTGCAGTGTCAGCACCAGTAAGGATTTCCCATTCTTCCCACCCCTGTATAAAAAGGGTTTCCATCTCTCACTGCAAAGGCAAAGTAACTGTAAATGTTCTCTTGCTCATTGACTGCCGACTCTATGACAACACACAACACATCAGTGGCTTGGGCAGATTTAGAATGAACTATGGAAGCATGCAGAGTTACATTTTCTCCATTCATGACAGTGCACAGTCAAGATAATCACAGTAAAAAAATTCTCAGAAATGTTCCCCCCCCAAAAAAAAAAATCTTTCCTACTTTTTCCCTTTACCAGTTAATTTCCATATTGTAATGTTTGGCTTTATAATCTTGAAAAACTCAATAAAAATAATTTGATGGAAATAAATCAAAATCTCAGAAAAACTGCTAACTTACAACCTGGCTTGGCAGATGGAAAATCTGCAGCGATAAACAAAAGCATCAAATCTCATCAATACAAAGGAAATGCGCTGTACAGAACCGGCATCAAGGGAAGATACAGGTCTCGGGAAGAATTTTGTTTTTCAATACTACCACTCCTTTTTTATTATGCTCCCACCATGATTCTCCCAAGACCCTTTGAAAGTGCATTTGGGTATAGCCTCCTGAAACATGATTTAATGACATGTTTATTGATTCCCAGGTCTTCTAACATCTTCAGAATTATAGGATGTATTTCCACTGGACATTTTTTTAAAAAGAGCTCAATAGTTTGGAAAAGATAACTATTTGCATTGTGAATTTTTCAAATCTTTCATTCCGATTTTTGTAACAGATGTTGATTTTCTCCATTAATTTCAATGGAAAAGGAAAAATCCATAAAGAACTTAAATTGCTTCAAATCTCCTAGATCTAATTCTGTGGGGAAAAAAAGTACCTAAAAAAATAAAAAGAACGCTAATACAGTATCTCCTGGTGCCTCCATGGCTCCGTCACCTTCCCTCCCATTGGTGTCTGTTGGCCAAAGCCAACGCGAGACAAGCAAGACATCATTGCAGAAAATCAAGTTGTTAAGAAACCGGTTTGTGACCGGACCAAGGAGTCATGGAAGCAGCAGGTGAGTTTAGAGTTTTTGATCAACTTTACCGGCTCTATGGATATTACCAGCACAATTCCTCACCATTCAGAGCAAATTTTTGTGGAAACTACAGTACCTGTGGCAATAACTTTATGTGAAGGTAGCCTTCTAAGAATAGGGCTGTCATTGGTGACGGAGGGAGGGCTGACGTTAGTTCATGAATGTGGAAGACAAAGACTCCATTCCGAGCTAAATGTGAGCAATGTATGTGACAAAGGGTAAATTTCACCAAAACTGCACCAGTGATCGTCGTCCATGCACATAAACAAGTGTCATTCACTAACTACAGACTAGTTTTTGACCTTAATGAGAAATTCAAACACATAGAAGGGAAATAATTATTTTTTGTCTTTTCTGTACTTTTTTCTTCTGTAATTTGTGCCTCTTATATCTTTAGTTTGTGCCGATATTTTGGGATTTGTGTCATTTCCTATTCTCATTGATCATTATGACCATGATTTTCACCCCATAATTTATTTCTGGCAGCTCAATTTTTGTAACGTTTTACTCCACGCAAAGAGTGGCCTAAATGATTAGTTTTTATAATCTTATATGTGTTAAATCATGAATAATATTAAAAAATTTTTTTAATTTTTCCAGTTTCAAATCGAAAAACCAAATCTGATGGCAGTTGACATATCTGGACTGCTTCTTCCAGACCTTATCTCAGTCTATTAATTGAATCTATTAAACTATGGAAAGTGATTCAGTAAAGCTCCTACTGGTGTAATGTCCCAAGGTTGGGGATTACATTACAGAGATATGGAGGCCAACTATTGGTCATGGCCCTGGCAAGGTGGAAGTGTTCCACAGTGTCAGTATTGGACTCCAGCTAGACACATGGATGGACTTGCTTGCGCAGGCGTGTACTATGGAGGACAGAGAATGAACTTCAATCCAATATTGCAGCCAGCATGCAGCCAGCGGGTAAGGAAAGGGTGAATCAAACACCCGAAAACCCTGCCCCTATGGCTGAAGATTGTTCCCTCCAAATTCAGGTGACAGAGTCCCTTTAAGCTGTTATGTGCAGACCCTAGTTAGCAAATTAAAAGATTTGTCCACTATAGGACAACCCCTTCTTGATCAAAATGTTTGGCCCTGATAAAATATTACAGCCTATACTCACCTCCTGTGCCGCCACCGTTCCCGCGGCGGTTATGCAGTTCAGAACAGAAATATCCCGTGAAACGTTTAGAACCATTTTTCATCAAAGCCTCTGCATTTTAGGAGCTTAAAATTAATTGGACAAATTACCTTTATCCTAAATAAAGTATTCATTTTTAATACTTTGCAGAGAATCCTTTGCAAGCAATGACGGCCTGAAGTCTGGGAGCCATGGACTTCACCAAACACTGGGTTTCCGCCTTTGTGATGTTTTGCTAGTCTTTGCTGCAGTTGGCTTCAGTTGTTTGTTTGTGGTTTTTTTTGCTTAAGTTTTGTCCTAAGCCTGTGAAATGCAGCTTGATTTGGGAGAGATCTGATGATTGACTCAGCCTTTACTTTTGGGTCATTGTCCTTCATTACTGTGAAGTGCCATCCAATGAATGCTGCATTTTGTTGAATTTGAGCCAAAAGTTTCACCCTGTACACACAGAATTCATCTGGCTGCTTTTGTCACATCATCAATAAACACTCGAAATCCATTCAAATCCATGCATGCCCATGCCGTCATAATGCCTTCTCCATGCTTTATAGAGGATGGGGTGTGCTTTGGATCATGAGCCATTCTAAGCCTTCTCCGTACTTCCTTCTTCCAATCATTGTGGTACAGAATGATCTTAGGTTTGCTTTTGCAGAATTGGGCGGCTTCTTTAGATGTTTTTTTTTGGCAAAGTCAAATATGGCCTTTGTATTTTTTAAGGCTGACTAATGGTTTGCACCTTGTGGTGAGCCCTCTGTATTTGCTGTCATGAAATCTTCTCTATCTGGTAGATACTTAGATAATGAAACACCTATTTCCCGGAGAGTGTTCTATTCTTAGCTGAATGTTGTGAAGGGGTTTTTGTTCATCATGGAAAGGATTCTGCGATTATCTACCACTGTTGTCCATAACTTCCAGTTATTTGATTATTTTGATTACGTAAGCTCCCCAGTTTGCTCTTTTTTTTTGAATAATGTGCCAAATTGTTGATTTGGCCAATCCTAACATTTCTGCTATCTCTCTAAAGGATTTCTTCTTTTTTTCAGCTAAATCATGGTCTGTTTCTCTTCCATTGAGAGCTTCTGCGGCCTCATGTTGTGGGTTCACAGCAACAGCTTCCAAATGCAAAGTGCCACACCTGGAATCAGCTCCGGACCTTTTACCTGCTTAATTAATGATGGATTAAAAAGGGAAAAGTCAATTCTGCCCATAAATGAGCTTTTGAGATAATTATTTTTGGTCCCTTGAAAGAGGGAGCTACATATTACAGAGCTGTAATTCCTGAACTATTACTCCTATTAGGATGTGAATACCCTCAAAGTAAAGCTGCGAGGCTGTACTTTAAGCCCACATTGATAATATAACTGTATCCTGAATATGTTTTATCAACAGCTAAAATGCCAAAACTTGTTTCACAATCCAAATATTTCTGGATCTAACTGTACTTCTCCAGCACAGCACTTTTAATGAAGCGTTACATCATCATAAGTTCCTTTCTGAGTTTTCTGGAGTCAATGTTCCTTTTAAATACACTTTTGTTGACAATGCTGGAGGTAAGGCAAGTCGACAACGACAGTACTTATAGTTGGCTGTCTTACGTTGGTCCCTTGGTGTGTACATCAGTCCCTTTGTGTGTACATACAGTATGCTCGTTCATGCATTTCTCCAGAGAGAGCCACCTCTCTTAGTGGCATGTAGGTTGGATCAGCTGACTGCTTCTTTTACTGGTGGCAGTAGCACCTTGCCCTTCTTGCTTTATCTCCCTAATGTTTACTTGGGCTTTTGCTTGAAGAAAAATTCATATGCCGATTTTACAACTCAAACCAATGGCACATATACAACTGCTTTCATACTGATTTAATCCATACCTTAATTGTAGAAATCCGTTTTGTAGTTTCTGGGAAATCCAACTTTTAAATCGCATGCAAACAAGCTTCAAGTGCTTTGAGGTGGGACATTGCACTTGCAGCTCTCCTGCCCTCTATCCATATACCCCGTCCACCTTTTATGTCTAACTGCCTTGGCAGATAGGGCAGGTAATTGCTACACAGGTTCCCTTTAAGCTTCTCTACCTCCCCAAAATTGGACCTCCTTCTTGGTCTAACAGCTTTCCTAAACTTTTCCTCCAAATACCAAGATATTATGCTTTTCTTCTAGTTATCTGACCCAACCATTTGGGAATACAGATCACCTTTTCCACATGCTCCCTGGGATTCACAAACCTGCTTTTTTTTCCATGGTCTTCGGAATGCTATACTTTAATGTCAGACCCAGGAGTGAATTCATGGTCCACCTTTCAATTCCACTGTTCTCTGTCGGAGAAAGTACTATGAAAGTTGAAGTTATAGGTTCAGTAGAGAGGGCGGATGACTAGTCGAGAGAAGTAGAAAACTGGTTCCCCAAATTGTGCTTACGATTGTTCTGCAGGCGCATGGTAGGGGGAGCAAAATTAAGTTTCATCACCCTCGCTCTCCTCTACTGTAGAGTTTTGGGGTAACATCTTATATGGAGATGGATCTGCATCACGTATCTTTGCCACCTTTTCTCATGGAGCTCCACATTCAGCTTCTTACAATCACCTACCTTCTACTTCTAGGTGGACCATCAATAAGCATTAAATGAGCCTTCTATTATCCACTGAAGGTGTGGCTGATCTTTATACGTCAGTCAGGTGGCCTTATAACAATTATCATGATATTTAAGAGCACCTAATCCACCATAGTTGACCTTAACAAATATAAGTAGCCGCCATCATACTCTTAGTAGCAAGCTTAAAACATTTTAGAATATTTTTAAGCCTTCTCCAACTCCTGATGTAAGCTTCTTCTCTTGCGATTGCTTCTCATGTTTCTTAGATGAGTTTCCCATTTTTACCGATGACCTTGAGCAGTCACCTTCTCAGTAGAGTTATGGTACTTATACTTACAAAAGTTGGGTTGGTGTCGTAGTTACTTCTTCTATGTGTCTATATAATCAGTCTCAGCCCTTTCTTATCGCAAATCACAACCAATACACGACCACAAACCAAAGGGGTGTCCTGCTTCTGAGCCCCCGAATTTTGCCTCTTTGCTCTGCCCACCATAAACATCAGTGAGTATAAAAAGGAAGAATCTCTCACCTGTAATGGTGTTCCTTGGGATTTCAGGAAAGTAGAGGAGCTGTCACTATTACCACTGATACGTCGAAGCTTGAAAAATGACTTGGCTCCCTCAGCAACATGCGGTTATCACAAAGCCGTAAGCAGTTTGAGAGTGAATACTACACAATTGAAAGTTACGTGACATTTTCTAAAGAGAAACTTGGCCTTATGCCATTTCCATTGTCTAGAGACGGTTAAGCTTGGGGGGGGGGAGGAAACATTTAAGTTAACTACGTATGTTTACAGTTACGGTGGCTCACCCTAATTGCGATTATAGGGAAACCTCAGCAACTGTGTTTTTACTGAAAATAATCTCTATACAAAGACCAACACGGCCACACGGTGACCATATAGTGGTAGATATCAGTCCTGCAGAACAAGTAAGAGATCACAGTACAGTTATAGATGACGTTTTTTCTGATGGGGTTCTCTTTTTTTGTCTTTTCAATCTGACCCAGATTAAAGTGACAACTTTTTCCAGCCAAGACTCATCTGCAGAATTTACAGCAAAGACATATTTTATTTAACACATTTCCAGTACCGTTCCCATCTATTCCCAACCTAGGCAAACTCCTAATCCTGCTGATACTCCAATGTGGAGCCACTGCTGCCATGTGTGTTCCTACAGCTGCACCTGCTGTAATAATGTCCCCTGAGACCCCCATGTACAGCTCCCTATACACAGTGAGATTCCCCCACAGCTCCTCTATGCACAATATGATGGGCCCACGGCTCCTCTATACCCAGTGTAACGTCCCCCACAGTTCTATATGATGGTCCAAAAGTTCCCTTACACACAGCATGATGGGCCCACAGTTTCCCCTATATTCAGTATGATGGACTCACAGCTCCCCCTGTACATACATAGAAACCAGCAGAAAAAATAGGAGTATACATCCAAGGTTTTTTATGTAAAAGGGTATCAAATGCAAATTTGACGAAGCCGACGCAAAACGCGCGTTGGGGCTCCGGTGGTAACTCCTGGTGGTCCGTAGAATGGGTAAGATTCTGACATGGATGGTTGACACTTAGTGCGTTGTACCGGGTTGTAACTCTTGATTGGGGATATATGATGCAGTGCCTAATACTGACAGTTTCCGTGTAACTTACTACTTACCCATTCTGTGATATGCACTAGCTGCACCTTACCTTATAATACGGACATTTCCAGTGGTTTCCCCCGGCTTTTTTCAGTGTTGTTCCTTACTTCTCCCTCATTGTCACAATGTACAATTTGTCATGCTATGTGATGTGTTTGTATTTATATTTTTGATGAAATAAAATTTGTATTTGATACCCTCTTACATAAAAAACCTTGGACGTATACTCCTATTTTTTCTCCTGGTTTCTATGTATGCTTATTGGAGTGTCCTTAGTACCGGTAGTTATTTATAGTTATGCGATCTCTGCTTTTCACGGTGTGAACACATGGCTACATGCATGTGTATGAGATCGCATATGTTTTGGTCCATGTTGGGCTGTATCTATTATATTATCCCCCTGTACATAGTATGATGTTTCCACAGCTCCCCTGTATATAGTTTGATGGGTCCTCGGCTCTCCTATATGCAGTATGATGGGCCCACAGCTTCCCTATAGTATAATACCCCTGCAATGTATGATACCCCCACAGTAGTCAACATGCTGTATGATGCCCCCACGCTATATGATGACCCTCACACTAGGCTCCATGCTGTATGATAGCCTCCATAGTAGTCACCTTACAGTGTGACATCCTCTACAGTAGCCCCAACTCTATATTAGGGCCGCCAAATAGCACAGGTGCTGTATAATGGCCCCCACAGTATCCCCCAAACTGTATGATGGACCCAACAGTGACCTGCATGCTATATGATGGTACCAACAGTCCCCCCTCACTGTATGATGGCCCCAACTGTGACACCCTCGAGGTATGATGGCCCTCACAGTGGCCCCCCACATTGTATGATGGTCCTCCCAGTGACCCCCATGCTATATAATGGCCCTTACAGTGGCCCAAAAGATGATAGTCCCCACAGGGGCCCTCATGCTGTATTATGGTCCCTACCGTGGCCCCCACACTGTACGATGGCCCATTAGTATATATGTGCAAGTCATGTGTCTATAGTCTGTGTATATAAAGTATATAGGTATATTTCTATATATATGTACATTATTTCAAGTGTTTATTTCTTTTAATGTTGATGATTATGGCTTACAGCCAATGAAAACCCAAAAGTCATTATCTCAATAAATTAGAATAACTAACAAAAAACACCTGTAAAGGCTTCCTAAGCGTTTAAAAAGGTCCCTTAGTCTGTTTCAGTAGCTCCACAATCATGGGGAAGACTGCTGACTTGACAGATGTCCGGAAGGCAGTCATTGACGCACTCCACATGGAGGGTAAGCCACAAAAGGTCATTGCTAAAGAAGCCGGCTGTCCACAGAGCTCTGTATCCAAGCATATTAATGGAAAGTTCAGTGGAGGGAAAAAGTGTGGTAGAAAAAGGTGCACAAGCAACCGGGAAAACCGCATTAAGAAAAGGATATTCAAAAATTTGGAGGAGATTCACAAGGAGTGGACTGCTGCTGGAGTCATTGCTTCAAGAGCCACCACACACAGACGTACCAGGACATGGGCTACAAGTGTCACATTCCTTGTGTCAGCCACTTCATGACCAATAGACAATGCCAGAAGCGTCTTACCTGGGCCAAGGAGAAAAAGAACCGGACTGTTGTCGGTGGTCCAAGGTGTTGTTTGCAGTTGAAAGTAAATTTTGCATTTCATTTGGAAATCAAGGTCCCAGAGTCTGGAGGAAGAGTGGAGAGGCCACAATCCAAGCTGCTGGAGGTCTAGTGTGAAGTTTCCACAATCAGTGATGGTTTGGGGAGCCATGTCATCTGCTGGTGTAGGTCCACTGTGTTTTATCAAGAAGGTGGCGATAAACTGGCTCATGACAGGTCACTATTAGTGACTAGTGATGAGCGAACATGATCGGATAAGGCGTTATCAGAGCATGCTCAGTTGCTAACTGAGTGTCTTCGGCGTTCTACAAAAATATTTGTGATCCCCGCGGCTCTTCGACAGCCGCAACACATGCAGGGATTCCTAACAAACAAGCAATCCCTGCATGTGTTGCGGCTGTTGAAGAGCCGTGGGGACTCAAACATATTATTTGAACATGCCAATCATCCCCCAATCATCCTCCGATAACGCCTTATCCGATCACGTTCACTCAACACTAGTCACTATGCATGGGCCAGTGAGGTGTGCTTGAGATAAGTATTATATACATTTACATGTTTTCTAGTTGTGATAGGTTTTTCTCCTTTACACATGTGGGGGAGAGGGATAGGTTCCAGAAGGGAACGGTTTGAACGACACTCATTTGGATAGCTATAGTGCTATGATTAAGAGCTTTTAACGCTCGAATCGCGTGGGAAAAGTTTTTCTACTTTCATATATTTCTATTTTTTTAGAGCATATGAAAAATAGAAAGTTTTTTTTATAGATTTTTTTTCGGTAGCTGGATATCCCCCTGTTGTTCATAACTGAACCCCTTCTTTACTGTAACACGAACTTTTTCTAACTTTACAAAATTTCTGATTTAGGAAAAAAGTTTTTCTGCAATTAAATTTCAGGAACTGAAATTTGGGAATCTATAGCCTTTGCCTTTCTTCAGTCTGAATTGCTGAGAGAAGAGCGGGAAGAGGACACGTTAAAACTCAATGTGGGTTGAGTAGAAGGATTAGATAAATAACTCCAATATCTCAAGGGCTGCCCCTCCTTAGAGGGATCAGCTTTATTCTCATTGGCGCAAGGAAAGACGAGAAGCAATGGGATAAGACACAGATTAGGTATTAGAAAAAACTTTTTGACAGTGAGAGTGATCAATGAGTGGAGCAGGCTGCCATGAATGCGTTCTCCTTCAATGGAGGCTGAACAGACATCTGAGATGGTTTAGCGACTCCTGCATTGAGCTGGAGGTTGGAAACGATGACACTTGAGGTCCCTTCCAACTCTAACATTCTAGGATTCTATGATCTTCCCTGGGACTCACCTTATGAATCGGGCACTGTGGTCTGGTACAAAGTTCCAAACTGTATAAAATCTAAAAAAAAATCATTCTTACGATTTAACAGTCTGCAAAGGTTTCTGTGTCGAAAATACAGTTTGCCTCAAAAATTGTTCTGAAGTGGTTAAGACAACCACTTCTCTAAAAGTCGCCATCCTAGAGAAGCTCCATTTGGCCATCAATGTCAGGGGTGGTGTTGTATTACATTCAAATGAAAATCCAACCATATACCGTATATCATGGACGGGCCAGGTCTTCCAAAGCTATGTCAAAATGTCTATTGAGGATCATTACATGCCTTGTCCCAACCTCGCCTGCTTGTAGCACTAGCTCATTTCTAGGCTATGTTCACACAACAGGTCCGAGTGGTCACTGTGGAGAAACTGAGCTCACATGGACAGCATCGGAACCAATGTCATTCAACTTGCCTGTCCAAATGACAGGTTTTAACGTGGACTGATTGTTCATGTGAAATAAAATTGCACCATACACTATTCAATTCCATATTTTGAATGAAACTCTTCAAATTTAGGTATGTACAAAAAAAAATAAAAAATCGGATCCCAAAGAAATCATCCAAAGAGCATCCGATTTTTACATTTAGCGCCTCACCAGGAAGGTGTAAGTGAAGCAAACTGTCAGCGTCTGGGATGCCAGGGGTATGCAAAAAAGAGAGAGAGCGGTGCTGTGCCTAGAAAAACACTCCTCTTTCACTCATCTGGCTCGCCCTTGTATCCTATTATCTCCTTCTCTGCCTCTGCTTCACTTACACCTTCCCGGTGAGGCGTCCCCTCACCTTGTCATTGGGACCGCTCCCCCCACAATATGCGGCGACCGCAGATTACTCCGCACCTGCCCCATAAGACGACACCTGGCGTATAAGACGACCCCCGACTTTTGAGAAGATTTTCAGGGGTTAAAAAGTAGTCTTATACGCCAGAAAATACAGTACCATTCTTGACGTAGGGAACTGATTTTGGTCTTGTAAATTGGATGCATAATATAAGATGGCATACAGGGGACAATAGAGATGAAAAAACATCTGATATTTTTTGGATGAAGATCGGACAGGTTTTTGGGCCATGACCGTAGCCTTAGGATATCCGGGGATCGCAGGTGTCTTTTTGGACCTTTATAACATTTCAGACTTGAGTATAATGTTTTATAGTTGTCTGCAAGACAAACCCTAAAAGTCGCATTGGTTTCTGTGTGTTATAAGCTGTGGCCCTTCACTCGGAGTAGCTTCCTTTTCATATCTGGTTTCTTCTCCTTTTTTTCCCATCTATGGACAGATCGTCTAGATTCGGAGACCTCTTGTGTCGTATTTACTTATTCAAGTTGTTGGTTGTACCTCATAGGCAGGTGCTTGTATGTAGTGTGAAAGATAGAAACTACAGTTGTGTGAAAAAGTGTTTGCCCCCTTCCTGATTTCCTATTATTTTGCATGTTTGTCACAATTAAATGTTTCCAATCACCAGACAAATGTAAATATTAGACAAAGATAAAACAAGTATCTACAAAATTTAGTTTATAAATAAAGGTCTTTAATATTAAGGGGACAAGAAATCCAAACCTACAGGGCCCTGTGTGAAAAAAGTGATTACCCCTCCCCCCTCCTTAAAACATAAATGAACTGGGGTTTATCACATGTTTGGGAAGCTGTGTTGAAGTTCCCTAGCCACACGCAGGACCCTACGTTATTTTTTTCTGGGGTCCCCTGTAAATTAACCAGTAGAGGCTAAGAAAACAGCTGTAAGCTGTAATTAATAGCCTGGGAACTTTTTAGGATATTGTCCCCTTTCCGAGATTAGAACAATAGGAATTTTTATGTAATAAATTGGAAAATGAGGGTGGGCTGTCTTTTATTTCAATTAAAAGTCTTTTTTCTGGCTATGTAGTATGACTATGGGGTTATTAATGGGGGTGTCTGATAAACACCTCTCCATACTAATCCCTGGGCTGACATCAACCCCAACCCTATTACCCCACTTGTCACCGCACCAGGGCAAGTGGGAAGAGTGAGGATAATTGCCAGATTTGGTGCATCTTATTGATGCACCATTTCTGGGGCTACTGAGGGCTGATGTTATTAGGTTGGGAAGGGGGAACAATATCCATGACCCCTTCCCAGGCTATTAATATTAACCCACAGCTGTCAGTTTAGCCTTTCCTGGTTAGAATTTATAGGGAGACCCTACATCACTTTTTTGGAGTACCCCTATAAACTAACCAGTAAAGGTTAAGCAAACAGCTGTGCGCCATTATTAATATCCTGGCAACATTTAGGTCTAAAGGCCCCTTTCCCAGATTATTAATATTAGCCACAAGCGGTCAGCTTTCCCTCTGCTGGTTATAAAAATTACACGGGAGTCCACACAGATTGTTTTTTTAATGCAATTTAATTAGTTAGAAATCAAAAACAAGTACAGAGAAAGAAACATACAAAGCACTGATTATATGATTATATAGCACACAGATATATTTCTCTTCTATGTATCTATCATGTTCCTCATCGCTATCTATCTCTGAACATCTTTGATACATAAAACGTTTTAATTTTTATGCTGCATTTCATTCCATACGGGTCACACTGACAGCACATTGATTGCACATGGACAGCCCGCAGATTGCGCACGGACAGCACGCGGATATACAGATGTCACATGGACACATGGATGCAGCACATGGCCACACGGACACCGACCATGGATCTCACCGGTACTAGTTTTACCTATACAAGTATCACCAGGTTGTGTGCATGAAGCCTCATCATGAAGGCACAAATTATGGTTGAACACAACAGCACAAAAATTAAAAGGCAGAAAATAAATATCCGCTGCGCTCGCAGGCAACATGTTTCAGACCTGCCTGGTCCTTGGTCAAGCCTTATTATGCCAGGTCGTCCTGTGTAAACAAACCTTTGAATCTGTCAGTGAGCTCCTTGTGAATGAGAGGTTGTAACTCTTATCCATCTTTTACGGAGATCCTCTCCGCTGATTTATGACCACAGACCACATCGAAGGACGGCTGATCTTTCATGTGGTCATAAATCAGCTGAAAGGAGATCAGTAAAAGACAGATAAGAGACATATTCTCAGTCAGATCGAGTAATTGTCCAACAATAGACAATTTGGCTGTAAGGCAATAACAAAGTGCGACATTTTTAAAGAATCTCAAAAGTAAAGTGAAAAAAGTACAGTAAGAAAAATATATATATTCCCCTCCACTGAAGGTGTCAACTTTAAATCTACGATAGCAAACACAAAGATAATGTAAAACTTTGTTGCCTCACGTTTATAAATCATTGAATCAGTTTTTAATTATTTTGTCAAAGATGTTTTCATTGTATCCCATGTCTAGTAGTATTTTCTATATACAGTGGGGCAAAAAAGTATTTAGTCAGTCAGCAATAGTGCAAGTTCCACCACTTAGAAAGATGAGAGGCGTCTGTAATTTACATCATAGGTAGACCTCAACTATGGGAGACAAACTGAGAAATAAAAATCCAGAAAATCACATTGTCTGTTTTTTTAACATTTTATTTGCATATTATGGTGGAAAATAAGTATTTGGTCAGAAACAAAATTTCATCTCAATACTTTGTAATATATCCTTTGTTGGCAATGACAGAGATCAAACGTTTTCTGTAAGTCTTCACAAGGTTGCCACACACTGTTGTTAATATGTTGGCCCATTCCTCCATGCAGATCTCCTCTAGAGCAGTGATGTTTTTGGCTTTTCGCTTGGCAACACGGACTTTCAACTCCCTCCAAAGGTTTTCTATAGGGTTGAGATCTGGAGACTGGCTAGGCCACTCCAGGACCTTGAAATGCTTCTTATGAAGCCACTCCTTTGTTGCCCTGGCGGTGTGCTTTGGATCATTGTCATGTTGAAAGACCCAGCCACGTTTCATCTTCAATGCCTTGCTGATGGAAAGAGGTTTGCACTCAAAATCTCACGATATATGGCCCCATTTATTCTTTCATGTACCCGGATCAGTCATCCTGACCCCTTTGCAGAGAAACAGCCCCAAAGCATGATGTTTCCACCACCATGCTTTACAGTAGGTATGGTGTTTGATGGATGCAACTTAGTATTCTTTTTCCTCCAAACACGACAAGTTGTGTTTCTACCAAACAGTTCCAGTTTGGTTTCATCAGACCATAGGACATTCTCCCAAAACTCCTCTGGATCATCCAAATGCTCTCTGGCAAACTACAGACGGGCCTGGACATGTACTGGCTTAAGCAGTGGGACACGTCTGGCACTGCAGGATCTGAGTCCATGGTGGCGTAGTGTGTTACTTATGGTAGGCGTTGTTACATTGGTCCCAGCTCTCTGCAGTTCATTCACTAGGTCCCCCCGCGTGGTTCTGGGATTTTTGCTCACCGTTCTTGTGATCATTCTGACCCCACGGGGTGGGATTTTGCGTGGAGCCCCAGATCGAGGGAGATTATCAGTGGTCTTGTATGTCTTCCATTTTCTAAATATTGCTCCCACTGTTGATTTCTTCACTCCAAGCTGGTTGGCTATTGCAGATTCAGTCTTCCCAGCCTGGTGCAGGGCTACAATTTTGTTTCTGGTGTCCTTTGACAGCTCTTTGGTCTTCACCATAGTGGAGTTTGGAGTCAGACTGTTTGAGGGTGTGCACAGGTGTCTTTTTATACTGATAACAAGTTTAAACAGGTGCCATTACTACAGGTAATGAGTGGAGGAAAGAGGAGACTCTTAAAGAAGAAGTTACAGGTCTGTGAGAGCCAGAAATCTTGATTGTTTGTTTCTGAACAAATACTTATTTTCCACCATAAAATGCAAAAAAAATGATAAAAAAACAGACAATGTGATTTTCTGGATTTTTTTTTCTCAGTTTGTCTCCCATAGTTGAGGTCTACCTATGATGTAAATTACAGACGCCTCTCATCTTTTTAAGTGGTGGAACTTGCACTATTGCTGACTGACTAAATACTTTTTTGCCCCACTGTATTATTGTATAGGATAAAGATGCCTAAACGGGTGACTCCAATGCCTTCGTAAGAACACGCACTGCATCTTCAGCAATCTCTTTAAGAAAGCCATAGAGCATCCAATAAGTGGTAGCAAAGGAGATGCCCCCTGCTGCCAGGCTACCTACCATTGGGACATTACTAACAACATACTCAACTATCATGAGACCCCCGGCGGCCCCTCTGGCTATTAAAGTGGCGACAAACTCTTTATTTATCTCTTTTAAAACAAAAGGGGACTTGATCACTGATTTTAATTCACTGACGTCTTTACCAAACTTGTCAGCCAACCTTTCCAGAGAGTTTTCATCCAAGCCAAATGCATTCTTATAGCTTGTCATGGCTTTCACCAGGATTCCTATATCACAAGCCACAGACAGACCTGGTACTGGGACCATAGCCACTTCACCAGAAAGAAGAGCCAACTTCCATATGTCCTTCTTGAAAGCCTGACGCTTCTTCTCAAGGACTGGCAGAGAAATGTGGGGTAGAGAGATCAGGAATATGTGTCTCTTGTGTTCTGGAAGTTCCTTTTCTAGAGTGTCCTGCATTTCGAGGAAGTCGTACTTGTCCAGGTCCAGGACTGAGAGGAGAAACACTTGAGGCTGTGGGATTCCCCCTTCTATAAGACTTTGAATGCAGTTATTTCTAATTTCATTCAGCGCATTCTCTTCATTGAACGTCTTCTTCCTTCGGATCATGGAAGCATGCACGTCGGAGTCAACTTTGGATCTCACAAAGTAGAATTTCTTGTTCATAGCTTGAATCGCTTTTGCTAGGTCAATGTCGTTTTGCTTAAAACGTTCCGATGATAAGATGATGAAAAAGTCATAACGACTGAATTTAACAGACTGGAGATAACCGTCTGCCACAAAATTTGGAGTTCCTGTTCCTGGAAGATCCCAAACAGTTACATTAGGATACTGAGGATGGTTGTATGGACTTGGCACCTCTGTTGTCTCTACCACACCAGTTTTGGCTGAGCCTTCTTCTTCATTGCCCATGCCACGGATGGCATTGACAAAAGTGGACTTTCCTGTTCCTGACTCACCCATGATAGCAATGTTCAACGGGGCATTTTCTATTTCCCTGAGGGATTCCGCGAGTCTTTCAGTTGCTGTACAGATGTCTCCTTCTTGTAAAGCCGACCGAATGTTCTGGACTTCTTCTTCACTGATGATGTTGATAGAAGAATCCATTATCAGTTATTAATCTGAAGAGAAATTGCCTTGGTGAGAGCTCGATCTTTACTCACTAAAGTCTATACTGATTTTGCTACAGTTTTAACCCCTTAATGACCGCCAATACGTCTTTTAACTGACCTGAGATATAAGAGAATAGCCTCCCCATACAGATGACAATCCAGCATCTGTTGGTTGTACACTATAGCTGAAAACTTGCTGTATCAGCCACGATCAGTATTTGCACCTTCTAAATCTGTTTAACCCCTTAGATGCTGCTGTCAATAGTGACTACATCATTATAAATGGTTAACAGTGTGTGGGGGCTTCTTCTTTATCCCAATTGGTGCCCTCAGATCATGATTTTATTGTCCTGATGTTTGCGATGGCAATTCATGACCAAATAGCGACCTTAGAGTCTGATGGCTGTAGTAATCTGTTTAGAAGTTAGCAACATTTAGGTGGTAAAAACACACATTTTCATTTCTGTCATGCCACTTTGCATTAATTCCTGTAAAGCACCTGAAGGGTTAATAAACTACCTGACTGCAGTTTTTGATATGTTTAGAGGTGCTGTTTTTAAAATGGTATCATGTTTGGGTGTTTCACCATATATGGGACCCCTGAAGTCACTTCAAACATGGATAAGTCCCTAAAAAAATAAATGTGGTAAATTTCTTTGAAAAAATGAAAAATTGCTGCTACATTTTTAAACCTCCTAAAATGCTAACAAAATAAAATAACATTTTACAAATGGTGCTGATGTAAAGCAGACATGTGGGAAATGCTATTTATTAATGGTTTGCTGTTGTATGACTATCTGGATTAAAGGGATAATCATTCAAATTTAGAAAATTGCTAATTTTTTAACATTTTTCTCAAATTTTTTATATTTTTTATAAATAAACACAAAAAATGTTGAACTAAATTTACCATTATCATAAAGTATAATGTGTCACGAAAAAACAATCTCAAAATCACTGGGATTTGTTGAAGCGTTGCAGAGTTATTACCACATAAAGTGACACTGGTCAGATTTCAAAAATTTGGCTCGGTCACTAAGGGGTTAAGTCCCATCCCATCTGCAGTGTCAGCACCAGTAGTGACATCGCATTCATCCCACAGCTGTGCAAAACAGTTAATGACGTAACTGAATAATCAGAAAAACTGTAAATGTTCTCTTGCTCATCTACTTCCAACTGTAGGACAAAACATAAAAGACTTAATTCAGCAGTCTAAGTAGATTAAGAATGAACTATGGAAATATGAAAATTTATATTTTCTTCCTTCACAATAGTACACGCAGTCCAGGCAAAAGCATCTGATCTGTGGAATGATGCGTTATCTACAATCAGTCTCCACACTGTAAGCCTTTTTGTTCTTCCTTTTTAACTTTATTAACTCAACAACAAAACAATAATTGTTCGAACATAGCGTCTTCCTGTCATCCAGAGTCAATCTGTATTCTCGTGCACTGCATTTATAAATCTCCATTAATCTAACACACCCTCAGCTTCATTCTGCCTTTCACTCATCAAGAATGCCTAATGTCACTGTTATTCATTCTCGTCTAGGCTATTGCAACTCTCTACTAATCAGTCTCCCTCTTATCAAACTCTCTCCTCCAATCCATCCTGAATGCAACAGTCAGAATCATATTCCTCACCAACCGTTACACTGGTGCCTCTACTCTGTGCCAGTCGTTGCACTGGTTGCCCATCCGCTACAAAGTTCAATACAAACATACCACTCTCACCCATAAAGCGCTCGACTGTGCAACACCTCCCTATTTCTCCTCCCTCCTCTCAGACTACCACCCTACCGTGCTCTCATTCTGCTAATGACTTATGACTAACATCCTCAGTAATCCAAACCTCTCATTCCCGTTTCCAAGACTTTTTGCATGCTGCGCCAATTTTTTTAAATACACTATCCCGCACAATTCAATTAGTTCTCAATACCTACAGTTTTAAGCATGGCCTAAAAACAAATGTCTTTAGACAGTCCTTTTGCTTCACCTCACTTATCTAACTATCCCCTTGTTGCCCATACAAAATGTTCATCACAATCATGACCCACGTATTATCTGTTCACAGGCTCTCAATTCACATAATAACCCTCTGTCTCTGTACTGTACACATAGTGGCTGGTGACAGGTTTAAGCTGTTATGTGCAGATCCTAGTTAGTATATTAAAAGGTTTGTCCACTATATATACAACCACTTCTTGATCAAAATGTTTGACCCTGATAAAGTATTACAGCTTATACTCACCTCCTGTGCTGCCACCGTTCCCGCAGCGCACGTGCAGTTGTTCTGAAGCATGACGATGGCATCCAATCAGTTCTGGCGTCACTGTCCGTGCCTTCGGACAAATCAAACATGAATAGAAAGTAAGAGCTGCAGATGATCTCTGACTCCCTTTTCTTCCTCAATTTGACAAAAGGCGGGAACAGTGATGCCAGGGCTGATTGGGCGCCGGCGTCTCGTGTCACAACAACAGCATGGAAACCCCAGGACATGGAGTGCTGACACTGGGAACAACGCCTGCATGGGAGGTGAGTATAAGCTTTATTATTTTATGTGGGCCTTCCTTAAGGCTGTATTGTACAACATAAGCACATTTTGCCATTTACCTTTGTGTCTCCCCTATTTCCTCATAGATTGTAGCATGTAAGCAGGGTCCTCACTCCCTTTGGTATCTGAGTTATATTTATTCTGCAATGTATTTATTGTCTGTACAAGTCCCCTCTAAATTGTAAAGTGCTGTGGAATATGTTGGCACTATAGAAGAAAAATATTATTATAATTATTATTAAAGAGAATCTGTCACCAGGTTTTCCCAATATAAACACCATCTTTAAGGCCTCTTTTACAGTTTTATAGTAAGCTGTATATAATTCTCCAACCCCCTCTGCATAGCACAAAAATACATTTTATAATTCCCACATACGGCGTGATCCACTCCAATGGGTGTTGCTGGTCTCCCTGTTTCCTGCCTCTTTGCTTGCCAGCTGTTTGGAGTCAGAATATTTGGGCAGTGACCAAGTCTTTGTGATTTGGCCTCTGTATGACACTATTTTGGACATAAAATGAAACAACCGAGATGCAAATGAAGTGCAGACATTCAGGTTTAATTAAATGGATTGAACAGAAATATCCCGTGAAACGTTTAGAACCATTTTTCATCAAAGCTTCTGCATTTCAGGAGCTCAAAATTAATTGGACAAAATATCTTTATAGTAAAAAAAATAAATTTTTAATACGTTGCAGAGAATCCTTTGCAAGCAATGACGGCCTGAAGTCTGGGAGCCATGGACTTCACCAAATACTGGGTTTCCTCCTTTGTGATGTTTTGCCAGCCTTTGCTGCAGTTGGCTTCAGTTGTTGCTTGTTTGTGGTTTTTTTTGCTTAAGTTTTGTCCTAAGCCTGTGAAATGCAGCTTCATTTGGGAGAGATGTGATGATTGGCTCAGCCTTTACTTTTGCAGGATTTTTTGGGTCATTATCCATCCATACTGTGAAGTTGCCGTCCAATCAACTCTGCTGCATTTTGTTGAATTTGAGCCAAAAGTTTCACCCTGTACACACAGAATTCATCTGGCTGCTTTTGTCTCATCATCAATAAATACTAGAGATCCATTGAAAGCCATGCATGCCCATGCCGCCATAATGCCTTCTCCATGCTTTATAGAGGATGGGGTGTGCTTCGGATCATGAGCCATTCTAAGCCTTCTCCATACTTCCTTCTTCCAATCATTCTGGTACAGGTTGATCTTAGTTTTGCTTTTGCAGAATTGGGCGACTTCTTTAGATTTTTTTTTGGCAAAGTCTAATATGGCCTTTCTCTTTCTAAGGCTGACGAATGGTTTGCACCTTGTGGTGAGCCCTCTGTATTTGCAGTCTTCTCTATCTGGTAGATACTTGGATAATGAAACACCACTTCCTGGAGAGTGTTCTTTACTTAAGGTACCGTCACACTTAGCGACGCTGCAGCGATACCGACAACGATCCGGATCGCTGCAGCGTCGCTGTTTGGTCGCTGGAGAGCTGTCACACAGACCGCTCTCCAGTGACCAACTATCCCGAGGTCCCCGGTAACCAGGGTAAACATCGGGTAACTAAGCGCAGGGCCGCGCTTAGTAACCCGATGTTTACCCTGGTTACCAGCGTAAAAAAACAAACACTACATACTTACATTCATGATATAAATAAACTCACAGAAAAGAACATGGGTCCCATGAAATGCTCAATTACAGTCAAATATGACTTAAATACATATGCCCATGTATTGAAAAGGGACTAGTAAGTGTATACTCCCAAAATACATATAACCACAGAGAAAAATGGAGTTCCATACACATATATAAAAATAGTAAACTTTATTGAAAACATATGAAAAAACATACAACAATATAAATGAAGAAAGGACAGAAAACCTAGTGGGAAACAAATAAAGCCTCGGCACAAAAATATCGGTACAAAGTATGTACTGCTAAGAAATAATTACCGTATATACTCGAGTATAAGCCGAGATTTTCAGCCCAAATTTTTGGGCTGAAAGTGCCCCCCTCGGCTTATACTCGAGTCACGGTAGCGGTGGGGTCGGCGGGTGAGGGGGTGAGGGCGCTGGGGTATACTTACCTAGTCCCAGCGATCCTCGCGCTGTCCCTGCCGTCCCACGGGCTTCGGCGCTGCAGTTTCTTCCTCTCTTCAGCGGTCACGTGGGACCGCTCATTACAGAAATGAATAAGCGGCTCCACCTCCCATAGGGGCGGAGCCACTTATTCATTTCTCTAATCAGCGGTGCCGGTGACCGCTGATAGAGAAAGAAGCTGCGGCACCGAAGACAGGAGGGGACAGCGCGAGGATCGCCAGGACTAGGTAAGTATAGCATATTCACCTGTCCTCGTTCCAGCCGCCGGGCGCCGCTCCATCTTCCCGGCCGGCGCCTCCATCTTCCCGGCGTCTCTGCTCTCTGACTGTTCAGGCAGAGGGCGCGATGACGCATACAGTGTGCGCGGCGCCCTCTGCCTGATCAGTCAGAGCAGAGACGCCGGGAAGATGGAGGCGCCGGAACGAGACGCCGGGAGCTGCAATCAAGGGAGGTGAGTATGTGTTTTTTTTTCTTTATTGCGGCAGCGGCGGCACAAATTTATGTGGAACATCTATGGGGCACAGTGAACGGTGCAGAGCACCGTATATGGCACAGCACAGCTATGTATGGGGCACAATGAACGGTGCAGAGCACCGTATATGGCACAGCACAGCTATGGGGCACAGTGAACGGTGCAGAGCACCGTATATGGCACAGCACAGCTATGGGGCACAGTGAACGGTGCAGAGCACCGTATATGGCACAGCACAGCTATGTATGGGGCACAGTGAACGGTGCAGAGCACCGTATATGGCACAGCACAGCTATGTATGGGGCACAGTGAACGGTGCAGAGCACCGTATATGGCACAGCACAGCTATGGGGCACAATGAACGGTGCAGGGCACCGTATATGGCACAGCACAGCTATGGGGCACAGTGAACGGTGCAGAGCACCGTATATGGCACATCTATGGGGCACAGTGAACGGTGCAGAGCACCGTATATGGCACAGCACAGCTATGTATGGGGCACAATGAACGGTGCAGAGCACCGTATATGGCACAGCACAGCTATGGGGCACAATGAACGGTGCAGGGCACCGTATATGGCACAGCACAGCTATGGGGCACAGTGAACGGTGCAGAGCACCGTATATGGCACATCTATGGGGCACAGTGAACGGTGCAGAGCACCGTATATGGCACAGCACAGCTATGTATGGGGCACAATGAACGGTGCAGAGCACCGTATATGGCACAGCACAGCTATGGGGCACAGTGAACGGTGCAGAGCACCGTATATGGCACAGCACAGCTATGGGGCACAGTGAACGGTGCAGAGCACCGTATATGGCACAGCTATGGGGCACAGTGAACGGTGCAGAGCACCGTATATGGCACAGCTAGGGGGCACAATGAACGGTGCAGAGCACTATATGGTTCACACCTATGGGGAAATATGAACGGTGCAGAGCACTATATGGCACAGCTATGGGGAAATAATGATCTATTTTTATTTTTGAAATTCACCGGTAAATGCTGCATTTCCACCCTAGGCTTATACTCGAGTCAATAAGTTTTCCCAGTTTTTTGTGGCAAAATTAGGGGGGTCGGCTTATACTCGGGTCGGCTTATACTCGAGTATATACGGTATATGGCACTCAATAAGTCAATAATTATATGGTAATTATATGGCACTCAATAAGTCAGCGTTATAGATATCAAGGACATCATTGGATGCAAAACATGCATCCACAGAATGAATCAAGGTACCAATGGAAAATCACTGAGTGCTGGCATAAAAATGTGTGTTTAAAGTGACTGTCATAATGAGGGGGGTCAACCTGGGACCTCGGCACTTTACGTCTTTCCACTATGGGTAAGGAAACTATTCCTGATTAAGTTGTACTGCTTGGTTTCTTTTTTGTGTGTCGGTCATTATGACAGTTACTTTAAACACACATTTTTATGCCAGCACTCAGTGATTTTCCATTGGTACCTTGATTCATTCTGTGGATGCATGTTTTGCATCCAATGATGTCCTTGATATCTATAACGCTGACTTATTGAGTGCCATATAATTACCATATAATTATTGACTTATTGAGTGCCATATAATTATTTCTTAGCAGTACATACTTTGTACCGATATTTTTGTGCCGAGGCTTTATTTGTTTCCCACTAGGTTTTCTGTCCTTTCTTCATTTATATTGTTGTATGTTTTTTCATATGTTTTCAATAAAGTTTACTATTTTTATATATGTGTATGGAACTCCATTTTTCTCTGTGGTTATACATACTTACATTCAGCTGTCTGTCCCTTGCCGTCTGCTTCCTGCACTGACTGCTGGCCGTAAAGTGAAAGCAGAGCACAGCCACGTGTGACTCACCGCTGTCCTGTGCTTTCACTTTCACTTTACGGCCAGCAGTCAGTGCAGGAAGCAGACGGCAAGGGACAGACAGCTGAATGTAAGTATGTACTGTTTGTTTTTTTACGCTGGTAACCAGGGTAAACATCGGGTTACTAAGCGCGGCCCTGCGCTTAGTAACCCGATGTTTACCCTGGTTACCAGTGAAGACATCGCTGAATCGGTGTCACACACGCCGATTCAGCGATGTCTGCGGGGAGTCCAGCGACCAAATAAAGTTCTGGACTTTCTTCCCCGACCAGCGACATCACAGCAGGGGCCTGATCGCTGCTGCGTGTCACACTGGACGATATCGCTAGCCAGGACGCTGCAACGTCACGGATCGCTAGCGATATCGTCTAGTGTGACGGTACCTTTAGCTGAATGTTGTGAGAGGGTTTTTGTTCACCATGGAAATGATTATGCGATTATCTAACCACTGTTGTCTGTACCGTTGAGTCCTTTTTGATTACCTAAGGCTAGTTTCACACTTGCGTTTTAAAACACATGCGTTTTTTTAAAAAAAAGCATGGTGAAAAAATGCATGTAAATGCGTGCAAACGCTGCGTTTTTTAGACGCATGTGTTTTTGCATGTGGGGAAAAAAACGCGGCGATTTGACGCGTTTACATGCGTTTTTTCATGCGTTTGCGTTTTTAAACGCATGCTGAGAAATGTGTGACAGATGCCAATCATCAAAATAAAGTAAAAAACCCACTATAAACAGAAATAGCTAGGGTTCGGGTTAGGGATAGGGATCCCTTTAGGGTTAGAGTTAGGATCCCTTTAGGGTTAGGGTTAGGATCCCTTTAGGGTTAGGGGTAGGGTTAGGGTTAGGATCCCTTTAGGGATAGGGTTAGGATCCCTTTATCACCTTTATGGTGGGGGGTGGCATATCAGTGTGTTTTCTGAATTTTTTTATAAAAACGCATGCGTTTTTAACGCAAACAAATGCATGTGCTTAAAAACGCATGCGTTTACATAGACATCAATAGGTTTTTTTGCCGCAAAAAAATGCATGCGTTTTTTTGCGGCAAAAAAAAAACGCCGCTAAAAGATGCTACATGTTGCATTTCTGCAACACAACGCATGCATACAAAAGACGCATGCGGTGGCAAAACGCGGCAAAACGCATGCCAAAAAAGCATGCATTTTTAATGTTAAGTATAGGAAAAAAAACGCATGCGTTTTTTTACGGAAAAACGCAGCGGCAAAAAACGCAAATGTGAAACCAGCCTAAGCTCACCAGTTCACTTTTTTTTTTGAATAATGTACCAAATTTTGATTTGGCTACTCCTAACATTTCTGCTGTGTCTCTGATGGATGTCTTCTTCTTTTTTCAGCTTAATCATGGTCTGTTTCTCTTCCATTGAGAGCTTCTGTGACCTCATGTTGTGGGTTCACAGCAACAGCTTCCAAATGCAAAATGCCACACCTGGAATCAGCTCCAGACCTTTTAACTGCTTAATTAATGATGGATTAAAGAGAAAAAAGTCCATTCTGCCCATAAATGAGCTTTTGAGATAACTGTCCAATTATTTTGGTCCCTTGAAAAGAGGGAGCTACATACTACAGAGCTGTAATTCCTGAACTCTTACTCCTATTAAGATGAGAATACCCTCAAATTAAAGCTGAGTGTCTGTACTTTAAGCCCACATTGATAATATAACTGTATCCTGAATGTGTTTTGGACAACAGCTAAAATGCCAAAACTTGTGTCACTGTCCAAATATTTCTGGATCTAACTGTACTTCTCCAGCACAGCACTTTTAATCAAGCGTTACATCATCATAAGTTCCTTTCTGAGTTTTCTGGAGTCATTGTTCCTTTTAAATACACTTTTGTTGGCAATGCTGGAGGTCAGGCAAGTCGATAATGACAGTACTTATTGCTGGCTGTCATAGGTTGGTCCCTTGGTGTGTACATACAGTATGCCACCTCTCTTAGTGGCATGTAGGTTGGATCAGCTGACTGCTTCTTTTACTGGTGGCAGTAGCACCTCGCCCTTTTTGCTTTGCCTCCCTAATGTTTGCTTAGGCTTTTGCCTGAAGAAAAATTCACATGATGATTTTACAACTCAAACCAATAGCAATAATACAACCGCTTCACACTGATTAAATCCATACCTTAATTGTAGAAATCTGTTTTGTAGTTTCTGGGAAATCCAACTTTTAAATCGCAAACGAGCTGCAAGTGCTTTGAGGTGGGACATTGCACTTGCAGCTCTCCTGCCCTCTATCCATATACCCCGTCCACCTTTTGTGTCTAACTTCCGTGGCAGAGAAGGTAAGTAATTACTATAAAAATAACCTGTCAGATACCAGGCCGTGTATGTGGAGGGTAGGCATGAGAGCTGCCAGTGGAATGTCTCACCCCAAAGCACTTGCAGCTCATTTGCATATGATGTTGAAACCTGGATTTCTTAGAAGCTACAAAATTCTGTAATAAAGATATATGCAAATTGCTTCTTCAGAGAAAAAGAGGACTTGAACTCTATAGCGCCACCTGTTGGAGTAGCAATCCTACAAGTCACAATCAACCCTTTAACGAGTCGTGCAATATGGCTTAGAAAAAAAAGCCAAATCAGAATCTCAATTTGCAGACACGGTGTTTTGGGCTATTGGCCCTCGTCAGTACGAAGTATGAGATCTGATTTGGCTAGATGAGAGGCTCTGGACTGGGGTTTACGGGGTAAGATTTCTCTTTGTGTAGATATGAATTTAAACAACATGAAAGTAGCAGTGGATACATGCCATTAGTTTTAGGCGTAAAATCCTCATGCCAGGTTCCCTTTAAGCTTCTCTACCTCCCCAAAACTGGACCTCCTTCTTGGTCTATCACCTTGCCTAAACTTTTCCTCCAAGTACCAAGATATTATGCTTTTCTTCTAGTTATCTTACCCAACCATTTGGGAATACGGATCACCTTATCCACATGCTCCCTGTGATTTACAAACCTGCTTTTTTTCCAGGATCTTCTGAGTGCTATACTTTAATGTCAGACCCAGGAGTGAATTCATGGTCCACCTTTCAATTCCACTGTTCTCTGTCTGAGAAAGTACTATGAAAGTTGAAGTTATAGGTTCAGTAGAGAGGGCGGATGACTAGTCGAGAGAAGTAGGAAACTGGTTCCCCAAATTGTGCTCACGATTGTTCTACAGGCGCATGGTAGAGGGAGCAAAATTCAGTTTTATCACGCTCGCTCTCCTCTACTGTAGAGTTTTGGGGTAACATATTTAATGGAGATGGATCTGCATCATGTTTCTTTGTCACCTTTTGTCATGGAGCTCCACATTCAGCTTCTTACAATAACCTACCTTCTACTTCTAGGTGGACCATCAATAAGCATTAAATTAGCCTTCTATTAACCAGTGAATGTGTGGCTGATCTTTATACGTCAGTCAGGTGGCCTTATAACAATTATCATGATATTTAAGAGAATCTAATCCACTATACTTGACCATAACAAATATAAGTAGTCTCCGTCATACTTTTAGGAACAAGTTAAAACATTTGAGAATTTTTTTTAAGCCTTCTCCAACTCCTAATGTAAGCTTTTTCTTCTCTGGCAATTGCTTCTCATGTTCCTTAGATGAGTTTCCCATTTTTAACGATTACACTGAGCGGTCACCTTCTCAGTAGAGTTAGTTATACTTACTAAAGTTGTGTTGGTGTCGTAGTTACTTCTTCTATGTCTGTATATTATCTGTCTCAGCCTTTCCTTATCACAAAACACAACTAATACACAACCATGTCCTGCTACTGAGCCCCATATTTTGCCTCCTTGCACTGCCCACCATAAACATCAGTGAGTATAAAGGGGAAGAATCTCTCACCTGTAATGGTGTTCCTTGGGATTTCAGGAAAGTAGAGGAGCTGTCACTATTACCACTGATACGTCAA
The DNA here is from genome assembly GCF_032444005.1 of Ranitomeya imitator. Classification (NCBI taxonomy): domain Eukaryota; kingdom Metazoa; phylum Chordata; class Amphibia; order Anura; family Dendrobatidae; genus Ranitomeya; species Ranitomeya imitator. Next base: position 19,163,385 of record NC_091291.1, on the reverse strand, counting down.
AGCTTGAAAAATGACTTAGCTCCCTCAGCAATATGTGGTTATCACAGAGCCGTAAGCAGTTTGAGAGTGAATACTACACAATTGAAAGTTACGTGACATTTTCTAAAGAGAAACTTGGCCTTATGCCATTTCCATTACCTAGAGGCTTAGATAGAGGATAAGCTCGGGGGGTACTCAGGGGGGTATTCGGGGGGGGGGGGGGGGGAACATTAGAGTTGGCTCCTAAACAGATAACTATGTTTACAGTTACGGTGGCGCACCCTAATTTCAACTATAGGGAAACCTCAGCAACCGTGTTTTTACTGACAATAATCTCTATACAAAGACCAACACGGCCACACGGTGACCATATAGTGGTAGATATCAGTCCTGCAGAACAAAAGATCACAGTACAGTTATAGATGGCGACATACAGGTGACGTTTTGTCTGATGGGTTCTCTTTTCTCATCTTTTCAGTCTGACCCAGATTGACATGACAACTTTTTCCAGCCAAGACTCATCTGCAGAATTTACAGCAGACATATTTTATTTAACACATTTCCAGTACCGTTCCCATCTATTCCCAACCTAGGCAAACTCCTAATCCTGCTGATACCCCAATGAGGAGCCACTGCTGCCATGTGTGTCCCTACAGCTCCACCTGCTGTAATAATATCCCCCGAGACCCCCATGTGCAGCTCCCTATGCACAGTAAGATTCCCCCACAGCTCCTCTATGCACAATATGATGGGCCCACAGCTCCTCTATACCCAGTGTAACGTCCACCACAGGTCTATATGATGGTCCAAAAGTTCCCTTACACACAGCATGATGGGCCCACAGTTTCCCCTATATTCAGTATAATGGGCCCACAGCTCCCCTATAGTATAATACCCCTACACTGTATGATACCCCCACAGTAGTCCACATGCTGTATGATGCCCCCACGCTATATGATGACCCTCACACTAGACTCCATGCTGTATGATAGCCTCCATAGTAGTCACCTTACAGTATGACATCCTGTACAGTAGCCCCAACTCTATATTAGGGCCGCCCAATAGCACATGTGCTGTATAGTGGCCCCCACAGAATCCTCCAAACTGTATGATGGACCCAACAGTGCCCTGCATGCTATATGATGGTACCAACAGTCCCTCTCACTGTATGATGGCCCCAACAGTGACACCCTCGAGGTATGATGGCCCTCACAGTGGCCCCCCACATTGTATGATGGTCCTCCCAGTGACCCCCATGCTATATAATGGCCCTTACAGTGGCCCAAAAGGTGAAAGATAGTTCCCACAGGGGCCCTCATGCTGTATTATGGTCCCTACCGTGGCCCCCACACTGTACGATGGCCCACTAGTATATATGTGCAAGTCATGTGTCTGTAGTCTGTGTATATACAGTATATAGGTATATTTCTATATATATGTACATTATTTCAAGTGTTTATTTCTGCTAATGTTGATGATTATGGCTCACAGCCAATGAAAACCCAAAAGTCATTATCTCAATAAATTAGAATAACTAACAAAAAACATCTGCAAAGGCTTCCTAAGCGTTTAAAAAGGTCCCTTAGTCTGTTTCAGTAGCTCCACAATCATGGGGAAGACTGCTGACTTGACAGATGTCCAGAAGGCAGTCATTGACACACTCCACATGGCGGGTAAGCCACAAAAGGTCATTGCTAAAGAAGCCGGCTGTTCACAGAGTGCTGTATCCAAGCATATTAATGGAAAGTTCAGTGGAGGAAAAAAGTGTGGTAGAAAAAGGTGCACAAGCAACCGGGAAAACCGCAGCCTTGAAAGGATTAAGAAAAGGACATTCAAAAATTTGGGGAAGATTCACAAGGAGTGGACTGCTGCTGGAGTCATTGCTTCAAGAGCCACCACACACAGACGTATCCAGGACATGGGCTACAAGTGTCCCATTCCTTGTGTCCGGCCACTCATGACCAATAGACAACGCCAGAAGCGTCTTACCTGGGCCAAGGAGATAAAGAACCGGACTGTTGTCAGTGGTCCAAGGTGTTGTTTACAGATGAAAGTAAATTTTGAATTTCATTTGGAAATCAAGGTCCAGAGTCTGGAGGAAGAGTGGAGAGGCCACAATCCAAGCTGCTGGAGGTCTAGTGTGAAGTCTCCACAATTAGTGATGGTTTGGGGAGCCATGTCATCTGCTGGTGTAGGTCCACTGTGTTTTTTCAAGAAGGTGGCGATAAACTGGTTCATGACAGGTCACTATTAGTGACTAGTGATGAGCGAACATGATCGGATAAGGCGTTATCAGAGCATGCTCGGTTGCTAACCGAGTGTCTTCGGCGTTCTACAAAAATATTTGTGATCCCCGCGGCTCTTCGACAGCCGCAACACATGCAGGGATTCCTAACAAACAAGCAATCCCTGCATTTGTTGCGGCTGTTGAAGAGCCGTGGGGACTCAAACATATTATTTGAGCATGCCAAAGATACTAGGCTAGCCCCCAATCATCCTCCGATAACGCCTTATCCAATCACGTTCACTCAACACTAGTCACAATGCATGGGCCAGTGAGGTGTGCTTGAGATAAGTATTATATACACTTTCGTGTTTTCTAGTCGCTATAGGTTTTTCTCTTTCAACCATGTGGAGGAGAGTTATAGGTTCCAGTAATAGATGTGGGTGATTACGGAACGGTTTGAACGACACTCATTTGGATAGCTATAGTGCTATGATTAAGCGCTTTTAACGCTCAAAACGCGTGGGAAAAATGTTTCTACTTTTATATATTTCTATTTTTTAGAGCATATGAAGAATATAAAGTTATTATAAATGATTTTTTTTGGGCGGTAGCTGGATATCCCCATGTTGTTCATAACTGAACCCCTTCTTGACTGTAACACGCAATTTTTCCAACTTTACAAAATTTCTGGATTATAAAAAATTAAATTTCAGGAACTGAAAATTGGGAATCTATAGCTTTGTCTTTCTTCAGTCTGAATTGCTGAGAGAAGAGCGGGAAGAGGACACGTTAAAACTTGATAGGGTTTGAGTAGAGGGATTAGATAAAGAACTCAAATATCTCAAGGGCTGCCCCTCCGTAGAGGGATCAGCTTTATTCTCATTGGCGCAAGGAAAGACGAGAAGCAATGGGATAAGACACAGATTAGGTATTAGAAAAAACTTTTTGACAGTGAGAGTGATCAATGAGTGGAGCAGGCTGCCATGAATGCGTTCTCCTTCAATGGAGGCTGAACAGACATCTGAGATGGTTTAGCGACTCCTGCATTGAGCTGGAGGTTGGAAACGATGACACTTGAGGTCCCTTCCAACTCTAACATTCTAGGATTCTATGATCTTCCCTGGGACTCACCTTATGAATCGGGCACTGTGGTCTGGTACAAAGTTCCAAACTGTATAAAATCTAAAAAAAAATCATTCTTACGATTTAACAGTCTGCAAAGGTTTCTGTGTCGAAAATACAGTTTGCCTCAAAAATTGTTCTGAAGTGGTTAAGACAACCACTTCTCTAAAAGTCGCCATCCTAGAGAAGCTCCATTTGGCCATCAATGTCAGGGGTGGTGTTGTATTACATTCAAATGAAAATCCAACCATATACCGTATATCATGGACGGGCCAGGTCTTCCAAAGCTATGTCAAAATGTCTATTGAGGATCATTACATGCCTTCTCCCAACCTCGCCTGCTTGTAGCACTAGCTCATTTCTAGGCTATGTTCACACAACAGGTCCGAGTGGTCACTGTGGAGAAACTGAGCTCACATGGACAGCATCGGAACCAATGTCATTCAACTTGCCTGTCCAAATGACAGGTTTTAACGTGGACTGATTGTTCATGTGAAATAAAATTGCACCATACACTATTCAATTCCATATTTTGAATGAAACTCTTCAAATTTAGGTATGTACAAAAAAAAATAAATAATCGGATCCCAAAGAAATCATCCAAAGAGCATCCGATTTTTACATTTAGCGCCTCACCAGGAAGGTGTAAGTGAAGCAAACTGTCAGCGTCTGGGATGCCAGGGGTATGCAAAAAAGAGAGAGAGCGGTGCTGTGCCTAGAAAAACACTCCTCTTTCACTCATCTGGCTCGCCCTTGTATCCTATTATCTCCTTCTCTGCCTCTGCTTCACTTACACCTTCCCGGTGAGGCGTCCCCTCACCTTGTCATTGGGACCGCTCCCCCCACAATATGCGGCGACCGCAGATTACTCCGCATCTGCCCCATAAGACGACACCTGGCGTATAAGACGACCCCCGACTTTTGAGAAGATTTTCAGGGGTTAAAAAGTAGTCTTATACGCCAGAAAATACAGTACCATTCTTGACGTAGGGAACTGATTTTGGTCTTGTAAATTGGATGCATAATATAAGATGGCATACAGGGGACAATAGAGATGAAAAAACATCTGATATTTTTTGGATGAAGATCGGACAGGTTTTTGGGCCATGACCGTAGCCTTAGGATATCCGGGGATCGCAGGTGTCTTTTTGGACCTTTATAACATTTCAACATTTCAGACTTGAGTATAATGTTTTATAGTTGTCTGCAAGACAAACCCTAAAAGTCGCATTGGTTTCTGTGTGTTATAAGCTGTGGCCCTTCACTCGGAGTAGCTTCCTTTTCATATCTGGTTTCTTCTCCTTTTTTTCCCATCTATGGACAGATCGTCTAGATTCGGAGACCTCTTTTGTCGTATTTACTTATTCAAGTTGTTGGTTGTACCTCATAGGCAGGTGCTTATATATAGTGTGATAGATAGAAACTACAGTTGTGTGAAAAAGTGTTCACCCCCTTCCTGATTTCCTATTATTTTGCATGTTTGTCACAATTAAATGTTTCCAATCACCAGACAAATGTAAATATTAGACAAAGATAAAACAAGTATCTACAAAATTTAGTTTATAAATAAAGGTCTTTAATATTAAGGGGACAAGAAATCCAAACCTACAGGGCCCTGTGTGAAAAAAGTGATTACCCCTCCCCCCTCCTTAAAACATAAATGAACTGGGGTTTATCACATGTTTGGGAAGCTGTGTTGAAGTTCCCTAGCCACACGCAGGACCCTACGTTATTTTTTTCTGGGGTCCCCTGTAAATTAACCAGTAGAGGCTAAGAAAACAGCTGTAAGCTGTAATTAATAGCCTGGGAACTTTTTAGGATATTGTCCCCTTTCCGAGATTAGAACAATAGGAATTTTTATGTAATAAATTGGAAAATGAGGGTGGGCTGTCTTTTATTTCAATTAAAAGTCTTTTTTCTGGCTATGTAGTATGACTATGGGGTTATTAATGGGGGTGTCTGATAAACACCTCTCCATACTAATCCCTGGGCTGACATCAACCCCAACCCTATTACCCCACTTATCACCGCACCAGGGCAAGTGGGAAGAGTGAGGATAATTGCCAGATTTGGTGCATCTTATTGATGCACCATTTCTGGGGCTACTGAGGGCTGATGTTATTAGGCTGGGAAGGGGGAACAATATCCATGACCCCTTCCCAGGCTATTAATATTAACCCACAGCTGTCAGTTTAGCCTTTCCTGGTTAGAATTTATAGGGAGACCCTACATCACTTTTTTGGAGTACCCCTATAAACTAACCAGTAAAGGTTAAGCAAACAGCTGTGCGCTATTATTAATATCCTGGCAACATTTAGGTCTAAAGGCCCCTTTCCCAGATTATTAATATTAGCCACAAGCGGTCAGCTTTCCCTCTGCTGGTTATAAAAATTACACGGGAGTCCACACAGATTGTTTTTTTAATGCAATTTAATTAGTTAGAAATCAAAAACAAGTACAGAGAAAGAAACATACAAAGCACTGATTATATAGCACACAGACATATTTCTCTTCTATGTATCTATCATGTTCCTCATCGCTATCTATCTCTGAACATCTTTGATACATAAAACTTTTTAATTTTTATGCTGCATTTCATTCCATACGGGTCACACTGACAGCACATTGATTGCACACGGACAGCCCGCAGATTGCGCACGGACAGCACGCGGATATACAGATGTCACATGGACACATGGATGCAGCACATGGCCACACGGACACCGACCATGGATCTCACCGGTACTAGTTTTACCTATACAAGTATCACCAGGTTGTGTGCATGAAGCCTCATCATGAAGGCACAAATTATGGTTGAACACAACAGCACAAAAATTAAAAGGCAGAAAAGAAATATCCGCTGCGCTCCCAGGCAACATGTTTCAGACCTGCCTGGTCCTTGGTCAAGCCTTATTATGCCAGGTCGTCCTGTGTAAACAAACCTTTGAATCTGTCAGTGAGCTCCTTGTGAATGAGAGGTTGTAACTCTTATCCATCTTTTACGGAGATCCTCTCAGCTGATTTATGACCACAGACTACATCGAAGGACGGCTGAACTTTCATGTGGTCATAAATCAGCTGAAAGGAGATCAGTAAAAGACAGATAAGAGACATATTCTCAGTCAGATCGAGTAATTGTCCAACAATAGACAATTTGGCTGTAAGGCAATAACAAAGTGCGAAATTTTTAAAGAATCTCAAAAGTAAAGTGAAAAAAGTACAGTAAGAAAAATATATATATTCCCCTCCACTGAAGGTGTCAACTTTAAATCTACGATAGCAAACACAAAGATAATGTAAAACTTTGTTGCCTCACGTTTATAAATCATTGAATCAGTTTTTAATTACTTTGTCAAAAATGTTTTCATTGTATCCCATGTCTAGTAGTATTTTCTATATATTATTGTATAGGATAAAGATGCCTAAACGGGTGACTCCAATGCCTTCGTAAGAACACGCACTGCATCTTCAGCAATCTCTTTAAGAAAGCCATCGAGCATCCAATAAATGGTACCAAAGGAGATGCCCCCTGCTGCCAGGCTACCTACCACTGGGACATTACTAGCAAAATACTCAACTATCATGAGACCCCCTGCGGCCCCTCTGGCTATTAAAGTGGCGACAAACTCTTTATTTATCTCTTTTAAAACAAAAGGGGACTTGATCACTGATTTTAATTCACTGACGTCTTTACCAAACTTGTAAGCCAACTTTTCCAAAGAGTTTTCATCCAAGCCAAATGCATTCTTATAGCTTGTCATGGCTTTCACCAGGATTCCTATATCACAAGCCACAGACAGACCTGGTACTGGGACCATAGCCACTTCACCAGAAAGAAGAGCCAACTTCCATATGTCCTTCTTGAAAGCCTGACGCTTCTTCTCAAGGACTGGCAGAGAAATGTGGGGTAGAGAGATCAGGAATATGTGTCTCTTGTGTTCTGGAAGTTCCTTTTCTAGAGTGTCCTGCATTTTGTGGAAGTCGTATTTGTCCAGGTCCAGGACTGAGAGGAGAAACACTTGGGGCTGTGGGATTCCCCCTTCTATAAGACTTTGAATGCAGCTATTTCTAATTTCATTGAGCACATTCTCTTCATTGAACGTCTTCTTCCTTCGGATCATGGAAGCATGTACGTCAGAGTCAACTTTGGATCTCACAAAGTAGAATTTCTTGTTCATAGCTTGAATCGCTTTTGCTAAGTCAATGTCATTTTGCTTAAAACGTTCCGATGATAAGATGATGAAAAAGTCATAACGACTGAATTCAACAGACTTGAGATAACTCTTTGCCACAAAATTTGGAGTTCCTATTCCTGGAAGATCCCAAACAGTTACATTAGGATACTGAGGATGGTTGTATAGAGTTGGCACCTCTGTTGTCTCTACCACACCAGTTTTGGCCGAGCCTTCTTCTTCATCGCCCATGCCACGGATGGCATTGACAAAAGTGGACTTTCCTGTTCCTGACTCACCCGTGATAGCAATGTTCAACGGGGCATTTTCTATTTCCCTGAGGGATTCTGTGAGTCTTTCAGTTGCTCTACAGATGTCTCCTTCTTGTAAAGCCGACTGAATGTTCTGGAGTTCTTCTTCACTGATGATGTTGATAGAAGAATCCATTATCAGTTATTAATCTGAAGAAAAATAGCCTTGGTGAGAGCTGGATCTTTACTCACTAAAGTCTATACTGATTTTTCTACAGTTTTAAGTCCCATCCCATCTGCAGTGTCAGCACCAGTAGTGACATCGCATTCATCCCACAGCTGTGCAAGACAGTTAATGACGTAACTGAATAATCAGAAAAACTGTAAATGTTCTCTTGCTCATCTACTTCCAACTCTAGGACAGCACATAAAACACTTAATTCAGCAGTCTAAGTAGATTAAGAATGAACTATGGAAATATGAAAATTTATATTTTCTTCCCTCACAATAGTACACACACTCCAGGCAAAAGCATCTGATCTGTGGAACGATGCGTTATCTACAATTAATCTCCACACTGTAAGCCTTTTTTTCTTCCTTTTTAACTTTATTAACTCAACAACAAAACAATAATTGTTTGAACATAGCGTCTTCCTGTCATCCAGAGTCAATCTGTATTCTCATGCTCTACATTTATAAATCTCCTCCAATAATCTAACACACCCTCAGCTTCATTCTGCCTTTCACTCATCAAGAATGCCTAATGTCACTGTTATTCATTCTCGTCTAGGCTATTGCAACTCTCTACTAATCAGATTCCCTCTTATCAAACTCTCTCCTCCAATCCATCCTGAATGCAACAGCCAGAATCATATTCCTCACCAACCGTTACACTGGTGCCTCTACTCTGTGCCAGTCGTTGCACTGGTTGCCCATCCGCTACAAAGTTCAATACAAACTGTCAGGATTCCCCTGACTGCTGCCACCAATTTATCACAATTCACACCGTGACCGTCACCCCTACGTCACGAGTCGGGGTGGCTTTGGGCCAACAGACGGCTATCACATGTGCAGGGGGACTTATCTTAGTTATCCCTCCACTGCTAACAATGTGATGAGAAAACACACACAAGGCTATTGACCTCTTAGTTTACAGCAGGGGCTTATTCTAGGTATCCCACTGCTTTCAATATACCACAAACTGCAGGGATTTATGTATATCCCGCTTACAGTTCCACTTAACACTTGCAGCTCTCTGGTGCCCCCCTTACTCTCAGGTCAGATTAGGTACTGCACCCTGGGTAATTAGTCGCCAGAAAGGCTGCCTGCTATGTACTGGCTATATGACACGCTGCAGCGACGCGATAACTACTCCCACTCAGGCAGGAACAATAATTATCAACGCCGCAGCCGCTACAGCATCACTCAACAGTCTGCACACGGTATCACTGCCACCAGCTTCGATTAAACGGGTCCGAAGCTAACCCAACACAACAGTAGCGTATTTCCCTTCAGAAGACTTAGGGTACGGTTTAGAACAGGAGAACAAACTAATATTAAATATTATATTCCATAAAAATTAGGCAATGCTTTATCAAAAATATTTTATAAAGAGGTTACAAATGAGACAATTGCAAATATGTAATTATAACATAAAGGGAATAAAGGAGAAAAGATAACACTCACATGTTCAAAGCATGGCAGGCAACCATACGTCCCAGCTCATTTGGACGTGCTGCGGGCTTCAGGAGAAGACAAGAAGTCCAGAAGAAGAAATCAAGCAGAAGACTGAGCTGGGGAGCCTGCCACAAACTTAAAACTTTAAGGCTGTGACATCACAGAAAGGCTGGCTTCTCCAGACCCTCCTCTCTCTACATTCTGGGTAAACTTTAAACTATTTTCTCTGATTTCTATAACTTCACTACAAAACATGTCAGAGTCATAACAAACCTAGCATTCATCTCGGATTAACGTGAGCATTCTAATGAGATCAAATATGTCCTATCTGGGATACATATTTACAGAGAAAACGCTACTTCTTTACCAGACGGAGGTAGAAGCTCAGGTTTTACGTGGTGAATAGATCCACCGAGGGGTGTAAAGAATATATATTTTCGTGTTTTTTACGTAAACGGGTTGTGTAATATCTTAACAAAACAAGACAAAGGACTTCCATGCATTTCTGGAAAGTTAGAATCCAGTTCTAGCCTGTCACTTTCCACTGCAAGAATGCTGGTCGTAAATACTTCGGCTCTCTGAGCTAGAGGTAATAAACTCTTCCTCCCCCATCTACATTGGCAAAGCAGCTCTTGGCTGAGTGAAAGGGAAGGAATTTGAAGCTACAAACTGTTGCAGCATCACTCCAACAAGGGGGGCTTAGCCCACGCAGGCTAGCAAGAGAACTACTTATGATATTTCATACCATATCGTGACACCTCCCCCTTTTGGTGTGCGCTAGGGAGGCAGTACCCCATGGTATGCCTCCATGGGCACCTCAGTAGGTTCACCCTGGCGGGAGAGTCCATCTGCATTCCCATGCTCTTTGCCCGTTTTGTGTTCAATGGTGAAGTCAAACTGCTGAAGGGCAAGGCTCCAGCGCAGCAACCTGCCGTTGGTTCCACACATGGCGTTTAGCCAGCGCAGAGGGTTGTGGTCGGTAACCACAGTGAAGGGGCGACTGTACAAGTAGGGCTGCAAGCACTGTAGAGCCCAGACTATGGCCAGGCACTCCTTCTCGATGGTGGAGTAGGCCACTTCCCTCAGCAAAAGCTTCCGGCTCAGGTATAACACGGGGTGCTCTTGGTCCTCCGAGTCAACCTGGCTGAGCACAGCACCAAGGCCAAACTCGCTGACATCGGTCTGCACCAAGAACGGTCGACTGCTGTCGACTGCTTTCAACACAGGGGCGTTACACAGTGCGGTTTTCAACGCCTGGAAGGCCACCTCACAGCCATCTGTCCAGTTGACGATGTGGGGTAGCTTCTTCCTGGTGAGGTCCGTCAAAGGTTTTGCCAGGCTACTATAGTGCTGTACGAAGCGCCTATAGTACCCTGCAGTGCCCAAGAAGGACATCACCTGTTTCTTGGTCACGGGAGTGGGCCAGTTCACGATCACTCCCACTTTGTCAGGCTCTGGCTTCAGGGTGTTCCCGCCTACCCGGTGCCCCATCTGGCACTTTCCGGGCTTGATAGTCAGTCCTGCTTGGTGAATTCGCCTGAGCACCTCCTCGAGATGCTGCAGGTGTTCCTCCCAGGAGAAACTGAAGATGGCAATGTCATCCAAGTATGCCACTGCGTACTTCTCCAGTCCCTGAAGCAAAAGATTGACCATCCGCTGGAAAGTGGCAAAGGCATTCTTCATGCCGAAGGGCATGACCGTGGACTCGTACAGTCCGAAGGGCGTGATAAAGGCGGACTTCTCCTGCGCCTCGGGGCTCAGGGGAATCTGCCAGTATCCGCTACTCAGATCCATTATTGTTAGGTAATCTGCGCCAGCTAACTTATCCAGCAGCTCCTCGATGCGCGGCATTGGGTGCGCGTCGGAGGCTGTGATGGCGTTGAGCCCCCTGTAGTCCACGCAGAATCGGGTGGTCCAGTCCTTCTTTGGCACAAGAACTACAGGTGATGCCCACGCGCTCTTTGACCGTCGAATCACCCCCAGTTGTAACATCTCATCGATCTCTTGGCGCATAATCTGCTGCCCCTGGTCAGAGATTCGATAGGGTGTTCGACGTAGTGGGGCGTGATTCCCGGTGTCCACCTCGTGGACTGCTAACTGAGTCCTCCCAGGTCGGTTGGAGAACATGAACCGGAAGGGTTCCAGTGTGGTTTGCAACTGCAACCGCTGGGGTTCAGTTAACGAGTCGCTTACCTCCACGTCCTCGATGGACCCATTGGCCTTGGCTTGGGCCAGCATGTCCAGGAGGGTGTCTTCCTCACCGTCTTTGGGCAAGCTGCAGACCGGTAGGACGAAAGGTTCACGTTCGTGATGAGCCTTCATCATGTTGACGTGAAAGGCCTTTCGCCTACCCCAAGCGTGGTCAAGCGTGACCACGTAAGTGACCGGGTTGAGCTGTTGGTGGACGACGTATGGGCCCTCCCAGGCTGCCTGAAGCTTATCCGTTGGTATGGGGACCAGCACCCACACCTTTTGACCCACGTGGTAGGTCCGCTCCCGGGCGTTCTGGTCGTACCAGTGCTTCTGATCAGCCTGAGCCTGCATCATGTTGTCATGCACCAACTGCGTCAAGGTCTGCATCTTGTCACGGAAGCGCATGACATACTCCACTATGGACACTTCAGAAGGGTTCGGCTCCTCTTCCCAGGATTCTCTTACCAACCCAAGGGGTCCCCGGACTCGCCTGCCGTACAGGAGCTCGAAGGGGGAGAACCCCGTCGAGGCCTGCGGAACCTCTCGGTAAGCGAACAGCAGGTGTGGGAGGTACCGCTCCAAGTCGCGCCCTTGAGTCTCAACCAGCATGCGCAGCATCTGTTTGAGGGTACCATTGAAGCGTTCACACAAGCCATAGGTCTGTGGGTGAAACGCACTCGATACCAGGTGCTTCACCTGCATTCTCTTACAGAGAGCCTCCATTAGGCGAGACATAAATTGGGTCCCTTGATCAGTAAGCATTTCCCTGGGAAACCGTACACGTGAAAAGATGGCCAACAGGGCATCCGCCACCTTATCTGCCCTAGTTGATGACAGAGCTACTGCCTCTGGGTACCGGGTAGCGTAGTCCACCACAGTAAGGATGTATTGCTTTCCAGAGCTGCTGGGGACGGCCAGCGGGCCTACAATGTCCACCGCGATCCTCTGGAAAGGCTCCTCTATCACTGGCAAAGGGATCAGGGGAGCCTTAAGAGCAGGCCCCGCCTTCCCCACTCTTTGACAAGTGATACAGGAGCGGCAGTAGTTCGACACATCTGTCCCCATCTTAGGCCAATAGAAGTGTTGAGACAGCCGGGCCTTAGTTTTGCTGATCCCCAAGTGTCCAGCTAGCGGGATCTCATGGGCAATCCGCAACAACTCACCCCGGAATTGCTGCGGGACGACCAGCTGTCTTTCCCTCAACCACTCCTTTTGTGATTCTCCGGGTACTGTCTCCTGGTACAACCTTCCTTGTTCCCAGAACACCTTCTCCTTATCAGTCTCGGAGAAGTGCGTCCTGGCAAGTTGTCTCAAACTCTCTAGGCTCGCTGTTATGAAAGGTAATTCAGTACCACAATAGACATAGAGGTCAGCGCACATACAGTGACCTGGCAATAACCCAAAAAACAAGAACGAGCTCTGAGACGTGGGAACTCTGTTGACCGCAATCCCTAATCCTCTCCAACCACACTAAAGGCAGCCGTGGATTGCGCCTAACGCTCCCTATGCAACTCGGCACGGCCTGAGAAAGTAGCTAGCCTGAAGATAGAAAATAAGCCTACCTTGCCTCAGAGAAATACCCCAAAGGAAAAGGCAGCCCCCACATATAATGACTGTGAGTTAAGATGAAAAGACAAACGTAGAGATGAAATAGATTTAGCAAAGTGAGGCCCAACTTTCTGAACAGAGCGAGGATAGGAAAGGTAACTTTGCGGTCAACACAAAACCCTACAAAAACCACGCAAAGGGGGCAAAAAGACCCTCCGTACCGAACTAACGGCACGGAGGTACACCCTCTGCGTCCCAGAGCTTCCAGCAAGCAGAAAAAAACAAATTGACAAGCTGGACAGAAAAAAACAGCAAACAAATAGCAAAGAGGAACTTAGCTATGCAGAGCAGCAGGCCACAGGAGCGATCAAGGAGGAAACAGGTCCAATACTAGAACATTGACTGGAGGCCAGGATCAAAGCACTAGGTGGAGTTAAATAGAACCTAAAACATAATTAAATAGTTAAATAGAGCAGCACCTAACGACTTCACCACATCACCTGAGGAAGGAAACTCAGAAGCCGCAGTACCACTTTCCTCCACCAACGGATGCTCACAGAGAGAATCAGCCGAAGTACCACTTGTGACCACAGGAGGGAGCTCTGCCACAGAATTCACAACAGTACCCCCCCCCTTGAGGAGGGGTCACCGAACCCTCACCAGAGCTCCCAGGACGACCAGGATGAGCCATATGAAAGGCACGAACAAGATCGGGAGCATGGACATCAGAGGCAAAAAGGACACCCAGTCATCCTGATCAGCAGAAACAACGCATCTCAGATATGTTTCCAAGGTCTGATTGGTTCGTTCAGTCTGGCCATTAGTCTGAGGATGGAAAACCGAGGAAAAAGACAAGTCAATGCCCATCCTACCACAAAAGGCTCGCCAAAACCTCGAAACAAACTGGGAACCTCTGTCACAAACGATATTCTCTGGAATGCCATGTAAACGAACCACATGCTGGAAAAACAATGGCACCAAATCAGAGGAGGAAGGCAATTTAGACAAGGGTACCAAATAGACCATCTTAGAGAAGCGATCACAGACCACCCAAATGACTGACATCTTTTGAGAGACGGGAAGATCTGAAATAAAATCCATAGAGATATGTATCCAAGGTCTCTTCGGGACCGGCAAGGGCAAAAGCAACCCACTGGCACGAGAACAGCAGGGCTTAGCCCGAGCAAAAATCCCACAGGACTGCACAAAAGTACGCACATCCCGCGACAGAGATGGCCACCAAAAGGATCTAGCCACTAACTCTCTGGTACCAAAGATTCCAGGATGACCAGCCAACACCGAACAATGAACCTCAGAGATAACTTTATTCATCCACCTATGAGGGACAAACAGTTTCTCCGCTGGGCAACGATCAGGTTTATTAGCCTGAAATTTTTGCAGCACCCGCCGCAAATCAGGGGAGATGGCAGACACAATTACTCCCTCTTTGAGGATACCCGCCGGCTCAGATACACCCGGAGAGTCGGGCACAAAACTCCTAGACAGAGCATCCGCCTTCACATTTTTAGAGCCCGGAAGGTATGAAATCACAAAGTCAAAACGGGCAAAAAACAACGACCAACGAGCTTGTCTAGGATTCAACCGCTTGGCGGACTCGAGATAAGTAAAGTTCTTATGATCAGTCAATACCACCACGCGATGCTTAGCTCCTTCAAGCCAATGACGCCACTCCTCGAATGCCCATTTCATGGCCAGCAACTCTCGATTGCCCACATCATAATTTCGCTCAGCAGGCGAAAACTTCCTGGAAAAGAAGGCGCATGGTTTCATCACCGAGCAATCAGAACTTCTCTGCGACAAAACAGCCCCTGCTCCAATCTCAGAAGCATCAACCTCGACCTGGAACGGAAGCGAAACATCTGGTTGACACAACACAGGGGCAGAAGAAAAACGACGCTTCAACTCTTGAAAAGCTTCCACAGCAGCAGAAGACCAATTGACCACATCAGCACCTTTCTTGGTCAAATCGGTCAATGGTTTAGTAATACTAGAAAAATTGCAGATGAAGCGACGATAAAAATTAGCAAAGCCCAGGAACTTTTGCAGACTTTTCAGAGATGTCGGCTGAGTCCAATTATGGATGGCTTGGACCTTAACAGGGTCCATCTCGATAGTAGAAGGGGAAAAGATGAATCCCAAAAATGAAACCTTCTGAACACCAAAGAGACACTTTGATCCCTTCACAAACAAAGAATTAGCACGCAGGACCTGAAACACCGTTCTGACCTGCTTCACATGAGACTCCCAATCATCCGAGAAGATCAAAATGTCATCTAAGTACACAATCAGGAATTTATCCAGGTACTCTCGGAAGATGTCATGCATAAAGGACTGAAACACTGATGGAGCATTTGCAAGTCCGAATGGCATTACTAGATACTCAAAATGGCCCTCGGGCGTATTAAATGCAGTTTTCCACTCATCGCCTCGCTTAATACGCACAAGATTATACGCACCACGAAGATCTATCTTGGTGAACCAACTAGCCCCCTTAATCCGAGCAAACAAATCAGATAACAATGGCAAGGGATACTGAAATTTAACCGTGATCTTATTTAGAAGGCGGTAATCTATACAAGGTCTCAGTGAACCATCCTTCTTAGCTACAAAAAAGAACCCTGCTCCTAATGGCGACGATGACGGGCGAATATGCCCCTTCTCCAAAGACTCCTTCACATAACTCCGCATAGCGGCGTGCTCAGGCACAGACAAATTAAACAGTCGACCTTTTGGGAATTTACTACCAGGAATCAAATCGATAGCACAATCACAATCCCTATGCGGAGGTAGGGTATCGGACTTGGGCTCATCAAATAAATCCCGGTAATCAGACAAGAACTCAGGAACCTCAGAAGGGGTAGATGACGAAATAGTCAGAAATGGGACATCACCATGTACCCCCTGACAACCCCAGCTGGAAACAGACATGGATTTCCAATCTAATACTGGATTATGGACTTGTAGCCATGGCAACCCCAACACGACCACATCATGCAGATTATGCAACACCAGAAAGCGAATAACCTCCTGATGTGCAGGAGTCATGCACATGGTCAGCTGGGTCCAGTACTGAGGCTTATTCTTGGCCAAAGGCGTAGCATCAATTCCTCTCAATGGAATAGGACACTGCAAGGGCTCCAAGAAAAACCCACAACGCCTAGCATACTCCAAGTCCATCAAATTCAGAGCAGCGCCTGAGTCCACAAATGCCATGACAGAATACGATGACAAAGAGCAGATCAAGGTAACGGACAGAAGAAATTTTGACTGTACCGTACCAATGGTGGCAGACCTAGCGAACCGCCTAGTGCATTTAGGACAATCAGAGATAGCATGAGTGGAATCACCACAGTAGAAACACAGCCCATTCAGACGTCTGTGTTCTTGCCGTTCAACTCTGGTCAAAGTCCTATCGCACTGCATAGGCTCAGGTTTAAGCTCAGGTAATACCGCCAAATGGTGCACAGATTTACGCTCGCGCAAGCGTCGACCGATCTGAATGGCCAAAGACATAGACTCATTCAGACCAGCAGGCATAGGAAATCCCACCATGACATCCTTAAGGGCTTCAGAGAGACCTTTTCTGAAAATAGCTGCGAGCGCACCTTCATTCCACTGAGTGAGTACGGACCACTTTCTAAATTTCTGACAATATACCTCTATTTCATCCTGACCCTGACACAGAGCCAGCAAATTCTTCTCTGCCTGATCCACAGAATTAGGCTCATCGTACAGCAATCCGAGCGCCAGGAAAAACGCATTGATATTACTTAATGCAGGATCTCCTGACGCAAGAGAAAATGCCCAGTCCTGAGGGTCGCCACGCAAAAAAGAAATAACGATCCTAACTTGTTGAACTGGGTCACCAGAGGAGCGAGGTTTCAAAGCCAGAAATAGTTTACAATTATTTTTCAAACTCAGAAATTTAGTTCTATCTCCAAAAAAACAAATCAGGAATAGGAATTCTCGGTTCTAACATAGAATTCTGAACCACAAAGTCTTGAATACTTTGTACTCTTGCCGTGAGCTGATCCACACATGAAGACAGACCTTTAATGTCCATTGCTACACCTGTGTCCTGAACCACCCAAATGTCTAGGGGAAAAAAAAGGTAAAACACAGTGCAGAGAAAAAAAATGGTCGCAGAACTTCTTTTTTCCCTCTATTGAGAATCATTAGTACTCATGACCTCCAGTACTGTTATGAAAGGTAATTCAGTACCACAATGGACATAGAGGTCAGCGCACATACAGTGACCTGGCAATAACCCAAAAAACAAGAACGAGCTCTGAGACGTGGGAACTCTGTTGACCGCAATCCCTAATCCTCTCCAACCACACTAAAGGCAGCCGTGGATTGCGCTTAACGCTCCCTATGCAACTCGGCACGGCCTGAATAACTAGCTAGCCTGAAGATAGAAAATAAGCCTACCTTGCCTCAGAGAAATACCCCAAAGGAAAAGGCAGCCCCCACATATAATGACTGTGAGTTAAGATGAAAAGACAAACGTAGAGATGAAATAGATTTAGCAAAGTGAGGCCCAACTTTCTGAACAGAGCGAGGATAGGAAAGGTAACTTTGCGGTCAACACAAAACCCTACAAAAACCACGCAAAGGGGGCAAAAAGACCCTCCGTACCGAACTAACGGCACGGAGGTACAACCTCTGCGTCCCAGAGCTTCCAGCAAGCAGAAAAAAACAAATTGACAAGCTGGACAGAAAAAAACAGCAAACAAATAGCAAAGAGGAACTTAGCTATGCAGAGCAGCAGGCCACAGGAACGATCCAGGAGGAAACAGGTCCAATACTAGAACATTGACTGGAGGCCAGGATCAAAGCACTAGGTGGAGTTAAATAGAGCAGCACCTAATGACTTCACCACATCACCTGAGGAAGGAAACTCAGAAGCCGCAGTACCACTTTCCTCCACCAACGGAAGCTCACAGAGAGAATCAGCCGAAGTACCACTTGTGACCACAGGAGGGAGCTCTGCCACAGAATTCACAACAGCTCGCATCTGTGTGCAGAGCGGCCTGAAACTCCTGGCTAGGGGAAGCCAGAAGCGATGTCAGGGTCCCTTCTCCACGGGAACCCTCTTGTACCTGCTCTGGGTCCACCTCTGGTTCAGTCACAGTGATGACTGAGGAGGGTCCGGAAGGCAGACAGTTATCTGCGTTCCAGGCACTCTGACTGCGGGTGACAGCAGCTACGTAGGCTGTCTCCCTGGGGGTTTCTACAGACCCATCAGCCGGCGCTGCTATGGGCTCTACCTCCCCATCCACCCCCAACACTCCAGGGGCAGTGCTACTTATGGGCCAGTTACCTTCCTTTGTGGCACTGGTCACTTTCATGGCATCACCTTCCTCACGGTTCCCATGCATCTCCCCATTTCCTGTAGCACCGACACTTGCCCCTGTTAGGGGTTCCTCAGCCGTCTCACTCCGCAGAGCGACGTGGCTGGGCACGCCTGTACCTATGGACACATTAACCTTCACAGAAAAATCATTATCAGGATCAGCTGGCACAGGTACAACATTTTCACCATCAATCCTAGGAAAAAAATGGTTATTAGATGCATCATTACAAGATAAAGCATGGTCAGGTAACACATGCGATTTCCCATCATCATCATCATCAGGGTTAACTTTACCCTCATTAGTAGATTGGGGAGGGGTGTCAGGGACGTAGTATGCAACCATCCTCCCCCAATCAGTCCCCAACAAAACCTCAGTGGGCAAATTATCAGACAGCCCCACTTCCTTCACCCCGCTCCCGGCACCCCAATCAATATAAACCCGGGCCATTGGTAAGGGACAGCTGATGCCCCCAATCCCAGTGACAGTTAGGGTTTTCCCCGGAATGATTTCTTCAGGGGCCGCCAGTTCGGGTCGGATGAGGGTTCGTTCAGCCCCGGTGTCCTTGAGGCCTGTAGCAACATGGCCTCCCACAGTGACGTGCTGTACGTTGTCACACACCCTCCCAACCACACCACCCACCAAAAGATCTGCTGCATTAGGCCCTGGGGCCTTGGCTGGGGTGTTCTTCTGCTTGGTTGGGCAGGAGGGACTGATATGACCAGTCTGATGGCAGATGAAACACTTGCGAGGTTCGGTGGTAGGTCTGGTGCTGTTGGCCACGGGGCCAGGACTGTTGTGAATTCTGTGGCAGAGCTCCCTCCTGTGGCCACAAGTGGTATTTCGGCTGGTTCTCTCTGTGAGCTTCCGTTGGTGGAAGGAAGTTGTACTGCGGCTTCTGAGT
Source organism: Ranitomeya imitator (assembly GCF_032444005.1). Taxonomy (NCBI): domain Eukaryota; kingdom Metazoa; phylum Chordata; class Amphibia; order Anura; family Dendrobatidae; genus Ranitomeya; species Ranitomeya imitator. Next base: position 19,143,937 of record NC_091291.1, on the reverse strand, counting down.
CTCCTTCCTCAGGTGATGTGGTGATGTCATTAGACGTTTCCTATTTAACTCCACCTAGTGCTTTGATCCTGGCCTCCTGTCAATGTTCTAGTGTGGGTCTAGCTTCCTCCTGGATCGTTTCTGTGGCCTGCTGCTCTGCATAAGCTAAGTTGTGCTTGTGTTATTTTTTGGTTTGCTGTTTTTTCTGTCCAGCGTGCTCTTTTTGTTTTTGTTGCTTGCTGGAAGCTCTGGGACGCAGAGGGTGTACCTCTGTGCCGTTAGTTCGGTACGGAGGGTCTTTTTGCCCCCTCTGCGTGGTTGTTAGTAGGGTTTTGTGTTGACCGCAAAGTTACCTTTCCTATCTTCGGTCTATTCAGAAAGTCGGGCCTCACTTTGCTAAATCTGTTTCATCTCTACGTTTGTCTTTTCATCTCACTCACAGTCATTATATGTGGGGGCTGCCTTTTCCTTTGGGGAATTTCTTTGAGGCAAGTTAGGCTTGTTTTCCTCTTAGGCCTAGCTAGTTTCTCAGGCTGTGCCGAGTTGCATAGGTAGCGTTAGGCGCAATCCACGGCCGCCTTTAGTTGTGGTATGATAGTATAGGGATTGCGGTCGGCAGAGTTCCCACGTCTCAGAGCTCGTCCTATGTTTTTGGGTTATTGTCAGGTCACTATTTGTGCTCTGAACTTCATCATCCATTGTGGTTCTGAATTACCATTTCATGACAGTACAGGAGGCCAAAGTACTAATGATTCTCAATAGAGGGAAAAAAGAAGTTCTGAGACCATTTTTTTTTTCTCTGCACTGTGTTCTGCCCTTTTTTTTTTTACCCTAGACATTTGGGTGGTTCAGGACACAGGTGTTGCAATGGACATTAAAGGTCTGTCTTCATGTGTGGATAATCTCACTGCACGTATTCAAAAGATTCAAGACATTATTGATCAGAAATCTATGTTAGAACCGAGAATCCCTATTCCTGATTTGTTTTTTGGAGATAGAAATAAATTTCTGAGTTTCAAAAATAATTGTAAACTTTTTCTGGCTTTGAAACCTCGTTCTTCTGGTGATCCAGTTCAACAAGTTAGAATCGTTATTTCTTTTTTGCGTGGCGATCCTCAGGACTGGGCATTTTCCCTTGCGCCAGGGGATCCTGCATTAAGTAATATCGATGCATTTTTCCTGGCGCTCGGATTGCTGTACGATGAGCCTAATTCTGTGGATCAGGCAGAGAAGAATTTGCTGGCTCTGTGCCAGGGTCAGGATGAAATAGAAGTATATTGTCAGAAATTTAGAAAGTGGTCCGTACTCACTCAATGGAATGAAGGTGCGCTTGCAGCGATTTTCAGGAAGGGTCTCTCTGAAGCCCTTAAGGATGTCATGGTGGGATTTCCCATGCCTGCTGGTCTGAATGAGTCTATATCTTTGGCTATTCAGATCGGTCGACGCTTGCGCGAGCGTAAATCTGTGCACCATTTGGCGGTATTACCTGAGCTTAAACCTGAGCCTACGCAGTGCGATAGGACTTTGACTAGAGTGGAACGGCAAGAACACAGACGTCAGAATGGGCTGTGTTTCTACTGTGGTGATTCCACTCATGCTATCTCTGATTGTCCTAAATGCACTAGGCGGTTCGCTAGGTCTGCCACCATTGGTATGGTACAGTGAAAATTTCTTCTGTCTGTTACCTTGATCTGCTCTTTGTCATCGTATTCTGTCATGGCATTTGTGGACTCAGGCGCTGCCCTGAATTTGATGGACTTGGAGTATGCTAGGCGTTGTGGGTTTGTCTTGGAGCCCGTGCAGTGTCCTATTCCACTGAGAGGAATTGATGCTACGCCTTTGGCCAAGAATAAGCCTCAGTACTGGACCCAGCTGACCATGTGCATGGCTCCTGCACATCAGGAGGTTATTCGCTTTCTGGTGCTGCATAATCTGCATGATGTGGTCGTGTTGGGGTTGCCATGGCTACAAGTCCATAATCCAGTTTTGGATTGGAAATCCATGTCTGTGTCCAGCTGGGGTTGTCAGGGGATACATGGTGATGTCCCATTTCTGAATATTTCATCATCCACCCCTTCTGAGGTTCCTGAGTTCTTGTCTGATTACCGGGATGTATTTGAGGAGCCCAAGTCCGATGCCCTACCTCCGCATAGGGATTGTGATTGTGCTATCAATTTGATTCCTGGTAGTAAATTCCCAAAAGGCATTTATCTGTGCCTGAGCACGCCGCTATGCGGAGTTATGTGAAGGAGTCTTTGGAGAAGGGGCATATTCGCCCGTCATCGTCGCCATTGGGAGCAGGGTTCTTTTTTGTAGCCAAGAAGGATGGTTCACTAAGACCTTGTATAGATTATCGCCTTCTTAATAACATCACGGTTAAAGTTCAGTACCCCTTGCCATTGTTATCTGATTTATTTGCTCGGATTAAGGGGGCTAGTTGGTTTACCAAGATAGATCTCCGTGGTGCGTATAATCTTGTGCGTATTAAGCGAGGCGATGAATGGAAAACTGCATTTAATACGCCCGAGGGTCATTTTGAGTACCTAGTCATGCCATTCGGACTTGCCAATGCTCCATCAGTGTTTCAGTCCTTTATGCATGACATCTTCCGAGAGTACCTGCATAAATTCCTGATTGTATACTTGGATGATATTTTGGTCTTCTCGGATGATTGGGAGTCTCATGTGAAGCAGGTCAGAATGGTGTTCCAGGTCCTGCGTGCTAATTCTTTGTTTGTGAAGGGATCAAAGTGTCTCTTCGGTGTTCAGAAGGTTTCATTTTTGGGGTTCATTTTTTCCCCTTCTACTATCGAGATGGACCCTGTTAAAGTCCAGGCCATCCATGATTGGACTCAGCCGACATCTCTGAAGAGTCTGCAAAAGTTCCTGGGCTTTGCTAATTTTTATCGTCGCTTCATCTGCAACTTTTCTAGTATTGCTAAACCATTGACCGATTTGACCAAGAAGGGTGCTGATGTGGTCAATTGGCCTTCTGCTGCCGTGGAAGCTTTTCAAGAGTTGAAGCGTTGTTTTTCTTCTGCCCCTGTGTTGTGTCAGCCAGATGTCTCGCTTCAGTTCCAGGTCGAGGTTGATGCTTCTGAAATTGGAGCGGGGGCTGTTTTGTCGCAGAGAAGTTCTGATTGCTCGGTGATGAAACCATGCGCCTTCTTTTCCAGGAAGTTTTCGCCTGCTGAGCGAAATTATGATGTTGGCAATCGAGAGTTGCTGGCCATGAAGTGGGCATTCGAGGAGTGGCGTCATTGGCTTGAAGGAGCTAAGCATCGCGTGGTGGTCTTGACTGATCACAAGAATCTGACTTATCTCGAGTCTGCCAAACGATTGAATCCTAGACAGGCTCGTGGGTCGTTGTTTTTCTCTCGTTTTAACTTTGTGGTTTCTTACCTTCCGGGCTCTAAAAATGTGAAGGCGGATGCCCTGTCTAGGAGTTTTGTGCCCGACTCTCCGGGTTTATCTGAGCCGGAGGGTGTTCTCAAAAAGGGAGTAATTGTGTCTGCCATCTCCCCTGATTTGCGGCGGGTGCTGCAAAAATGTCAGGCTAATAAACCTGATCGTTGCCCAGCGGAGAAACTGTTTGTCCCTGATAGGTGGACGAATAAAGTTATCTCTGAGGTTCATTGTTCGGTGTTGGCTGGTCATCCTGGAATCTTTGGTACCAGAGAGTTAGTGGCTAGATCCTTTTGGTGGCCATCGCTGTCGCGGGATGTGCGTTCTTTTGTGCAGTCCTGTGGGATTTGTGCTCGGCCTAAGCCCTGCTGTTCTCGTGCCAGTGGGTTGCTTTTGCCCTTGCCGGTTCCGAAGAGGCCTTGGACACATATCTCGATGGATTTTATTTCAGATCTTCCCGTCTCTCAAAAAATGTCAGTCATTTGGGTTGTATGTGATCGCTTCTCTAAGATGGTCCATTTGGTACCCTTGCCTAAGTTGCCTTCCTCCTCTGATTTGGTGCCATTGTTCTTCCAGCATGTGGTTCGTTTGCATGGCATTCCAGAGAATATCGTTTCTGACAGAGGTTCCCAGTTTGTTTTGAGGTTTTGGAGAGCCTTTTGTGCTAGGATGGGCATTGACTTGTCTTTTTCCTCGGCTTTCCATCCTCAGACTAATGGCCAGACCGAACGAACCAATCAGACCTTGGAGACATATCTGAGATGCTTTGTTTCTGCTGATCAGGATGACTGGGTGTCTTTTTTGCCTTTGGCTGAGTTCGCCCTTAATAATCGGGCCAGTTCGGCTACCTTGGTTTCGCCGTTCTTCTGCAACTCTGGGTTCCATCCTCGGTTCTCGTCTGGGCAGGTTGAGTCTTCGGACTGTCCTGGTGTGGATACTGTGGTGGACAGGTTGCAGCAGATTTGGACTCATGTAGTGGACAATTTGACCTTGTCCCAGGAGAAGGCTCAACGTTTCGCTAATCGCAGACGCTGTGTGGGTCCCCGACTTCGTGTTGGGGATTTGGTTTGGTTGTCATCTCGTCATATTCCTATGAAGGTTTTCTCTCCTAAATTTAAGCCTCGTTTCATTGGTCCGTATAGGATTTCTGAGGTTCTTAATCCTGTGTCTTTTCGTTTGACCCTTCCTGAATCTTTTTCCATCCATAACGTGTTCCATAGGTCATTGTTGCGGAGATACGTGGCACCTATGGTTCCATCGGTTGATCCTCCTGCCCCGGTTTTGGTGGAGGGGGAGTTGGAGTATATTGTGGAGAAGATTTTGGATTCTCGGGTTTCAAGGCGGAAACTCCAGTATCTGGTTAAGTGGAAGGGTTATGCTCAGGAAGATAATTCCTGGGTCTTTGCCTCTGATGTCCATGCTCCCGATCTGGTTCGTGCCTTTCATATGGCTCATCCTGGTCGTCCTGGGAGCTCTGGTGAGGGTTCGGTGACCCCTCCTCAAGGGGGGGGGGTACTGTTGTGAATTCTGTGGCAGAGCTCCCTCCTGTGGCCACAAGTGGTATTTCGGCTGGTTCTCTCTGCGAGCTTCCGTTGGTGGAAGGAAGTGGTACTGCGGCTTCTGAGTCTCCTTCCTCAGGTGATGTGGTGATGTCATTAGACGTTTCCTATTTAACTCCACCTAGTGCTTTGATCCTGGCCTCCTGTCAATGTTCTAGTGTGGGTCTAGCTTCCTCCTGGATCGTTCCTGTGGCCTGCTGCTCTGCATAAGCTAAGTTGTGCTTGTGTTATTTTTTGGTTTGCTGTTTTTTCTGTCCAGCGTGCTCTTTTTGTTTTTGTTGCTTGCTGGAAGCTCTGGGACGCAGAGGGTGTACCTCCGTGCCGTTAGTTCGGTACGGAGGGTCTTTTTGCCCCCTCTGCGTGGTTGTTAGTAGGGTTTTGTGTTGACCGCAAAGTTACCTTTCCTATCTTCGGTCTATTCAGAAAGTCGGGCCTCACTTTGCTAAATCTGTTTCATCTCTACGTTTGTCTTTTCATCTCACTCACAGTCATTATATGTGGGGGCTGCCTTTTCCTTTGGGGAATTTCTTTGAGGCAAGTTAGGCTTGTTTTCCTCTTAGGCCTAGCTAGTTTCTCAGGCTGTGCCGAGTTGCATAGGTAGCGTTAGGCGCAATCCACGGCCGCCTTTAGTTGTGGTATGATAGTATAGGGATTGCGGTCGGCAGAGTTCCCACGTCTCAGAGCTTGTCCTATGTTTTTGGGTTATTGTCAGGTCACTATTTGTGCTCTGAACTTCATCATCCATTGTGGTTCTGAATTACCATTTCATGACACAGGACCCCTGGTGTGTTGGCTGGCAGGGATACTGGCGTTGGTTGCAGGCTTACCCCCTCTCCAGCTGGTGGTGACTGGCTTCCGCACTTCCGATCTACGGTTGGCCTCGTAGGCATCGGCAATCTGCGCTGCTTTTGTCACGTCTTTGGGTTCTCTGTCCATCACGAACTGTCACACCTCAGCTGGGCAAAGATGAAAGAACTGGTCTTTGATCATCAGGTCTCGCAGCTGTGCAAAGGGGGTCACTGACAGTCCTTGGGTCCACTGGTCAAAGTGGGTCCCCAGTCCATGCACCACATCACTGTAACTGTCGTGTGGGCCACGTTGGAGGGTCCGGAACTTTCTACGGTACACCTCGTGTGTAAGCTGGTACTTGGCTATCAGAGCCTGTTTGATGGCCTCATAGTCACCATCTTGTTCTTGAGGGAGGGCAGCAAACGCCTCCAGAGCTTTACCTCTCAGCCCTGGTGTCAGGTATTGGGCCCATTCATCTGTAGGCAGCCGGTACTGTCTGCAGGCTTTCTCAAAGGCCCGCAGGAACGTGTCCAAGTCTCCGTCCTTCTCCATAACAGGGAAGTGATCGGGCCGGGGCTTAGGTATCTGAGCGCTGCTGGGCTCACGTCTCTGGGCGGTGGAGGGCATCCCCCCCTGCCGGAGCATCTCCAGTTCATGTTCTCACTGGGCTTGGTGCTCGGCTCTCTCAGCCTCCCGCTCGGCTCGCTGGACCTCTCTCTCAGCTCGGGCCTCTCTCTCGGCTTGCTGGGCCTCCTGCCGGTATTGCTGAATCAGCTGCCGACGTCCCTCATGTGTTATGACCTGGTGGTTAGGAGCACCCGGAATGACCTGATAGTTAAACCTCATACAGGACGAGCTCTGGGATGTGGGAGCTTTGCTGACTGCAAGCCCTAATCCTATCACACACAGTAGAAATAGCCGTGGAGCGTTCCTGACTCTCTCTAGACGCCTCGTCACAGCCTAAGAGCTATCTAGCCCTAGAGATAGAAAATAAAGCCTATCTTGCCTCAGAGAAATTCCCCAAAGGCAAAGGAAGCCCCCCACATATATTGACTGTGAGTAAAGATGAAAGTCACAAACGCAGAAATGAAACAGGTTTCAGCAAAGGGAGGCCAGACTTACTAAATAGACAGAGGATAGGAAAGGTAAATTTGCGATCAGCACAAAAACCTACAAAAGACCACGCAGAGTGTGCAAAAAAGACCTCCGCACCGACTCACGGTGCGGAGGGGCCACTCTGCATCCCAGAGCTTCCAGCTAGCAAGACAAAATCATGATAACCAGCTGGACAAGAAAACAGTGAACAAATAATGACTATCAGGAACTTAGCTTCTGCAGGAGAAGGCAGGTCACCAGAGAGATCCAGAAGCGAACTGAACCAATGCAAAAACATTGACAGCTGGCATGGAGTAACGATCTGAGAGGAGTTAAATAGAGCAGCCAACCAAAGGATAAACCACGTCACCTGTGTAAGGAACCTCAGAAGCAGCAGCTTCACTCATAGCCACCAGAGGGAGCCCATAGGCAGAACTCGCCGAAGTACCATTCACGACCACAGGAGGGAGTTCGACAACAGAATTCACAACAGTATCCCCCCCTTGAGGAGGGGTCACAGAACCCTCACCAGAGCCCCCAGGCCGATCAGGATGAGCCAAATGAAAGGCACGAACAAGATCGGCAGCATGAACATCAGAGGCAAAAACCCAGGAATTATCTTCCTGACCATAAACCTTCCACTTGACCAGGTACTGGAGTTTCCGTCTCGAAACACGAGAATCCAAAATCTTCTCCACCACATACTCCAACTCCCCCTCGACCAACACCGGGGCAGGAGGATCAACGGAGGGAACCATAGGCGCCACGTATCTCCGCAACAACGACCTATGGAACACATTATGGATGGCAAAAGAAGCTGGAAGGTCCAAATGAAATGACACAGGATTAAGAACTTCAGAAATCTTATATGGCTCAATGAAACGAGGCTTAAACTTAAGAGAGGAAACCTTCATAGGAACGTAACGAGATGACAACCAAACCAAATCCCCAACACGAAGTCGGGGACCAACACAACGCCGGCGGTTAGCGAAACGTTGAGCCTTCTCCTGGGACAATGTCAAATTGTCCACCACATGAGTCCAAATCTGCTGCAACCTGTCCACCACCGCATCCACACCAGGACAGTCCGAAGGCTCAACCTGCCCTGAAGAGAAACAAGGATGGAAACCAGAATTACAGAAAAAAGGAGAAACTAAAGTAGCCGAGCTGGCCCGATTATTAAGGGCGAACTCAGCCAAAGGCAAGAAGGACACCCAATCATCCTGATCAGCAGAAACAAAGCATCTCAGATATGTCTCCAAAGTCTGATTAGTTCGTTCGGTTTGGCCATTAGTCTGAGTATGGAAAGCCGAAGAAAAAGACAAATCAATGCCCATCTTAGCGCAAAAGGACAGCCAAAACCTCGAAACAAACTGGGAACCTCTGTCCGAGACGATGTTCTCTGGAATGCCATGCAAACGAACCACATGCTGGAAAACAATGGCACCAAATCAGAGGAGGAAGGCAATTTAGATAAGGGTACCAAATGGACCATCTTAGAGAAGCGATCACAAACCACCCAAATGACCAACATCTTTTGAGAAACAGGGAGATCAGAAATAAAATCCATGGAGATATGCGTCCAGGGGCTCTTCGGGATCGGCAAGGGCAAAAGCAACCCACTGGCACGAGAACAGCAGGGCTTAGCCCGAGCACAAGTCCCACAGGACTGCACAAAAGAACGCACATCCCGTGACAAAGAAGGCCACCAAAAGGATCTAGCCACCAAATCTCTGGTACCAAAGATTCCAGGATGACCAGCCAACACTGAACAATGAGTCTCAGAGATAACTCTACTAGTCCATCTATCAGGGACAAACAGTTTCTCCGTAGGACAAGGGTCAGGTCTATCAGCCTGAAACTTTTGCAGCACACGCCGCAAATCAGGGGAAATGGCAGACAAAATTACCGCTTCTTTAAGAATACCCGCCGGCTCAGGAACACCCGGAGAGTCAGGCACAAAACTCCTTGACAGGGCATCAGCCTTCACATTCTTAGATCCCGGAAGGTATGAAACCACAAAATCAAAACGGGAGAAAAAAAGCGACCATCGAGCCTGTCTAGGATTCAACCGTTTGGCAGACCTGAGATAAGTCAAATTCTTGTGATCCGTCAAGACCACCACGCAATGTTTAGCTCCTTCAAGCCAATGTCTCCACTCCTCGAATGCCCACTTCATGGCCAACAACTCCCGATTGCCCACATCATAATTGCGCTCAGCAGGCAAGAATTTTCTAGAAAAGAAGGCACAGGGTTTCATCACCGATCCATCAGAACTTCTTTGCGACAAAACAGCCCCTGCTCCAATTTCAGAAGCATCAACCTCAACCTGAAAAGGGAGCGAAACATCAGGCTGGCACAACACAGGGGCAGAAGCAAAACGACGCTTCAACTCCTGAAAAGCCTCTACAGCCGCAGAGGACCAATTGACCACATCAGCACCTTTCTTGGTCAAATCAGTCAACGGTTTAGCAATACTGGAAAAATTAGCGATGAAGCGACGATAAAAATTAGCAAAGCCCAGGAACTTCTGCAAGCTCTTCACAGATGTCGGCTGCGTCCAATCGTAAATGGCCTGAACTTTAACTTTAGGGTCCATCTCGATAGTAGAAGGGGAAAAAATGAAACCCAAAAATGAAACCTTCTGAACTCCAAAGAGACACTTTGACCCCTTCACAAACAAGGAATTCGCAAGAAGGACCTGGAACACCATTCTGACCTGCTTCACATGAGACTCCCAATCATCCGAAAAGACCAAAATGTCATCCAAATATACAATCATGAATCTATCCAGGTACTCTCGGAAGATGTCATGCATAAAGGACTGAAATACAGATGGAGCATTAGAAAGCCCGAATGGCATAACCATGTACTCAAAATGGCCCTCGGGCGTATTAAATGCTGTTTTCCATTCATCGCCCTGTTTAATACGCACAAGATTATACACCCCTTGAAGATCTATCTTGGTGAACCAACTAGCCCCCTTAATCCGAGCAAACAAATCAGACAGCAGCGGCAAAGGGTACTGAAATTTGACTGTGATCTTATTAAGAAGGCGGTAATCAATACAAGGTCTCAAGGAACCATCCTTCTTGGCCACAAAAAAGAACCCTGCTCCCAACGGTGATGACGACGGGCGAAAAAGACCTTTCTCCAAGGATTCCTTTATATAACTCCACATAGCGGCGTGCTCTGGCACAGATAAATTGAACAGTCAGCCCTTAGGAAACTTACTACCAGGAATCAAATTAATAGCACAATCGCAATCCCTATGAGGAGGTAGGGCACTGGATTTGGGCTCATCAAATACATCCCGGTAATCCGACAAAAATTCAGGGACTTCTGAAGGAGTGGAAGGCGAAATTGACAGCAATGGAACATCACCATGTACCCCTTGACAACCCCAGCTGGACATAGACATAGATTTCCAATCCAATACTGGATTATGGACCTGTAGCCATGGCAACCCCAAAACGACCACATCATGCAGATTATGCAACACCAAAAAGCGAATATCCTCCTGATGTGCAGGAGCCATGAACATGGTCAATTGAGTCCAGTACTGAGGCTTATTCTTGGCCAAAGGCGTAGCATCAATTCCTCTCAATGGAATAGGATACTGCAAGGGCTCCAAGAAAACACCACAGCGCCTGGCAAACTCCAAGTCCATCAAATTCAGGGCAGTGCCTGAATCCACAAATGCCATAACAGAATAGGATGACAAAGAGAAAATCAGAGTAACGGACAAAAGAAATTTAGACTGTACCGTACCAATGGTGGCAGAGCTGGCGAACCACTTAGAGCGCTTAGGACAATCGGAGATAGCATGAGTGGAGTCACCACAGTAGAAACACAGCCCATTCTGACGTCTGTGTTCTTGCCGCTCAGCTCTGGTCAAAGTCCTATCACAATGCATAGGCTCAGGCCTATGCTCAGAGAATACTGCCAAATGGTGCACAGCTTTGCGCTCCCGCAAGCGCCGATCGATCTGAATGGCCAAGGACATAGACTCATTCAGACCAGCAGGCGTGGGAAATCCCACCATGACATCCTTAAGGGTTTCAGAAAGACCCTTTCTGAAAATTGCCGCCAGGGCACACTCATTCCACTGAGTAAGCACAGACCACTTTCTAAACTTCTGACAATATAACCTCCGCTTCATCCAGACCCTGACACAAAGCCAGCAAGATTTTCTCTGCCTGATCCACTGAATTTGGTTCATCATAAAGCAATCCAAGCGCCAGAAAAAATGCATCTACATCACGCAATGCAGGATCTCCTGGCGCAAGGGAAAATGCCCAGTCTTGAGGGTCACCATGCAACAAAGAAATAATGATTTTTACTTGTTGAACGGGGTCACCAGAGGAGCGAGGTTTCAAAGCAAGAAACAGTTTAGAATTATTCTTGAAACTCAGGAACCTAGATCTATCCCCAGAAAACAAATCAAGAATTGGAATTCTAGGCTCTAACATCGGATTCTGAGCCACAAAATCTTGAATATTTTGTACTCTTGCAGTGAGATGATCCACACAAGAGGACAGACCCTGAATGTCCATATCTACACCTGTGTCCTGAACCACCCAAAGGTTAAGGGGAAAAGAAAGACAAAACACACTGCAGAGGAAAAAAAAATGGTCTCAGAACTTCTCTTATCCCTCTATTGAGATGCATTAATACTTTGGGCCAGCTGTACTGTTATGACCTGGTGGTTAGGAGCACCCGAAAAGACCGGATGGTTAAACCAACAAAGGACAAGCTCTGGGAATTGGGAGCTCTGCTGACCGCAACCCCTAATCCTATCACACACACTAGAAATAGCCGTGGAGCGTTCCTTACTCTCCCTAGACGCCTCTTCACAGCCTAAGAGCTAACTAGCCCTAGAGATAGAAAATAAAGCCTACCTTGCCTCAGAGAAATTCCCCAAAGAAAAAGGCAGCCCCCACATATATTGACTGTGAGTTAAGATGAACGTCACAAACACAGAAATGAAACAGGTTTCAGCAAAGGGAGGCCAGACTTACTAAATAGACAGAGGATAGAAAAGGTACTTTGCGGTCAGCACAAAAAACTACAAAAGACCACGCAGAGTGTGCAAAAAGACCTCCGCACTGACTCACGGTGCGGAGGTACCAGTCTGCATCCCAGAGCTTCCAGCTAGCAAAGCAAAATCATGATAGCAAAGCTGGACAAGAAAACAAAGAACAAATAATAAACTAGCAGGGACTTAGCTTCTGCTGGAGTAGACAGGACACCCGACAGATCCAAGAGCGAACTGAACCAGCACAAGAACATTGACAGCTGGCATGGAGTAACTATCTGAGTGGAGTTAAATAGAGCAGCTAGCCAAAGAATAAACTACGTCACCTGTGGAAGGAACCTCAGAAGCAGCAGCTCCACTCACAGCCACCAGAGGAAGTCCATGGACAGAACTCGCCGAAGTACCATTCATGACCACAGGAGGGAGTTCGATAACAGAATTCACAACAGGGGCCATGCATACCAGGATAGGGATAAGGAGGCCATGAAAGCCAGGATAGGATTGAGGGGGCCATGCATACCAGGATAGGCATGAGGGGACTATGAACACCAGGATAGGGATGAGGGGCTATGAATCCCAGGATAGGGATGAGGGGGAATGCATACCAGGATTGGAATGAGGGGAGCCATGCATACCAGGATTGGAATGAGGGGGCCATGTATACCAGAATAGGGATGAGGGAGCCATGCATACCTGGATAGGGATGAGGGGGCCATGGATAGCAGGATAGGGATGAGGGGGCCATGCATACCAGGATAGGGATGAGGGGACCATGGATACCAGGATAGGGATGAGAAGGCCATGCATACCAGGATAGAGATGAGGAAGCCATGCATACCAGGATAGGGATGAGGAGGCCATGAATACTAGGATGGGGATGAGGGGGCCATGCACACCAGGATAGGGATGAGGAGGCCATGCATACCAGGATAGGGATGAGGAGGCCATGCATACCAGGATGGGGATGAGGGGGCCATGCATACCAGGATAGGAATGAGGGAACCATGCATACCAGGATGGGGATAAGGGGACCATGCATACTAGGATGGGGATGAGGGGACCATGCATAACAGGATAGGGATGAGGAGGCCATGCATACCAGGGTAGGGATGAGGGGGCGATGTGTTATGATGTGGTGGTTTAGGAGCAACATGGAACGAGCTCTGAAGGAAGTGGTATCTGTACTGACCGCAGTCCCTAAGCTCAACACAACACTAGAAGTAGCCGTGGGATGCTCTTAACTCTCCCTAGGCACCTCGTCACAGCCTAAGAGCTAACTACCCCTAAAGATAGAAGCAGGAAAACTATCTTGCCTCAGAGAAAATCCCCAAAGGACAGATTAGCCCCCCACAAATAATGACTGTGAGTGGAGAGGAAAAAGACATACACAGAATGAAACCAGAATGAGCACAGGAGGCCAGTCTAGCTAGATAGATAGGACAGGATGGAATACTGTGCAGTCAGTATAAAACACAACAAAAATCCACGCAGAGTTTACAAAAAACTCCACACGTGACTAAAGGTGTGGAGGGTAAATCTGCTTCCCAGAGCTTCCAGCAAGACAGAATTAATTCATACTGATAAGCTGGACAAACATAGAAAACACAGAACGGATAAGTCCACAATCTGAGGACAGAAAAGAGCAAGCAAGAACTTAGCTTTGCTGAACTGGTCAGGATAACAGGGAAATCCAAAGAGATGTGAATCCAACCAGAAACCATTTACAAGTGGCACTGGCTGAAGGAAAAGCCAGGCATAAATAGCCGAGCAGAAAAGACGATCAGTGGAATCAGCTGATGACAGCTAAACCCAAGGAGCAGCCATAACACTTGAAACCACCAGAGGGAGCCCAAGAGCAGAACTCACAAAAGTGCCACTTACAACCACCGGAGGGAGCCCAAGAGCGGAATTCACAACAGCCATGCATACCAGAGTAGGGATGAGGAGCCATGCAAACCAGGATAGGGATGAGGGGGTGTCACGATGTGGTATGAAATATCATATAAGTTTAGTCTCCTGTTAGCCCAGGTTGGGCTCAAACCCCCCCTTCCTTTACTTCAGAGTTCAGCTCTCCTTGTCAGTGGGTATTGGGGGAAGAGAGATTTTATTGCCTCTAGCTCCGAGAGCAAAGGTATTTACGACCGGCATCCCTGCAGTGAAAAGTGACCAGCTTGAACTGGTAGAGAAGTTTCCAGAAATCCATGAAAGTCTTTTGTTCCATTTTTGTAAGATATTAGGCAAACCATTTAAAATAGGAACAGTAAAATACATATTCTTAACCCCTTAATGACAGAGCCAATTTGGTACTTAATGACCGAGCCAATTTTTGCAATTCTGACCACTGTCACTTTATGAGGTTATAACTCTGGAACTCTTCAACGGATCCCGCTGATTCTGAGATTGTTTTTTCGTGACATATTGTACTTCATGTTAGTGGTAACATTTCTTCGATATTACTTGCGATTATATATGAAAAAAACGTAAATATGGCGAAAATTTTTAAAATTTTGCAATTTTCAAACTTTGTATTTTTATGCCCTTAAATCAGAGAGATATGTCACGAAAAATAGTTAATAAATAACATTTCCCACATGTCTACTTTACATCAGCAAAATTTTGGAAACAAATTTTTTTGTTTGTTAGGGATTTATAAGGGTTAAAAGTTGACCAGCAATTTCTCATTTTTACAACACCATTTTTTTTTAGGGACCACATCACATTTGAAGTCATTTTGAGGGGTCTATATGATAGAAAATAACAAAGTGTGACACCATTCTAAAAACTGCACCCCTCAAGGTTCTCAAAACCACATTCAAGAAGTTTATTAACCCTTTACGTGCTTCACAGGAACTGAAACAATGTGTAAGGAAAAAATGAACATTTAACTTTTTTTTGCAAACATCTTAATTCAGAACCATTTTTTTTATTTTCACATGTGTAAAAACAGAAATGTAACCATAAATTTTGTTATGCAATTTCTCCTAAATATGCCAATACCCCATATGTGGGGGTAAACCACTTTTTGGACGCACCGCAGAACTTAGAAGTGAAGGAGCGCCGTTTGACTTTTTCAATGCAGAATTGGCTGGAATTGAGATGGGACGCCATGTCACGTTTAGAGAGCCCCTGATGTGCCTAAACAGTGGAAACTCCCCACAAGTGACACCATTTTGGAAACTAGACCCCTTAAGGAACTTATCTAGATGTGTGGTGAGCACTTTGAACCCCCAAGTGCTTCACAGAAGTTTATAACGTAGAGCCGTGAAAATAAAAAATCGCTTTTGTTTACACAAAAATGATCTTTTCGCCCACAAATTCTTATTTTCACAAGGGTAACAGGAGAAATTAGACCACAAAAGTTGTTGTGCGATTTCTCCTGAATACGTCGATACCCCATATGTGAGGGTAAACCACTGTTTGGGCGCACCGCAGAGCTTGGAAGGGAAGGAGTGCCGTTTTACTTTTTCAATGTAGAATGTTATGTCTGCTAATGAAAGGTGTTATGAAGGCAATCCAGAGACACAGTGTGCCTAGCGATCAGAGCGCACACAGTGATCTGACAAATACCCAAAAACAAAGAACGAGCTCTGAGACGTGGAAACTCTGTAGACCACACACCTGATCCTATCCTAAACACAACTAAAAGTGGCTGTGGATTGCGCCTAACAACTACCTAGGCAACTCGGCACAACCTAAGAAACTAGCTAGCCTGAAGACAGAAAAATAGGCCTGACTTGCCCCCAGAGAAATACCCCAAAGGAAAAGGCAGCCCCCCACATATAATGACTGTGAGTAAGATGAAAAGACAAAACGTAGGGATGAAATAGATTCAGCAAAGTGGGGCCCGATAATCTTAGACAGAGCGAGGACAGTAAAGCGAACTTTGCAGTCTACAAAAAAAACCCTAAAGTAAAAACCACGCAAAGGGGGCAAAAAGACCCACCGTGCCGGACTAACGGCACGGCGGTACACCCTTTGCATCTCAGAGCTGCCAGCAAAACAAAAAACAAGCTGGACAGAAAAAAAACAACAAAATAGCAAAAAGCACTTAGCTATACAGAGCAGCAGGTCACAGGAACAATCAGGAGAAGCTCAGATCCAACACTGGAACATTGACTAGGAGCAAGGATAGCAGCATCAGGTGGAGTTAAGTAACGAAGCAGCTAATGAGCTCACCAGAACACCTGAGGAAGGAAGCTCAGAAGCTGCAGTACCACTTGTGACCACAGGAGTGAATTCAGCCACAGAATTCACAACAGTACCCCCCCCCCTTGAGGAGGGGTCACCGAACCCTCACCAGATCCCCCAGGCCTACCAGGATGAGCTGCATGAAAGGCACGAACAAGATCGGGAGCATGAACATCAGAGGCAAAAACCCAGGAATTATCTTCCTGAGCATAACCCTTCCATTTAACCAGATACTGGAGTTTCCGTCTAGAAACACGAGAATCCAAAATCTTCTCCACAATATACTCCAATTCCCCCTCCACCAAAACCGGGGCAGGAAGCTCAACAGATGGAACCATAGGTGCCACGTATCTCCGCAACAACGACCTATGGAATACATTATGTATGGAAAAGGAGTCTGGGAGGGTCAGACGAAAAGACACAGGATTGAGAATCTCAGAAATCCTATACGAGGTTTAAATTTAGGAGAGGAAACCTTCATAGGAATATGACGAGAAGATAACCAAACCAGATCTCCAACACGAAGTCGGGGACCCACACGGCGTCTGCGATTAGCAAAAAGTTGAGCCTTCTCCTGGGACAAGGTCAAATTGTCCACTACCTGAGTCCAGATCTGCTGCAACCTGTCCACCACAGAATCCACACCAGGACAGTCCGAAGACTCAACCTGTCCTGAAGAGAAACGAGGATGGAACCCAGAATTGCAAAAAAATGGAGAAACCAAGGTAGCCGAGCTGGCCCGATTATTAAGGGCGAACTCAGCCAACGGCAAAAAGGACACCCAATCATCCTGGTCTGCAGAAACAAAACATCTCAGATATGTTTCCAAGGTCTGATTGGTTCGTTCGGTCTGGCCATTAGTCTGAGGATGGAAAGCCGAGGAAAAGGATAGGTCAATGCCCATCCTACCACAAAAGGCTCGCCAGAACCTTGAAACAAACTGGGAACCTCTGTCAGAAACAATATTCTCAGGAATGCCATGCAACCGAACCACATGCTGAAAGAACAAAGGTACCAAATCAGAGGAGGAAGGCAATTTAGCCAAGGGCACCAGATGGACCATTTTAGAAAAGCGATCACAGACCACCCAAATGACTGACATCTTTTGAGAAACGGGAAGGTCAGAAATGAAATCCATCGAAATATGTGTCCAAGGCCTCTTTGGGACCGGCAAGGGCAAAAGCAACCCACTGGCACAAGAACAGGAGGGCTTAGCCCTAGCACAAATCCCACAGGACTGCACAAAAGTACGTACATCCCGTGACAGAGATGGCCACCAGAAGGATCTAGCCACTATCTCTCTGGTACCAAAGATTCCAGGATGACCAGCCAACACCGAACAATGAAGTTCAGAGATAAGTTTATTAGTCCACCTATCAGGGACGAACAGTTTCTCCGCTGGACAACGATCAGGTTTATTCGCCTGAAATTTTTGCAGCACCCGCCGCAAATCAGGGGAGATGGCAGACACAATGACTCCTTCCTTGAGGATACCCGCTGGCTCAGATAAACCCGGAGAGTCGGGCACAAAACTCCTAGACAGAGCATCCGCCTTCACATTTTTAGAGCCCGGAAGGTACGAAATCACAAAGTCGAAGCGGGCAAAAAATAACGACCAACGGGCCTGTCTAGGATTCAAGCGCTTGGCAGACTCGAGATAAGTCAAGTTCTTATGATCAGTCAATACCACCACGCGATGCTTAGCTCCTTCAAGCCAATGACGCCACTCCTCGAATGCCCACTTCATGGCCAGCAACTCTCGGTTGCCCACATCATAATTACGCTCAGCGGGCGAAAACTTCCTGGAAAAGGAAGCACATGGTTTCATCACTGAGCAATCAGAACCTCTCTGTGACAAAACCGCCCCTGCTCCAATCTCAGAAGCATCAACCTCGACCTGGAACGGAAGAGAAACATCTGGCTGACACAACACAGGGGCAGAACAAAAACGACGCTTCAACTCCTGAAAAGCTTCCACAGCAGCAGAAGACCAATTAACCAAATCAGCACCCTTCTTGGTCAAATCGGTCAATGGTTTGGCAATGCTAGAAAAATTACAGATGAAGCGACGATAAAAATTAGCAAAGCCCAGGAATTTTTGCAGACTTTTCAGAGATGTCGGCTGAATCCAATCCTGGATGGCTTGGACCTTAACTGGATCCATCTCGATAGTAGAAGGGGTAAAGATGAACCCCAAAAATGAAACTTTCTGCACACCGGAGAGACACTTTGATCCCTTCACAAACAAAGAGTTAGCACGCAGGACCTGAAAAACCATTCTGACCTGCTTCACATGAGACTCCCAATCATCTGAGAAGATCAAAATGTCATCCAAGTAAACAATCAGGAATTTATCCAGGTACTCACGGAAGATGTCATGCATAAAGGATTGAAACACTGATGGAGCATTGGCAAGTCCGAACGGCATCACTAGATACTCAAAATGACCCTCGGGCGTATTGAATGCAGTTTTCCATTCATCTCCTTGCCTGATTCTCACCAGATTATACGCACCACGAAGATCTATCTTAGTGAACCAACTAGCCCCCTTAATCCGAGCAAACAAGTCAGATAACAATGGCAAGGGATACTGAAATTTAACAGTGATCTTATTAAGAAGGCGGTAATCAATACACGGTCTTAGCGAACCATCCTTCTTGGCTACAAAGAAGAACCCTGCTCCCAGTGGTGATGACGATGGGCGAATATGTCCCTTCTCTAGGGATTCCTTCACATAACTGCGCATAGCGGTGTGTTCGGGCACGGATAAATTAAATAATCGACCTTTAGGGAATTTACTACCAGGAATCAAATTGATAGCACAATCACAGTCCCTATGCGGAGGTAGGGCATCGGACTTGGGCTCTTCAAATACATCCTGATAATCAGACAAGAACTCTGGGACCTCAGAAGGGGTGGATGACGAAATCGACAAAAATGGAACATCACCATGTACCCCCTGACAACCCCAGCTGGATACCGACATGGAATTCCAATCCAATACTGGATTATGGGTTTGTAGCCATGGCAACCCCAACACGACCACATCATGCAGATTATGCAACACCAGAAAGCGAATAACTTCCTGATGTGCAGGAGCCATGCACATGGTCAGCTGGGCCCAGTACTGAGGTTAATTCTTGGCCAAAGGTGTAGCATCAATTCCTCTCAATGGAATAGGACACTGCAAGGGCTCCAAGAAAAACCCACAACGTTTAGCATAATCCAAATCCATCAGATTCAGGGCAGCGTCTGAATCCACAAACGCCATGACAGAAAACGACGACAAAGAGCATATCAAGGTAATGGACAGAAGGAATTTGGACTGTACAGTACCAATGACGGCAGACCTAGCGGACCGCTTAGTGCGCTTAAGACAATCAGAAATAGCATGAGTGGAATCACCACAGTAGAAACACCGACCATTCAGATGTCTGTATTCCTGCCGTTCAACTCTGGTCATAGTCCTATCGCACTGCATAGGCTCAGGTTTAACCTCAGGCAATACCGCCAAATGGTGCACAGATTTACGCTCGCGCAAGCGTCGACCGATCTGAATGGCCAAAGACAAAGACTCATTCAAACCAGCAGGCATAGGAAATCCCACCATGACATCCTTAAGAGCCTCAGAGAGACCCTTTCTGAACAAAGCTGCCAGCGCAGATTCATTCCACTGAGTGAGTACTGACCATTTCCTAAATTTCTGACAATATACTTCTATAGCATCCTGATCCTGGCACAAAGCCAGCAAATTTTTCTCAGCCTGATCCACCGAATTAGGCTCATCGTACAGTAATCCGAGTGCCAGGAAAAACGCATCGACACTACTCAATGCAGGGTCTCCTGGCGCAAGAGAAAATGCCCAGTCTTGAGGGTCGCCGCGCAAAAAAGAAATAATAATCAAAACCTGTTGACTAGGATTACCAGAAGAATGAGGTTTCAAGGCCAGAAATAGCTTACAATTATTTTTGAAACTTAGAAACTTCGTTCTATCTCCAAAAAACAAATCAGGAATAGGAATTCTTGGTTCTAGCATAGATTTCCGATCAATAGTATCTTGAATCTTTTGTACATTTATAACGAGATTATCCATTGAAGAGCACAGACCCTGAAAATCCATGTCCACACCTGTGTCCAGAAACACCCAAATGTCTAGGGGAAAAAAAAAAAAAAGTGAACACAGAGCAGAAAAAAAAAAAATGATGTCAGAACTTTTTCTTTCCCTCTATTGAGAATCATTAGATGGCTCCTAGTACTGTTATGTCTGCTAATGAAAGGTGTTATGAAGGCAATCCAGAGACACAGTGTGCCTAGCGATCAGAGCGCACACAGTGATCTGACAAATACCCAAAAACAAAGAACGAGCTCTGAGACGTGGAAACTCTGTAGACCACACACCTGATCCTATCCTAAACACAACTAAAAGTGGCTGTGGATTGCGCCTAACAACTACCTAGGCAACTCGGCACAACCTAAGAAACTAGCTAGCCTGAAGACAGAAAAATAGGCCTGACTTGCCCCCAGAGAAATACCCCAAAGGAAAAGGCAGCCCCCCACATATAATGACTGTGAGTAAGATGAAAAGACAAAACGTAGGGATGAAATAGATTCAGCAAAGTGGGGCCCGATAATCTTAGACAGAGCGAGGACAGTAAAGCGAACTTTGCAGTCTACAAAAAAAACCCTAAAGTAAAAACCACGCAAAGGGGGCAAAAAGACCCACCGTGCCGGACTAACGGCACGGCGGTACACCCTTTGCGTCTCAGAGCTTCCAGCAAAACAAAAGACAAGCTGGACAGAAAAAAAACAACAAAATAGCAAAAAGCACTTAGCTATACAGAGCAGCAGATCACAGGAACAATCAGGAGAAGCTCAGATCCAACACTGGAACATTGACTAGGAGCAAGGATAGCAGCATCAGGTGGAGTTAAGTAACGAAGCAGCTAATGAGCTCACCAGAACACCTGAGGAAGGAAGCTCAGAAGCTGCAGTACCACTTGTGACCACAGGAGTGAATTCAGCCACAGAATTCACAACAGTAGAATTGGCTGGAATTGAAATTTGGATGCCATGTCGCGTTTGGAGAGCCCCTGATGTGCCTAAACAGTGGAAACCCCCCACAAGTGACACCATTTTGCAAACTAGACCCCTTAAGGAACTTATCTAGATGTGTGGTGAGCACTTTGAACCCCCATGTGCTTCACAGAAGTTTATAACGTAGAGCCATGAAAAAAAAAATCGCATTTTTTCTACAAAAATGATATTTTGCCCACAAATTTTTATTTTCACAAGGGTAACAGGAGAAATTAGACCACAAAGGTTGTTGAGCAATTTCTCCTAAGTACTTGATACCCAATATGTGGGGGTGAACCACTGTTTGGGCGCACCGCAGAGCTTGGAAGAGAAAGAGTGCCGTTTTACTTTTTCAATGTAGAATTGGCTGGAATTGAGATCGGACGCCATGTTGCGTTTGGAGAGCCCCTGATGTGCCTAAACAGTAGAAATCCCCCACAAGTGACCCCATTTTGGAAACTAGACCCCCCATGGAACTTATCTAGATGTGTGGTGAGAACTTTGAATGCCCAAGTGCTTCACAGAAGTTTAGAATGCAGAGTCGTGAAAATAAAAAATATTTTTTTTTCCACAAAAAAGATTTTTTAGCCCCCAAGTTTTTATTTTCACACGGGTAACAAGAGAAATTGGACCCCAAAAATGGTTGTCCAATTTGTCCTGAGTATGCTGGTACCCCATATGTGGGGGTAAACCACTGTTTAGGCGCACGGCAGAGCTCGGAAGGAAGGAGCGCCGTTTTGGAATGCAGACTTTGATAGAATGGTCTGCGAGCATTATGCTGCATTTGCAGAGCCCCTGATGTACCTAACCAGTAGAAACCCTCCACAAGTGACCCCATTTTGGAAACTAGACCCCCCAAGGAACTTATCTAGATGTGTGGTGAGAACTTTGAATGCCCAAGTGCTTCACAGAAGTTTAGAATGCAGAGTCGTGAAAATAAAAAATATTTTTTTTTCCACAAAAAATATATTGTAGCCCCCAAGTTTTTATTTTGGCAAGGGTAACAGGAGAAATTGGACTGCAATAGTTGTTGTCCAATTTATCCCGAGTACGCTGATGCACCATATGTGGGGGTAAACCACTGTTTGGGCGCACGGCAGAGATCGGAAGGGAAGGAGCACCGTTTTGGAATGCAGACTTTGATAGAATGGTCTGTGGGCATTATGTTGCGATTGCAGAGCCCCTGATGTACCTAACCAGTAGAAACCCTCCACAAGTGACCCCATTTTGGAAACTAGACCCCCCAAGGAACTTATCTAGATGTGTTGTGAGAACTTTGAATGCCCAAGTGCTTCACAGAAGTTTAGAATGCAGAGTCGTGAAAATAAAAAATATTTTTTTTCCCACAAAAAATATATTGTAGCCCCCAAGTTTTTATTTTGGCAAGGGTAACAGGAGAAATTGGACTGCAATAGTTGTCCAATTTATCCCGAGTACGCTGATGCACCATATGTGGGGGTAAACCACTGTTTGGGCGCACGGCAGAGATCGGAAGGGAAGGAGCGCCGTTTTGGAATGCAGACTTTGATAGAATGGTCTGTGGGCATTATGTTGCGATTGCAGAGCCCCTGATGTACCTAAACAGTAGTAACCCCCCACAAGTGACCCCATTTTGGAAACTAGACCCCCCAAGGAACTTATCTAGATGTGTGGTGAGAACTTTGAATGCCCAAGTGCTTCACAGAAGTTTAGAATGCAGAGTCGTGAAAATAAAAAATATTTTTTTTTCCACAAAAAAGATATTGTAGCCCCCAAGTTTTTATTTTCACAAGGGTAACAGGAGAAATTGGACTGCAATCATTGTTGTGCAATTTATCCCGAGTACGCTGATGTGCCATATGTGAGGGTAAACCACTGTTTGGGCGCACGGCAAAGCTCGGAAGGGAAGGAGTGCCTTTTTGGAATGCAGACTTTGATAGAATGGTCTGTGGGCATTATGTTGCGATTGCAGAGCCCCTGATGTACCTAACCAGTAGAAACCCTCCACAAGTGACCCCATTTTGGAAACTAGACCCCCCAAGGAACTTATCTAGATGTGTTGTGAGAACTTTGAATGCCCAAGTGCTTCACAGAAGTTTAGAATGCAGAGTCGTGAAAATAAAAAATATTTTTTTTCCCACAAAAAATATATTGTAGCCCCCAAGTTTTTATTTTGGCAAGGGTAACAGGAGAAATTGGACTGCAATAGTTGTTGTCCAATTTATCCCGAGTACGCTGATGCACCATATGTGGGGGTAAACCACTGTTTGGGCGCACGGCAGAGATCGGAAGGGAAGGAGCGCCGTTTTGGAATGCAGACTTTGATAGAATGGTCTGTGGGCATTATGTTGCGATTGCAGAGCCCCTGATGTACCTAAACAGTAGTAACCCCCCACAAGTGACCCCATTTTGGAAACTAGACCCCCCAAGGAACTTATCTAGATGTGTGGTGAGAACTTTGAATGCCCAAGTGCTTCACAGAAGTTTAGAATGCAGAGTCGTGAAAATAAAAAATATTTTTTTTTTCACAAAAAAGATATTGTAGCCCCCAAGTTTTTATTTTCACAAGGGTAACAGGAGAAATTGGACCACTAAAGTTGTTGTTCAATTTATCCTGAGTATGCTGATGCCCCATATGTGGGGGTAAACCACTGTTTGGGCGCACGGCAGAGCTCGGAAGGGAAGGAGCGCCGTTTTGGAATGCAGACTTAGATAGAATGGTCTGTGGGCGTTATGTTGCGTTTGCAGAGCCCCTGATGTACCTAAACAGTAGTAACCCCCCACAAGTGACCCCGTTTTGGAAACTAGACCCCCCAAGGAACTAATATAGATGTGTGGTGAGAACTTTGAATGCCCAAGTGCTTCACAGAAGTTTATAATGCAGAGTCATAAAAAAATAAATAAAAATAAAAATAAAAAAAATTTCCACAAAAAAGACTTTGTAGCCCCCAAGTTTTTATTTTCACAAGGGTAACAAGAGAAATTGGAACCCAGAAGTTGTTGTCCAATTTATTCCGAGTACGCTGATGCCCCATATGTGGGGGTAACCCACTGTTTAGGCACACGACAGAGCTCAGAATGGAGGGAGCACCATTTGACTTTTTGAGCGCAAAATTGGCTGTCGTATTTGGAGACCCCCTGATGTATCTAAACAGTGGAAACCCCCCAATTCTAGCTCCAACCCAACTCCAACACACCCCTAACCCTAATCCCAACCTGATCCATAATCCTAATCGCTAACCCTAACCATAATCACAACCCTTACCCCAAAACAACCCTAATGTCAACCCTAACCATAACCCTAATCAAAACCCTAAATCCAACACACCCCTAATCCTAATCTCAACCCTAACCTCAAACTTAACCCTAATCCCAATACACCCCTAATCACAACCCTAACCTTAACCCTAATCCCAAACCTAACCCTAATCCCAAGCGTAACCCTAATGCCAACCCTAACCCTGATACCAACCCTAATCCAAACCCTAACCCTAATCCCAACTCTAACCCTAAATTTAGCCCTAACCCTAGCCCTAACCCTAACACTAGCCCTAACCCTAGCCCTAACCCTACCCCTAACCCTACTCCTAACCCTAGCCCTAACCCTACCCCTAACCCTACCCCTAACCCTACCCCTACCCCTAATTTTAGCCCCAACTGCTGTTCTCCTGCCGGCCAGCAGATGGAGACAGATGGCGGGCGCACTGCGCATGCGCCCGCCATTTTCTTTTCCCCGGCGGCCAGGAGGAGCAGCAGGAGGATCCAGGGACACAGGTAAGTATAATAGGGTCCCCGAATTCCCCTATTTCTCTGTCCTCTGATGTGCGATCACATCAGAGGACAGAGAATTACACTTAACTTTTTTTTTTTTTGCGATCGCCGGTAAACAGTTAATTACCGGCGATCGCAAAACAGGGGTCGGTAAAACCGACCCCGATCATGTTCTTTGGGGTCTCGGCTACCCCCGGCAGCCGAGACCCCAAAGATTCTCCCGGCTGGCGGGCACACTGCGCATGCGCCCGCTATTTTAAAGATGGTGGCGCCCACCGGGAGACACGAGGAGCACCGGGGGAGCCAGGTGAGTATTGGGGGGCTACCTGGGACCCCTTTTCTCTGTCCTCCGATGTGCGATCACATCGGAGGACAGAGCAATTAAAAAGAAAAGAGATCGCTTTTTTTTTTTTTTGCGATCGCCAGTAAACGGTTAATTACCGGCGATCACAAATGCGGGGTGGGTAAAAAACCCCCCGAATCATGTTCTCTGGGGTCTCGGCTACCCCCGGCAGCCGAGACCCCGGAGAAAATCCGCCTCTGGGGGCGCTATTCACTTTTTCCACAGCGCCGTTAATTAACGGCGCTGTGGTTTAAGTACCCTTAGCGGCCGCCGTTAAAAGGCGTATCGGCGGTCGCTAAGGGGTTAATCTCCCTCGGTGGATCTATCCACCACGGTAAACCTGAGCTTCTAACTCCATCTGGTAAAGAAGTAGGGATTTCTCTGTAAATATGCATCACCGATAGGACATATTTGATCTCATTAGAATGCCCACGTTAATCCAAGATGAATGCTGGGTTTGTTATGACTATGACATGTTTTGTAGCGAAGTTATATAAAGTAGACAAATTTAAGGTTGAAGTACTCAGAATGTAGAGAGAGGAGGGTCTGGATAAGCCAGCCTTTCTGTGATGTCACTAGCTGCAGGTTTTAAGTTTCTGGCAGGCTCCCAGCAGTCAGTTCTTGTCTTTTTCCTGGAGAACCCTGAGCAAGGTAATGCACTGGGACGTATGGGAGCTCCACTAACCTGGTTGCCTGCAATGCTTTGAACACATGTAAGTGTTATTCTCATGTAATCCTTGTTTTTTTTATAATTACCCTGTACATATTTGCAATTGTCTCATCTGTAACATCTTTGTAAAATATTTTGAAAAAGCACTGCCTAAACTTTACGCAGTATAATATTTAATACTAGTTCTTTCTCCATGCTCTAAAACGTACCCTAAGTCTCCTGAAGGGAATTACGCTACTGTGTTGGGTTAGCTTCAGACCCGTTTAATCGGAGCTGGTGGCAGCAATACCGTGCAGGCTTTTGGGTGATGTTGTAGCGACTGCGGCGTTAATAATTATTGTTCCTGCCTGAGTGGGAGTAGTTTATCACGTCGCTGCAGCGTGCCCAATAGCCAGTACATAGCAGGCAGCCTGTCTGGCGACTAATTACCCAGGGTGCAGTACCTAATCTGACCTGAGAGTAAGGGGGGCGCCAGAGAGCTGCAAGTGTTAAGTGGAACTGTAAGCGGGATATACATAAATCCCTGCAGTTCGTGGTATATTGAAGAGCAGTGGGATACCTAGAATAAGCCCCTGCTGTAAACTAAGAGGTCAATAGCCTTGTGTGTGTTTTTTTCATCACATTGTGGAGTGGAGGGATAACTAAGATAAGCTCCCCTGCACATGTGATAGCCGTCTGTTGGCCTAAAGTCACCCCGATCCGTGACGTAGGGGGTGACGGTCACGGTGTGAATCGTGACAGGGGGCCATGCAAACCAGGATAGGGATAAGGAGGCCATGCAAGCCAGGATAGGATTGAGGGGGACATGCATACCAGGATAGGCAATAGGGGACTATGAACACCAGGATAGGGATGAGGGGCTATGAATCCCAGGATAGGGATGAGGAGGCCATGCATACCAGGAAAGCGATAAGGAGACCATGAATACGAGTATAGGGATGAGGGGGTCATGCATACCAGGATGGGGATGAGGAGTTCATGCATACCAGGATGGGGATGAGGGGACCATGCATACCATGATAGAGATGAGGAAGCCATGCATACCAGGCTAGGGATGAGGGGGCCATGCATACCAGAGTAGGGATGAGGGCCCCCATGCATACCAAGATGGGATGAGGGGACCATGCATACCAGGATAGGGATGAGGAGGCCATGCATACCAGGGTAGGGATGAGGGGACCATGCATACCAGGATAGGGATGAGGAGGCCATGCATACCAGGGTAGGGATGAAGGGACCATGCATACCAGGATAGGGATAAGGAGGCCATGCAAGCCAGGATAAAATTGAGGGGGCCATGCATACCAGGATAGGCATGAGGGGGCCATGCATACCTGGATGGGGATGAGGGGCCATGTATACCAGAATAGGGATTAGGGAGCCAAGCATACCAGGATAGGGATGAGGAGGCCATGCATGCCAGGATGGGTATGAGGGGGCCATGCATACCAGTATTGGAATGAGGGGGCCATGCATACCTGGATGGGGATGAGGGGCCATGTATACCAGAATATGGATGAGGGAGCCAAGCATACCAGGATAGGGATGAGGAGGCCATGCATGCCAGGATAGGGATGAGGAGGCCATGCATACCAGGATAGGGATGAAGAGGCCATGCATACCAGGATGGGGATGAGGGGGGCATGCATACCATGATAGGGATGAGGGGTCATGAATACCAGGATAGGGATGAGGGGCCATGGATACCAGGATAGGAATGAGGAGGCCATGCATACCAGGGTAGGGATGAGGGGACCATGCATACCAGGGTAGGGATGAGGGGGTTATGCATACCAGGATGGGGATGAGGGGACCATGCATACCAGGATAGAGATGAGGAGGCCATGCATACCAGGCTAGGGATGAGGGGCCATGCATACCAGGGTAGGGATGAGGTGGCCATGCATATCAGGAAAGGCATGAGGAGGCCATGTAAGCCAGGATAGGATTGAGAGGGTCATGCATACCAGGATAGGTATGAGGGGACTATGAACACCAGGATAGGGATGAGGGGCTATGAATCCCATGATAGGGATGAGGGGGGAATGCATACCAGGATTGGAATGAGGGGAGCCATGCATACCAGGATTGGAATGAGGGGGCCATGTATACCAGAATAGGGATGAGGGAGCCATGCATACCTGGATAGGGATGAGGGGGCCATGGATAGCAGGATAGGGATGAGGGGGCCATGCATACCAGGATAGGGATGAGGGGGCCATGGATACCTGGATAGGGATGAGAAGGCCATGCATACCAGGATAGGGATGAGGAGGCCATGCATACCAGGATAGGGATGAGAAGGCCATGCATACCAGGATGGGGATGAAGGGGCCATGCATACCAGGATAGGGATGAGGGGGCCATGCATACCAGGATAGGGATGAGGAGGCCATGCATACCAGGATAGGGATGAGGAGGCCATGCATACCAGGATGGGGATGAGGGGGCCATGCATACCAGGATAGGCATGAGGGAACCATGCATACCAGGATGGGGATGAGGGGACCATGCATACTAGGATGGGGATGAGGGGACCTTGCATACCAGGGTAGGGATGAGGAGGCCATGCATAGCAGGGAAGGGATGAGTGGGCCATGCATACAGTGGCGTATCCAGGGGGGGCAGCTGGGGCATAAGCCCCAGCCGACAGGGGGCGCCAACGGGCCGCTTGATGATGCGGCGGTCCAATGAGGCTCGGGTGGGACTGCACTTGCTTCGCAGCAGAGCCCCTCCACCGCAGAGAGCCGCACACCACAGCTATTGCTGGTGCAGCTCTTTGCGCACAAGACCTGTGATGAGGTCACAGGAGGGGAGGAGTCAGGAGTCACATGATCAAGGGCCTCTGTATAGTTGAGGACTCTGCTGGTTGTCATGGTGCTCAGTGCTGGACGAGGGTAAGCTTTTGTGTGGGGTCAGCCGGTTTGTGTGGATGTAGAAGAGCCGTGTGTGTACGAGGTGCACAGAGCGGAAGCCGTGTGTGCAAGCTGTATGGAGCGGAGCTGGGTATGTACGGAGCGGAGCTGGGTATGTACGGAGTGGAGCCATGTGTGTACGAGGTGTACAGAGCGGAACTGGGTGTGTGCAAGGTGTATGGAGCGGAGCCCTGTGTGTACGAGGTGTACGGAGTGGAGCCGTGTGTGTACGAGGTGTACGGAGCAGAGCTGTGTGTGTAAGGTGTACGGAGCGGAGCCGTATTTGTACAAGGTGTACGGAGCGGATCCGTGTGTGTAAGGTGTATGGAGCGGAGCCGTGTGTGTACGAGGTGTACGGAGCGGAGCCGTGTGTGTAAGGTGTATGGAGCGGATCCGTGTGTGTAAGGTGTATGGAGCGGAGCCGTGTGTGTACGAGGTGTACGGAGCAGAACTGGGTGTGTGCAAGGTGTATGGAGCGGAGCCATGTGTGTACGAGGAGTACAGAGCGAAACTGGGTGTGTGCAAGGTGTATGGAGCGGAGCCGTGTGTGTAAGATGTATGGAGCGGAGCCTTGTGTGTACGAGGTGTACAGAGCGGAGCCGTGTGTGTAAGGTGTATGGAGCGGAGCCGTGTGTGTAAGGTATGGAGCGGAGCCTTGTGTGTACGAGGTGTACAGAGCGGGGCAGTGTGTGTAAGGTGTATGGAGCGGAGCCGTATTTGAACGAGGTGTACAGAGCGGAACTGAGTGTGTGTAAGGTGTATGGAGAGGAGCCGTGTGTGTACGAGGTGTACGGAGCAGAGCCGCGTTTGTACGAGGTGTACGGAGCGGAGCCACGTGTGTACGAGGTGTACGGAGTGGAGCCGCATGTGTATAAGGTGTATGGAGTGGAACCACGTGTGTACGGAGCGAAGCCATGTGTGCAAGGTGTTCGGAGCTCAGCCGCGTGTGTAGGAGTACCTAGGTGTGGCCATTATACTGTATGCAATATATGTGTGTGTGTTTGTGCGTGCATGCGTAGCGCTGTGGGTGAATGCAGAGTCGTAAATGGTTTTGTGTGTGTGTACAGGGAGGAGAGGTAAGGGCAATGATGGGGCTGACGGGGAGAGGGCAATAATTGGGATGGAGGGGGAGGAGGAAATGATGGATGTGGTGGAATGGGCAATGATGGAGGTGGAATGGGCAATGAGGGAGGTGGAAATTGGAGTGGGCAATGATGGTGGTGGGGGGAGAATGCAATGATGGTGGGGAGGAGGAAATCATGGAGGTGGTGGAAAGGGCAATAATGAAGGGGGGAAGAAATGATGGAGGTGGTTGAATGGACAAGGATGGTGGTGGTGGAAAGCACACTGATGATAAAGGAGGGGGAGAAAATGATGGAAGTGGTAGAATGGGCAAGTATAGTGATGGCGGCGGAAAGGACAATGATGATGGTGGTGGAAAGGGCAAAAATGGGGATGGTGGGGGAAGAGAAAATGATGGATATGGTGGAAAAGGCAAAGGAGGAAATGATGGAGGTGGTGGAATGGGAAATTATGGGGTGGTGGGGGAGAAAGCAATGATAGTGGTGGTGGAGAAGGCAAAGATGGAGGTGGTGAAGAGAGCAATGATGTGGTGAGGTAGAGGAAAATAATGGGCATATATGGGGAAACAGTACAGGAGAATGGGGGGTATGTATGAGGAAACAGTACTGGGGAATTGGGGGCATGTATGAGGTAACAGTACAGGAGAATGGGGCCATATCTGAGGAAACAGTATGGGGGATGGGTGCAGACAGTATGAGGAGCGAACGGGGGAATGTATGTGGACACAGTATGAGTAGCGATGTGAAAAATGTATGGGGACAGAGTACGGGGAGTAAGGGTGATGGGATGTGTGCAGACACAGTATAGGGAGTCAGGTGAGCAGGCAGTATAGAAAGTGAGGGGGTAAATATATGAGGAGACAGTTTGGTGAACAGGAGGGATGTGAGAGGAAACAGTATGAGGAGGGATGGGAATAGTGTGAGGAGACAGTATGGGGTAGAAAAGTGAGTGGGCGCAGAATAGAAACTGAGTAGTGGGGCGTAGCATGGGGGGACAGTGTAAGGGCACAGTCTGGAGGGGACAGTATACCAAGGATGGGGAGTGTGATGAGAGTACAGTATAAATGCTGGGCCTTATAAGGGGGGCACAGTGTGAGAGGACAGTGTGAAGAGGGGGCCGGTATGGAAAGGAGAGGTCAGTGTTAAGAGTATGTACCATAAGAGGGACAGTGTGGGGGTCATATTTTGTGCAGACAGTATAGTGAGGGGCAATTATTTATTCAGGAGCATTATAATAACACTTGTATCTTTAAGGGCGTCATTTGGAGATTTTCTGCAAAAGAGCGGAGAAGATAAAAGTCTGCAGAGACGGCTGAGGATGAGAAAACTCATCATGGGGTCTGGACAAGATGAAGAAAAGGAGAACGACTCCAGAGAGGACGTCATCTATAAATTACCTGGATGTAAATGTTATTTGTAATACTGACTAACTCTCATGTTTTTATTTATGTTAGGAGCATTAAAGGGGATGTCCAGGTTTGTAATGAGTCTGCAGTCATTCTTTGTGACTGCAGACTTCTGAGTTCTCACAGTGCGCCCTGCACACTGTCAGGATTATCTCGTGCTGGCGATTTTACATACGTGCGGCCACATGCTGACTAGACATGTGTGGCCTCAGTCAATGAAAATGAACTGAGCAAGGCCGGGCATGTCTAGTTGGAATGTGGTCAGAAGTATAAAAATCACATACTTGTGCTGACATGACAGTCATCCGGCAAGGGAGAATCCTAAAAGTGTGCAGTGTATGAGTTGTGAGAATTCAGAAGCTGCGATGTCAGGATTCAGCTCTGCAGGTTCCAGTACTCATCATTGGACACTTCACTCACATGTGACTTTCACACTTATGGTCCTGTGACATCGAGCTTCTCTTCTGCTTTCAGTTTTTTACTGAATATTGAGAGCATTAGGGAGAGGAGCTTGTCGGTACATGACTAAATGTGCAAATTGCATATGTCCTGTGGGGGGGAGGGCGCCAAAATGAATTCATACCCCGGGTGCCAGAAAACCTAGATACGCCTCTGCATGCATACCAGGATAGGGATAAGGAGGCCATACAAGCCAGGATAGGCATGAGAGGACTATGAATCCCAGGATAGCGATAAGGGGGGCATGCATACCAGGATGGGAATGAGGGGGCCATATATACCAGGATAGGGATGAAGAGCCATTCATACCAGGATAGGGATGAGGGTAGCCATGCATACCAGGATTGGAATGAGGGGGCCATGCATACCAGGATGGGGATGAGGGGGCCATGCACACCAGGACAGGGATGAGGGAGCCATGCATACCAGGATAGGGATGAGGGGGCCATGAATACCAGGATAGGGATGAGGAGGCCATGCATACCAGGATAGGGATGAGGGGGCCATGCATACCAGGATAGGGATGAGGAGGCCATGCATACCAGGATAGGGATGAGGAGGCCATGCATACCAGGATGGGGATGAGGGGGGCATGCATACCAGGGTAGGGATGAGAGGGCCATGGATACCAGGACAGGGATGAGGGGGCCATGCAAACCAGGACAGGGATGAGGGGGCCATGCATACCAGGATAGGGATGAGAAAGCCATGCATACCAGGATAGGGATGAGAAGGCCATGCTTACCAGGATAGGGATGAGGAGGCCAGGCATACCAGGGTAGGGATGAGAAGGCCATGCATACCAGGATAGGGATGAGAAGGCCATGCATACCAGGATAGGGATGAGGAGGCCATGCATTCCAGGATAGGGATGAGAAGGCCATGCATTCCAGGATAGGGATGAGGGAGCCATGCATTCCAGGATAGGGATGAGAAGGCCATGCATTCCAGGATAGGGATGAGGGAGCCATGCATACCAGGATAGGGATGAGGAGGCCATGTATACCAGGATAGGGATGAGGAGGCCATGCATTCCAGGATAGGGATGAGAAGGCCATGCATACCAGGATAGGGATGAGGGAGCCATGCATACCAGGATAGGGATGAGGAGACCATGTATACCAGGATAGGGATGAGGAGGCCATGCATTCCAGGATAGGGATGAGAAGGCCATGCATTCCAGGATAGGGATGAGGGAGCCATGCATTCCAGGATAGGGATGAGAAGGCCATGCATTCCAGGATAGGGATGAGGGAGCCATGCATACCAGGATAGGGATGAGGAGGCCATGTATACCAGGATAGGGATGAGGAGGCCATGCATTCCAGGATAGGGATGAGAAGGCCATGCATACCAGGATAGGGATGAGGGAGCCATGCATACCAGGATAGGGATGAGGAGGCCATGTATACCAGGATAGGGATGAGAAGGTCATGCATTCCAGGATAGGGATGAGAAGGCCATGCATACCATGATAGGGATGAGGAGGCCATGCATACGAGGATGGGGATGAGTGGGGCATGCATACCACGATAGGGATGAGGGGGCCATGCATACCAGGATAGGGATGAGGGGGCCATGCATACCAGGATAGGGATGAGAGGGGCCATGAACATCAGGATAGGGATGAGGAGACCATGAATACCAGGATAGGGATGAGGGAGCCTTGTATACCAGAATAGGGATGAGGGGGGCCATGGATGCCAGGATAGGGATGAGAGGGGCCATGCACACCAGGATAGGGATGAGGAGACCATGAATACCAGGATAGGGATGAGGAGGCCATGCATACCAGGATAGGGATGAGGGGTCCATGCATACCAGGATAGGGATGAGAGGGGCCATGCACACCAGGATAGGGATGAGGTGCCATGAATTCCAGGATAGGGATGAGAGGGGCCATGCATGCCAGGATAGGGATGAGGAGGCCATGCATACCAGGATAGGGATGAGGGAGCCAGTCATACCGGTATAGGGATGAGGAGGCCATGCATACCAAGATAGGGATGAGGGGGCCATGCATACCAGGATAGGGATGAGGAGGCTATGCATACGAACATAGAGATGAGGAGGCCATGCTTACCAGGATAGGAATGAGGGGGTCATGTACACTATGATAGGGATGAGGAGGCCATGCATACCAGGATAGGGATGAGGGGGCCATGAATACCAGGATAGAGATCAGGAGGCCATGGATACCAGGACAGGGATGAGGGGGCCATGCATACCAGGATAGGGATGAGAGGGGCCATGCACATCAGGATAGGGATGAGGAGACCATGAATACCAGAATAGGGATGAGGGACCATGGATTCCAGGATAAGGATGAGGGGGCCATGTATACCAGGATGGGGATGAGGGGGCCATGCATACCAGAATAGGGATGAGGGAGCCAAGCATACCAGGATGGGGATGAGGGGGCCATGCATACCAGGATAGGGATGAGGGAGCCAGGCATACCGGTATAGGGATGAGGAGGCCATGCATTCCAAGATAGGGATGAGGGGGCCATGCATACCAGGATAGGGATGAGGAGGCCATGCATACCAGGATAGGGATGAGGAGGCTATGCATACGAAGACAGAGATGAGGAGGCCATGCTTACCAGGATAGGGATGAGGGGGCCATGAATACCAGGATAGGGATGAGGAGGCCATGCATACCAGGATAGCGATGAGGAGGCTATGCATACGAAAATAGAGATGAGGAGGCCATGCTTACCAGGATAGGGAAGAGGGGGTCATGTATACCATGATAGGGATGAGGAGGCCATGGATACCAGGACAGGGATGAGGGGGCCATGCATACCAGGATAGGGATGAGAGGGGCCATGCACATCAGGATAGGGATAAGGAGACCATGAATACCAGAATAGGGATGAGGGACCATGGATTCCAGGATAAGGATGAGGGGGCCATGTATACCTGGATGGGGATGAGGGGGCCATGCATACCAGGATGGGGATGAGGGGGCCATTCATATCAGGATAGGGATCAGGAGGCCATGGATACCAGGACAGGGATGAGGGGGCCATGCATACCAGGATAGGGATGAGAGGGGCCATGAATACCAGGATAGGGATGAGGGGCCATGGATTCCAGGATAGGGATGAGGGGGCCATGTATACCAGGATGGGGATGAGGGGGCCATGCATACCAGGATGGGGATGAGGGGGCCATGCATACCAGGATGGGGATGAGGGGACCATGCATATCGAGATAGGGATGAGGAGACCATGCACACCAGGATAGGGATGAGGGGCTATGAATCCCAGGATAGGGATGAGGGGGGAATGCATAACAGGATGGGTAGGAGGGGGCCATGCATACCAGGATGAGGATGAGGGGGCCATGTATACCAGAATAGGGATGAGGGAGCAAAGCATACCAGGATGGGGATGAGGGGGCCATGCATACCAGGGTAGGGATGAGGGGGCCATGCATACCAGTATAGGGATGAGGAGACCATGAATGCGAGGATAGGGATGAGGGGGCCATGAATACCAGGATAGGGATGAGGTGTTGAGGCATACCAGGATACGGATGAGGAGACCATGAATGCGAGGATAGGGATGAGGGGGCCATGCATACCAGGATGGGGATGAGGGGACAATGCATACCAGGGTAGGGATGAGGGGGCAATGCATACCAGGATAGGGATGAGGGGACATGCATTCCAGGATAGGGATGAAGAGACATGAATACCAGGATAGGGATGAGGAGGCCATGCATGCCAGGATAGGGATGAGGAGGCCATGCATACCAGGATGGGGATGAGGGGACCATGCATACCAGGATAGGGATGAGGGAGCCAGGCATACCGGTATAGGGATGAGGAGGCCATGCATACCAAGATAGGGATGAGGGGGCCATGCATACCAGGATAGGGATGAGAAGGCCATGCATACCAGGATAGGGATGAGAGGGGCCATGAATCCCAGGATAGGGATGAGGGGGGAATGCATACCAGTATGGGTATGAGGGGGCCATACATACCAGGATGGGGATGAGGGGGCCATGTATACCAGAATAGGGATGAGGGAGCCAAGCATACCAGGATGGGGATTAGGGGGCCATGCATACCAGGGTAGGGATGAGGGGGCCATGCATACCAGTATAGGGATGAGGAGACCATGAATGCGAGGATAGGGATGAGGGGGCCATGCATACCAGGATGGGGATGAGGAGACCATGCATACCAGGGTAGGGATGAGGGGGCCATGCATACCAGTATAGGGATGAGGAGACCATGAATGCGAGGATAGGGATGAGGGGGCCATGAATACCAGGATAGGGATGAGGTGACGAGGCATACCAGGATACGGATGAGGAGACCATGAATGCGAGGATAAGGATGAGGGGGTCATGCAAAGCAGGATAGGGATGAGGGAGCCATGGATACCAGGACAGGGATGAGAGGGCCATGCATACCAGGATGGGAATCAAGGTGCCATGCATACCAGGATGTGGATGAGGGGGCCATGCATACCAGGATAGGGATGAGGAGGCCATGCATAGCAGGGAAGGGATGAGGGGGGCCTGCATACCAGGGTAAGGATGAGGGGGCCATGCATACCAGGATAGGGATAAGGAGGTCATGCATAACAGGATGGGGATCAAGGTGCAATGCATACCAGGATGTGGATGAGGGGTGTTATGGTCCGGTGACCTTGGAGCCGCATGAAACTTTCTCTGGAGTAGGTGGTAACTGTACTGACCACAAATCCTGAACTAACACCGCAACTAGAAGTAGCCGTGGGGTGTGCCTAACAAACCCTAGACACCTCGACACAGCCGGAGGACTAAACACCCCTATAGATGGAAATATGTAAAACAAGAGGGGATTATAGGGAGAGAAATGGGAAGCGCAGACTTCTGAGTGTAGTAGTTAGTTTCCCAAGGTGTGTACTCAGTGTGAATCCACTCACCTTTATGGTGTCTTGACGTACTGTGTATAGATCCAATCCATGGATCACTCCATTCCTCTTTCCACTCAGTTTGTTGCAAAAGATCTGGGAACTGATGAGCGCACTGAACAGTGCTTTCATAGGCGATAACACTTTGTGAATGTTTTTCCCAGCAATATGCGCTCCTGAAGGATGATGATGGAACTTGATATTCTGATTCAAGGATGATTTTTATTTCAAACTAAAATACAACCGGTTTCGACTTCTTAGAGTCTTCCTCAGGTATAATGTCATGACATAGTAATGAAACGGCGATAAAAATTTGCAAAACCCAAAAATTTCTGAAGGCTCTTCACGGATGTGGGCTGAATCCAATCATGAATGGCCTGAACCTTAGCCGGATACATCCCCATAGACGAGGGAGAAAAAATGAAGCCCAAAAAAGAAACCTTCTGCACCCCAAAGAGACACTTAGACCCCCTCACAAACAAAGCATTGTCACGAAGGATCTGAAATACCATCCTGACCTGTTCCACATGAGACTCCCAATCATCGGAAAAAATCAAAATATCGTCCAAATATACAATCAAGAACTTATCAATATAAGTCCGGAAGATATCATGCATGAAGAGGAAAGAGAAGGAGATCCAGCTCAACGAAATAGTGAAAAATCCATAATTTATTTCACTCAAAATACAGTGAAAGGACAAAACATCAGCATACAGAAAAAATTATAAAAACAAGGTCAACGCGTTTCCGGTGACTAAGCACCCTTAATCATGATCATGTTCATGATTAAGGGTGCTTAGTCACCGGAAACGCGTTGACCTTGTTTTTATAATTTTTTCTGTATGCTGATGTTTTGTCCTTTCACTGTATTTTGAGTGAAATAAATTATGGATTTTTCACTATTTCGTTGAGCTGGATCTCCTTCTCTTTCCTGTTCGTCCACGCCCTGACACAGCGGTTCCGTGCTCCGAGCTCCTGGGAATGTCGGTATGGTGAGCTGGATTTTGTTTTTCTTTTATCATGCATGAAGGACTGAAAAACAGATGGAGCATTAGTGAGCCCGAATGGCATCACAAGGTATTCAAAATGGCCTTCGGGCGTATTAAACGCAGTTTTCCATTCATTACCCTGCTTAATACGAACAAGATTATATGCCCCCCGAAGGTCAATCTTCGTAAACCAACTAGCCCCCTTAATCCTAGCCATCCTAGCCATCCTAGCCTGAAGGAGCCATCCTTCTTAGCAACAAAAAAAAATCCCGCTCCCAACGGTGAAGAAGATGGCCGAATATGCCCTTTCTCCAAAGACTCCTTAACATAGCTCCGCATGGCGGTATGTTCAGGCACAGACATGTCGACCCTTAGGAAACTTACAGCCTGGAATCAAGTCAATCGCACAGTCCCTGTGCGGTGGAAGGAAACTGGACTTGGGCTCATCGAATACATCCTGAAAATCAGACAAAAACTCTGGAATTTCAGAAGAGGAAGAAGAGGAGATTGACATCAAAGGAAAATCATTATGAACCCCCTGACAACCCCAACTAGTCACAGACATAGACTTCCAATCCAACACAGGATTATGTACCTGCAACCACGGAAAACCCAGCATGATAGCATCATGCAAATTATGCAACACCAGAAATCGACAATCTTCCTAATGGGCTGGCTTCATGCGCATGGTCACCTGTGTCCAAAACTGGGGCTTATTTTTAGCCAAGGGTGTATCAATGCCCATTAAAGGAATAGGGTTCTGCAAAGGCTGCAAGGGAAAACTACAACGCCTGGCAAACTCAAAGTCCATTAAGTTCAAGGCGGCGCCTGAATCCACAAATGCCATGACAGAAAATGATGACAATGAGCAGATCAAGGACACAGATAACAGAAATTTAGGTTGTACAGTACTGATGGTAAATTAACTAGCGATCCTCTTTGTCCGCTTAGGGCAGACTGAAATGACATGAGAAGCGTCGCCACAATAATATCACAACCTATTCTGACGTCTGAATCCTTGTCGTTCCGTTCTAGACAGAATCCTATCACACTGCATTGGCTCAGGAATCTGCTCTGCGGACAACGCCACAGCACGCACAGTTCTGCGCTCCCGCAAGTGCCGGTCAATCTGAATGGCCAGAGACATAGAATCACTCAGACCGAAAGGCGTGGGAAACCCCACCATAACATCTTTAACGGATTCAGAAAGACCCTTTCTGAAAATTGCCGCCAAAGCATCATCATTCCATTTAGTCAACACAGACCATTTTCTAAATTTCTGACAATACAATTCTGCCGCCTCTTGACCCTGAGACAGGGCCAACAAGGTCTTCTCCGCTTGATCCACAGAATTCGGTTCATCATATAATAATCCTAAAGCCTGAAAAAAGGAGTCTACATTAAGCAAAGCCGGATTCCCAGATTCCAGGGAAAATGCCCAATCCTGTGGATCGCCACGCAGCAGGGAGATGACGATTTTAACCTGCTGAATGGAATCACCGGAGGATCGAGGTCTCAGAGCAAAAAAAGTTTACAGTTGTTCTTAAAACTCAAAAATTTGGACCTGTCACCAAAAAACAAATCAGGAGTAGGAATCTTCGGCTCTAAAACAGGAGTCTGAACAATGTAATCAGAAATACCCTGTACCCTAGCAGCAAGCTGGTCTACGCGAGAAGCTAATTCCTGAACATCCATGCTAGCACAAGACTTCTCAGCCACCCAGAGAAAAAGAGGGAAGAGAAGACAAAGCAGACTGCAGAAAAAAAATGGCTCAACACCTTTCTTCCCTTCTTCTGAGATGCATTTAACTCATTATTGGCCAGTTGTACTGTTATGGTCTGGTGACCTTGGAGCC
The DNA here is from genome assembly GCF_032444005.1 of Ranitomeya imitator. Taxonomy (NCBI): domain Eukaryota; kingdom Metazoa; phylum Chordata; class Amphibia; order Anura; family Dendrobatidae; genus Ranitomeya; species Ranitomeya imitator. The sequence goes on along the minus strand of NC_091291.1, from coordinate 19,104,428 downwards.
GCATGAAACTTTCTCTGGAGTAGGTGGTGTTATGACCTGGTGGTTAGGACAATAGTGGACCTGGTGGTTAAGAGCACCCGGAAAGACCTGATAGTTACAATAACATAGGACAAGCTCTGGGAAGTGGAAACTCTGCTGACTGCAATCCCTAAGCCTAACATACACACTAAAAATAGCCGTGGATTGCTCCTAACGCTCCCTATGCAACTCGTCACAGCCTCAGAAACTAGCTATCCCTAAAGAGGAAAATTAAGCCTACCTTGCCTCAGAGAAATTTCCCAAAGGAAAAGGCAGCCCCCGACATATAATGACTGTGAGTTAAGATGGAAATGACAAACACAGAGATGCCATAGATTTAGCAAAGAGAGGCCCGACTTACTAAACAGACAGAGGATAGAAAAGGTCACTTTGCGGTCAGCACAAAAATGCTACAAAAAGCCACGAAGAGTGTGCAGGAAAAAAAAAACCTTCCGCACCGACTCACGGTGCGGAGGAGCCACCCTGCATCCCAAAGCTTCCAGCAAGCAAGACAATATTAATAATAGCAAGCTGGACTGAAAAATACAGGGCCGCCATCAGGGCATGACAGCCGTGACTGGCGTATGGGGCCCAGTGAGCAGAGGGGGCCCGCATAGGGCCCCGTCTCATCTGCTCACCGGGCCCCCCCTGCAGGCGCTGCGGGCGGCACACTATTGACGTGCGGGCCCGTGCCCGTACGTCAATAGTTAACAGCCGCCAGCCAGTCTGAGGCTGGCAGCTGAATAGGGCCGCAGTGCGCACTCGCCGGCGTCGCCGGCGTCTGACGTCATTGTCAGCCGCCGGGCCCGGCGAGTGCGTCTGTGTGGAGCCTGGAGGGATCTTCGCCCGGCGCTGTAGCATGGCCAGGTAAGAAGTCGTGTTTTTTTTTTTTTTTAAGAGCGGCATCCAGGGGGGCCCGGGGGGCAGAATGCTGGACACACAGGGGCAGAAATGCTGGACACAGTGGGGCAGAAATGCTGGACACACAGTGGGGCAGAAATGCTGGACACACAGTGGGGCAGAAATGCTGGACACACAGTGGGGCAGAAATGCTGGACACACAGTGGGGCAGAAATGCTGGACACACAGTGGGGCAGAAATGCTGGACACACAGTGGGGCAGAAATGCTGGACACACAGTGGGGCAGAAATGCTGGACACACAGTGGGGCAGAATGCTGGACACACAGGGGCAGAAATGCTGGACACACAGTGGGGCAGAAATGCTGGACACACAGTGGGGCAGAATGCTGGACACACAGGGGCAGAAATGCTGGACACAGTGGGGCAGGAATGCTGGACACACAGGGGCAGAAATGCTGGACACACAGTGGGGCAGAATGCTGGACACACAGGGGCAGAAATGCTGGACACACAGTGGGGCAGAATGCTGGACACACAGGGGCAGAAATGCTGGACACACAGTGGAGCAGAAATGCTGGACACACAGTGGGGCAGAATGCTGGACACACAGGGGCAGAAATGCTGGACACAGTGGGGCAGGAATGCTGGACACACAGGGGCAGAAATGCTGGACACACAGTGGGGCAGAATGCTGGACACACAGGGGCAGAAATGCTGGACACACAGTGGGGCAGAATGCTGGACACATAGGGGCAGAAATGCTGGACACACAGTGGGGCAGAAATGCTGGACACACAGTGGGGCAGAATGCTGGACACAGTGGGGCAGAAATGCTGGACACACAGGGGCAGAATGCTGGACACACAGGGGCAGAATGCTGGACACAGTGGGGCAGAATGCTGGGCACAGTGGGGCAGAATGCTGGACACAGTGGGGCAGGAATGCTGGACACAGTGGGGCAGGAATGCTGGACACAGTGGGGCAGGAATGCTGGACACACAGTGGGGCAGGAATGCTGGACACACAGTGGGGCAGGAATGCTGGACACAGTGGGGCAGAAATGCTGGACACACAGGGGCAGAAATGCTGGACACAGTGGGGCAGAATGCTGGACACACAGGGGCAGAATGCTGGACACACAGTGGGGCAGAAATGCTGGACACAGTGGGGCAGGAATGCTGGACACACAGGGGCAGAAATGCTGGACACAGTGGGGCAGAATGCTGGACACACAGGGGCAGAATGCTGGACACACAGTGGGGCAGAAATGCTGGACACACAGTGGGGCAGAATGCTGGACACACAGGGGCAGAAATGCTGGACACAGTGGGGCAGGAATGCTGGACACACAGGGGCAGAAATGCTGGACACACAGTGGGGCAGAATGCTGGACACACAGGGGCAGAAATGCTGGACACACAGTGGGGCAGAATGCTGGACACACAGGGGCAGAAATGCTGGACACACAGTGGGGCAGAAATGCTGGACACACAGTGGGGCAGAATGCTGGACACACAGGGGCAGAAATGCTGGACACACAGTGGGGCAGAAATGCTGGACACACAGTGGGGCAGAATGCTGGACACAGTGGGGCAGAAATGCTGGACACAGTGGGGCAGAAATGCTGGACACACAGGGGCAGAATGCTGGACACACAGGGGCAGAATGCTGGACACACAGGGGCAGAATGCTGGACACAGTGGGGCAGAATGCTGGACACAGTGGGGCAGAATGCTGGACACAGTGGGGCAGAATGCTGGACACAGTGGGGCAGGAATGCTGGACACAGTGGGGCAGGAATGCTGGACACACAGTGGGGCAGGAATGCTGGACACAGTGGGGCAGGAATGCTGGACACAGTGGGGCAGGAATGCTGGACACACAGGGGCAGAAATGCTGGACACAGTGGGGCAGAATGCTGGACACACAGGGGCAGAATGCTGGACACACAGTGGGGCAGAAATGCTGGACACAGTGGGCAGAAATGCTGGACACAGTGGGGCAGAAATGCTGGACACAGTGGGGCAGAAATGCTGGACACAGTGGGGCAGAAATGCTGGACACAGTGGGGCAGAAATGCTGGACACAGTGGGGCAGAAATGCTGGACACAGTGGGGCAGAAATGCTGGACACAGTGGGGCAGAAATGCTGGACACAGTGGGGCAGAAAGCTGGACACAGTGGGGCAGAATGCTGGACACAGTGGGGCAGAATGTTGGAGACAGTGGGGCAGAATGCTGGGGACAGTGGGGCAGAATGCTGGAGACAGTGGGGCAGAATGCTGGAGACAGTGGGGCAGAATGCTGGAGACAGTGACAGGGGCAGAATGCTGGACACAGTGACAGGGGCAGAAATGCTGGACACAGTGGGGCAGAATGCTGGACACAGTGACAGGGGCAGAATGCTGGACACAGTGACAGGGGCAGAATGCTGGACACAGGGGCAGACTGTGAGACCCAGGGGCAGAATGCTGGACATTGGGGCAGAATGCGAGACACGGGGCAGAATGGAGACACAGGGCATGATTGGAGACACGGGCAGGATGAAAGACATGGGGGCATGACTGGAGACAGATGGGGCAGGATTGGAGACAGATGGGGCAGAATGGAGACACAGGGGGCATGATTGGAGACAAGTGTCAGGATTGCAGACATGGGGGCATGGTTGGAGACATAGGGGGCAGAATGGAGACATGGGGCATGATTGGAGACACTGGGGGCAGAATTGGAGACAGATCGTGCAGGATCATGGGGCAGGATGGATATGATGGAGACAGATGGGGCAGGATGGAGAGATCACATGGGGCGATCATATGGGGCAGGATAAGGAGATCATATGGGGCAGAATGGATACTCATGAGGGCAGGATGGGAGAACATCTGGCTGACGCCAGGAATGAGACACACGGGGCCAGGATGGGGGATATTATTACCATAGGGGCTAATTTAGGGATATTATTACTGCAGTGATGTATTTATTTTATTTTTTGACTATACTGTTTTAAATGGGGGGCGGTCCTGTTACTGTATAGAGTGATACTATGTCGCCTTCTTCATGTGGTGTAATGTAGAAGTTGTGAAAAATTAAGTAATGTGTTCTGCAAGCGGAGCTCGAGATAACTGTGTTATTTCCTGCAGAGAGAAGTCCTGGCTGGATGAAATGATGGCGGTCTGTGCTGGATGAAAGATGAAGGACTTCACCTAGAGACGTCACTGGTGAGTCAGTGTGTTACCTATACACTGACACTATACACTGTATACTGTATACAGAGCTCCTGTGTATAATTTCACTAGTGATCACTATATTATCTGTACACAGACACTGCTTACTAATTACAGATCTCCTGTGTATAATGGCACTTATGGTGATAGTATGGTGCTTTTTCTAAATTACTGATCAGAATTGTAGTATTCAGTCACTATGTGGTGGTAATATGTGGTCTGGTCATGGTGTTGTGGTATTTGTTCCTTGTATGTGATATTATTCGATCCCTGTGGTGGTAATATGTGGTCTGGTCATGGTGTTGTGGTATTTGTTCCTTGTATGTGATATTATTCGATCACTGTGGTGGTAATATGTCATCTGGTCATGGTGTTGTGGTATTTGTTCCTTCCTTCCTTTTAAAAATTGAAAAATAAATAAAAATATACCTAAATTGTATTGCATATTTTAACAAATATTTAATAGGTTACAGCAGAGTAGGGCCCGGCCAAAAGTGTCTACCGTGTTATGATGGCGGCTTAAAAAATCTTTTGGCCAAAACAAAAGCTGCATCTATATGTGTGATCTGGTGATGGGAACTGTCAATGTGTGATAGGTGAGAAGTGGAGTTTTTCCAAGAGAGAGCGGTGGGACTGTGGACAGTTCGAGGGGTGGAGCCTGGAGGCGGGACTGGGGTGGAGCCTGGAGGCGGGGCTGGGGTGGAGCCTGGGCTGAGTCTCAAGGGGGCCCCGAAATTTTTGCCAGTATGAGGCCCCGAAATTTCTAGTGGCAGCCCTGGAAAAATAGCAAATAGGACAATAGCAAAGAGGAACTTAGCTTCTGCTGGAGTGAACAGGTAACCAGAACGATCCAGGAGCAAACTAGACCAATAGAACAACATTGACAGGTGGCGTAGAGCAAAGCTCTAAGTGGAGTTAAATAGAGCAGCCCGCTAACGAATTAACCTCGTCACCTGTAGAAGGAAACTCAGAAACACCCACAGCCACCAGAGAAAGTCCATGGACAGAACCAGCCGAAGTACCATCCATGACCACAGGAGGGAGCCCGACAACAGAATTCACAACAAGGTGGTAACTGTACTGACCGCAAATCCTGAACTAACACCGCAACTAGAAGTAGCCGTGGGGTGTGCCTAACAAACCCTAGACATCTCGACACAGCCGGAGGACTAAATACCCCTATAGATGGAAATAGGAATTCCACCTTGCCTCAGAGCAGAACCCCAAAAGATAGGCAGCCCCCCATGAATATTGACTGTGAGTAGGAGAGGAAAGACACACGCAGGCAGAAAACAAGATTTTGCAAAAGAGGCCACTCTAGCTAAATAGGAAAGGATAGGACAGAATACTAAGTGGTCAGTATTAAACCCCTTCCAAAAATATCCACAGCAGATAATACCAAAAAATTCCACCATCTAACTAAAGACGTGGAACGTATATCTGCAACTCCTGAGAATCCAACTAGACTGAGTAAATACTGACACAATCAAAGCTGGACAAGAAAAAACAAATGAATAGCACTGAATTATCAAGCACACAGCATGTGTGCTACAGAAACAAAACCAGACACTTATCTTTGCTGATTTGGCAGCAAGGCAGGAGGAACCAGACAGGGGTCCATCACCTCCCAACAACCATGGACAACTGGCAAGGACTAATGAATCCTGCACACCTAAATGCCCCAGTCAGAACTGCAATCAGCAGATACACCTGACCAGGACTGCAACCCAGGGACAACTGCATTACCACCTACAACCACCGGAGGGAGCCCAAAAGCAGAATTCACAACAGAGGGGACCATGCATATCAGGATAGGGATGAGGAGGCCATGCATACCAGGATAGGCCTGAGGGGGCCATGGATACCAGGACAGGGATGAGGGGTCCATGCATACCAGGATAGGGATAAGGGGCCATGCATATGCAGCGCCCCAGAGACCTGGTCGTTGCAGTATGGCACTAAGGAGAGTAGCGGTACGTCCGATGGCACTAAAGAGTTCTCCTGACCAGGTATTACCAGAACACATTACACTTCACACTCCGGCCACTAGGGGGAGAAAAAGGCTTTATTTATTGGGCCACTCCTCACACTTGTAAAACTAGGGGCTGGGGAGGAAGTTAGTTAGAAGCTGACTGGGTTGGAACCAGGCAACATCCCGTGGCAGGGGGTGTTGCAGGGAGAAGGCACAGGGGGGTCCCTGTCAGGCGTGGGAACCTGGAAGGTGCCTAGCGAACAGAACAGAACGTAATGGAACCGCGCCTGCACACCTTGCGGCAGTATCCTAAGAGAGAGACGAGAAGGGAAGAATATTGTGGAACAGTGTAAACGAGATCAGCACAAAGGAGAGCCAGTAAGAGTCGTGCCGAGAGAGACAGGCAACATCTTACTGAGGCGCGTAGTTGGTGGCCGGATCACCGTAGGAGTAACTGACTTCAAGCCTTACTTCAAATTCCGCTGGACAGTTGACTATAGGTGGGCTGTCTACCTTAAACACCTACGAAGACATAGGGGGCAACATTGGGAGAGGGGCGTCTCTAGGGTCCCGGAAGACCTCCAAGCCTTCCCGTCAAACGGGTGGCATCCTAGCCAAAATATACCTGGGGGACGTTAGAAACCAGCAACATCTGGAACCAAAGAACGAGAGAGAGAGAGAAAGCTGTAGAGAACGAACGAAGGAGAACAGCAGTTGTGAGGACTATTCCGAATGCTCAGCAGGGTAGGACTACAACACACAGGCGCTATTGGTAGGCAACGATTTCCATCTGCGAGGGAAACTCTGGATGTGCCCATCGGACCGGCCGGTCTCTGATAGCCCAGTTGAACATGCTCTGGACTGAGTATATTGAAGCCTTCAGTAAAAAGGTAAAGAGACTGCAACCTTGTGTCCTCGTTATTGCTTGCACATCACACCATCACCATCCACCTTACTGGGAAGCCCTGGGGACATACTTCACCTGTGGGAAGGTACACCATCCAGCTGCTATTCCATCACCCCAGCGGACCCCACAGCAGCGTCGGTCACCCTGACCGAACACCACAGGTGGTGTCACGAACCCCTGACAGACTGTACTACCACCTTCATTGGACGCCCCTTAGCAGGGTCACGACTGGGTCCAGCCACCGTGACAACCCCAGAATCGAGCAGAGAGGACCGGTACTGAGTGACTTGTGGACCTGTGTCTGGCGAAATGGCCTCAGAGATACACAGCTGACTGTGCCCCCTCCCCCCTGCAGCCAAGGCGCCGCCGGGGGACGTGTGGATGTTGTGAGTGACGCGCGCTGGCGGCTGACGTCACCGTGTACTACCAAATGGGCCCCCCCCGTCTTGCCAGGGCCCCAGCATTTGCCCGGGTGCGCCGGGTGCTGACGCCGGCCCTGAGGATGGGGATGAGTGGGGCATGCATACCACTATAGGGATGAGGGGGCCATGAATACCAGGATAGGGATAAGGGGGCCATGAATACCAGGATAGGGATGAGGGGGCCATGACCAGGATAGGGATGAGGAGGCCATGCATACCAGGATATAAATGTGAGAGTCATGCATACCAGGATGGGGCTGAGGGACCATATTTACCAGAATAGGGAATATTAGTATAGAATTGACCAGATTTTTTGTTTCAATTTTTTTTCTAATTTCCTCCTCTAAAACCTACATGCCTTTTATGGTTCGGTACGTCTTTTAGTCTGAAAAATACTTGACACATGAATGTTCCTTGAGTGGGGAAGCTATGGGTTCTGAATGATTAGAAGAGAGTTAGGATGATGAGACGAGAGGTAGAAAAACTGTTCCACAAACTGTGCTCTTAACTCTTTTGCAGCCACATGGTAGGGGAGCAGAATTCAGTTGAATCATGTTTGCTTTCCTTTTCTGCTGAGATTTGGGATAACAGTTTATATGGAGAGGGATCTGTATCACACTTTGTTGCCACAATTTTTAATGCTGCTCCAAAATTAGCCCCACCACAGTCGTCTACATACATATCACATACTTCTAGACAGACAATCAAATCATTTGAGCCTTCTATTCACCAGCATTTAGAGTAAGTGGTATATATTTATCAGACGAGTGACCTTACACCACTTATCATGTTGTTTAAAGGGTATTTCCATCTCCAAGATCCTATCCCAATATGTAGTAGGTGTAATAATAATAATAATTTTAGCAAATACCTCAAATTAGAAATGTAGTATAGTTTTTCTAATTTGCTATGTTTCTTTCTTCATGTACGGGTATTGCAGGACCTTAGGTTTCCATGGTTCATATAGTGACAGTTAGTTAGCTAGTTGCTAGTTGTAACCATGGATGCCTAAGGTCCTGCAATGCCTGCACATGAGGAACGAGACGTAGCACATGAGAAAAGCTATACTACATCTCTAACTTGTCAGTGGAAGGGTTTATGTCCTTTACACAAAAGCTCTTGTTATACCTTGTCTTGATAAGCTGTTTTTATGTACTGATGGATTTGTGTGTTTTTCAATAAAATTGTGAATTTTTGGAACGAAGTACAGTATCTTTGAACTATTACTCCGTATGTCTTTGTAGGATTCATACATCTCTAATTGGAGGTTATTTGCTAATATTATTATTATTACACCTACTACATGGGATAGGATTTTGGAGATGGAAATACCCCTTTAATCTAATTCACCATACTTGACTATAAAAAATAGAAGTAGGGTCAATCATACATTTTTGACAAGCTTAAAAGATTTCAGCGTTATTTTAAAGGGACTCTGTCACCTGAATTTGGAGGGAACAATCTTCAGCCATAGGGGCGGGGTTTTCAGGTGTTTGATTCACCCTTTCCTTACCCGCTGGCTTCATGCTGGCTGCAATATTGGATTGAAGTTCATTCTCTGTCCTCCGTAGTACACGCCTGCACAAGGCAATCTTGATTTTTTGTTTTTTTTTATTATTTTTAACATTAGATCTTTTTACTATTGATGCCGCATAGGCAGCATCAATAGTAAAAAGTTGGGGACACATAGGGTTAATAGCAGCGGTAACGGAGTGCGTTACCCGCGGCATAACACGGTCCATTACCGCCGGCATTAACCCTGTGTGAACGGTGACTGGAGGGGAGTATGGAGCAGGCGCCGGGCAGTGACTGTGGGGAGCAAGAAGCAGCCATTTTTCCGCCGGACTGTGCCCGTTGCTGATTGGTCATGGCTGTTTTGCCGCGACCAATCAGCGACTTGGATTTCCATGACAGACAGAGGCCGCGACCAATGAATATCTGTGACAGAAAGCCAGACAGACAGACAGACAGAAAGACGGAAGTGACCCTTAGACAATTATATAGTAGATGCAATGTACAAAGAGATGTGAAACATCATCTTAATTAAAATGCAAGGAGTCCTCCTTAATCGCAGGTGACTGAAGGAGGCTGTGTATTGTGCATAGACTGAGAGACAGGAAAAGGCTTGTTAGGTCTGGAGTTGAATAAAGGAATATCTTGCACCCTTTAGAAATAGCCATGGTCACTCAGCGTACACATAAACAAAACAGTGAAAGCTCTTTTGTCTACAAGAATTGCATGTTGATTTCAGATGGGTCACTGCAGTTACAATAAGCCAGCTCAGACAGTATATATAATATTGAATATTGGAATTTCTATACATCCAATATTGATGAGACATATATTTTCAGCACCGGGCTAACTAGAGAAGAATATCAATGATAATAAAAAAAAATCGAGTCTGGCTCAACAGGACTGGATTTTCCTATTCTTTTTATTTTTCAAAAGAAATTGTAGTGCAGACAAAAGAAAAATGTACATTGTCGACATGACCCAGTTGACGAGTTTCGACTCCACTAAGCAGTTTTAGGCTGGTTTCACATTTGCGTTTTTTGCTGCTGCGTTTTAGCACAAAAAAACACATGCTTTTTTTGCATGCGTTTTGCGCATGCGTCGTTTCTATGCTTGCGTTTTGTTGCAGAAATGCAACATGTAGTACTTTCTAGCGGCGTTTTGTTGCGGCAAAAAACGTATTGCTGTCTATGTAAACGCATGCGTTTTTATGCACATGCGTTTGCATGTGTTTTTAAACGCATGCGTTTCAATAGAAAAACACAAGATTAAACACTGATAAGCCACCCCCCAATCCTAACCCTAACCATAAAGGGATCCTAACCTTAACCCTAGGGATCCTAACCCTAAGGGTTAGGGTTAGGATCCCTAGGGTTAGGGTTAGGATTCCTAGGGTTAGGGTTAGGGTTAGGATCCCTAGGGTTAGGGTTAGGGCTAGGGTTAGGGTTAGGATCCCTAGGGTTAGGGTTAGGATCCCTAGGGTTAGGGTTAGGATCCCAAGGGTTACTAGGGATCCTAACCCTAACCATAGCTATTTCTGTTTATAGTGGGTTTTCTAGTTGATTTTGATGATTGGCAGCTGTCACACACTTCTCATCATGCGTTTCAAAAACGCAAACGCAAGAAAAAACGCATGTAAACGCGTCAAAACGCCGCGTTTGTTTTAACACATGCAAAAACGCAAGCGTCTAAAAAACGCAGCGTTTTAGCGCGTTTACATGCGTTTTTTGCACCACCTGCATTTGCGTTTAAAACGCTGCGTTTTAAAATGCAAATGTGAAACTAGCCTTACTCATTACTAGTGTTGAGCATTCCGATACCGCAAGTATCGGGTATCGGCCGATATTTGCGGTATCGGAATTCCGATACCGAGTTCCGATATTTTTGCGATATCGGGAATTGGTATCGGGATGAAGATACATGTGTAAAATAAAGAATAAAAAAAAAAATATTGATATACTCACCCTCGGACGCGCCCTGGTTGTAACCGCTGCAACCGCCATGCTTCCCTTTCTAAGAATGAGCGCGTGAAGGACCTGCGATGACGTCGCGGCTTGTGATTGGTCGCGTGAGCAGTCACATGAGTGGTCACGCGACCATTCACAAACCGCGACGTCATCGAAGGTCCTTCACGCGCTCATTCTTAGGAAGGGAATCATGGCGGTTGCAGCGGTTACAACCAGGGCGCGTCCGAGGGTGAATATATCAATACTTTTTATTTTTATTCTTTATTTTACACATGAATATGGATCCCAGGGCCTGAAGGAGAGTTTCCTCTCCTTCAGACCCTGGGAACCATAGAGGATACCTTCCGATATTTGTGTCCCATTGACTTGCATTGGTATCGGATATCAATATCGGCGATATCCGATATTTTTCGGATATCGGCCGATACAATCCGATACCGATACTTTCAAATATCGGAAGGTATCGCTCAACACTACTCATTACTTATTCTTGACAATACTCACTTCAGCAAACATTCTCTGGTTAGGTGATTAGGCTCAACCTTTCCTTAGTTACTTGTCCATGTATGAGGGTAGGTAAATCGCCTTACAGAGTGCAGTAATACACCTACAAGGGTACCTCACTCCATACAATGCACTTTAAATACTTTAAATCCATTAAAAAAAATAAATCAAGACGTGGCACTTTCTAACCCTGTACTCTACCTCCCTGGACTGGCCTCTATAAACATCAACGAGAATAAAAAGAAATATCTCTCACCTGCAATAATGTTCTTTGAAATTCCTCCTTGGATATGTAGAGGAAAAAAAATCTGAGAAGGTGAAGAACTGTTCTGATCACCACGAATATGTCAAGACTTAAAAAACGACTTTGTTTAATGCACAACTGTGATCACACAGCCATAACCAACATGAGACGGAATGGTGCAGAACTGAAAGAAACACAACCTTTTTGTAAGGCAAAATTCGGCTACATGCCATGAATAAATCATTTACAACAATCTTTGGAACAATCACATATGTGATATGTAGTTAGTATCTTAAGAGAGGAAGAGGACTTGAACTATAGCGCCATCTATTGGATGTAGAAATCCTAAATGTCAATTTGAACTATTTAATGAGCTTTTATCCAAGAAGCCAAATCAGACACACTATTTGCAGACACATGTTTCGAAGTGTTTGCCCCTCATCAGTGCAAAGCACTCATTAAAGGGTCATTCTTGACTTTTAGGATTGCTACCCTCAATGGAGGCACTGGAGTTCTAGTCTTTGTCCTCTCTGAATAGGATTTTTGAATATTTAATTTCCCAAATGGAGCATTGCATGGCCTATAAATCTCCTTATACCAGCTTGGTCTTTGCTCCTTATCATTAGAGATGGGCGAACCCGAACAGTAAAGTTCGGCGTCTGTACCGAACACCTACTGTTCAGGCAGGGATATCGAACACGCACTTCACCAGGAAGTCCGTGTTACTCTTCGGGTCCGGCTGCCCGAACACTGGGTGTTTGTCGCACTGTTATGTGCTGACAACGCGGCAAACACCTCTTCTGATCGGTGGTGAAATCATCTCCGCCGGTAAGACAGCTGCGGTTCCCACGCTGTCAAAAGACAACGTGAGCACTCAGCTGTGATCAGAGGTATAAAGTTTACATATCCAGGTCGCCCCTTCCAGACCCTCTCACCAGTCTTTCATCAGCAAATTGGATCCATTAAACTTTGGAATGTGTTTCAGTAAAGCTCCTACTGGAATTCCAAAGTGCAGAATTAGAGGATTATGCTTCTGTCTATCATCATCCATCCTGCCAACTATTCCAAGTGTAAAGTGCAGGTAAATGGCAATAATGGTACTGAAAGATTCAATGGCCTCTTGATCTGACCAAACCTCCTACAGTTGATGCCAGTCAGTTTCCGCTGATTCCATAACTCCATCTCCAGTGGTCGGAGTGTGGACAGAGCTATTCCCCCATGAGATGTCACATGTTTAGGTTAAGAAGCGGTAAACCATTACTTCTCCACCAATCCGACTATCCAATCTGACTAGAGGCCACTGCTCCTGAGCGGGTCAAAATTCATCCTGGGGCATAACCTCTTCTATTTTAAGGATGAGCTTTACCTACAGCGGCTACGCACGGCGATGGAGACAAGTTTTGCAAATTTGTTTATGGAGCAGTTCGAGTCCCTTTTGCCCATGTCAGGCACATTAAAAATAACCGTCGATATATCTATGACTTATTTATCATTGGATGTGGCACAGAATATGTGGCAACCTCTTTTGTGGAACAACTCAATAAGAACACATGGGATTTATCATTTACAGCTCATATTGCCAAGGACAATATGGCCTTCTTGGATCTTGAATGATATCTTTCAGATCAATATATTCGGATCAGAACACATTTCAAAGCCGTAGATAATGATGGCTACATAGACTATTACAGTGCACATTGCCATAAATGGAAATAGAATATACTTCCCAGTCAGCTCAGACGCATAAGTAAAAACTGCACCTCCACCAAAGAATATTTTAATTATTCAAAATTACTTAGAAATAGGTTTACAGCAAAAAGAAACCCGAGATAATTGATTCAGATGGCATTTAAGAAGAATCTCCAACTTGAACAGTGAGGCTGTTTTAATGTAAATAAAAATGAAAACAAAAATGAGTTATTAGAACAAACGAATCTAAGAACACAATGGAGGTGTAGTTTTGTAACTGCTCATAATAAGGAGAACCAACTAATTAGGAAGATCCTTAATAAGTACTGATTTTCTTATTAAGGAAGGACCCTATTCTGAAAAGACTAATCCCAGATAAGCCACCTATCACTTTCCATAGAGGGAGAAGAATAAAAAATATTATAGCATTTAGTTTATTGAAAAGTAGTAACCTCGGGAAATTAGAAACAAAAAATAGTACTATAAATAAAATATTAGGAAATAGAGGAGAACTAAACTGTGTCCAACACGAGGCAAAACAATTTAGAGCACACACCAATGGTACTGTATACACTACAGGGTGAGCGTACAACTGTGTGGCAATACAGTGTGTCCGTAAAGTCATGGTGCACTTTTGACCAGCCACAGGATCTATTTATAGTTTACATTCTGTGGCCCAATCACATCAGACCTGTCCCAATCAAATAACACAAACTCGCTTAAGCTGTGGCTGAGCCCCCAGTCAGATTAACCCCTGATAAACTGGACTCTGAGTAATACACTGCCAGGCCTGTGACATCATGCAACCACAAGCTTATGACAGCTGTGTGGCTTTCCATGCCAGTCGAGATGTGGACGGTAGAGACGAAAGTTCAGTGTGTTCTGTGGCTCGCTAAATTCTCTGTTGCTCGCTAAATTCGAATCTGTGACCAAAGTGCTACGTGAATATCTGCGCGTTTATAAAGAAGCGCCACCACATAGGAATAACATTACTCGGTAGGATAAGCAGTTGAAGGAAACCGGCAGTTTGGTGGAGAAACCCTGTTCTGGTAGGTCATCAGTCAGTGACAAGTCTTTAGCGGCTATATGGGATATCTACCTAAGGAGCCCTAAAAAAATCTGTGCGTGCGTGTGCGCGACAATTATAGCTTAGCAAGACTACAGTTCATAAGGCGTTAAAGAAACATCTCTGTTTTACGGGGTACACATTGCAGCTGTTGCACGCTATCAATCCGGTGGATAGACCCAAACAGATATGCTTCATGAGATCGACAATGATGCAAGATTATTGCAGAAGATTGTGTTTAGCGATGAGGCGACCTTCCATATCTGTTAAAAAGCAAAGAAAGGCGGGCACCGCACAAAAGATATGTAAGCTACAGGGATCAGCCACGTGCATATATAATGTACACACTCAACACAAAAGAAAAGAATATGCACACAGTGGGATCAACCTGATATAATAAATTTTATTTTATTTTAGAATAACACCTCACCACACATAAAGGCAAAACAGGAAGGAACATACATTTAAAAACATCTAAAAACTAGACAGACATACCCTCAACCCCCCACATATGAAAGCAAGGCTCTATAAATGAAAAAATACATATGCAAATACCGCAGAGAGCATAACATACAAATTGGCAGATAAGAGACAATACATATATATAAGTTTAATTTCTGATGTAGCCAATTAGCATACTGCCCCTACACAGACAAATATATTTATAGAACCCTAAACAATAGCCCTACCTCCCAGTCCTGTCACAGGCCTGTGGAAAAAACACAATACCATTCGCCAGGTTAATACCTGGTGTAGCCACAGCCTGTCCTAAGTGTAGCACCCCAAGCCATACGTTACCAAGCTAAATGTGAAGTCTCCTGCCACCAAAGATGATGATGTGTCTAAGTCCAAGAAATGCCTATGGGGCAGGAGCACAACAAGGTGGTGGAGGTATATATACCTAAGTGCGGCTGGGGTAGATGAAAGAGTCCAGGACTGGATCCAAGGCAAAATAGAGGAGGGGGGGAAGGGGGATGAAGGCCCCACGCGTATCGACGCTACTGGAGCGTCTTCGTCAGGGGAAGGTGATCACGGGGTACACATTGCAGCTGTTGCACGCTATCAATCCGGTGGATAGACCCAAACAGATATGCTTCATGAGATCGACAATGATGCAAGATTATTGCAGAAGATTGTGTTTAGCGATGAGGCGACCTTCCATATCTGTGGACATGTTTATCGCCATAACGTCCGAATATGGGCTGCTGAACATCCAGACGTCCTTACCCGTGTGTGGCAAGAACTTCACTATCGTTTGGAAGTGTGTAGGGCAACAAATGGAGCCCACATCAAACTGCACTGAATATGTATGAAACTGGGAGAGTTTTTCTTTTATTTTGAGCAGATTTCACATTTCCATCATTTTTTGTTGCTTTCCAGTGACTGGTCAAAAGTGCACCATGACTTTACGGACACACTGTACATTATAAAACACCATCAGACAATAACATATAGAAGAGTCCCCAAAAATACACAAGATGGTACAAATTTCAGAGTCTCACAAAGTTTGTCATGTTATCTGACGTTGCAGCACAAAATAAATTTGGATTCCGTATAAATTGCCCACTGTGAAGAATATGAAGAATGTGGGGAGATTTAAAAGGCAGATTACAAGTCGTCTTCAAAATATGTAGCTGTAACAGGACACCTGGCTCAGCAGCTCAGCAGCTCAGCAGCTCAATTTCACCACAGTAGAAATAGTATAATAGGGACCGACAGTTCTTCCACTGCACCCAATACAGCAGACAAATACTCAAGAAAAATAGCAGCAGCAACATGTCAAAAATCTATATACAAAAAGTACCTCAATCCCAATGATTTTGGCTGCTATAACTATGACTGGACTGTAGTTGTGGACTGATCGCTGTGTGATTGCTCCCTGACGAAGGACATCCGAAACGCGCATCGATGTGACGCGTTAGCCCTGCATACTCAGCTGTGCCACTCACTTGAGGTAAATATGGATAGTATGGCACTTACTGCTTGGTATGCATAATATGGCAGCTCTATTGCCCTAACCCCACACCAGTGACCATTTTAGGGTCTGCTTAATGCAATTTTGCAGGGATATATTGTCAGTTATACTCTGGTGAAAAATGATAGACGTGCAATATGGGGTGGGTGATTTTTATCATATTATATATACTCTGCTAATTTGCTTGCTTGCCTCTTGGGCTGAGGCGTCCAAACAGCTATAGATGTTTCAATGGATGCATTTTATGTTCTCTGTTCCTGTCATGTTCCTGTGGATTATTTGTAACATTAATAAAGCATTACTTTTTAATACGGACATATCATATCTCATTTTTGTGTGTGGTTTCCACATTTCCACCCCCTGACTCAATACAGCAGATGGACACCAAAACAGGAGTGTTCACATTTCCAAAAATTACTGGCAAACACCACAAAAGTGGCATCATTTTCACGACAGTAGAAACAGTACAATAAGGACCGACAGGTCTTTCACTACACCCAATACAGCAGATGGACACCCAACAAGGAGTATGTTACGGACGGACCTTATTGGAGTAGTGATATTGCAACCACTAGGGGCAGTACAGGCAGGTAGCATAGTCTGGAATCGCCAAGGAGTTGATACACAGGAACAGCAATGTAGTTTGAAGGAATAAGCAGGAATCGTAGTCAAGGAAGCCAGAGGTTGTTTAACAAGAGCAGCAGTATCCTTTGAAGTAGTAGAAGGTGGAAGGAAGCTTGATTAAAGGCGGATAGCTCAATAATCACGCAAGGAACTGAGAGCAAGGCCAGGTTTATTAATAATAATAATAATAATTTTTATTTATATAGTGCCAGCATATTCCGCAGCACTTTACAATTAAGCGGGGACATGTACAGACAATAAATTCAGTACAAGTTAAGACAATTTAAACAGTAACATTAGGGGTAAGGTCCCTGCTCGCAAGCTTACAATCTACAAGGAAATGGGGGGGGACAATAGGTGAAAAGTGCTTGTTATTTCAGGTCTGGCAATTATAATAAATAGGGATTTTCATATGAAGCTGCATGATCCGGTCATCAGCCCGTGTGTTTAAGTGCAATAGTCAAGTATCAAGAGCAGTTATCGTGTGCATGTAGGGTGTGGAGACAGGTGAATAGTAGGGTGCAGGTTCAGAGTAATATTTGGAAGGAGGGAACAGGGCAAAGTTAGTTTACTGAGTAGTTGATGTGGTAGGCTTGTCTGAAGAGATGGGTTTTCAAAGCGCGCTTGAATAGGTCGGGGCTATCAGTCTGATCGTCTGGGGAAGTGCATTCCAGAGAGCTGGCACAGCACGAGAGAAGTCTTGGAGACGGAGGTGTGAGGTTCGGATTACAGGGGATGTTAGTCTTAGGTCATTTGTAGAATGGAGGGCACGTGTAGGGCGATAGACAGAGATGAGAGAGGAGATATAAGGCAGTGCAGAACTGTGGAGAGCTTTGTGGGTGAGAGATGAGTTTATACTGGACCCTGTAGTGAATGGGTAGCCAGTGTAATGACTGGCACAAGATGGAGGCATCGGTGAAGCGGCTGGACAGAAATATGACCCTGGCTGCCGCATTTAAGATGGATTGGAGAGGAGAAAGTTTGGAAAGAGGGAGACTGATCAGAAGAGAGTTGCAGTAGTCCAGATGAGAATGAATAAGAGCGACAGTAAGAGTCTTAGCAGTTTCAAAGGTGAGAAAAGGTCGGATTCTGGAGATGTTTTTAAGATGCCGGTGACAGGAGCGAGTGAGTGATCGGATATAGGGAGTAAAGGAAAGTTCGGTGTCGAATATAACCCCAAGACAGCGGGCATGCTGCTTGGGAGTTATGGTTGAACCCTCCAGGGTAATTTTGATGTTGGGTAGAGTGAGGTTAGTAGAAGGGTGAAACACAAGAAATTCCGTTTTGGAGAGATTTAGTTTCAGGTAGAGGGAGGACATGATGTTAAAGACAGCGGACAGACAATCCTTGGTATTTTGAATTAGGGTAGGGGTGATGTCGGGGGAAGAAGTGTATAATTGGGTGTCGTCAGCATAGAGATGATACTGGAACCCAAATCTGCTGATTGTTTGTCCAATAGGGGCCGTGTAAAGAGAGAAGAGGAGGGGGCCCAGGACTGAGCCTTGTGGAACCCCGATAGTAAGGGGACAAGGAGAGGAAGAGGAGCCGGCAAAAGATACAGTGAAGGAGCGGTCAGAGAGGTAGGAGGAGAACCAGGAGAGGGCTGTGTCCTTGAGGCCTATAGAGCGGAGCATAGTGAGGAGGAGCTGGTGATCCACAGTATCAAATGCGGCAGATAGATCCAGGAGAATCAGTAGAGAGCAATGACCTTTGGATTTAGCTGTTATTAGATCATTAGAGACTTTAGTGAGGGCAGTTTCAGTGGAGTGTAAAGAGCGGAAACCAGATTGTAAGGGGACAAGAAGAGAGTTATCCGAGAGATAGCGGATTAGACGTGAGTGGACCAAGCGTTCCAGGAGTTTAGAGATGAAGGAAAGGTTAGAGACAGGTCTGTAGTTAGCAGTGCAGTTCTGGTCCAGGGATGGTTTTTTAAGTAAAGGAGTTATGATGGCATGTTTAAATGAGGAGGGAAAGATGCCTGAGGAAAGAGAGAGGTTAAATATTTTAGTCAGGTGAGTGGTGACCACTGGTAAGAGAGACTGCAGGATTTGTGAAGGAATGGGGTCACTGCAGGTTGTAGGCCGAGCAGAAGCGAGGAGTTTAGAAACTTCTTCTGAAACAGGCTCAAAGATGTCTAGTGAGCTTGAGGTGCGGCAGGGAAGGGGATCCAGGCACTGAGGAGATTGCGCTGAGATATTCTGATGGATGTGGTTGATTTTTTCTAAGAAATAAGTGGCCAGATCCTCACCGCTCAGGTTGGTGATGGGGGCCTGTACTTTAGGTTTCAGGAAGGAGTTTAAGGTTTCAAAAAGTTGTTTTGGGGTGTTGGATAGTGAGGTGATGAGGGTGGTGAAGTAGATTTGTTTGGCCACAAAAGGGCAGAGTTATAGGTTTTGAGCATGAACTTATAGTGGATGAAGTCTTCTGCTAAGAGAGATTTTCTCCACTGCCACTCTGCACACCTTGAGCAACGCTGAAGAAAGCGTGTTTGCATAGTGTGCCAGGGCTGCCGTTGTCTGTGTCGGGTCTTTCTGGGTGTAGAAGGTGCTGCTTCATGTAGGGCATTCTTCAGTGTAATATTGAAGTGTGACAATGCTAAGTCTGGACAGGAGAGGGAGGAGATGGGGGCTAGAGATGTGTGGAGATTGTCCACAAGCTGCTGGTATTAATGGTACGTGTACACTATGTTCCAAATTATTATGCAAATTACATTTTTATCGGATTTTCCTAAATGGTTGGTGCAAATGACAGCCAGTCTAATAAAAGTAATCAACCGTTAGAGTATACATCGAATTTTATTGGAGAAACCTCCCAATGATAACAGTATAATCTCCAAAATGAATAAAAACTTAAAATGCACTGTTCCAAATTATTATGCACAGTAGAATTTATAAACATTCGATATGTTTTAAAGAACTGAAAATGCTCATTTGTGGAATTTGCAGCATTAACAGGTCACATTCACTGAACAAAAAAGCTATTTAACTCCAAAACATCCCAACAGGCCACGTTACATGTTAACATAGGACCCTTCTTTGATATCACCTTCACAGTTCTTGCATCCATTGAACTTGTGAGATTTTGGAGAGTTTCTGCTTGGATTTCTTTGCATGAAGTCAGAATTGCCTCCCAGAGCTGCTGTTTTGGTGTGAACTGCCTCCCACCCTCATAGATCTTTTGCTTGATGATACTCCAAAGGTTCTCTATAGGGTTGAGGTCAGGGGAAGATGGTGGCCACACCATGAGTTTATCTCCTTTTATGCCCATAGCAGCCAATGACTCAGAGGTATCCTTTGCAGCATGAGATGGTGCATTGTCATGGATGATGATGATTTTGCTCCTGAAAGCACGTTTCTGCCTTTAGACCATGGAAGAAAGTTGTCAGTCAGAAACTCTATATACTTTGCAGAGGTCATTTTCACACCTTCAGGAACCTTAAAGGGTCCTACCAGCTGTTTCTCAATGATTCCGGCCCAAAACATGGCTCCTCCACCTTGTGCTGACGTTGCAGCCTTGTTGGGACATGGTGGCCATCCACTACTCCATCCATTTGGACCATACAGGGTTACTCAACACCTATCAGTAAACAAGACTGTTGGAAAATAGTCTTCATGTATGTGTGGGCCCAATGCAACCATTTCTGCTTGTAAACACTGTTTAAGGGTGACCGAATAGTAGGTTTACGCACCACAGCAAGCTTTTGAAGGATCCTACACCTTGAGGTTCGAGGGACTCTAGAGGGACCAGCAGCTTCAAATATCTGTTTGCTGGTTTGTAATGGCTTTTTAGCACCTGCTCTCCTAATCTGATGAACTTGCCTGGCAGAAATCTTCCTCATTATGCCTTTATCAGCACAAACATCTGTGCTCAGATACAGCCACAAATCTCTTAACAGTACGATGATCACCCTTAAGTTTTTGGAAAATTTCTAATGTTTTCATCCCTAGACCAAGGCATTGCACTATTTGATGCTTTTCAGCAGCAGAGAGATCCTTTTTCTTTCCCATGTTACTTGAAAACTGTGACCTGCTTAATAATGTGGAACAACATTTTTAAGTAGTTTTCCTTTAATTAGAATCACCTGGAAAACGAATTATCACATGTGCTTAAGATTGATTTCAGTGATCCATTGAGCCCTGAGACACAACACCATCCATGAGTTTATTTGAAAAACAAAACAATTAAATCTTTATGACACTTAAATCCAATTTGCATAATAATTTGGAACACAGTGTATTCCGATAAGTGTGGTAAGTGGGGGTGTCCCGGGTGAGGAGACAATTCTTGACAGAGAAGGAAAAAAGGTTGTGGTCCGAGAGCGGGAGAGGAGAGTTAGTAAAATTATACAGCGAGCCGGGACGGGAGAAAACCAGGTCCAGAGTATTCCCGTCCTCTTGTGTAGGAGAATTAGTAAACTGTGAGAGATCGAATGAAGAAGTTGGAGAAAGAAGATGAGATGCAGATTGGGAGAGGGGATCATTGATGGGGATTTTAAAGTCTCCTATGATGAGGGCGGGGATGTCACAGGATAGAAAGTGAGTAAGCCAGGTGGCAAAGTGGTCCAGAAACAGGGGGGAGGAGCCTGGAAGCGATAAACAACCGCCACCCGCAAGGAGAAGGGCTTAAAGAGTCTGACGGACGGCATGGACTTCAAAGGAAGGAAATGTGAGTGAGGGACCCGGGGGGATGACAGCACATTGTGATGAAAGGAGCACACCCAACACCTCCACCCTGTCTGTTCTCAGGTCTGGTGGTATGTGAAATTTTCAGCCCACCAAACGAGAGTGCGGCAGCGGTGGTGGTGTCTGAATGCTGGATACAGGTTTCTGTAATAGCCAGAAGGTTAAGGGAATTAGAGCGGAAAAGAGGAAAAGGTTTAAATAGGGTGTGCAATCAGAATGAACCAATCAGGAGCTCAGGGTGGTAACCAACAAGAAACTCAGGGAGGAGACATCAGCAACAACATTTGTTCAAGTATTTGGATGCATGGAACTGTCCAGCAAGCTGAATAACTAAAAAAACAGCTGCTGACTGGTGCACAGGAGCTGCTAGGTTCGAATCCTGACAGTGTGCTCATATGTAAAGAAATTAGGGCCTTACACCACAGAAGTGGCATTCATTTCACCACAGTAGAAATAGTATAATAGGGACGGACAGGTCTTTCACTACACCCAATACAGCAGATGGACACCCAAAATGGAGTGTTGTTCAAATTTAAAGAATGAGGGCCTTACACCAACAAAGTGTCATCAATTTCACCACAGTAGAAATAGTATAAAAGGGACTGACAGTTTTTCCACTACACCCAATCCAGCAGATGGACACCCAACAAGGAGTGTTCACATTTAAAGAAATAAGGGCCTTATACCGCCAAAGTGGCATCAATTTCACCACAGTAGAAACAGAATAATAGGGTCCGATAGTCTTTCACTACACCCAATACAGCAGATGGACACCCAACCAGGAGTGTTCATGTTTCCAAAACATACTGGCAGACACCACAAAAGTGGCATCAATTTCACCACAGTAGAAATAGCATAATTGGGACCGACAGGTCTTTCACTACACCCAATTCAGCAGATGGATACCCAACCAGGAGTGTTCACAATTAAAGAATTGAGGGCCTTATACCACCAAAGTAGCATCAATTTCACCACAGTAGAAATAGTATACTAGGGACCGACAGTTTTTCCACTACACCCAATCCAGCAGATGGACACCCAACAACTAGTGTTCACAATTAAAGAAATAAGGGCCTTATACCACCACAGTGGCATCAATTTCACCACAGTAGATACAGTATAATAGGGTCTGATAGGTCTTTCACTACACCCAATACAGCAGATGGATACCTAACCAGGTGTGTTCACGTTTCCAAAAAATACTGGCAGACACCACAAAAGTGGCATCAATTTCACCACAGTAGAAATAGTATAATTGGGACTGACAGTTTTTACACTACACCCAATCCAGCAGATGGACACCCAACAAGGAGTGTTCACAATGAAAGAAATGAGGGCCTTATACCACCAAAGTGGCATCAATTTCACCACAGTAGATAAAGTATAATAGGGTGCATGGCTAAGCAAGCCCCGGACTCTCGCAGTAAGACCCCTCAAACAGGGCCAGAGTGGAAGTTCAGGAGATGCACGGTGCTACCTCCAGTTAGACCTCAGGTACGCGGAAGCTGACTTGGCCGGATTGGTGGGCAGGCAGGTACTGCAGGTACCAGAAAACCAGACAGGAGATAGGCAGCTCAAATGGGTGGCAGGCCACTGCTGGCACGCAGAGAAGCAGATGGTGAAGGCGTAGCCCCAGAAGTCGAAGGAAGCACGGTGGGTACACTGAGGAGACAAACCAGCATTAGCTAGATAGAAACTGGGCATTACACACAAGAGCCGGAACCAGAGGATTAGCAACAGGGAACATTTGTTGCTCGGGCAACTCCCTAAGGGCAGAGGTGCCTGGAATAGTGAATAGTATGAGACACTCAGACATTGGCTGAGACCTATTTTGCAAATGGCGTGCTGTCTCTTTAAGAGACCGGGAGAGTGCATGTGCACCCTTAGTGGCATGCCAGGAGACCTGCGGGACACGAGTAGCATTCAGGAATCAACAGCAGGAGTAGGTGGCGTGGAACATGGAACAGAAGCCCCAGGAGAACGGCGTCCCCACCGGAGACCGCCAAGAGGCGGCGGCCCCAAAGACACAGGCGCGAATCGAGGAGCAGACCGGGACAGTGGCACTACACACCACAGTAGAAATAGTATATTACGGACCAACAGTTCTTTCACTACACCCAGTCAGGGGCGGATTATAAGAGGGTCAATCTGGGCGGTAGCCCAGGGCCCAGTGGTGGGGGGGGCCCTGCGCTACCGCACAGATTTCCCGCCGGCCGCTGCCATCAGGGCATTACTGCACGCCACGTGCCCAGGGGCGGGCTGGGCCGGGTTGCAGGAATGCATATGGCCCCCGGGCCGGTGTGTAAGCAGCTGCTGAGGGCCGCTGGAGGAACTGAACTGCAGTGTATGATGAGCAGGAACAGGAGGGCGGGACATGCAGCCTGCACCTGTGGCCAGAGCCATGGCTGCCTTCAGTAGTGTGCAGGCTGCAGTGAGAGGGGGCAGCTTCTGGCACACAGAAGAGGAGGATGGGTGCAATACTTACACAGTGATCGCACGCAGCCTCCTCCTCTTCTGTGTGCACTGTGCAGATCTGTCTCTGATGTCCGATCTGCCAGGACCTGGAGGGGGAGAAGCTACAGTGTGCAGAGCAGCAGCACAGGACAGGAGGCAGCAGAAGATGAGAGGTAGGCAGCTCTTTGTGCCCACTGCCCAGCACATTTCAGCTAATCTCTCCAGCTGCTCATCTCAAGGTTTGCTGTGCTAATTAGCAGGGGAAGGGGGCATTTGACAAATTAAATATGGCAGGTCAGAGTATGTTTTTTTTTCTGAGTATGTGTGGTTTCCTATGTGTGTTTTCCTGGGTGTGTGTGTGTGTGCAGGGGGTGTAACTACACACTGACTGGGGCAATGCTGGAGACACTGGGGGCAATGCTGGAGGACATACTAGGGCAGATGATTGCTGGACACACTGGGGCAGATTGCTGGACACACTGGGCAATGCTGGAGACACTGGGGCAATGCTGGAGACACTGGGGCAATGCTGGAGACACTGGGGCAACGCTTGAGACACTGGGGCAATGCTGTAGACACTGGGGCAGATTGCTGGATACACTGGGGGCAAAGCTGGAGGACATACTGGGGCAGATGATTGCTGGAGACACTGGGGCAATGCTGGAGACACTGGGGCAGATTGCTGGACACACTGGGGGCAATGCTGGAGGACACACTGGGGCAGATGATTGCTGGACACACTGGGGCAATGCTGGAGACACTGGGTCTATGCTGGAGACACTGGGGCAATGCTGGAGACACTGGGGCAGATTTCTGGACACACTGGGGGTATTGCTGGAGGACACACTGGGACAGATGATTGCTGGACACACTGGGACAATGCTGGAGACACTGGGGCAATGCTGGAGACACTGGGGCACATTGCTGGACACACTGGGGGCAAAGCTGGAGGACACACTGGGGCAGATGATTGCTGGAGATACTGGGGCAATGCTGGAGACACTGGGGCAATTCTGGAGACACTGGGCAGATTGCTGGACACACTGGGGGCAATGCTGGAGGACACACTGGGGCATATGATTGCTGGACACACTGGGGCAATGCTGGAGACAGGGGCAATGCTGGAGACACTGGGGCAATGCTGGACACTGGGGAAGATTGCTGGACACACTGGGCAATGCTGGACAATTGGACATACTGGGGCAGATTGCTGGACACACTGTCTGGGGGCAATGCTGGACACACTGGGGCAGATTGCTGGACACTGGGGTAATATGGTGGACATACTTGGGCAGATTGCTGGACACACTGGGGGTAATATGCTGGACACATTGGGGCAGATTGCTGGACACACTGGGGGCAGGACTGGAGGCATGGGCAGAATGTAGATACGGGGCATGATTGGAGACACGGGGCAGAATGCAAGACATGGGGCAGGATTGGATCATGGGGCAGGATGGATACGATGGAGACAGATGGGGCAGGATGGGGAGATCATATGGGGTAGAATGGATACTCATGAGGGCAGGATGGGAGAACATATGGCTGGAGCCAGGAATGAGACACACAGGGCCAGGATGGGGAATATTATTACCATAGGGGCTAATTAAGGGATATTATTACTGCAGTGATGTATTTATTTTATTTTTTGAGTATACTGTTTTAAATGGGGGGGGAAAGGGTCCTGTTACTGTGTAGAGTGACACTATATCGCCATTTTTTCTTCATGTGGTGCAATGTAGAAGTTGTGAAAAATTAAGTAATGTGTTCTGCAAGCGAAGCTCGAGATAACTGTTATTTCCTGCAGAAACGAGTCCTGCCTGGATGAAATGATGGCGGTCTGTGCTGGATGAAGGATGAAGGACTTCACCTAGAGACGTCACTGGTGAGTCAGTGTTACCTATACTCTGACACTATACACTGTACACTATATACAGAGCTCCTGTGTATAATACCACCAGTGATCACTGTATTACCTATGCATTATATACAGAGCTCCTGTGTATAATGTCACCAGTGATCTCTGTGTTACCTCTACACAGACACTGCATACTAAGTACAGATCTCCTGTGAATACTGGCACTTATGGTGATAGTATTGTGTTTTTTTTTTTTTATTACTGATCAGTATTATTAGCATTCAGTCACTATGTGGTGGTAATATGTGGTCTGAAAATGGTGTTGTGGTATTTGTCCCTTGTATGTGCTATTTGGTCACCAAGTGGTGGTAATATGTGGTCTTGACATGGTGCGGTGGTATTTGTTCCTTGTATGTGATATTATTCGATCACTGTGGTTGTAATATGTGGTCTTGACATGGTTCGGTGATATTTGTTCCTTGTATGTGATATTGGTCAAAATATACCTAAATTGTATTGCAAATTTTAACAAATATTTAATAGGTTACAGTAGAGTAGGGCCCGACCATTTTTCTGGAATAATCTGGTTCAGGTATTACATGACCCCCGTCACATGACCCCCGTCACATGACCGGGGGGGGGGGCCCACAGTGTCTGAACAGACTGGGGCCCTGGCTACCCTTAATCCACCCCTGCACCCAGTACAACAGATGGACACCCAACCAGTAGTGTTCACATTTCCAAAAATTAATGGCAAACACCACAAAAGTGGCATCAATTTCACCACAGTAGAAATAGTATAATAGGGACAGACAGGTCTTCCACTGCACCCAATAGAGCAGATGGACACCCAACCAGGAGTGTTCACGTTTCCAAAAATTACTGACAGACAACACAAAAGTGGCATAAATTTCTCCACAGTTGAAATAGTATAATAGGGACCGACAGGTATTTATCTACACCCAATACAGCAGATGGACACCCAACCAGGAGTGTTCACATTTTAAAAACTGAGTGCCTGACACCACCAAAATGGAATTACTGTTACAAGAATAGAAATAGTATAATTGGGATAGAGATGTCTTCCACTACAGCTAACCCAGCAGATGTAAGCCAACCATGAACAATAGAGAGGAGAGGATTATCCTCTTCATCTGACAGTTGCTCGCCCATCACTTCTTCCTCCTCCATCTGTTCCTCGGATCTTGCACCTTCGATAACAGTTTGTCTGTTATCACCAGCCACCCTTGATCACAGTAATCCACCCTCCCTTGGCAATGGGCTGTGTGATGACAGTCTTTAACTTAGAGACACTGTTATCCCTTCTGCATCCTCCTCTGCTTCTTCCTCTTCTTCTGAGACCACCATTTCCTCCCGCAGGCTATTCAAAGTCTGCTCCAGCATATAGATGACCGGAATGGTGATGCTGATGAAGACTTTGTCAGCACTAACCATCTTAATAGCCATTTCAAAACTGAGCAGAAGGGTGCAGAGGTCCTGAATCTGTGCCCACTCTGTGGAGCAGCTCACCTAGGCCAGGATAGTGGCTGAGAAAACTCTGTACCACCAGGTTAAGGACATGAGCCATGCAAGGCCTGTGTGTGAGCTTGCCTCACCGTAGGGCTGCCACGAGGTTTGCACCATTATCAGACACGGCCTTCCCTGGATGTAGGTTCAGCGGAGACAGCCATTGATCAAACTCTGCCTGGAGAGCTGTCCACAACTCTTCAGCTGTATGACTGCTATCTCCACGGCATATCATTTTAAGACTGCCCAATTGTGGTGAGCCCTGCGCAGTACGGAGGTGGTTGGGGTTCGCTCTGCACTGTTGGAACGCGTGTTTCGTTAAGGCAGAGGTTGAGGACCTAGAGGAGATATAGGAGGTAGAAGCAGTGGAGGAAGTGTTAAATATAGAGGTTTGTCCTGCAGGCTTTGGGAATTTCAAGACTTGTGGAGGAGCATCTGTCCCCACAGCCACCAGAGTCACTCAGTGCCCAGTTATCGAGATGTAACGCCCTTGGCCATGCTTAGTCGTCCAAGTGTCTGTGGTGAAATGCACCCTGGCAGACAGAGATTTTGTCAAGGAACGGGTGATGTTGTTTGCAACATGCTAGTGTAGGCCAGGCACAACTTACATAGAAAAGTAATGGCGACTGGGTAATTGGTACTGGGGGACTGCGACGGCCATCAGCTTTCAGAAACCATCTGTATCTACCAGGCGGAAAGGCAGCATTTCCATGGCCAAGAGATTGGAGATTGTGGAGTTCAACCTCTTAGCTTTGTCATGCGTAGTAGGAAACAATCTTTTATGTGACCACAACTGCGGAACCGTGGGCTGACTGCAGTGCTGTGAGAGGGTGGAGAACAGTGAACCGGACAAACTGCTCGATCATGAGAGAGGTTCAGGCGGAGATGGTACTATAGATTTAGAAACTTGTGGTGTGATCGTTCTCTGAAATCGGTGAAAAACAGCAGGCATGTCCGCTTCCGTTACAGTTGAAGGCGGCCTCTCAGTCAGCATGACTGGAGTGGGTAAAGTACCTGAGGTTCTGCGGTCGAGGACCTGCATCTCAATAGTTGGCATGGTAACAGAGGAGGAGAGTGAAGTGGCAGAGAGGTGATGGGGTGGCTGATGATTGTTTAGGTCCACTGAGGATGCATTGCTTGTCGTGGCTGCCTCACTACATGGCTGCAATGTACGGCGCAACATAACCTCCCCTTCTTCCTCCTCAGATGACCTACTCAGCTATGTGCCTCTATGTTCACGCCAACTGGTGGGATCTAACGCCTCATCATCATCATCCTCTGTTATCACATTCCTTGCCCTTGGAGTCACCCTCCCCCTCTTCCTGCCCCTCCAGCACAGTACAGTCCACGTGAGCATCAGATATCTGAGTCTTATCAGGATCTCCTCCCCCCTGGGGTTAATGTCTGATGATGAGGTTCAGGATGCTGTTCGGACCAGACTTCGTCGTGCCCCGGATCCAAGCCAAAAAATTTTGGGCATCGGTGCCGATTTCCTCCTCTTGACTTTGCAAAGCTTTTGAGTACACTTCTGATGAACACGGCATAGAATGTGTGAACAACTCTTCAGACTCACCCATCTGTGGTTCCATACAGTCAGTTGAATGGTTGGATAGTTGGAACGCGGGTGGAAGCAAGGGGAATTTTGGTGCCACATCTGTGGACTGTACTGGGTGTGACGTTGAGGTGGAGAAAGAGGAGGAGAGGTCACTTAAAACTGAAAGTGCCATCCACTAGAGTACATGCTCTTTCTGGGCATCATCGATAAGGCTACTTTCACTTTTACGTCTTTTACAAGACGTCGCAATGCGTCATTCAGTGTAAAAATCGCATCCTACAAAGTTGCCCGCAGGATGCGTTTTCTTTCACATTGACTTTATTACCGACGACGTATGGTGTACTGCTGTGAGTCAGCCTAAGAAAGGTAGTGGTGTTGTCATGGTCTGCTGAGTTTCTGGGATTAGGTGGTGTTAGTGTTAACCTGGATGGAGTTTTCCTTCAGCTCCTAGCTCTCTGGAGCTTAGACCATGCCCCCAGCAGTCACGTGCTTCAAGTCCTGTTTGTCTGAAGCACACATCTTCACCACTGATGCTCCGCTCCACAGGTGTAGCCTGTCCAGTAACATAAGTTGTCAGTTGTCTTTGCATAGGACGTGACGTTGCTTCACTAGTGCTTTCACAAACATTACCACCTACCCCACGTACACCTTGAACACCAAGTCTAATTGCCCTTCCACCACGGCCTCACTTTTTCCCAGTCATATTGCTCAGATAGTGTGGTAGGAGGACAGTACTAGCAACAAAAAAATTAGATTTTAAACTCTGCACCACCTCTGCAAACAGCTGAATTTCAGTGAAAGTAAATTCCAAATTAAAATATGGCGTGCTGTATTGTGTTAGTCACGGAACAAAGAATTGTTTGAGTGTGGATGAGGCCTGTATGACAATGAAATTATGCTACAAAGTATTTTAAAGTAAGGTCCCTTACTATATGACACTAGGAACAGAAGAATTTTTATGGCCTGTAGATCAGGCCTCTATAACACACTAGATGTGACAAACTATTTTAAAGTAAGGTCCCCTACTGTATGAAACCAGGAACAGAAGAATTTTGTGGCCTCTAGATCACGCCTCTATAACACTCTAGATTATTATTATTATTACTATTATTATACATTTTTATAGCACCATTTATTCCATGGTGCCTTACATGTGAAAAGGGGGCACATATAGACAAATACAATTAAACAAGAGCAAAAAACAAGGCACACAGGCACATAAGGAGGGAGGACGCTGCCTGCGAGGGCTCAGTCTGCAGGGGATGGCTGAGGATACACTAGGAGAGGGTAATAATAATAATAATAATCTTTATTTATATAGCGCCAACATATTCCGCAGCGCTTTACAGTTTAACAGTTTCAAACCCAAAAGTCATAAGTAACAACGTTAACAATACAATAATTAAAGCGAAATAAGACGACCCTGCTCGTGAGAGCTTACAATCTACAATGAGGTGGGGGAGATACAAAGTACAGGTGTGTATTTACAATGATGTATTTATAATGATGGTCCAGCCATCTTCAGGGGGTGGGGAATAGGTAGGGATAGTGAATAGGCTACACACTCACACACACACACACAAACATAAAATGACTTTGATTAGTGAACGTGATAGGCCGCTCTGAACAAATGTGTTTTGAGCGAGCGCCTAAAACTATGCAAATTGTGGATGGTCCTAATATCTTGGGGTAGAGTATTCTAGACGATTGGCGCAGCACGGGAGAAGTCTTGGAGTCGGGAGTGGGAGGTACGGATTAGTGCAGAGGTTAGTCGGAAGTCACTTGCAGAGCGCAGAGGTCGGTTAGGCCGATAGACAGAAATGAGGGAGGAGATGTAAGGGGGGCCGCACTGTGGAGAGCTTTGTGGGTGAGAACAAGTACTTTGAATTGTATCCTGTAATGAATGGGCAGCCAGTGTAACGACTGGCGAAGAGCGGACGCGTCCGAGTAACGATTAGCCAGATGGACGACCCTGGCTGCTGCATCAAGGATGGACTGGAGAGGGGAAAGTCGAGTGAGGGGGAGGCCAATTAATAGAGCGTTACAGTAGTCCAGGCGGGAGTGGATCAGGGCGACAGTGAGGGTTTTAGTTGTCTCCATGGTGAGAAAAGGGCGGATTCTAGAGATGCTCTTTAGGTGTAAGCGGCACGAGCGGGCAAGAGATTGTATATGGGAGGTGAAGGAGAGATCGGAGTCAAACATAACACCCAGACAGCACGCCTGCTGCCGGGGTGTTATTATGGTGCCATCCACGGAGAGGGAAATGTCAGATTTAGGGAGGTTAGTAGATGGCGGGAGCAGAAGAAGTTCAGTTTTGGAGAGGTTGAGTTTCAGATAGAGAGCAGACATGATGTTGGAGACTGCAGACAGACAGTCAGTGGCGTTCTGTAGAGCTGGTTGTGCGGCGATTCAGTAGGTCGAGGATCACTGCAGGCTGTAGGCTTGTCAGAAGAGGTGGGTCTACAGGTTCTTTTTGAAGGTTTCTATGGTAGGCTACAGTCTGATGTGTTGGGGTAGAGGGTTCCAGAGTATGGGGGAAGCACGGGAGAAGTCTTGGATGCGGTTGTGCTACAAACTATTTTAAAGTCAGTTCCCTTACTGCATGATGTTAAAAACATAAGAATTTTTAGTGGCCTGTGGATCAGGCCTCTACATCTTAATTTCTACCCAACCAAATGACAAACTGTGATACGGCAGGTTATCTAACTTTTTACAACTGAAAAAAATGATAATTTAAAAAAAATGTGCCTTAAGTTTGCAGACAGGTTCATATCACCGCCACCAAAATGACAACGTAGGATACAGCAGGCTGTTTCACATTTAGCAACAGAAAAAAAATTATAACTTTTTTTTAAGTGCCTTGGGTCTGCAGACAGTTTTATATCATCACAGCACTAAATGACAAGGTGGGATACACCAGGCTGTTTAATATTTTTTCACTAGCTACATGTGAATTACAATTCTATACTTATGCATCTGTCACAATAGAAGCAGTGTACAACACATGCCCTGCTGGCTTTGTTTGTGGACCTCAGTAATATCCAAAAAAGAAAAAAAAAATGCCGGAAGGTAAATTTTACAACCACACTGGACAGTAGCTCGCTACACTATCTGAGTGATATACAACCACCTATCTAACTAGCTGAAATGTTGGATACAGCAGGCTTTTTCATATTTAGCTACTGAAAAAAATATTATTTTGAATGCTATACTCTGCTGGCTCTGTCTGTAGACCTCAGTAATGGACACAGCCACACTGGACAGTAGCTCTCTACATTATCTGACTGATATACTTAACTACCGTATATACTCGAGTATAAGCCGACCCGAGTATAAGCCGACCCCCCTAATTTTGCCACAAAAAACTGGGAAAACTTATTGACTTGAGTATAAGCCTACGGTAGGAAATGCAGCAGCTACCGGTGAATTTAAAAAAAAAATAGATGCTCCTTACCATTCATTATTGCCCCATAGATGTTCCATAGAAAGCTGTGCCATATATAATGCTCCATACCGTTCATTATGGCCTCATAGATGCTCCATATAAAGCTGTGCCATATAGAATGCTCTGCACCGTTCATTATGGCCCCATAGATGCTCCTTATAAAGCTGTGCCATATATAATGCTCTGCACCGTTCATTATGGCCCCATAGATGCTCCTTATAAAGCTGTGCCATATATAATGCTCTGCACCGTTCATTATGGCCCCATAGATGCTCCATATAAAGCTGTGCCATATATAATGCTCTGCACCGTTCATTATGGCCCCATATAAAGCTGTGCCATATATAATGCACTGCACCGTTCATTATGGCCCCATAGATGCTCCATAGAAAGCTGTGCTATATATAATGCTCTGCACCGTTGATTATTGCCCCATAAATGCTCCACATAAAGCTGTGCAATATATAATGCTGCTGCTGCAACAGAAAAAAAACAAAATCACATACTCACCTCTCATGCTCAGGACGCCAGCGCTTTCAATATTTACCTGCTCCTCGTGCGGCTCCGTCTCCAGCACTGACGCTCAGCAGAGGGCGCGCACTGACTACGTCACCGCGCCCCCTGACCTGAGCGTCACAGCCAGAGGACGCTGCAGACGGAGCCACACCGGAACGAGGAGCAGGTGAATATCGCGCAGCGCTGCGCTCCCCGTATACTTACCTGCTCCTGGCGCGGTCCCTGCTTCTTCCACCGTTGCATCTTCTTCCTGTATTGAGCGGTCACAGTTACCGCTCATTGCAGTCATGAATATGTGGCTCCACCTCAATGGGAGGTGGAGCCGCATATTCATGACTGTAATGAGCGGTACCATGTGACCGCTCAATACAGGAAGAAGATGCAGCACTGGAAGAAGCAGGGACTGCAGGGACCGCGCCGGGAGTAGGTAAGTATAACTAGACAGCCCCCGCTTCCCCTCCCCTGCCGACCCCCGGGTATGACTCGAGTATAAGCCGAGAGGGGGACTTTCAGCCCAAAAAAAGGGCTGAAAATCTCAGCTTATACTCGAGTATATACGGTAACTAGCTAAAATCTTGCTGTTCCTTTTACGCTTTAGCACTTGTTCACCTGGTGACAAGGGAATTGCAGGGGCACGTTCATTGTAGTTTCTCTCTTGTTTTTGTCTTGCCTGGAGCAAGCTTCTTTCTACACACTCTTGTACTTGGCGATATTTCCGTTGTCGCTCATTATCCCAATCTGCATCTGGTGATATAGTTTCTGGGGTTAGGACTCCCATATCAAGATCAACAGGTCATTTGCTAAATCTTCCTCTCATCAGGTAGGCTGGAGTGCAGTTGGTGGAATTCACTGGGATGTGTTTGTACAGATCTACCAAGTCTGGCAACTTCTCAGGCCATAAGTTTCTTTCTTCCAAAGACAAGGTTTTCAGTAAGTCAATTACCACTTTTCACACATACCATTTGTCTGTGGGCGGTACGGTGTTGTTCTTATCTTCTTAGGGTACCGTCACACAGTGCAATTTTCATCGCTACGACGGTACGATCCGTGACGCTCCAGCGTCGTAACAATATCGCTCCAGCGTCGTAGACTGCTGTCACACTTTGCAATCTACGACGCTGGAGCGATAATTTCATGACGTATGTGCGATGTAGAAGCCGTTGGTTACTATGCGCACATCGTATACGATATATGTTACACCATGCAATCATGCCGCCACAGCGGGACACTAGACGACGAAAGAAAGTTTCAAACGATCTGCTACGACGTACGATTCTCAGCGGGGTCCCTGATCGCAGGAGCGTGTCAGACATTGCGATATCGCTCGAACGTCACAGATATATCGCTCGAACGTCACGAATCGTGCCGTCGTAGCGATCAAAATTTCACTGTGTGACGGTACCCTTACATCCGTACAGGTTGCAGAACTCCTGGAACACTTGCGCTTCAAAGGCTGGGCTTTGGTCGGTAAGTACCTTCTCAGGGTAACCATGTGGTCAACAAAAGTGTTGTTGGAAGGCTTTGGCTGCCGTCTTCGCTGTCTGGTCCTTGACAGGTATGAGTACTAGGAATCTGGAATAATGGTCCACTGTGGTCAAAGCATAGACTTAGTCTGACCGGCTTGGAGTTAGCTTCACGTGGTCTAAGGCCACCAGTTCAAGTGGCTGTTTGGTGACTATGGGCTGTAGGGGAGCCCTCTGGCTGTCATGGTCCTTTCTGCGCAGGTTGCATGGGCTAGACTCAGGGCACCACTTTTCAATGGCTTTTCTCATGCCAATACAATAGAACCTTCCATGGAGTAGGATCTCTAACTTCTTTCATCCGAAATGTCCAGCTCCAGAACCATTGGCGCATCTTGTCTCAGGACCACTGTCTGCCAGACCAACTCGTGATTGCGTGGGTCGATATTCCTCCGGCATAGCTTACCATCATAGATGAACAATTTGCCCTTCTGCCTCCACAGCTGTTGTGTCTCTTGTGGCACATCTGGACCAGGGTGTGAATCTGCTAGTGTGGCGCCCCATGGACCTGGTCGTCACAGTAGCTTTGCTTTACTCACGGGGAGAGTGATGTTACTCTTGGAGGCAAGAAAGGATAACTTTCACCAAGTAAGCACAAACATGCAACATGATCACAATCCAGGTCACAAGGGGGAGCTTTTGATCCTATTCCTAGGTGACTCCCCTATATATAGTGGTTTGGAGGGAAAGTTAGTTAGTTCTTGTCAGAGAGACAGAGGGAAAGGAAGCAGAGAGGCCAGGCAGCCACGAGAAAGTGCTGCAGCCCCTGGACAAAGTTAACACCGAAAGCCGAACAGATTGCAGTGAGCATGTAGGAAGGCGAAGCACAGGCAAGGACACCAGTGGAGCAGAGCAGTGAACAACTACCTCCCTGGCAAGAGCAGACACCAGTAGCCAGGACACCGAGGTTGTGTGGGACTCTAAGACTACTAGCAGAAACCAGCAGGACAGCTGGATTATATATCACCTGTTCGCCCTAACACCCAGGAGGTACAGTGACGCATAGAGCCCGGGGCATGATAGTCTGTGTAAAAAGGCTCAAGTTACCTGCCATTCAGGTTTATGTCCTATCCTATATGGGGGACAGAGAGATGAACTGTGATGACCTTATCAGAAGCCATAGACAGTAAGGGACTACAACACCACCGCGCTAGAATGAAGGCTTTAATCTCCACTTCGAAAAGGGGACTCCCAACTTGCCTCCAAGCCGGCCGGACCCTGCCTGTCCTGTTATCTGGTGCCCTGGACTGCGGTTGCCTGAAGCCTTCAGTAAACAAGGTACCAAACGGTTGGTCATAGTCAGGGTAAGCCAGTACCTCATCTCCTGTGAGAGCCAACTTCAGCCGAGTGAAGGATCCTTCCAGCCTGTCGTTCCATTCAAACGGAGGGCCCTTGCTCTTGGTCTTCTTCTTGGATTGGCCCACTAAAAGGTCTTGCAGGGGTGCGGCTATCTTATTGAAGTCTTTAGTAAACCTTTGGTAGTAGCCTACCAACCCGAGGAACTGTCAGACTTCGTGGATGTTGCTGGGTTTCAGCTAGTCCCTGATCACGGTGACCTTGTCAGGTTCTGGTGCCACTCCTTCAGAGCTTACCACATGGCCCAGGTACTGCATTTTGGGCTTTAACAGATGACACTTAGAAGCTTTAACTTCAGGCCAAACTTAGACAGAGCTTCGAACAACTCGGCCTGGTGTTTCAGGTGGTCTTCATATGTCTTGGAGAAGATGATGACATCATCCAGGTACAGCAGGACGGATTCAAATTCTTGTGCTTGAGACAGCAATCCATCTTCCTCTGGAATATTTCTGGTGCATTGCACAGTCCGAACGACATGTAGTTGAATTCAAAGAGGCCCATCGGTGTTGTGCAGGCTGTCTTTTCTTTGTCTGCCTCTGCCACGGGAACCTGCCAATACCCACTAGTGAGGTCTAAGATTGAGAAATAGTTAGTAGATTTTAAAGCAGCTAATGACTTTTTGATTCTGGGCAATGGGTAGGCATCCTTATGTGTAATGCGGTTTATCTGCTGTAGAGATTTCACTCACTCAGCTGCGACGGCTGACACTCAGGAGACGTGTTCCTTTAAAGTTCACTGGGTTTATTGCTTCATAAACCATGTGGCAAAACAACAGAAAGCAAAATAGCCTTTGGTTCAGGCAAAGAAAAGCAAGTGTCCAGTTCATCCGGCTCAGTCCTGAAGCCGTAACACACTCAGGAGGGTTTCACCTCCACACATATCTGTTGTGTAAAGCATTAGCCAGTCTTAAATAGAGCTAACCACACCCAGTAACCCATCACATGATTAGCCATGTGGTCTGACATTACCACAGGTCCTGAAACACATATATTTACATGGTTATGTGCAAGACAGAAATACCTCTGGGCTACCTTACAGCAACAAGGCACTTATGTGTCACATACCTCCCATCGACTACACACCCTTTAGCCATGCTACATACCTCCCCCCTCTGCCTAAAGCCGTGGGGCTTGGCACTTTCCCCCACTAAACAAGGGATTCTTGATAGGGCATCCGCATTACCATGCAGCTTTCCGGCCCTATGTTCCACATGGAAACTGAAGTCCTGCAGGGCTAAGAACCAACGGGTGACTCTAGCATTTCTCCCTTTCGTTTCCCTCATCCACCTAAGTGGGGCTTGGTCAGATACCAGTCTAAATTTACGTCCCAGCAGATAGTACCGTAATGTGTCCACTGCCCATTTTATGGCCAAGCACTCCTTCTCAACGACTGAGTAGTTCTTTTCAGATGAGGACAGCTTCCTACTCAGATAGAGAACAGGATGCTCCTCCCCATGTAGTTCTTGGGAAAGGACTGCTCCCACCCCAACATCTGAGGCATCTGTCTGAAGAATAAACTCTTTCTTGAAGTTTGGGGCCATCAGAACGGGTTGCTTACACAAAGCGTTTTTCATTTCTTGGAAGGCTGACTCTGTTTCTTCGGACCACTTAACCATTACTGGTTTTGTCCCTTTTAGCAGGTCAGTCAGAGGCGCAGCCATCGTGGCGAAGTTTGGGATGAACCTCCTGTAATATCCCACGATTCCCAGGAAGGCTTTAACTTGCTTCTTGGAAACTGGTTTTGGCCATGTTTGAATTGCCTCCACTTTACTGATTTGGGGTTTTATTTCTCCATGACCCACTATGTATCCAAGGTACTTAGCTTCTTCTTTACCCAAGGCACACTTCTTCGGGTTTATAGTAAATCCGGCCTCTCTTATAGCATCCAACACCGCTTGGACTTTCTCCAGATGACTCTCCCAGTCCGGGCTAAAGATGACGATATCATCTAGGTACGCAGCAGCGTAGGCCTTATGGGGTGCAAGTACTCTATCCATAGCCCTCTGGAAGGTCGCCGGAGCTCCCTGTAGGCCAAACGGCATCCGGGCATACTGGAAGCATCCATCAGGTGTCGAAAAGGCTGTCTTCTCCTTGGCTTCCTGTGCCATGGGGATCTGCCAATACCCCTTTGTCAAATCCAAGGTGGATATATATCTGGCGTGCCCAAGCCTTTCGATGAGCTCATCAATACGGGGCATGGGATAAGCGTCGAACTTGGAGACCTCATTCAACTTCCGATAGTCGTTGCAAAACCTCCACTCTCCATCAGGTTTTGGGACCAGGACAATTGGGCTCGACCAACCGCTCTTGGATTCCTCAATGACTCCAAGCCTCAACATACGCTCCACTTCCTTGGAGATAACTTCTCGACGAGCCTCAGGAATACGATAAGGTTTCACATTCACCCGCACATGGGGCTCTGTTAGGACCTCGTGCTCTATGACCTTCGTGTATCCTGGCAATTCTGAAAACAGGTCCCTGTTTTTCTGGAGTAACTCCCGGCACTGCTGTTTCTGGGTTTTCGATAGCGTCTCTGCTATAGTAACCGCTCCAACCTCACCTTCTGGGTTGCTTAACAATGACGGAGTTACTGTCGGCTCTCTATCTTGCCATGGCTTGATGAGGTTGACATGGTAAACTTGGAATGGTTTCCGTCTTCCTGGTTGGTGAATTTTATAATTTACCTCACCAAGTTTCTCGACAACCTCATATGGCCCTTGCCATTTGGCCAAGAACTTGCTTTCCACCGTTGGAACTAACACAAGAACTCGGTCTCCCGGATTGAACTGCCTCACTCATGCAGACCGGTTGTAGACCCTGGCTTGAGCTTCTTGTGCTTGGAGAAGGTGTTCTTTCACGATAGGCATCACATTTGCAATCCTCTGCTGCATCAGGGCCACATGCTCAATGACGCTTCTGTGGGGCGTGACTTCGGCTTCCCAGGTTTCCTTGGCTATATCCAGGAGTCCTCGTGGATGTCGGCCATATAGAAGCTCAAACGGTGAGAACCCTGTGGAGGCCTGTGGAACTTCACGAATGGAAAACATCAGATAGGGTAAGAGACAATCCCAGTCTCTACCGTCTTTCTCTATAGCTTTTCTCAGCATGCTCTTTAGTGTCTTGTTAAACCTCTCAACAAGGCCATCTGACTGGGGATGGTACACCGAGGTCCTCAACTGGGAGATCTTCAGGGCTTTGCATAACTCCCTCATCACCTTGCTCATGAAAGGTGTACCCTGGTCAGTCAGGATCTCCTTTGGCAGACCTGTCCGGGAAAAGACATGGACCAACTCGCGGGCTATGCTCTTTGAGGAAGAATTTCTCAAGGGAATTGCCTCAGGATAGCGTGTGGCATAGTCCAGGATGACTAATATATACTGATGGCCCGAGCTGATTTAACTAAGGGACCGACCAAGTCCATGGCAATTCTCTCGAACGGTACCTCAATAATGGGCAGTGGCACAAGGGGGTTCCGGAAATGAGGAGTAGGAGCAGTTAGCTGATATGTAGGGCAGGACCTGCAATAGTTCACTATTTCCTGGTGACACCCAGGCCAATAGAACCTCTGCACAACCCGTTCCTGCGTTTTTTCCACCCCCAGGTGTCCACCCAAGATGTGTGAATGGGCCATGTCCAACACTTTCCATCTATACGGACCCGGCACTATCAACTGCTCTACCAACTCCTCCCTTATTTTCGTGACCCGGTACAACAACTCCCCCCTCAACAGAAAATGGGGAAATCTTGTGTCTGCCCCCGGCTCCTGTACCACCCCGTCAATAACTGTCATTATTAAAGGCTTCCCTCAGTGTGGGGTCCCTATGTTGGGCAGTCCCAAAATTTTCACCGGTAACCTCTAACTCCAGAATGTCAGATGTAGGGGATACTTCCTCCTCATCCCCAACCAGAACACAAAAAGGAAAGCTGTCTGCCTCTGGGTGTGGCGATACCGTTCCAGGGTTCACTGGTTCCCTGCCAGGGAGCTCAGAACCTTTTCCCCACAAATCCCAAAACAAACAGAAATCCCGGCCAATAATTATAGGGTGCAACAAGTCCTGAACTATGCCGACTATGTGGGATTCAGTGCCACATGCCCTTTCCATGTCCACCCTGGCCATAGGGTAGTCCTTTGCATCACCATGTATGCACTGCACTCCGACCTTCTTTCCTGGGAGCGAGTGGAGAGGAAAAGTGGCCCTCACCAGGGTCACTAGGCTCCCCGAGTCTAACAGTGCCGTTACTGCTCGACCGTTCACCTTTACAGGACACGCTTGAGGTCTCTCGTTGGATGGAGAGTTCACACTACAGGCTGGATAAGCATAGTATGAACAACGGCATCCCATGCTGCAGTCCATCTGCTCAGTGGCTTGGGAACAACGGGCAGCTATATGTCCTGGCTTGTGGCACCTCCAACAAATAACATCACCCGTGGGGACCTTGGGCACCACCTCTCCCGCCCTTTGTGACCTTGGACGCACCACCCCTTTTTGGGACTCAGCTGCCTTCTGGGACCCCCAGTACGGCATGTGCTGCCTCCCGAAGGAGCCTTCCAACCCTTGGTATCTCTCAACCAGTCCGATCAACTCGTCGGCATTCTGGGGATCACCCTGGGCAACCCAAGACTGTATAGGCCTCGGGAGGGAATGGACAAACCGATCCATCATCACCCGTTCTACCATTTGTGCAGGCGCAGAAGACTCTGGCTGCCGCCATTTCTGGACCAGGTGCAACAGATCAAACATTTGGGAACGAGGTGGTTTGTCCCGGTGATAGCCCCAGGAGTGAACTCGCTGTGCCCTGACAGTCAGTGTCACCCCCAAACGTGCGAGAATCTCGGCTTTCAATTTGTGATACTCTTTGGCATCCTGCAAGGCCAAATCATAGTACACCTTCTGGGGTTCTCCCGTCAGGTATGGCGCAAATACCTCTGCCCACTGCTCTGGCGGAAGTTTTTCCCTCTCAGCGACCCTCTCAAACACCATCAGGAAGGCCTCAACATCATCCCCGGGAGTCATTTTCTGCAATGCACGTCTTACCGTCTTCCGGACGTGGGTGTCATCAGCCAAACCTGGGGTTGGGGCGCTCGCCTTGCCCTGGATGGCGGTTGCCAGAAGCTGCATCTGCTGCCGTTGCTCCTGCTGGCTTTGCTGCATCTGCTGCTGTTGCTCATGCTGGCTCTGTTGTATCTGCTGCATCAACAGCCTGTTGGTCTCTTGCTGCCTTTGCTCCTGCTGGACCAAGTGTTTCAGCAGGTCCTCCATTTTCTCCGGCAATGCTTGCTGGCTTGCAACAGCCTTGACCCAGGACATTCAAAAATAAACTCACGTCTCCACTGGGAACGCTGCTCGCACGTCTACCACCAATTGTAGAGATTTCACTCACTCAGCTGCGACGGCTGACACTCAGGAGACGTGTTCCTTTAAAGTTCACTGGGTTTATTGCTTCATAAACCATGTGGCAAAACAACAGAAAGCAAAATAGCCTTTGGTTCAGGCAAAGAAAAGCAAGTGTCCAGTTCATCCGGATCAGTCCTGAAGCCGTAACACACTCAGGAGGGTTTCACCTCCACACATATCTGCTGTGTAAAGCATTAGCCAGTCTTAAATAGAGCTAACCACACCCAGTAACCCATCTCATGATTAGCCATGTGGTCTGACATTACCACAGGTCCTGAAACACATATATTTACATGGTTATGTGCAAGACAGAAATACCCCTGGGCTACCTTACAGCAACAAGGCACTTATGTGGCACATACCTCCCATCGACTACACACCCTTTAGCCATGCTACACTGCCTATAATCAACACACATCCTCATTGTACTATCCTTTTTCCTGACGAGACCTAATGGAGCTGCCCAGGGGCTACAACTATCTCTGATTACCCCAACCTCCTTCATCTCTCGTAACATACTCTTGGTACACTGGTAGTGAGCTGGTGGTACAGGCCGGTACCTCTCTTTAATGGCGGATGACTTCCAGTGGGGATATGCTGTTGAACACCTTTTACCTGCCCAAAATTTAGCCCATGTGTTCCTGCCCAAAATCTAGTGGGTGTTTGCTGAATACCCGCTCATACTCATGGACCACCCCTTGTTTTTGGTGGGATAGGGTAGAGTCCGTGCTCACGTGTAATTTCTGACACCAATCCTATAACTGTCCTGCAGAGCCATTGTTCTCTGCCTGGTTGGATGGGACCAAGGGTTCTGTTGCCTGTATTGCATTATTATTATTATTATTATTATTATTATTATTATTATTATTATCAGTAAACAGTTTAGCAAGTGTGGCATATTTGGGTAAGTGGACCTCTTTCTCTCCACAGTTAAGGACACGTACTGGTACCCTCCCTTGCGGACATCAACCACCCCTCTGCCTGTCAGGATGGTGGGCCTACCGTCTAAATACACAGGTTCTACCAGGGCCTGGCAGTCTTTACCTCTGAGGCCTATTGCTGCCCGACACCAGATTAACATTTCACTTCTGGGGGGGTATTGCAATGAGGATCGGATCACTCACTGTGATGACGCCAATTTCTCCACCAGACAATTCTACCTGTTTGTGTAGAAGTGAAGGACAGCATCCAATCCAGGTGAAGAAAAGAAACACTTTATTGTGCCA
This sequence comes from Ranitomeya imitator, assembly GCF_032444005.1. Lineage (NCBI taxonomy): Eukaryota > Metazoa > Chordata > Amphibia > Anura > Dendrobatidae > Ranitomeya > Ranitomeya imitator. The sequence continues at coordinate 19,061,913 of NC_091291.1, read as the reverse complement.
TAGGTGCAACGTTTCAACCTCAAAGGGTCTTTGTCAAGCATACATAATGATCAATATGGCGGCCTTATATAGGAAGTAGATAACCACCACCTGGCAGGTCCGCCCACAGAATTTACATACTTATTAACTGGTGATCATAATAACAATAAAATTGTGTGAATTGTGTGACATACATAGTTTAAAAAATACATTACAGTATTACTAGAATCCCCTAATGTGGATAATAACTTACATGATCATCATATAAGCACATGTGGATGGTCCAAAAATAAATAAACAACCTCGCCTGTCATATCTAAGCCAATCAGAAAGGCTCAAGGGGGCTATTATATACGTGAACTACCTATCACAGGGCTTGTGTTATTTTATTCCCAATTGACCTATCGATGCCTAAGTTGAAGATCCAATCTGGGGCACCGGTACAAAACCAGCCCCACACAGTGGAGCCAATCCAGGCTCCATGTCTGCTAACCTAGAACCGCCTCCCAGGCTAATCACAACACTTCCCGTTTGTATCATTCAAGATATCCAAGTTTATCAAGAATGGCTCGAGTCCCGGAGCCAGTGCGCCCATCTGACGGCCCCGCGGTGCAGCAAAGCATGAAATGACATGCCGCTTCACCTCGGACCGCCGAGAGACACGCCCACCGGCGAGAACACCCGCCCCATATACAAGAACCAATCCAGGCTCCCAGCCCACATCAAAGATAACGCCCCCATGCCTGTCACCTGACCGACCAATGCTGACGTCCACAGCCTACCTGACGTACTGTTAAGGGAAGGAGTCCCCGATCAAGTGCGCATGCCCACCAGCTCCCAGGCGACACATACACAGTATGCAGTGCCGCCACAAGACAGCCGAAAGGCACGCCCACCGGCCGCAAGCCCCACCCCCCACAGCGCAAGTCAGACTATGACGATGAGGAACGCACATCCCCTAATGACATATACAAAGTCACCAAAGGCAACCAAGGGGCCTAATCCACCCATATCGCTCCACAATACAATCGCACATGTCAAAAAGACCTGAAGGGCCAATGAAGCAGCATACAACAATGCTCCCTATAAACATGCAGGAGAGGACAGCTACCACAAATTAACCCCAAACCTATAACCCAAATTACAGATTGGCTAAAAATAACCGAATCACCTCTAATGAGAGATAACAGTTTTGAACAAGGGTCGGTAACATAAACCATCTCGTATAATGTATCGCCATATCCCTGGCAGTATATTAGATAACCATTAATGGGAGCACACCAAAACTAATAAGAAGCCCCTCAATCAAATGGACAAGGGACCATAAAAAATCACTCCATCATATACTACTCCACATGGCCCTAACGACATCAGGGGGTAAAGTAAACTGCATAACCAATCACCATCTAAAAACAATACCATACAGATGCGAAACCCCACAAACCATACAATGCCAGATTAAGAAACGCATAACAGAAGATTGTAGTCAACATTCAACCCACCAGGCTGACGAGAGCCCAAAATAGATATCCATCTAAGTTCTTTTTTCTTTAATAATTTAACCCTATCACCACCCCTGCGCAGAGGAGGCACCCAATCAATCACTCTAAATCGTAGTTGGCTAACTGAGTGTCCACTCTCAATGAAGTGTTTGGGTATCGGTAGATCAACCATCTTGGTTCTGATGGTACTTTTATGCTTGCTGATACGCGCTTTTATTTCCATGGTGGTCTCCCCCACATATGTAAGTCCACAAGGACAAACAATAAGGTAGATAACAAAGCTTGAGGTACATGTGTATCTCCCCTTGATGGAGAACCTCTGGCCTGTGCGAGGATGATTAAAAAAATCTCCTTTAATCATATTACCACAGCACGCACATCCTAAGCAGGGAAAATTGCCAAACTTCGGGGGAGCCAAAGTCCTCTGCAGACTAACTACCGTTGTGCCAATATCAGATTTAACTAATATGTCCTTCAAGTTGCGCCCTCTTTTATACGACAAGATCGGTGGTAGGGTAAATTCCTCAATATCAGGTAAACCTTGATGTAAAATATGCCAATGTTTTAAGATCATATTTTTCACATGCCCACTGGCTGTGCTATAGGTAGTCACAAAGGGGATCAGCTTGTCTCTAACCCTGATTTTCTTCTCTCTTAGAACTGCTCTAGATGTCCCTTTAGCCCTCTCAACATGCTTCCTAACTCCAATTTCAGGATAACCCCGGTTTAAAAATTTATTGCACATTTCATCTAGCCTAGAGTCGAGGCGCGTATCATCCGCCACAATCTTTCTAACCCTTAGCATTTGACTCCAAGGTAACGATTCGATCATGGTCCTTGGATGATGACTGTTAAATTGTAGCATGCTGTTTCTGTCTGTGCTTTTCACGTATAAATCAGTCCTCAAAGATGTCCCAATCTTATATACTATTGTATCCAAAAATTGAACTTGCTCCTGAGAGTATGTAATTGTAAAGCTGAGTTCTGGAAAAATATTGTTTAACTCATGATGAAACTCCAAGAGTTCACTGAGGGGCCCCTCCCATGTTGCAAACACATCATCGATGTAGCGCCACCAGGCCCGGACCCGGGGCCAAAACTGGGAGACATACACGTACTGGTCCTCGAGTACCGCCATATAGATATTAGCATAAGTGGGGGCCACATTGGACCCCATGGCGGTACCTCTCAGCTGCAGGTAGTAATCATCCCCAAACAGGAAATAATTCCTTCTGAGGACGAACTCCAGCAGCTGGAGGACCAGACGTGTACGGCCCAGCCCCACGTCCGAGCCTGATAGCGCCACATCAACGGCTGCCAAGCCTCTATCATGGTCTATGGAGGTGTACAATGAGACCACATCGAAAGACACCAAATACGTTTCAGATGTAACACTCAAGTCCTCAATTTTATTCAGAAAGTCATCCGTGTCTCGAATATACGACCTCGCCCCTGAGGCAAACTTCGACAACACTTTATCAAGAAAGATTGACACCTTATTGAAAATGGAGCCACGGCCTGAAACAATCGGCCGGCCCGGAGGATTAAAGTAATCCTTATGGATTTTGGGCAGAACATATATCAAAGGCCTAACCGGACAATCCATAATTAGATATTCAGACAGCTTAGGGTCAATCAGGCCATTAGTCAAGGCCTCATTGACCATAAGCTGCAGTTCCTTCTGGAAACGTAGTGTAGGATCCCCCGACAATTTGCAGTAAACATCAGTATCAGCTAATTGGCGCATAATCTCTGCTTTGTATTTATCAGAATCCATCACAACCACCATTCTACCTGTTGTCTCTGCACCAGAGCTCTGATTTCTTTTTGCAGGACGCTGCTCACTGGAACCAGCATTTTTGGCCACCTGTTGCAAGAAGACAATAACCTCGGCAAGACAATTTTCAATGACATTAGTACCAATGGTCATCATGGGGTAACATTCACTTTGGTCAATATCAACAATCACCAGTCCTTGGGCCATCAATTCTACCCACCCTACTTTAATGGTGACATCCTTGTACCCCACCTGTGGCAAAATCTGAAAATTACTGGCTACTATTGTCAAATCACTATCTGGACCACGGGTAATATCAGAGTCAGCCCAATACCGTTTATAGAGAATGTAAGGCATAGTCATCACCTGAGAGCTGGTGTCCAGTAAAGCGTTCATCGGGATGTCGTTGATCACTATAGGGAGGACCGGTCGTCCTCTGACATACTTGGCTCTCCAGTTTTGTGGGCCTGGTCATTTTGCTCCTGGGGTTTGGCCCTTTTCCCCAGGGGTCGCTCGGTTAAATGGCAGAAACTTGCAATGTGCCCCACCTGATTGCAGGGGCGGCAGATGGGTTGTCTGTCCTGATGATAGCGGTCATTGTCTCTTCCTCTTGTCGGCGGGATCTTCTTCTGTCGTCGCCAGGGGATGTCCTCTGGACTGGAAGCCAGCTTGATCTTCTCCTTTGGGGATTCCTGCAGGAACTGCACTGTTTTAGCTAGTGCAGCTACGCTTTTAGTCAGTTCCTAGACCTGGAGGCGCAATTCTGTGGAGGGATCATCATCCAGGATCTGTGCGTCGGCCTCAACGGGGACCTGAGGAAAAGGTGCCACTTACTGGTGGTACGTGAGGGCTGGACACCTAAGGGGCACTGTGCAGCTGGACTGGGGTTTATGCAGCACCTGGATAGCCCTGTCTTTAAATTGTGCAAAGTACAGGTCAGGGTTTTGCAAGGCCAGAATGCGCAACTGTGTCCTGTGGGTACAGGACAGGAGTCTTTCAATGAACTGTTCCTTTAAGAGCTTGTCTCTATCCTGCACGCTGTTAGGGTAAACCTGTTTGATGGTCCGTAGTGCCTCCTGAAGATTAAGGGCATAGTCCCGTATGCTATCCTGTGAACATTGTTTGCACCCGAAAAACCTCATTTTGATTTCTGCAGCGGTGCGGGTGTCAAAAGTGGTTTTAAGTTTGGCAAATATCTGCTTTACAGATCCTTTCTCTATATCTGTCCAGGATTTAACTTCTCTTAGGGCTGCGCCAATCAGTTGGCCAGTTAGAATGATAACCTTTTGATGCTCTGTCAGGCGATATACTTCAAAGAGGCTGCAGAGCCTTTCCTTAAAGTCACTGAGTGTATGGGACTCCCAAGAATAATGTGGCAGCCAGGCCGCTCCTGCTATATAGGGCATGGATAGCGGCATTATGGGAGTGGTTACTGGGGTCCGGTCGGCTTGTAGGAGCTGCAGGCACTGCGGGGCCAGGTGGTATTACTGGACCCGCGGCTGTGTCTACCGCGCGGCCTGGGGGCATCATGGGGCCTGCGACTGTGTCCGCCGCCAATTCTCCTCCCGGGTCAGACATAGCTTCTCCCTTGTGCTAACATTGTAGAAGCCTGGCGTCTTGTCTCCAGAGTTTGCAGCAGTTCCTTTTCTGCGCGGTCTGCAGCGGCTCCTCCTGTGCACGGTCGGGCACTTCCCGATCCTCCGTCAAGCGCTTTGCGGCATCCTCACTTGCAGTTCTTCTGTACAGCGTCCTCACTTGCGGCTCTCTCTTCAGGTTCCGCCCACAATGGCACACCCATCTTTTCCTGCGCTCCTCGCAGCACTCCTTCTGGTGGCTGTTGGCTGTTATTTTGAAAACAAAGTGCGTGAACCGTGTGACGCAGTGATGGCGGCAGTTATGGTATGACGCAGTTATGGCGATGTTTTGATGGTGATATTTTAGAAACTCATTAAAGTCTCTGGCATACAACTTAATAAAGTCTGTCTTTTAACCCCTCTGTGACCTTAGACGTACTATCCTGTCGAGGTGCCCTGGGCTTATCTGACCCTGGACGGGATAGTACGTCATAGCGATTGGCAGCGCTCACGGGGGGAGCGCCGCCGATCGCGGCCGGGTGTCAGCTGCTTATCGCAGCTGACATCCGGCACTATGTGCCAGGAGCGGTCACGTACCGCCCCCGGCACATTAACCCCCGGCACACCGCGATCAAAGATGATCGCGATGTGCCGGCGGTACAGGGAAGCACCGCGCAGGGAGGGGGCTCCCTGCGGGCTTCCCTGAGCCCCCCGCAGCAACGCGATGTGATCACGTTGCTGCGAGGGTCTTACCTCCTTCCCTCCCTGCTCCAGGCCCGGATCCAAGATGGCCACGGATCCGGGTCCTGCAGGGAGGGAGGTGGCTTCACAGAACCTGCTTAGAGCAGGCACTGTGAAGCCTGCAGTGCTGCATGTCAGATCAGTGATCTGACAGAGTGCTGTGCAAACTGTCAGATCCCTGATCTGTGATGTCCCCCCCTGGGACAAAGTAAAAAAGTAAAAAAAAAATTTTCCAAATGTGTAAAAAAAAAAAAAAAAAAAAAAATTCCTAAATAATGAAAAAAATATATATATATCATTCCCATAAATACATTTCTTCATCTAAAAAAAAAAAAACAATAAAAGTGCACATATTTAGTATCGCCGCGTCCGAAACGACCCGACCTATAAAACTGGCCCACTAGTTAACCCCTTCAGTAAACACCGTAAGAAAAAAAAAAAAAAAAAAAACGAGGCAAAAAACAACGCTTTATTATCATACCGCCGAACAAAAAGTGGAATAACACGTGATCAAAAAGACAGATATAGCTAACCATGGTACCGCTGAAAACGTCATCTTGTCCCACAAAAAACGAGCCACCATACAGCATCATCAGCAAAAAAATAAAAAAGTTATAGTCCTCAGAATAAAGCGATGCAAAAATAATTATTTTTTCTGTAAAATAGTTTTTATCGTATAAAAGCGCCAAAACATAAAAAAATGATATAAATGAGGTGTCGCTGTAATTGTACTGACCCGAAGAATAAAACTGCTTTATCAATTTTACCAAACGCGGAACGGTATAAACGCCTCCCCCAAAAGAAATTCATGAATAGCTGGTTTTTGGTCATTCTTCCTCACAAAAATCGGAATAAAAAGCGATCAAAAAATGTCACGTGCCCGAAAATGTTACCAATAAAAACGTCAACTCGTCCCGCAAAAAACAAGACCTCACATGACTCTGTGGACCAAAATATGGAAAAATTATAGCTCTCAAAATGTGGTAACGCAAAAAATATTTTTTGCAATAAAAAGAGTCTTTCAGTGTGTGACGGCTGCCAATCATAAAAATCCGCTAAAAAACTCGCTATAAAAGTAAATCAAACCCCCCTTCATCAACCCCTTAGTTAGGGAAAAATAATTTTTTTTTATTTATTTCCATTTTCCCATTAGGGCTAGGGTTAGGGCTAGGGCTAGGGTTAGGATTAGGGCTAGGGTTAGGGTTAGGGCTAGGGTTAGGGCTAGGGTTAGGGCTAGGGTTAGGGTTAGAGTTAGGGCTAGGATTAGGGCTAGGGTTAGGGCTAAGGTTAGGGCTAGGGTTAGGGCTAGGGCTAGGGTTAGGTTTAGGGTTAGGGCTAGGGTTAGGGCTAGGGTTAGGGTTGGGGCTACAGTTAGGGTTGGGGCTAAAGTTAGGGTTAGGGTTTAGATTACATTTACAGTTGGGAATAGGGTTGGGATTAGGGTTAGGGGTGTGTCAGGGTTAGAGGTGTGGTTAGGGTTACCATTGGAATTAGGGTTAGGGGTGTGTTTGGGTTAGGGTTTCAGTTATAATTGGGGGGTTTCCACTATTTAGGCACATCAGGGGCTGTCCAAACACGACATGGCGTCCGATCTCAATTCCAGCCAATTCTGCGTTGAAAAAGTAAAACAGTGCTCCTTCCCTTCCGAGCTCTCCCGTGTGCCCAAACAGGGGTTTACCCCAACATATGGGGTATCAGCGTACTCAGGACAAATAGGACAACATCTTTTGTGGTCCAATTTCTCCTGTTACCCTTGGGAAAATACAAAACTGGGGGTTAAAAAATAATTTTTGTAGGAAAACAAAAATATTTTTTATTTTCACGGCTCTGCGTTATAAACTAGTGAAACACTTGGGGGTTCAAAGTTCTCACAACACATCTAGATAAGTTCATTGAGGGGTCTAGTTTCCAATATGGGGTCACTTGTGGGGGGTTTCTACTGTTTAGGTACATTAGGGGCTCTGCAAACGCAATGTGACGCCTGCAGACCAATCCATCTAAGTCTGCATTCCAAATGATGCTCCTTCCCTTCCGAGCCCTCCCATGCGCCCAAACGGTGGTTCCCCCCCACATATCGGGTATCAGCGTACTCAGGACAAATTGGACAACAACATTTAGGGTCCAATTTCTCCTGCTACTCTTGGAAAAATACAAAACTGGGGGCTAAAATATAATTTTTGTGGAAAAAAAATATTTTTTATTTCCACGGCTCTGCGTTATAAACTGTAGTGAAATACTTGGGGGTTCAAAGCTCTCACAACACATCTAGATGAGATCCTTAGGGGGTCTACTTTCCAAAATGGTGTCACTTGTGGGGGGTTTCTACTGTTTAGGTACATTAGGGGCTCTGCAAACGCAATGTGACGCCTGCAGACCATTCCATCTAAGTCTGCATTCCAAATGGCGCTCCTTCCCTTCCGAGCCCTCCCATGTGCCCAAATGGTGGTTCCCCCGCCACATATGGGGTATCAACGTACTCAGGACAAATTGGACAACAACTTTTGGGGTCCAATTTCTCCTGTTACCCTAGAGAAAATGCAAAACTGGGGGCTAAAAAATAATTTTTGTGGGAAAAAAATTTTGTTTTATTTTTATGGCTCTGCATTATAAACTTCTGTGAAGCCCTTGGTGGGTCAAAGTGCTCACCACACATCCAGATAAGTTCCTTAGGGGGTCTAGTTTCCAAAATGGTGTCACTTGTGGGGGGTTTCAATGTTTAGGCACATCAGTGGCTCTCCAAATGCAACATGGCGTCCCATCTCAATTCCTGTCAATTTTGTCATGAAAAGTCAAACGGTGCTCCTTCCCTTCCGAGCTCTACCATGTGCCCAAACAGTGGTTTACCCCCACATATGGGGTATCAGCGTACTCAGGACAAATTGTACAACAACTTTTGAGGTCCAATTTCTTCTCTTACGCTTGGAAAAATAAAAAATTGGGGGCAAAAATATAATTTTTGTGAAAAAATATGATTTTTTATTTTTACGGTTCTGCATTATAAACTTCTGTGAAGCACTTGGTGGGTCAAAGTGCTCACCACACCTCTAGATAAGTTCCTTAGGGGTTCTACTTTCCAAAATGGTGTCACTTGTGGGGGGTTTCAATGTTTAGGCACATCAGTGGCTCTCCAAACGCAACATGGCGTCCCATCTCAATTCCTGTCAATTTTGCATTGAAAAGTCAAACGGCGCTCCTTTCCTTCCGAGCTCTCCCATGCGCCCAAACAGTGGTTTACTGCCACATATGGGGTATCAGCGTACTCAGGACAATTGGACAACAACTTTTGGGGTCCATTTTCTCCTGTTACCCTTGGTAAAATAAAACAAATTGGAGCTGAAGTAAATTTTTTGTGAAAAAAAGTTAAATGTTCATTTTTATTTAAACATTCCAAAAATTCCTATTAAACACCTGAAGGGTTAATAAACTTCTTGAATGTGGTTTTGAGCACCTTGAGGGGTGCAGTTTTTAGAATGGTGTCACACTTGGGTATTTTCTATCATATAGACCCCTCAAAATGACTTCAAATGAGATGTGGTCCCTAAAAAAAAATGGTGTTGTAAAAATGAGAAATTGCTGGTCAACTTTTAACCCTTATAACTCCCTAACAAAAAAAAAATTTGGTTCCAAAATTATGCTGATGTAAAGTAGACGTGGGAAATGTTACTTATTAAGTATTTTCTGTGACATATCTCTGTAATTTAATTGCATAAAAATTCAAAGTTTGAAAATTGCGAAATTTTCTAAATTTTTGCCAAATTTCTATTTTTTTCACAAATAAACGCAGGTACTATCAAATAAATGTTACCACTATTATGAAGTACAATATGTCACGAGAAAACAATGTCAGAATCACCAGGATCCGTTGAAGCGTTCCAGAGTTATAACCTCATAAAGGGACAGTGGTCAGAATTGTAAAAATTGGCCTGGTCATTAACGTGCAAACCACCCTTGGGGGTAAAGGGGTTAAGCACAGTCTCTTAGGCGCACAAGACCCGCTTGCTGGGTCGGTCCATCCTGTTTGTAACGCCAAGTTTAAACGCCCGACAGGGTCATGGGGTACTTGATACTGGGTCTAGTCGCAATTAAAGGGGTGGTCACTGGGGAAGCAGTTCTTGGCCCTAGGTGCCCAAGTAAAAGGGATGGTCTTTAAAGGGGTTGTGGAAATAATGAAAGTTTGTGATGCCACATGTGATTCTCGGTCAGAGGTGACCGACGCTGCTTAAAGGGGTCCTCTGGGGTGATGGTGCTGCAGCAAAGATGGTGTTGCTTCCCTCAAGGGAAGCTGTGTCCCCAGGGCTCCTGTTGTATTTGGCAGGGATGGAAAATGCCAGCAAATAAATGAAGGACACAAGGTTGCAGTCTTTACCTTGTTTACTTGTGTTAAGCAGCCTCAGTCCAGAGTACCGACAACAGGTATAGATGGAGTCCAGGCAGCCTGAAGACAAGTGGAAATCCCCTTGACATGTCAGTTTTGGAGCCTTCCACTATGTGCTGGTCTGTAGTCCCTTGCTGCCTGTAGTTGTCTAACAAGGTCCTCTTTCTTCCCCTGTCCAGGGACAGTACCTGCACGGTAGGCAACTTGATACATCTCTTTGGGGTCTCTGTCGATGGTAACACCGGACTCTGATTGCTGCTGTACCTCAGGTATTATGTGGGCAAGTCCCTTTTAGTTTCCTGCCCTCTGGTTCTGCCGTGGGACCAGTAGCTCCTCACGACCTCGGGCTCCCAGTGCCCGGTTTCTGCACTCAGCTTAGAGAGGCCCAGTCGCAGCCTTTCTCTAGCTCATAAGTCCTTCTGTGCTCCTTCACTGTCTGCTACCAACTGTCAACTGTCCGCTTGTCTGCACCAGACTAACTGACTCCTCCTCCAGACCAGGATGTTTAAAGGGGAGTTCCCCTTGAACCAGGGTTAGAGTTCCCCCTTCTGGCCTGGAGTCAGAATGTGTTGTATGTAAGGTTACCTGCCAAAGGGATTCCTCCTGTCTCCAGGCATGGCACTACCCTCCCCGAGAGGAAGGCAATACCACTGTGGTACCTGAACTCCTGGGGTGCCACACAAGCATTCATATTGAAATGGAAGGAGAATCATTCCACTGCAAATCTACCAAGACCCGGCTGTCCCTCTAAACTTTCATCTCAAACAAAGAGAAGACTGATCAGAGATGCAGCCAAGAAGCCCATGATCACTCTAGATGAACGGCAGAGATCTACAGCTGAGGTGGGACAGTCTGTCCATAGGACAACAATCAGCCGTACCCTGCACAAATCTGGCCTTTATGGAAGAGTGGCAAGAAGATAGCCATTTCTCAAAGATATCCATAAAAAGTGTTGTTTAAAGTTTGCAACAAGCCACCTGGGAGACACACTAAACATGTGGAAGAAGGTGTTCTGGTCAGATCAAACCAAAATTGAACTTTTTGGCAACAATGCCAAACGATAAGGCAACACAGCTCATCACCCTGAGCACACAATCCCCACTGTCAAACATGGTGGTGGCAGCATCATGGTTTGGGCCTGCTTTTCTTCAGCAGGGACAGGGAAGATGTTTAAAATTGATGGAAAGATGGATGGAGCCAAATACAGGACCATTCTTGAAGAAAACCTGTTGGAGTCTGCAAAAGATATTTTAACTGTTAAGTATTAACTTTAGAAACATTATCTAATAAAATCCACAAACTTTAATAGCTAATGGAGACATTTGCGATTACGGCAAGATTGTCATTAACACCGTACAGAGAAAACCTACTGAGTGCCAAAAATATTTAAACTGTTAAGTATTAACTTTAGAAAGAGTAGGTTTTCTTTGAATGGTGTTAATGACAATCTTGCCATAATCGTAAATGTCTCCATTTGCTATTAAAGTTTGTGGATTTTATTAGATAATGGAGTCTGCAAAAGACCTGAGACTGTGACGGAGATTTGTCTCCCAACAAGACAATGATCCCAAACATGAAGCAAAATCTACAATGGAATGGTTCACAAATAAACGTATCCAGATGTTAGAATGGCCAAGTCAGAGTCCAGACCTCAATCCAATGGAGAATCTGTGGAAAGAGCTGAAAACTGCTGTTCATAATCGATCTCCATTCAACCTCACTGAGCTCGAGCTGTTTGCCAAGGAAGAATGGGCGAGAATTTCAGTCTCTCGATGTACAAAACTAATACAGACATACCCCAAGCGACTTGCAGCTGTAAGAGCAGCAAAAGGTGGTGCAACAAAGTATTAAGTTAAAGGGGCCGAATAATATTGCACGCCCCACTTTTCAGTTTTTGAATTTCCACAAAAATGTAAAATAACCAATAAATTTTGTTCAATTTCACAATTGTGTTCCACTTGTTGTTGATTCTTCACCAAAAATTTACATTTGGTATCTTTATGTTTGAAGCATGATATGTGGGAAAAGGTTGAAACGTTCCAGGGGGCCGAATACTTTCACCAGGCACTGTAGGAGGTATCAATGGCTCTGATGCAGATGTAGGCGCCTGATTAGCATAACATTCAGTAACGTTGTCATATTTCCCTCTCCATACCTGCCTTCTAACTTCCTTTACCATCTTTTAAAATGCTTCAGGGCCCTGTTAGACCTCATAATACCTGAGACAGGGATGCTGCTCTCTACTCATTAACACATTTTTCCATTCCTTCTTATTAGTGATGAGCGAGCACTAAAATGCTCGGGTGTTCGTTGCTCGTGTCGAGCAATTTGTAATACTCGGGTACTCGGCCAGAACAACCAGCCCAATGTAAGTCTATGGGAGACCCGAGCATTTTTACCGCGATTTCCCCCTGGGGTCCTTTTAAGGTCTAAAAACTTCTGACAATGATGGAAACACTGCTCAAATGACATGGGGACATCATGGGGAATGTCCCTGGAAGCATTTCTGACTCCCAGGTCACAGCTTTGAGCAATGTTGTCAGGGTCTTATGCCATTTTTACAGGCGCACCCAAAAACATACAAAAACGAAACCAAAACGGATTTTCCTGAGAAAGATGTGAATGAACATCCTTTCAAGGGTAATGAATTATATATAAGGCAAAATAATTAAATAAGGCATAAAGTGCAACAAATCAACATTCCGTTGACAGGTGCAAACATCTTTCAAGTCTTTCAGTATGGAGGTAGTGCAATTAATTGTGCAATTAATATTTACTTAATACTCAAGTCCATTAATAACTTTATAACAGCAGCAACGAAGCGAGGGACCCGTCATGATCCCCCAATGTAGGTCTACAAGGCATCTATCCTGACCCGGAATTCTGCCGCGCCAACGGGTTTTTTTTCAGGTCTCTGTAAACAAATTAACTTTTAGGGCAAACATTATTCCACAGTTCCTTTAAGAGCTTGTATGTAAAACCAGTAGAAAGCACCTAAATAGATGCAAACTATTTGCAATGGAGAGTTTTTGATCATGCACAGTTCATGATTCGACAGTTCTTTTAAACAATCAAACTTCTTAGTGCAAAACCTTGTCCAGGTAAAGCAAAACTTTTAAACATTCAACTTTTAACTATTTGCAGTCACATTCATTTTATTCACATTTGCTGTCTCCAAGGTAATATTTGGCACTGAATACTTCCTGGCCTGGGAAGGGTCTGGGTTAAGGTTACGCCTGGTGCCAAATAAACATCATGGGTTTGATCCTCATGTAGATTCACATCATGTCCGGCAATAAGGGTTTGTGTAGCCTGGTCGCGCGTAATGATTGGGGAGGTTGCCACTGCTGTTTCTGTCATGGTAATTGTGCACACAATCATCTTTGTGATGGCTTGGGAGGCTGGTGTCACAGTAGGAGTGGTAGTGGTGGTGGCCACTTTGGTGCTAGGTGGCGCTACTGGTGTTTTTGGTTTGGTCTGCTTTGGGGCAGTGTCTCTGAGCTTTCTCACATTTAATGCGTACCACCCTTTTTGTTATGGTCTGGTGATTAAGGAGCGACATGCGACTAGCTCTGAGCAGGTGGTAACTATACTGATCGCAGTTCCTGATTTTAACACAAACACTAGCAGTAGCCGTGGGATGTTCCTGTCACTCCCTGGACATCTCGTCACAGCCGGAGAACTAGCAACCCCTAAAGGTAGAAACAGGAAAGCTATCTTGCCTCAGAGAAAATCCCCAAAGGAAAGGACAGCCCCCCACAAATAATGACTGTGAGAGGAGAAGGAAATGACATACGTAGTATGAAACAAGATTTAGCATAGGAGGCCACTTCTAGCTAGATAGAAATAGTACAGGACAGAAAACTGTGCGGTCAGTAATAAAAACTAGAAAAAGTCCACCGCAGAGAAATGCAAAAATCTCCACACTTGACTAAAGGTGTGGAGGGCAAACTCTGCTGCCCAGAGCTTCCAGCTTAGCTGAATAGATCCATACTGATAAGCTGGACAAATGAGCAAACACATAGAAAGTGCTGAACAACAAAGTCCACAACAACTGAACTGCAAAAGGACAAGCAAGAACTTAGCTTTGCTGAAATGGTCAGAGTGTCAGGGTAATCCTAAGCGCAATGACTCCAGGCTGGAACAATTGACAACTGGCATTGAATGAGGGACAAGGCCAGACTAATATAGCCGAGCCAGCTGCTGAAGCTAAATTCAAGAAGCAGCCATACCACTCAAAACCACAGGAGGGAGCACAAGAGCAGAACTCACAAAAATGCTACTTACAACCACCGGAGGGAGCCCAAGAGCAGAATTCACAACACCTTTTTCAGCAAGATGTCTGGTAAATGTGACACGATTGCGACGCCGCCAGGGCCTGGGGGTACTCTGTACAGGGTCCGGTGGTTCAGAGGGGGATGTCATGGTGGCGACCCGGTCCATGGCCCTGGGCGCCCCTGTAAATGGAGATTTGGGAAAGGTCTTTAAAGGGGAATTGTTCGTGATGCCACCTGTGGTATTCGGTCAGGGTGACCGACGCTGCTTTAAGGGGTCCACTGGGGTGATGTTATTGCAGCTGGATGGTTTACCTTCCCACAGGTGAAGTATGTCCCTACGGCTTCCCAGTAAGTGGGTGGAAGATGGTGATAGGTGCAGTGAAAAACAAGGACACAGGTTTGCAGTCTTGTACCTTGTTTACTGAAGACTTCTGGAATCCACAGTCCAGAGCACAGATCACAGGGCAGGCAGAGTCCAGTCGGTTTGGAGGCAAGTCCAGAGTCCCCTAATCCCAGTGGAAATCAGTAGCCTTCCCTTGCGCTGTCATGTTGTAGGTCCTTACTGCCTATGGCTTCACATAAGGTCGTCACAGATGTAATGACGCTCTCTCTCTGTCCCCCATATAGGAAAGGACAAAACCCGTATGACTGGTGGCTTGAGGCGGTTTATAGGGACTCTAGGATGCCCCAGCCTCTGTGCGTTGTCACCGTGCCTCCTGTGTGTAGGTGCGGGCAGGTAACGTACAATTAGCTGTCCTGCCGGTCTATGGAGCAAAGCATAGAGATCCTTACTCTCTCGGTGCTCTGGCTACCGGTGTTCTGCGCCTCAGAAGGAGGCAGCCTGTGAAGGGCTGGTCCCCCTCTGGTGTCCACTCCTTTTGCTATACCTTCCTTCATGCTCGCTACAATACAATTCTTCCTTCTGTGTCTCTTTCTAGGATGCTGCAGCTCTCAGGGCATGCACAGCTCCATGGACCCTCGTCCTCATCAGATTTCAGTCTGGAACTCACTGGACTCTCTCCAGCCAGCAACTCCCTCCGTCTGGAACTAACTAACTTTCCATCCAAACTACCAGCTGGAGTGTGAAATGTGTTGCATGTTTGTGCTACCTGGATGTAGTTATCCTTCTTTGCCTCCGAATGTACCATCACTCTCCCCTAGAGGAAATTGACAGTACTGCGACGACCAGGACCCTGGGGCGCCGCACGATCACCGGGGTAAAGGTCCCTGTCCGGGTGTCCTTCCCAGAGGTGGGACTCCACGTCCCTCCTATTGACAAAGATCTCAGCGTACAGGCCTGGATCCTTAATAAATCTCCAGCCTCTCTTTAGTTTAAAGGCTACCACTGTGTCCTGCTTTAGCGGGGCCTTGTTAGTCTTGCGGTTCTTGCGGGTCTGAGCCTTAACATGTAGGTCCCTTTCGTCAAAGGCTCTGTGCTGGGCCTGGTACTCCTTCTCTTTAGCCTCCCATTTACGGGCAAGTTGTTGCTGGTATTCCTCCCAGCTCAGGACCTCCATGACCTCTCCTTCCCTCCTTTCTGCCCCAGGAAACCCCATAAGGTCTGTCCCAGGGTTCACCCAGCGGTATACAGTCCTTTTCGCGTATATATCGCCTGGCAGACTGGTGGGCTGGATCGGAGCCTTCAAAAAACCTTCCATCCCTGTGGCCTGGTCCCATTCCCCCAGGATTTGAATCCGTCCAAATCCATAATGGGGTGGTGCAGCTAGCGGGCCCACTAGGAGTTCCTCCTCTACCGGGATGGGGTTGGCATCCTTACCTGCCGCTGTGGTGTCTCCAGTGCCGGTCTCCTTGGCTGGCATCAGGAACCATTGGACAGGATGAGGTTCCTGTAGCTTTACCCCCTGCACCGCCTTCCACGTGGCCTCGGCATTCAAATGCATTCACAGGAGCTGGTCGCTCAGCTCTTCCACTTTGGCTTGCAGGAGCTCGGGGTTTGCTGGTGGCGGCTCGCCACGGCTTCCATTCAGGTGGCTGGGGGAGTCCTCGGCCTCCACCCCACGTTTCGGGTCCGGACTGCTTGCCATGGCGTCCTCCACGTTGCTCTCTGAGGATTCGTCTGGCTTCTGCTCTCTCTTGCGGGGGCGGAGTCTCTTCTATCTCTTTCTCCCGCCATTCAGGATCAGGAGGTGGATCTCTGTTGCTGATGGGCATGTCCGCATGGTACAGTAGTATTTGGAGTGGGCGGCCATTATTTTCATGCTCCACAGTTATTTCCCCGCCCACGATGGCACGCTTTTCTTTTCCAGCGCTCTTCGTGGCTCTATAATGGCGGCAGTTTTGGGGGCAATTCACAATTAACAGTCTCTCAGCACAACACAGTTAGGCACAGTTTCTTAGGTGCACATGACCCGATTTGCTGGGTCAGTCCATCCTTTTCGTGACGCCAAGATGAGTCGCCCGCCAGGGCCGTGGGGTACTCGGTACCGGATTCGGTGTTCATAGTGGGTTGTCACGGTGGCGACCCGGTCCGTGGCCCTGGGCACCCATGTAAAAGGGGAAATTGAATAAAGTTTATGTTCGTGATGCCACCTGTGGTATTCGGTCAGTGGGGACCGATGCTGCTTTAAGGGGTCCTCTGGGGTGATGTTATGGTAGCTAGATGGCATAACTTCCCACAGGTGAAGTATATCCCCAGTGCTCCCGGTGTGTAGATGGAAGATGGTGAATGGTGCAGTAAAGAATGAGGTCACAGGTTTGCAGTCTCTACCTGGTTTACTGAAGACTTCAGGCAGCCACAGTCCAGGGCACCAGATCATAGGGCAGGCAGGGTCCGGCCTGTTTGGAAGCGAATCCAGAGTCCCCTTTACCAGGAGGAGTTAAAAGCTTTCCTCAAAGCGCAGTGGTGTTGTAGTCCCTTACTGCCTATGGCTTCAGATAAGGTCCTCACTGTTTTTCTCTGTCCCCATATAGGATAGGACATAAACCCGTATGACAGGTGACTCGAGCCTTTTTACAGGGACTCTGTCATGCCCCGGGCTCTATAGATGTCACTGTACTGACCGCAATCCTGAACTTAACACCGCAACTAGAAGTAGCCGTGGAGTGTACCTAACACGCCTAGACACCTCGTCACAGCCGGAGGACTAATTACCCCTAAAAATGGAAAGAGGAATACTATCTTGCGTCAGAGAAAATCCCCAAAGGATAGACAGCCCCCCACAAATATTGGCGGTGAGTCGGAGAGGAAAAAACATACACAGGCAGAAAACAGAATTTAGCACAGGAGGCCACTCTAGCTAAATAGGACAGAATAGGACAGAGTTCTGTGCGGTCAGTAAAAACCCTTCAAAACATCCACAGCAGAAATAACAAAAACTTCCTACATCTAACTAATAGATGTAGGAGCGTAAATCTGCATCTCCAGTGAATCCTACAATCAGAGCAGGAATAAAACTGAAACCAGCACACAGCAGTGTGCCACAGATACAAAGAACCAAACACTTATCTTTGCTGAATTTGGCAGCAGGCAGGAAAAGCCAGAAAGTGATCCAACACTTCACAAGGAACATTGACAACTGGCAAGGGCTAAAGGATCCAGCACATCTAAATAACCCAGTCCGAATTGTAATCATCAGATACACCTGGCCAGGACTGTGACTCAGAGACAACTGCATTCCCACCTACAACCACCGGAGGGAACCCAAGAGCAGAATTCACAACAGTACCCCCCCTTGAGGAGGGGTCACCGAACCCTCACCAGGGCCCCCAGGGCGATCAGGACGAGCCAGATGAAAGGCACAGACCAAATCAGTAGCATGGACATCAGAGGCAAAAACCCAAGAATTATCCTCCTGGCCATAACCCTTCCACTTGACCAGGTAATGAAGCTTCTGCCTCGAAAAACGGGAATCCAAAATCTTCTCAACAACATATTCCAATTCCCCATCAACCAACACAGGGGCCGGAGGATCAACAGAGGGAACAACGGGCTCCACATATTTCCGCAGCAAAGATCTATGGAAGACATTATGGATAGCAAAAGAGGCCGGAAGCGCCAGACGAAAAGACACCGGATTAATAATCTCAGATATCCTGTAAGGACCAATAAACCGAGGCTTAAACTTAGGAGAAGAAACCTTCATAGGCACATGACGGGAGGACAACCAGACCAGATCCCCAACCCGAAGCCGGGAACCAACACACCGACGACGATTAGCAAAACATTGAGCCTCCTCTTGAGCCAACACCAACTTGTCCACCACATGAGCCCAAATCTGCTGCAACCTGTCCACCACAGAATCCACACCAGGACAGTCAGAAGGCTCAACCTGCCCAGAAGAAAAACGAGGATGAAAACCAAAATTACAAAAGAAAGGCGAAACCAAGGTAGCAGAACTAGCCCGATTATTAAGGGCAAACTCGGCCAATGGCAAGAAGGCCACCCAATCATCCTGATCAGCAGACACAAAGCATCTCAAATAAGTCTCCAAGGTCTGATTAGTGCGCTCGGTCTGGCCATTTGTCTGAGGATGAAACGCAGAAGAAAAAGACAAATCAATGCCTAGCCTAGCACAAAAGGCCCGCCAAAACCTAGAAACAAACTGGGAACCTCTGTCGGACACAATATTCTCCGGAATACCATGCAAACGAACCACATGCTGAAAAAACAACGGAACCAAATCTGAAGAGGAAGGCAATTTAGGCAAGGGCACCAAATGAACCATCTTAGAGAACCGGTCACAAACAACCCAGATAACAGACATCTTCTGGGAGACCGGAAGATCAGAAATAAAATCCATCGAAATATGCGTCCAGGGCCCCTCAGGAATAGGCAATGGCAAAAGCAACCCACTAGCATGGGAACAACAAGGCTTAGCCCGCGCACAAGTCCCACAGGACTGCACAAAAGAACGCACATCACGTGACAATGAAGGCCACCAAAAGGACCTACCAACCAAATCTCTGGTACCAAAAATGCCAGGATGACCAGCCAACACGGAACAGTGAACCTCAGAAATCACTCTACTAGTCCACCTGTCAGGAACAAACAGTTTCCCCACAGGACAGCGGTCAGGTTTATCAGCTTGAGATTCCTGAAGAACCCGTCGTAAATCAGGGGAAATGGCAGAAAGGATCACCCCTTCTTTCAGAATACCGACCGGCTCCAAGACCTCAGGAGAATCAGACAAAAAACTCCTAGAGAGGGCATCAGCCTTAATATTCTTAGAACCCGGAAGGTACAAGACCACGAAATCAAAATGGGAAAAAAACAAGGACCATCGAGCCTGTCTAGGATTCAGCCATCTAGCAGACTCGAGGTAAATCAAATTCTTATGATCGGTCAAGACCACAATACGGTGCTTAGCTCCTTCAAGCCAATGTCGCCACTCCTCAAACACCCACTTCATAGCCAACAACTCCCGATTGCCGACATCATAATTGCGTTCAGCAGGTGAAAATTTACGGTAAAAGAAGGCACACGGTTTAATTAAGGAACCAACAGGATCCCTCTGAGTCAAAACGGCCCCTGCCCCAATCTCAGAAGCGTCAACCTCAACCTGAAATGGAAGAAAAACATCCGGTTGGCGCAACACAGGAGCAGAAGTAAATCGACGTTTAAGCTCCTGAAAGGCAGAGACAGCCGCAGAGGACCAATTAGCCACATCAGCACCTTTCAAGGGTTTAACCACGCTAGAAAAATTAGCAATGAAACGGCGATAAAAATTTGCAAAACCCAAAAATTTCTGAAGGCTCTTCACGGATGTGGGCTGAATCCAATCATGAATAGCCTGAACCTTAACCGGATCCATCTCTATAGACGAGAGAGAAAACATGAAGCCCAAAAAAAGAGACTTTCTGCACCCCAAAGAGACACTTAGACCCCTTCACAAACAGGGCATTGTCACGAAGGATCGGAAATACCATCCTGACCTGTTGCACATGAGACTCCCAGTCATCGGAAAAAATCAAAATATCGTCCAAATATACAATCAAGAATTTATCAAGATAAGTCCGAAAAATATCATGCATAAAGGACTGAAAAACAGATGGAGCATTAGAGAGTCCGAATGGCATCACAAGGTATTCAAAATGGCCTTCGGGCGTGTTAAACGCAGTTTTCCATTCAGCACCCTGCTTAATACGAACAAGATTATATGCCCCTCGAAGGTCAATCTTAGTAAACCAACTAGCTCCCTTAATCCTAGCAAACAAATCGGAAAGCAAAGGTAAAGGGTATTGAAACTTGACCGTGATTTTATTCAAGAGGCGATAATCTATACAGGGTCTCAAGGAACCATCTTTTTTAGCAACAAAAAAGAACCCTGCTCCCAATGGTGAAGAAGATGGTCAAATATGCCCTTTCTCCAAAGACTCTCTAATATAGCTCCGCATGGCGGTATGTTCAGGCACAGATAGGTTGAAAAGTCGACCGTTAGGAAACTTACAGCCTGGAATCAAGTCAATAGCACAATCACAATCCCTGTGCGGTGGAAGAAAACTGGACTTGGGCTCATCGAATACATCCTGAAAATCAGACAAAAACTCTGGAATCTCAGAAGGTGAAGAAGAGGAGATTGACATCAAAGGAACATCATTATGAACCCCCGGACAACCCTAACTAGTCACAGACATGGATTTCCAGTCCAACACAGGATTATGTACCTGCAACCACGGAAAACCCAGCACGATAACATCATGCAAGTTATGCAACACCAGAAATCGACAATCTTCCTGATGGGCTGGCGCCATGCGCATGGTTACCTGTGTCCAAAACTGGGGCTTATTTTTAGCCAAGGGTGTAGCATCAATGCCCCTTAAAGGAATAGGGTTCTGCAAAGGCTGCAAGGGAAAACCACAACGCTTGGCAAATTCTAAATCCATTAAATTCAAGGCGACGCTTGAATCCACAAACGCCATGACAAAAAATGATGACAATGAGCAGATCAAGGACACAGATAATAAAAATTTAGGTTTTACAGTACTGATGGTAATTGAACTGGCGATCCTCTTAGTCCGCTTAGGGCAGACAGAAATGACATGAGAAGCATCGCCACAATAATAACACAACCTATTTTGACGTCTGAAACCTTGTCGTTCCGTTCTAGACAGAAATCTATCACATTGCATAGGCTCAGGAATTTGCTCTGAAGATAATGCCACAGCGCGCACAGTTCTGCGCTCCGCAGGCGTCGGTCAATCTTAATGGCCAGAGACATAGATTTACTCAGACTGGAAGGTGTGGGAAACCCCACCATAACATCTTTAACAGATTCAGAAAGACCCTTTCTGAAAATTGCCGCTAAAGCGTCATTATTCCATTTAGTCAACACCGACCATTTTCTGAATTTCTGACAACACAATTCTGCCGCCTCTTGACACTGAGACAGGGCCAACAAGGTCTTCTCAGCTTGATCCACAGAATTAGGCTCATCATACAATAATCCTAAAGCCTGAAAAAAGGAATCAATATTAAACAAAGCCGGATTTCCAGATTCCAGAGAAAACGCCCACTCCTGCGTGTCGCCACGCAGCAGTGAAATAACGATTTTTACCTGTTGAATGGAATCACCAGAGGATCGAGGTCTCAGGGCAAAAAAAAGTTTACAGTTGTTTTTGAAACTCAAAAATTTAGACCTGTCACCAGAAAATAAATCAGGAGTAGGAATCATTGGTTCTAAAGCAGGAGTCTGAAAAATATACTCAGAAATACCTTGCACCTTAGCAGCAATCTGGTCTACATGAGAAGCCAAATCCTGAACATTCATGCTTGCACCAGGCTCCTCAGTCACCCAGATATTAAGAGGGAGGAGTACACAAAATAGACTGAAGAAAAAAAAATGGCTCAAGAGCTTCCTTCCCTTCTTCTGAGATGCATTTAACTCATTGTTGGCCCGTTGTACTGTTATGATCCGGTGACTTTGGATCTGCATGACAACTGTCACTGGAGATGGTGGCCACTGTACTGACCGCAATCCTGAACTTAACACCGCAACTATAAGTAGCCGTGGAGTGTACCTAACATGCCTAGACACCTCGTCACAGCCGGAGGACTAATTACCCCTAAAGATGGAAAGAGGAATACTATCTTGCCTCAGAGAAAATCCCCAAAGGATAGACAGTCCCCCACAAATATTGGCGGTGAGTCGGAGAGAAAAAAACATACACAGGCAGAAAACAGAATTTAGCACAGGAGGCCACTTGTTATGACCTGGTGGTTAGGACAACAATGGACCTGATGGTTAAGAGCACCCAGAAAGACCTGATACCTACAAAATCACAGGACAAGCTCTGGGAAGTGGAAACTCTGCTAACCGCAATCCCTAATCCTATCACACACACTAGAAATAGCCGTGGATTGCGCCTAACGCTCCCTATGCAACTCGGCACAGCCTAAGGAACTAGCTAGCCCCGAAGATAGAAAAATAAAGCCTACCTTGCCTCAGAGAAATTCCCCAAAGGACAAAGGCAGCCCCCTGTTGTGAATTCTGTTGTCGGGCTCCCTCCTGTGGTCATGAATGGTACTTCGGCTGGTTCTGTCCATGGACTTCCTCTGGTGGGTGTTTCTGAGTTTCCTTCCACAGGTGACGAGGTTAATTCGTTAGCTGGCTGCTCTATTTAACTCCACTTAGATCTTTGCTCCATGCCACCTGTCAATGTTCCAGTATTGGTCTAGTTCACTCCTGGATCGTTCTTGTGACCTGTCTTCCCAGCAGAAGCTAAGTTCCAGCTTGTATTTCTTTGGTTTGCTATTTTTCTGTCCAGCTTGCTATTTTAATTGTTGTCTTGCTTGCTGGAAGCTCTGGGACGCAGAGGGAGCGCCTCCGCACCGTGAGTTGGTGCGGAGGGTCTTTTTTGCGCCCTCTGCATGGTCTTTTTGTAGGTTTTTGTGCTGACCGCAAAGCAACCTTTCCTATCCTCGGTCTGTTCAGTAAGTCGGGCCTCACTTTGCTAAATCTATTTCATCTCTGTGTTTGTATTTTCATCTTTTCTCACAGTCATTATATGTGGGGGGCTGCCTTTTCCTTTGGGGAATTTCTCTGAGGCAAGGTAGGATTTATTTTTCTATCTTCAGGGCTAGCTAGTTCCTTAGGCTGTGCCGAGTTGCATAGGGAGCGTTAGGCGCAATCCACGGCTATTTCTAGTGTGTTTGATAGGATTAGGGATTGCGGTCAGCAGAGTTCCCACGTCCCAGAGATCGTCCTTTATTATCAGTAACTATCAGGTCATTCCGTGCGCTCTTAACCACCAGGTCCATTATTGTCCTGACCACCAGGTCATAACAGTACAGGTGGCCCAAAGTACTAATGCATCTCAATAGAGGGATAAGAGAAGTTCTGAGACCATTTTTTTTTCTTTACAGTGTGTTTTGTCTTTCTTTTCCCCTTTACCTCTGGGTGGTTCAGGACACAGGTGTAAACATGGACATTCAAGGTCTGTCCTCTTGGATGGATAATCTCACTACAAGGGTACAAAACATTCAAGATTTTGTGGTTCAGAATCTGATGTTAGAGCCTAGGATTCCAATTCCTGATTTGTTTTTTGGTGATAGATCTAAGTTCTTGAATTTCAAAAATAATTGTAAATTGTTTCTTGCCTTGAAACCTCGCTCCTCAGGTGACCCTGTTCAACAAGTAAAGATCATTATTTCTTTGTTACGTGGTGACCCTCAAGACTGGGCATTTTCCCTTGCGCCAGGAGATCCGGCATTGCGTGATGTTGATCTGTTTTTCCTGGCGCTTGGATTGCTTTATGACGAACCAAATTCAGTGGATCAGGCAGGGAAAATCTTGCTGGCTCTGTGTCAGGGTCAGGATGAAGCGGAGATATATTGTCAGAAGTTTAGAAAGTGGTCTGTGCTCACTCAGTGGAATGAATGTGCCCTGGCAGCAATCTTCAGAAATGGTCTCTCTGAAGCCCTTAAGGATGTCATGGTGGGATTTCCCATGCCTGCTGGTCTGAATGAGTCTATGTCCTTGGTCAATCAGATCGATCAACGCTTGCGTGAGCGTAAAGCTGTGCACCATTTGGCGGTACTATCTGAGCATGGGCCTGAGCCTATGCAATGTGATAGGACTTTGACCAGAGCTGAACGGCAAGAACACAGACGTCGGAATGGGCTATGTTTTTACTGTGGTGATTCCACTCATGCTATCTCCGATTGTCCTAAGCGCACTAAGCGGTTCGCTAGGTCTGCCACCATTGGTATGGTACAGTCTAAATTTCTATTGTCCGTTACTCTGATTTGCTCTTTGTCATCCTATTCTGTTATGGCATTTGTGGATTCAGGGGCTGCCCTGAATTTGATGGACTTGGAGTATGCTAGGCGCTGTGTTTTTTTCTTGGAGCCCTTGCAGTATCCTATTCCATTGAGAGGAATTGATGCTACGCCTTTGGCCAAGAATAAGCCTCAGTACTGGACCCAATTGACCATGTGCATGGCTCCTGCACATCAGGAGGATATCCGCTTTCTGGTGTTGCATAATCTGCATGATGTGGTCGTTTTGGGGTTGCCATGGCTACAGGTTCATAATCCAGTATTGGACTGGAAATCTATGTCTGTGTCCAGCTGGGGTTGCCAGGGGGTACATGGTGATATTCCATTTTTGTCTATTTCGTCTTCCACTCCTTCTGAAGTTCCAGAGTTTTTGTTGGATTATCGGGATGTATTTGATGAGCCCAAAGCCAGTGCCCTACCTCCTCATAGGGATTGCGATTGTGCAATTAATTTGATTCCTGGTAGTAAGTTTCCTAAGGGCCGAATGTTCAATTTATCTGTGCCAGAACACGCCGCTATGCGGAGTTATATAAAGGAATCCTTGGAGAAAGGCCATATTCGCCCGTCGTCATCACCGTTAGGAGCAGGGTTCTTTTTTGTGGCCAAGAAGGATGGTTCTTTGAGACCTTGTATTGATTACCGCCTTCTTAATAAAATTACAGTCAAATTTCAGTATCCTTTGCCGTTGCTGTCTGATTTGTTTGCTCGTATTAAAGGGGCTAGTTGGTTCACCAAGATAGATCTTCGAGGGGCGTATAATCTTGTGCGTATTAAACAAGGCGATGAATGGAAAACAGCATTTAATACGCCCGAGGGCCATTTTGAGTACCTGGTTATGCCATTCGGGCTTTCCAATGCTCCATCAGTATTTCAGTCCTTTATGCATGACATCTTCCGAGAGTACCTGGATAAATTCCTGATTGTGTATTTGGATGATATTTTGGTCTTTTCGGATGATTGGGAGTCTCATGTGAAGCAGGTCAGAATGGTGTTCCAGGTCCTTCGTGCGAATTCCTTGTTTGTGAAGGGGTCAAAGTGTCTCTTTGGAGTTCAGAAGGTTTCATTTTTGGGGTTCATTTTTTCCCCTTCTACTATCGAGATGGACCCTGTTAAACTCCAAGCCATTTACGATTGGACTCAGCCGACATCTGTGAAGAGCCTGCAAAAGTTCCTGGGCTTTGCTAATTTTTATCGGCGCTTCATCGCTAATTTTTCTCTTGTTGCTATACCGTTGACTGATTTGACCAAGAAGGGTGCTGATGTGGTCAATTGGTCTTCTGCAGCAGTAGAGGCTTTTCAGGAGTTGAAGCATCGTTTTTCTTCTGCCCCTGTGTTGTGCCAGCCAGATGTTTTGCTCCCGTTTCAGGTTGAGGTTGATGCTTCTGAGATTGGAGCAGGGGCTGTTTTGTCGCAAAGAAGTTCTGATGGCTCGGTGATGAAGCCATGTGCTTTCTTTTCTAGAAAGTTTTCGCCTGCTGAGCGTAATTATGATGTTGGTAATCGTGAGTTGTTGGCCATGAAGTGGGCATTCGAGGAGTGGCGTCATTGGCTTGAAGGAGCCAAGCATCGCGTGGTGGTCTTGACAGATCACAAGAATTTGACTTATCTTGAGTCTGCCAAACGGTTGAATCCGAGACGGGCTCGATGGTCGTTATTTTTCTCCCATTTTGATTTTGTGGTTTCATACCTTCCGGGCTCTAAGAATGTGAAGGCTGATGCCCTGTCAAGGAGTTTTGTGCCTGACTCTCCGGGTGTTCCTGAGCCGGCGGGTATTCTTAAAGAGGGAATAATTTTGTCTGCCATCTCCCCTGATTTGCGGCGGGTGCTGCAAAAATTTCAGGCTGATAGACCTGACCGTTGCCCAGCGGAGAAACTGTTTGTCCCTGATAGATGGACTAGTAGAGTTATCTCTGAGATTCATTGTTCAGTGTTGGCTGGGCATCCTGGAATCTTTGGTACCAGAGATTTGGTGGCTAGATCCTTTTGGTGGCCGTCTTTGTCACGGGATGTGCGTTCTTTTGTGCAGTCCTGTGGGACTTGTGCTCGGGCTAAGCCCTGCTGTTCTCGTGCCAGTGGGTTGCTTTTGCCCTTGCCGGTCCCGAAGAGGCCCTGGACGCATATTTCTATGGATTTTATTTCGGATCTCCCCTTCTCTCAAAAGATGTCGGTCATTTGGGTGGTTTGTGATCACTTTTCTAAGATGCTCCATTTGGTACCTTTGTCTAAATTGCCTTCCTCCTCTGATTTGGTGCCATTATTTTTCCAGCATGTGGTTCGTTTACATGGTATTCTGGAGAACATCGTTTTGGACAGAGGTTCCCAGTTTGTTTCGAGGTTTTGGTGATCCTTTTGTGCAAGGATGGGCATTGATTTGTCTTTTTCCTCGGCTTTCCATCCTCAGACAAATGGCCAAACCGAACGAACTAATCAAACTTTGGAAACATATCTGAGATACTTTGTTTCTGCTGATCAGGATGATTGGGTGTCCTTTTTGCCATTGGCTGAGTTCGCCCTTAATAATCGGGCCAGCTCTGTTACTTTGGTTTTGCCGTTTTTCTGCAATTCTGGTTTCCATCCTCGTTTCTCTTCAGGGCAGGTTGAGTCTTCGGACTGTCCTGGTGTAGATACTGTGGTGGATAGGTTGCAGCAGATTTGGACTCATGTGGTGGACAATTTGACATTGTCCCAGGAGAAGGCTCAACGTTTCGCTAACCGCCGGCGCTCTGTGGGTCCCCGACTTCGTGTTGGGGATTTGGTTTGGATGTCGTCTCGTTATGTTCCTATGAAGGTTTCCTCTCCTAAGTTTAAGCCTCGTTTCATTGGTCCGTATAATATTTCTGAGGTTATCAATCCTGTGTCATTTCGTTTGGCCCTTCCTGCTTCTTTTGCCATCCATAATGTGTTCCATAGGTCGTTATTGCGGAGATACGTGGCGCCTGTGGTTCCCTCCGTTGATCCTCCTGCCCCGGTGTTGGTTGAGGGGGAGTTGGAGTATGTGGTGGAGAAGATTTTGGATTCTCGTGTTTCGAGACGGAAACTCCAGTACCTGGTCAAGTGGAAGGGTTATGGTCAGGAAGATAATTCCTGGGTTTTTGCCTCTGATGTTCATGCTGCCGATCTGTTTCATGCCTTTCATTTGGCTCATCCTGGTCGGCCTGGGGGCTCTGGTGAGGGTTCGGTGACCCCTCCTCAAGGGGGGGGGTACTGTTGTGAATTCTGTTGTCGGGCTCCCTCCTGTGGTCATGAATGGTACTTCGGCTGGTTCTGTCCATGGACTTCCTCTGGTGGGTGTTTCTGAGTTTCCTTCCACAGGTGACGAGGTTAATTCGTTAGCTGGCTGCTCTATTTAACTCCACTTAGATCTTTGCTCCATGCCACCTGTCAATGTTCCAGTATTGGTCTAGTTCACTCCTGGATCGTTCTTGTGACCTGTCTTCCCAGCAGAAGCTAAGTTCCAGCTTGTATTTCTTTGGTTTGCTATTTTTCTGTCCAGCTTGCTATTTTTATTGTTGTCTTGCTTGCTGGAAGCTCTGGGACGCAGAGGGAGTGCCTCCGCACCGTGAGTCAGTGCGGAGGGTCTTTTTTGCACCTTCTGCGTGGTCTTTTTGTAGGTTTTTGTGCTGACCGCAAAGTAACCTTTCCTATCCTCGGTCTGTTCAGTAAGTCGGGCCTCACTTTGCTAAATCTATTTCATCTCTGTGTTTGTATTTTCATCTTTTCTCACAGACATTATATGTGGGGGGCTGCCTTTTCCTTTGGGGAATTTCTCTGAGGCAAGGTAGGCTTTATTTTTCTATCTTCAGGGCTAGCTAGTTCCTTAGGCTGTGCCGATTTGCATAGGGAGCGTTAGGCGCAATCCACAGCTATTTTTAGTGTGTTTGATAGGATTAGGGATTGCGGTCAGCAGAGTTCCCACGTCCCAGAGCTCGTCCTTTATTATCAGTAACTATCAGGTCATTCCGTGTGCTCTTAACCACCAGGTCCATTATTGTCCTGACCACCAGGTCATAACAGCCCCCCACATATATTGACTGTGAGTAAAGATGAAATCACAAACACAGAGATGAAATAGATTTAGCAAAGAGAGGCCCGACTTACTGAACAGACAGAGGATAGGAAAGGCAACTTTGCGGTCAGCACAAAAACCTACGCAGAGAGTGCATGGAAAAAAAACCTTCCGCACCGACTCACGGTGCGGAGGCGCCCCTCTACGTCCCAGAGCTTCCAGCAAGCAAGGCAATATTCACAATAGCAAGCTGGACAGAAAAAATAGCAAACAAGAAAATAGCAAAGAGGAACTTAGCTTCTGCTGGAGTAAACAGGTAACAGAACGATCCAGGAGCGAACTAGACCAATAGTACAACATTGACAGCTGGCATGGGGCAAAGATCTAAGTGGAGTTAAATAGAGCAGCCCACTAACGAATTAGCCTCGTCACCTGTGGAAGGAAACTCAGAAACACCCACAGCCACCAGAGGAAGTCCATGGACAGAACCAGCCGAAGTACCATTCACGACCACAGGAGGGAGCTCGACAACAGAATTCACAACAGCCACTCTAGCTAAATAGGACAGAATAGGATAGAGTTCTGTGCGGTCAGTAAAAAACCCTTCAAAACATCCACAGCAGAAATAACAAAAACTTCCTACATCTAACTAATAGATGTAGGAGCGTAAATCTGCAACTCCAGTGAATCCTACAATCAGAGCAGGAATAAAACTGAAACCAGCACACAGCAGTGTGCCACAGATACAAAGAACCAAACACTTATCTTTGCTGAATTTGGCAGCAGGCAGGAGAAGCCAGAAAGTGATCCAACACTTCACAAGGAACATTGACAACTGGCAAGGGCTAAAGGATCCAGCACATCTAAATAACCCAGTCTGAAATGTAATAATCAGATACACCTGGCCAGGACTGTAACTCAGAGACAACTGCATTCCCACCTACAACCACCGGAGGGAACCCAAGAGCAGAATTCACAACAGTGTGCTATATACTATGTGACTGCTATATACATACATACATACATATTGTAGAATACCCAATGCATTAATACAGGCCATGCAATATATAACAGTGGTCATGCAGTATATAACACAGCCCAAACAGTATATAACACAGCCCATGTACTATATAACACAGCCCACACAGTATATAGCAGCCACGCAGTATATAACACAGGTGATGTAGTATATGATACAGGCCACGCAGTATATAACACTGGCCACGTAATATATAGCACAGCTCACGCAGTACATAACACAGCCCACATAGTATCTAACACTGGCCAGGTAGTATATAGCAGCCACATGGTATATAACACAGCCCACACAGTATATAACACTGGCCACGTAATATATATATCACAGCCCATGCAGTATATAACACTGTCCATGTAATATATAGCACAGCTCACGCAGTATATAACACGCGGCTGCCACCATCTTCCGTTCCCAGGATGCATTGCGAAATTACCCAGATGACTTAGCGGTCTCGCGAGACCGCAAAGTCTTCTGGGTAATTTCGCAATGCAACTCTGGGAACGGAAGCTGGCGGAGGCTGCGCGCACCTCGGCGTACTACGGAAGGTGAGAATAGCAGCTTTTTTGTTTTTTTATTATGTTTAATATTACATCTTTTTACTATTGATGCTGCATAGGCAGCATCAATAGTAAAAAGTTGGGGACACACAGGGTTAATAGCAGCGGTAACGGAGTGCGTTACCCGTGGCATAACGCGGTCCGGTACCGCTTGCATTAACTCTGCGTGAGCGGTGACTGGAGGGGAGTATGCGGGTGAAGCGATGGCAGGGGGACCACCACGGTGCAGGAAGACTACTGTACACAAGATGAGGTGCAAACAACAAATGGTATATTTATTGGAAGGCAAGGAAAGAAGGGAATGCGGAAGATGCAAACGGGTATACAATGGCAAAAGACAATTTACAAGAGTAATAAACTTTATCTTTTCCATAAAATAGCGCGGTGCTCCAGCTATTTCAGACTCAAAATATGTCTAACAAGCAAATGTAAACAACAAAGAAGTGATGATGCTACTCTACGTATAACCTCCCTGGCCTTTACTAAGCAAACCACACGGCTCCCGTGTACTGACTATTGAAGCCTACACTAGGCCCTAACAGGTGCACAAAACAGGAACAGTCTCACGGTGATGTTGGAGAATCAGGTCCAGTCCCAGGGGGGCCCCCCAGCAGTCCAATACGGTGGTGCGCATGGCTTTCTGTCAGCTCTGTGAAACGTGGTCTTCTCCTTGCTTATGGATCCTAGGGATGCTCTTGGAAACTGTAAATCCCTTTCTCTGTATCTTTGTGGCTCTCTTGCAGCTATAACAGGACACAGTTCTTCTCTCTTTCAGCTATCAGCACAAAAAGTCCTCTCTGCAGAAGCCTCAGCTCACACACGCTCCTCCAGCTCCACACCTGCACTCTGCACAGACTTGCTCATTACAACGATTATTGCAGGGGTGAAGGAGAATATTCCATCACGCCAGACAAGGGGGTGCAGCCTCTTAAAGTGACAGCGTGTTCCTTACTGTCCATAGCAGCACCACCCTCTTACATGCCTCCCTTCTTAATGATGGTCGTCCTCGGCCATGACAGCATCAGGGTCAAAGTGTAATGAAGGCCAGAATGCGCAACTGTGTCCTGTGGGTACTGGACAGGAGTCCTTAAATGAACTGTTCCTTTAAGAACTTGTCTCTATCCTGCACGCTCTTAGGGTAAACCTGTTTGATGGGCCGTAGTGCCTCCTGAAGATTAAGGGCATAGTCTCGTATGCTATCCTGTGCTCGTTGTTTGCACCCGAAAAACCTCATTTTGATTTCTGCAGCGGTGCAGGTGTCAAAAGTGGTTTTAAGTTTGGCAAATATCTGCTTTACATATCCTTTCTCTATATCTGATGGTCTGTCAGACGATATACTTCAAAGAGGCTGCAGAGCCTTTCCCTAAAGTCACTGAGTGTATGGGACTCCCAAGAATATTGTGGCAGCCAGGCCGTTCCTGCTATATAGGGCATGGATAGCGGCATTATGGGAGTGGTTACTGGGGTCCGGCCGGCTTGTAGGAGCTGCAGGCACTGCGGTGCCAGGTGGTATTACTGGACCCACGGCTGCGTCTACCGCGCGGCCTGGGGGCATCATGTGTCCGCCGCCAATTCTTCTCCCGGGTCAGACATACAGTAGCTACTCCCTTGTGCTAACCTTGTAGAAGCCCGGCGTCTTGTCTCCAGAGTTTGCAGCAGTTCCTTTTCTGCGCAGTCTGCAGCGGCTCCTCCTGTGCACGGTCGGGCACTTCCCGATCCTCCGTCCAGCGCTTTGCGGCATCCTCACTTGCAGTTCTTCTGTACAGCGTCCTCACTTGCGGCTCTCTCTTCAGGTTCCGCCCACAATGGCACACCCATCTTTTCCTGCGCTCCTCGCAGCACTCCTTCTGGTGGCTGTAGGCTGTTATTTTGAAAACAAAGTGCGTGCACCGTGTGACGCAGTATGGCGGCAGTTATGGTGTGACGCAGTTATGGCGATGTTTTGATGGTGATGTTTTAGAAACCCATTAAAGTCTCTGGCATACAACTTAATAAAGTCTGTCTTTTAAGCAGTCTCTTAGGCGCACAAGACCCGCTTGCTGGGTCGGTCCATCCTGTTTGTGACGCCAAGTTTAAATGCCCGACAGGGTTGTGGGGTACTCGATACTGGGTCCGGTCACAATTAAAGGGGTGGTCACTGGGGAAGCAGTTCTTGGCCCTAGGTGCCCAAGTAAAAGGGATGGTCTTAAAAGGGGTTGTGGAAATAATGAAAGTTTGTGACGCCACCTGTGATTCTCGGTCAGAGGTGACCGACGCTGCTTAACCCCTTTCTGACATTGGACGTACTATCCCCTCCATGTGGGGTGGGCCCCCATGACCATGGATGGGATAGTACGTCCAGCGCGATCGGCGGCGCTCACGGGGGAGCGCGGCCGATCGCGGCCGGGTGTCAGCTGCCTATCGCAGCTGACATCTGGCACTATGTGCCAGGAGCAGTCACGGACCGCCCCCGGCACATTAACCCCTGGCACACCGCGATCAAAGATGATCGCGATGTGCCGGCGGTGCAGGGAAGCACCGCGCAGGGAGGGGGCTCCCTGCGGGCTTCCCTGAGCCCCCCGCAGCAACTTGATGTGATCGCGTTGCTGCGAGGGTCTTACCGCCCTCCCTCCTTGCTCCAGGTCCCGGATCCAAGATGGCCGCGGATCCGGGTCCTGCAGGGAGGGAGGTGGCTTCACAGAGCCTGCTCAGAGCAGGCACTGTGAAGCCTCCAGCGCTGCATGTCAGATAAGTGATCTGACAGAGTGCTATGCAAACTGTCAGATCATTGATCTGTGATGTCCCCCCCTGGGACAAAGTAAAAAAGTAAAAAAAAATTTTTTCAAAATGTGTAAAAAAAAAATAAAAAAAAATATTCCTAAATAATGAAAAAAATATATATATTATTCCCATAAATACATTTCTTTATCTAAATAAATAAAAAAAACATTAAAAGTACACAAATTTAGTATCGCCGCGTCCGTAGCGACCCGATCTATAAAACTGGCCCACTAGTTAACCCCTTCAGTAAACACCGTAAGAAAAAAAAAAAAAAACGAGGCAAAAAACGACGCTTTATTATCATACCGACGAACAAAAAGTGGAATAACACGCGATCAAAAAGACAGATATAAATAACCATGGTACCGCTGAAAGCGTCATCTTGTCCCGCAAAAAACGAGCCGCCATACAGTATCATCAGCAAAAAAATAAAAAAGTTATAGTCCTGAGAATAAAGCGATGCCAAAATAATTATTTTTTCTATAAAATAGTTTTTATCGTATAA
Source organism: Ranitomeya imitator (assembly GCF_032444005.1). Lineage (NCBI taxonomy): Eukaryota > Metazoa > Chordata > Amphibia > Anura > Dendrobatidae > Ranitomeya > Ranitomeya imitator. Next base: position 19,028,584 of record NC_091291.1, on the reverse strand, counting down.
AAGCACCAAAACATAAAAAAATGATATAAATGAGGTGTCGCTGTAATCGTACTGACCCGAAGAATAAAACTGCTTTATCAATTTTACCAAACGCGGAACGGTATAAACGCCTCCCCCAAAAGAAATTCATGAATAGCTGGTTTTTGGTCATTCTGTCTCACAAAAATCAGAATAAAAAGCGATCAAAAAATGTCACGTGCCCGAAAATGTTACCAATAAAAACGTCAACTCGTCCCGCAAAAAACAAGACCTCACATGACTCTGTGGACCAAAATATGGAAAAATTATAGCTCTCAAAATGTGGTAAAGCAAAAAATATTTTTTGCAATAAAAAGCGACTTTGTATGTGACGGCTGCCAAGCATAAAAATGCGCTAAAAAACCCGTTATAAAAGTAAATCAAACCCCCCTTCATCACCCCCTTAGTTAGGGAAAAATTAAAAAAATGTATTTATTTCCATTTTCCCATTAGGGCTAGGGCTAGGGTTAGGGCTAGGGTTAGGGCTAGGGTTAGGGCTAGGGTTAGGGTTAGGGCTAGGGTTAGGGCTAGGGCTAGGGCTAGGGTTAGGGCTAGGGTTAGGGATAGGGCTACAGTTTGGGTTGCGGCTAAAGTTACAGTTAGGGTTTAGATTACATTTACAGTTGGGAATAGGGTTGGGATTAGGGTTAGGGGTGTGTCAGGGTTAGAGGTGTGGTTAGGGTTACCGTTGGAATTAGGGTTAGGGGAGTGTTTGGATTAGGGTTTCAGTTATAATTGGGGGGTTTCCACTGTTTAGGCACATCAGGGGCTCTCCAAAAGCGACATGGCGTCCGATCTCAATTCCAGCCAATTCTGTGTTGAAAAAGTAAAACAGTGCTCCTTCCCTTCCGAGCTCTCCCGTGTGCCCAAACAGGGGTTTACCCCAACATATGGGGTATCAGCGTACTCAGGACAAATAGGACAACAACTGTTGGGGTCCAATTTCTCCTGTTACCCTTGGGAAAATACAAAACTGGGGGCTAAAAAATAATTTTTGTGGGAAAAAAAAGATTTTTTATTTTTACGGCTCTGCGTTATAAACTGTAGTGAAACACTTGGGGGTTCAAAGTTCTCACAACACATCTAGATAAGTTCCCTGAGGGGTCTAGTTTCCAATATGGTGTCACTTGTGGGGGGTTTCTACTGTTTAGGTACATTAGGGGTTCTGCAAACGCAATGTGACGCCTGCAGACCATTCCATCTAAGTCTGCATTCCAAATGGCACTCCTTCCCTTCCGAGCCCTCCCATGCGCCCAAACGGTGGTTCCCCCAACATATGGGGTATCAGCGTACTCAGGACAAATTGGACAATAACTTTTGGGGTCGAATTTCTCCTCTTACCCTCGGGAAAATACAAAACTGGGGGCTAAAAAATAATTTTGGGGGGAAAGATTTTTTTTTTTAATTTTCACGGCTCTGCGTTACAAACTGTAGTGAAACACTTGGGGGTTCAAAGCTCTCACAACACATCTAGATGAGTTCCTTAGGGGGTCTAGTTTCCAAAATGGTGTCACCTGTGGGGGGTTTCTACTGTTTAGGTACATTAGGGGCTCTGCAAATGCAATGTGACACCTGCAGACCATTCCATCTAAGTCTGCATTCCAAATGGAGCTCCTTCCCTTCCGAGCCCTCCCATGCGCCCAAACAGTGGTTCCCCCCACATATGGGGTATCAGCGCACTCAGGACAAATTGGACAACAAATTTTGGGGTCCAATTTCTCCTGTTACCCTCGGGAAAATACAAAACTGGGGGCTAAAAAATAATTTTTGTGGGAAAAAATGTTTGTTTTATTTTTACGGCTCTCCATTATAAACCTCTGTGAAGCCCTTGGTGGGTCAAAGCGCTCACCACACATCTAGATAAGTTCCTTAGGGGGTCTACTTTCCAAAATGGTGTCACTTGTGAGGGCTTTCTACTATTTAGTTACATTAGGGGCTCTGCAAACGCAATATGGCGTCTCATCTCAATTCCTGTCAATTTTGCATTGAAAAGTCAAACGGCGCTCCTTCCTTTCCGAGCTCTCCCATCCACCCAAACAGTGGTTTACCCCCACATATGGGGTATCAGCATACTCAGGACAAATTGTACAACAACTTTTGGGGTCCAATTTCTTCTCTTACCCTTGGAAAAATAAAAAATTGGGGGCGAAAAGATAATTTTTGTGAAAAAATATGATTTTTTATTTTTACGGTTCTGCATTATAAACTTCTGTGAAGCACTGGGTGGGTCAAAGTGCTCACCACACCTCTAGATAAGTTCCTTAGGGGTTCTACTTTCCAAAATGGTGTCACTTGCGGGGGGTTTCAATGTTTAGGCACATCAGTGGCTCTCCAAACGTAACATGGCATCCCATCTCAATTCCTGTCAATTTTGCATTGAAAAGTCAAACGGCGCTCCTTCCCTTCCGAGCTCTCCCATCCGCCCAAACAGTGGTTTACCCTCACATATGGGGTATCAGCTTACTCAGGACAAATTGTACAACAACTTTTGGGGTCCAATTTCTTCTCTTACCCTTGGAAAAATAAAAAATTGGGGGCGAAAAGATAATTTTTGTGAAAAAATATGATTTTTTATTTTTACGGTTCTACATTATAAACTTCTGTGAAGCACTTGGTGGGTCAAAGAGCTCACCACACCTCTAGATAAGTTCGTTAGGGGGTCTACTTTCCAAAATGGTGTCACTTGTGGGGGGTTTCAATGTTTAGGAACATCAGGGGCTCTCCAAACGAAACATGGCGTCCCATCTCAATTCCAGTCAATTTTGCATTGAAAAGTCAAATGGCGCTCCTTCGCTTCCGAGCTGTGCCATGCACCCAAACAGTGGTTTACCCCCACATGTGGGGTATTGGCGTTCTCAGGACAAATTGTACAACAATGTTTGCGGTCTATTTTCTCCTGTTACCCTTGGTAAAATAAAACAAATTGGAGCTGAATTAAATTTTTTGTGAAAAAAAGTTAAATGTTCATTTTTATTTAAACATTCAAAAAATTCCTGTGAAGCACCAGAAGGGTTAATAAACTTCTTGAATGTGGTTTTGAGCACCTTGAGGGGTGTAGTTTTTAGAATGGTGTCACACTTTGGTATTTTCTATCATATAGACCCCTCAAAATGACTTCAAATGAGATGTGGTCCCTAAAAAAAAATGGTGTTGTAGAAATGAGAAATTGCTGGTCAATTTTCACCCTTATAACTCCCTAACGAAAAAAAATTTTGGTTCCAAAATTGTGCTGATGTAAAGTAGACATGTGGGAAATGTTACTTATTAAGTATTTTTTGTGTGACATATCTCTGTGATTTAATTGCATAAAAATTCAAAGTTGGAAAATTGCGAAATTTTCATAATTTTCGCCAAATTTCCGTTTTTTTCACAAATAAACGCAGGTACTATCAAAGAATTTTTACCATTGTCATGAAGTACAATATGTCACGAGAAAATAATGTCAGAATCACTGGGATCCGTTGAAGCGTTCCAGAGTTATAACCTCATAAAGGGACAGTGGTCAGAATTGTAAAAATTGGCCCGGTCATTAACGTGCAAACAACCCTTGGGGGTAAAGGGGTTAAAGGGGTCCTCTGGGGTGATGGTGCTGCAGCAAAGATGGTGTTGCTTCCCTCAAGGGAAGCTGTGTCCCCAGGGCTCCTGTTGTATTTGGCAGGGATGGAGAATGCCGGCAAATAAATGAAGGACACAAGGTTGCAGTCTTTCCCTTGTTTACTTGTGTTAAGCAGCCTCAGTCCAGAGTACCGACAACAGGTATAGATGGAGTCCAGGCAGCCTGAAGACAAGTGGAAATCCCCTTGACAGGTCAGTTTTGGAGCCTTCCACTATGTGCTGGCCTGTAGTCCCTTGCTGCCTGTAGTTGTCTAACAAGGTCCTCTTTCTTCCCCTGTCCAGGGACAGTACCTGCACGGTAGGCAACTTGATACATCTCTTTGGGGTCTCTGTCGATGGTAACACCGGACTCTGATTGCTGCTGTACCTCAGGTATTATGTGGGCAAGTCCCTTTTAGTTTCCTGCCCTCCGGTTCTGCCATGGGACCAGTAGCTCCTCCCGACCTCGGGCTCCCAGTGCCCGGTTTCTGCACTCAGCTTAGAGAGGCCCAGTCGCAGCCTTTCTCTAGCTCCTAAGTCCTTCTGTGCTCCTTCACTGTCAGCTACCAACTGTCAACTGTCTGCTTGTCTGCACCAGACTAACTGACTCCTCCTCCAGACCAGGATGTTTATAGGGGAGAACCCCTTGAGCCAAGTTTAGAGTTCCCCCTTCTGGCCTGGAGTCAGAATGTGTTGTATGTAAGGTTACCTGCCAAAGGGATTCCTCCTGTCTCCAGGCATGGCACTACCCTCCCCGAGAGGAAGGCAATACCACTGTGGTACCTGAACTCCTGGGGTGCCACACAAGCATTCATATTGAAATGGAAGGAGTATCATTCCACTGCAAATCTACCAAGACCCAGCTGTCCCTCTAAACTTTCATCTCAAACAAGGAGAAGACTGATCGGAGATGCAGCCAAGAAGCCTATGATCACTCTAGATGAACTGCAGAGATCTACAGCTGAGGTGGGACAGTCTGTCTATAGGACAACAATCAGCCGTACCCTGCACAAATCTGGCCTTTATGGAAGAGTGGCAAGAAGAAAGCCATTTCTCAAAGATATCCATAAAAAGTGTTGTTTAAAGTTTGCAACAAGCCACCTGGGAGACACACCAAACATGTGGAAGAAGGTGTTCTGGTCAGATCAAACCAAAATCAAACTTTTTGGCAACAATGCCAAATGATATGTTTGGAGTAAAGGCAACACAATGCCAAACGATAAGGCAACACAGCTCATCACCCTGAGCACACCATCCCCACTGTCAAACATGGTGGTGGCAGCATCATGGTTTGGGCCTGCTTTTCTTCAGCAGGGACAGGGAAGATGTTTAAAATTGATGGAAAGATGGATGGAGCCAAATACATGACCATTCTTGAAGAAAACCTGTTGGAGTCTGCAAAAGATATTTTAACTGTTAAGTATTAACTTTAGAAATATTATCTAATAAAATCCACAAACTTTAATAGCTAATGGAGACATTTGCGATTACGGCAAGATTGTCATTAACACCGTACAGTAGAGTTGAGCGACCTTGACCTTTTTAGAGTCGAGCCGGGTTTTGCGAAACCCGACTATGTCCAAAGTCGGGTCGAGTGAAATCGGCCGATTATGACGTAAAGTCGGGATCGACCGAAACACGAAACCCAATGCAAGTCAATGGGGCAGCATAGTCGGCAGTGAGTGGGGGCCAGGAAAACACCTAGAGTACCCATTTTAATGTCAAAACCATCCATTCTTCTTAATGAAGCTTGTCAAGCGTAATTTACCTTATAATAATTGGAAGGCATTTGAAATTGGGGGTCATTTGGCTAAAGTTGTGGGGGGTAGGGCTGGTTCAAGTAATTAGTGGGCCCAGGAAATCTGGACCACGTCACGGCAGTGGAGCAGGGAGAGGTAAGTATTTCAACTTTGCAAGTGCTGTGAACCTGAGCAAGCAGGGGGGGCCCACTCGTTGGCATTGGCACTGGCACAGGGCCCCTCAAAGTACAGCGGTGTGTTTGCACGGCGGGGGCGCCTCCCACCGGCAGCAACACTTTTGCGTACTATGAGAGGCCCTGTGCCAGTGACGTCGCCAACTAGTATTCCTCCCCCCACCTGATGAAGGAACCTGCACTTTCATCTGCACCTTCCTCTTTGTCCCCGTGTAAGGTGGTATGGTATGCGGGAAGAGCAACCTGACTTTCAGCAGGGTCACAATGTTGTTGTGTAGCGTGCACGGGGAATGTTGCGTTATGGGTCAATGTACCAGCAGACTCATCTATCACTGGCTGGGCAATGGGCACGATGAAGTGGAAACACAGATATAGGCCCAAAGAAGAAAGTGGGCTAAATGCAGTTCAAAATTGGTAACACAGGAATAACCAGGGGGCATTGCAGTGGAGGACAACTGGAATGAGAGGCTGACACAGAGAGTAGGGCCAAATCAGTAAGTAGTCGAAATGCAGTTCAAAATTGGCAACCGTAGTAAACAGGCGGCACAGCTTTGTTCAGTGGAGGAGAACAGCAAGGAGTGGCAGACACCGATAGTAGGCCCCAAACCAACTAGTACGCCAAATGCAGTTGTTCCATTTAACCACAATTTAATGAGAGCCTGAAGATAGAAGCTCAGGAAAGGCAACCTGGGGAACACCTTGGAGTGTAACACACCATCTCTCTCCACCCCATACCCATTTTGTATGGCCTAATGCAGTGTACTTTTCTACAACTACTAAACGAGAGTCGGAAGACCGAAGCAATGGCAAGGAAACCTGGGGAACACCTTAGAGTGTAACACACCCTCTCTCTACACCCCATACCCAATTTGAAGGCCTAATGCAGTGTAGTTTCCAAGAACTACTAAACGAGAGCCGGAAGATCGAAGCTCAGGAAAGGCAACCTGGGGAACACCTTGGAGTGTAACACACCCTCTCGCTACACCCCATACCCAATTTGAAGGCCTAATGCAGCGTAGTTTCCAACAACTACTAAACGAGAGCCGGAAGATCGAAGCTCAGGAAAGGCAACCTGGGGAACACCTTGGAGTGTAACAAACCCTCTCTCTACACCCCATACCCAATTTGTAGGCCTAATGCAGCGTAGTTTCCGACAACTACTAAACGAGAGCATGAAGATCGAAGCTCAGGAAAGGCAACCTGGGGAACACCTTGGAGTGTAACACACCCTCTCTCTACACCCCATACCCAATTTGTAGGCCTAATGCAGCGTAGTTTCCGACAACTACTAAACGAGAGCCGGAATATCGAAGCTCAGGAAAGGCAACCTGGGGAACACCTTGGAGTGTAACACACCCTCTCTCTACGCCCCATACCCAATTTGTAGGCCTAATGCAGCGTAGTTTCCGACAACTACTAAACGAGAGCCGGAATATCGAAGCTCAGGAAAGGCAACCTGGGGAACACCTTGGAGTGTAACACACCCTCTCTCTACACCCCATACCCAATTTGAAGGCCTAATGCAGTGTAGTTTCCAAGAACTACTAAACGAGAGCCGGAAGATCGAAGCTCAGGAAAGGCAACCTGGGGAACACCTTGGAGTGTAACACACCCTCTCGCTACACCCCATACCCAATTTGAAGGCCTAATGCAGCGTAGTTTCCAACAACTACTAAACGAGAGCCGGAAGATCGAAGCTCAGGAAAGGCAACCTGGGGAACACCTTGGAGTGGAACACACCATCTCTCTACACCCCATACCCAATTTGAAGGCCTAATGCAGAGTAGTTTCCAAGAACTACTAAACGAGAGCCGGAAGATCGAAGCTCAGGAAAGGCAACCTGGGGAACACCTTGGAGTGTAACACAACGTCTCTCTACACGACGGAAGGGCTGATTCTTAGGAAGGAAGGCTGTTGGAAATAAGCATTGCGCGTCCGAGGGTGATTATATTCTTATTAGGTATATACTCACCCTCGGACGCGCCCTGCTTCTTTATTTGGAATGAATGTTTATTTGCAATGTGGTGTTGACTTTCTCTATTATTTTGGTAATTAATGATTTTATTATTTTCATTATTTTGCATCTTCTCGGCAATAATATAAAGAAGACGCGACAGGACAACACTCGGTGGATGCCATATGTGTGTTTTCAATTTAAAAAAACTTTCAGTTAACTACTTGCAGGAGAAAGTAATTGTAGCTGGTGGCCATTTTTAGTACTGTACCAGATTAGAGTTGTGTGTTTGTTTTTAATGTTAAAATGTCTGCATTTGATATCTCACCAGTATTTTCTTTTTTATAAGCAAAATACTTATTTTTATATTTTCTGATGTTGGTTCCAGGGGTACACGGCCAGCAGTGCCCTGGTCAGTGTAGTAGTAGTTGAAAGAATGGACCGCAGACAGGCATCGAAGGCCTAAAATAATAACACATGGCTGTAGGCAATTTTAAATTGGTTCCAGGGGTACACGGACAGCAGTGGTGTGGTCAGTGGAGGCCTAGTGGAAGGAGTGACCGCAGACAGGCATCGAAGGCCTAAAATAATAACACATGGCTGTAGGCAATTTTAAATTGGTTCCAGGGGTACACGGGCAGCAGTGACCTGGTCAGTGTAGTAGTAGTTGAAAGAATGGACCGCAGACAGGCATCGAAGGCCTAAAATAAAAAAATTGGGCTGGCTGTAGGCAATTTTAAATTGGTTCCAGGGGTACACGGGCAGCAGTGGTGTGGTCAGTGGAGGCCTAGTGGAAGGAGTGACCGCAGACAGGCATCGAAGGCCTAAAATAATAACACATGGCTGTAGGCAATTTTAAATTGGTTCCAGGGGTACACGGGCAGCAGTGACCTGGTCAGTGTAGTAGTAGTTGAAAAAATGGACCGCAGACAGGCATCGAATGCCTAAAATAATAACACATGGCTGTAGGCAATTTTAAATTGGTTACAGGGGTACACGGACAGCAGTGACCTGGTCAGTGTAGTAGTAGTTGAAAGAATGGACCGCAGACAGGCATCGAAGGCCTAAAATAAAAAAATTGGGCTGGCTGTAGGCAATTTTAAATTGGTTCCAGGGGTACACGGACAGCAGTGGTGTGGTCAGTGGAGGCCTAGTGGAAGGAGTGACCGCAGACAGGCATCGAAGGCCTAAAATAATAACACATGGCTGTAGGCAATTTTAAATTGGTTCCAGGGGTACACGGACAGCAGTGACCTGGTCAGTGTAGTAGTAGTTGAAAGAATGGACCGCAGACAGGCATCGAAGGCCTAAAATAAAAAAATTGGGCTGGCTGTAGGCAATTTTAAATTGGTTCCAGGGGTACACGGGCAGCAGTGACCTGGTCAGTGTAGTAGTAGTTGAAAGAATGGACCGCAGACAGGCTTAGAAGGCCTAACATAACAAACTTGGGCTGGCTGTAGGCACTTTTAAATTGGTTCCAGGGGTACACGGGCAGCAGTGGTCTGGTCAGTGGAAGTCTAGTGGAAGGAGTGACCGCAGACAGGCTTCCAAGGCCTAACATAACAAACTTGGGCTGGCTGTAGGCACTTTTAAATTGGTTCCAGGGGTACACGGGCAGCAGTGGTCTGGTCAGTGGAAGTCTAGTGGAAGGAGTGACCGCAGACAGGCTTCCAAGGCCTAACATAACAAACTTGGGCTGGCTGTAGGCACTTTTAAATTGGTTCCAGGGGTACACGGGCAGCAGTGGTCTGGTCAGTGGAAGTCTAGTGGAAGGAGTGACCGCAGACAGGCTTCCAAGGCCTAACATAACAAACTTGGGCTGGCTGTAGGCACTTTTAAATTGGTTCCAGGGGTACACGGGCAGCAGTGGTCTGGTCAGTGGAAGTCTAGTGGAAGGAGTGACCGCAGACAGGCTTCCAAGGCCTAACATAACAAACTTGGGCTGGCTGTAGGCACTTTTAAATTGGTTCCAGGGGTACACGGGCAGCAGTGGTCTGGTCAGTGGAAGTCTAGTGGAAGGAGTGACCGCAGACAGGCTTCCAAGGCCTAACATAACAAACTTGGGCTGGCTGTAGGCACTTTTAAATTGGTTCCAGGGGTACACGGGCAGCAGTGGTCTGGTCAGTGGAAGTCTAGTGGAAGGAGTGACCGCAGACAGGCTTCGAAGGCCTAACATAACAAAATTGGGCTGGCTGTAGGCACTTTAAATTGGTTCCAGGGGTACATGGGCAGCAGTGTATGGTCAGTGGAAGTCTAGTGGAAGGAGTGACGGCAGACAGTCTTCGAAGGCCTAACATAACAAAATTGGGCTGACTGTAGGCACTTTTAAATTGGTTCCAGGGTAACACGGCCAGCAGTGGCCTGGTCAGTGTAGTAGTTGTAGAAAGAAGGGACCGCAGACAGGCTTCGAAGGCCTAACATAACAAAAATGTCAAAACAATGGTATTGTCAGTGCCAGGCATTGAAGGATGTCAGCGGCTAGACTACACATTGGTGAAGCTGTGAGAGATAATTTTGCTAGTGGTAGAGCACTGTTTGAGCTGGGGGGGGGAACTGTCTTGTGGCCGGCGGTACAGGCACAGGGCCCCTCATATTACAACGGTGTGTCTGACGTTGGGTGCGCACCACCACCGCCAGAGACACTTTATTGTACTATGAGGGACCCAGTGGCAGTGCCGTCGACCAAAAGCGGCCACACCCACCTCTTCAGACAAACAGCACTCTCAAGGGTCCAAGCGCAAAGTGGCGATAGCACGGCCCCGTGTGGGGAGTTTGGCCATTTCGTGAGGTGGAAACATGTCGTATGCTGGACAATCAGGTGAAGAAAATTACGAGATTGGAAAAGTCATTCAGAATAGTCCACAGGCAAGACCTTTTCATAGGAAAGCTAGGTGTCAGCCGGGCAGGGTGGGGCAAAAGATTTTGAAATCCAGTTGTGGTTCATTTTAATGAAGGTTAGATCATCTACATTTTGGGTAGCCAGACGAGTCCTTTTTTCTGTTAGTATTGAACCTGCAGCACTGAATACTCTTTCTGATAGGACACTAGCTGCCGGGCAAGCAAGCTCCTGCAATGCATATTCTGCCAATTCTGGCCAGGTGCCTAATTTGGATGCCCAGTAATCAAATGGGAATGACGGTTGAGGGAGAACGTCGATAAGGGATGAAAAATAGTTTGTAACCATACTGGACAAATGTTGTCTCCTGTCACTTTGAATTGATGCTGCAGTACCTGTCCTGTCTGCGGTCATAGAAAAATCACTCCACAACCTGGTCAGAAAACCCCTCTGTCCAACGCCACTTCTGATTTCTGCCCCTCTAACACCTCTGGTCTGCTGGCCCCTGGAGCTCGTGTGAGAACGATCACGGGCGCTGTGTGCAGGGAATGCCAGAAGCAAACGGTCAACAAGAGTTGATTGTTTTGTTGCTAATATTAGTTCCAAGTTCTCATGTGGCATAATATTTTGCAATTTGCCTTTATAGCGAGGATCAAGGAGGCAGGCCAACCAGTAATCGTCATCGTTCATCATTTTTGTAATGCGTGTGTCCCTTTTGAGGATACGCAAGGCATAATCCGCCATGTGGGCCAAAGTTCCCGTTGTCAAATCTGCGGTTGTGCTTGGTTGAGGGGCAGTTGCAGGCAAATCTACGTCACTTGTGTCCCTCAAAAAAACAGAACCCGGCCTTGCCACGCCACCAATTTCCCGTGCCCCCGGGAAAGCTTCCTCATTAAAAATATACTCATCCCCATCATCCTCCTCATCCTCCACCTCCTCTTCGCCCGGTACCTCGTCATGTACACTGCCCTGACCAGACAATCGCTGACTGTCATCAAGGCTTTCCTCTTCCTCTGGTGCAGACGCCTGATCCTTTATGTGCGTCAAACTTTGCATCAGCAGACGCATTAGGGGGATGCTCATGCTTATTATGGCGTTGTCTGCACTAACCAGCCGTGTGCATTCCTCAAAACACTGAAGGACTTGACACATGTCTTGAATCTTCGACCACTGCACACCTGACAACTCCATGTCTGCCATCCTACTGCCTGCCCGTGTATGTGTATCCTCCCACAAAAACATAACAGCCCGCCTCTGTTCGCACAGTCTCTGAAGCATGTGCAGTGTTGAGTTCCACCTTGTTGCAACGTCTATGATTAGGCGATGCTGGGGAAGGTTCAAAGAACGCTGATAGGTCTGCATACGGCTGGAGTGTACAGGCGAACGGCGGATATGTGCGCAAAGTCCACGCACTTTGAGGAGCAGGTCGGATAACCCCGGATAACTTTTCAGGAAGCACTGCACCACCAGGTTTAAGGTGTGAGCCAGGCAAGGAATGTGTTTCAGTTGGGAAAGGGAGATGGCAGCCATGAAATTCCTTCCGTTATCACTCACTACCTTGCCTGCCTCAAGATCTACAGTGCCCAGCCACGACTGCGTTTCTTGCTGCAAGAACTCGGACAGAACTTCCGCGGTGTGTCTATTGTCGCCCAAACACTTCATAGCCAATACAGCCTGCTGACGTATGCCAGTAGCTGCCCCATAATGGGAGACCTGGTGTGCAACAGTGGCAGGTGCGGATGGAGTGTTTGTGCGACTGCGGTCTGTGGACGAGCTCTTGCTTCTGCAGGAGGACGAGGAGGAGGAGGAGGAGGGGGTGCGAACGGCTACAGACAACTGTTTACTAGACCGTGGGCTAGGCAGAACTGTCCCAAACTTGCTGTCCCCTGTGGACCCTGAATCCACCACATTTACCCAGTGTGCCGTGATGGACACGTAACGTCCCTGGCCATGCCTACTGGTCCATGCATCTGTTGTCAGGTGCACCTTTGTGCTCACAGATTGCCTGAGTGCATGGACGATGCGCTCTTTAACATGCTGGTGGAGGGCTGGGATGGCTTTTCTGGAAAAAAAGTGTCGACTGGGTAGCTCGTAGCGTGGTACAGCGTAGTCCATCAGGTCTTTGAAAGCTTCGCTTTCAACTAACCGGTAGGGCATCATCTCTAACGAGATTAGTCTAGCTATGTGGGCGTTCAAACCCTGTGTACGCGGATGCGAGGCTAAGTATTTCCTTTTTCTAACCATAGTCTCATGTAGGGTGAGCTGGACTGGAGAGCTGGAGATCGTGGAACTAGCGGGGGTGCCGGTGGACATGGCAGACTGAGAGACGGTGGGAGATGGTATTGTTGCCGCCGGTGCCCTAGATGCAGTGTTTCCTACTACGAAACTGGTGATTCCCTGACCCTGACTGCTTTGGCCTGGCAAAGATACCTGCACAGATACAGCAGGTGGTGCGCTAAATGGTGGTCCTACACTGCCGGAAGGGATGTTGCGTTGATGACTAGCTTCATTGGCCGAGGGTGCAACAACCTTAAGGGACGTTTGGTAGTTAGTCCAAGCTTTCAAATGCATGGTGGTTAAATGTCTATGCATGCAACTAGTATTGAGACTTTTCAGATTCTGACCTCTGCTTAAGGAAGTAGAACATTTTTGACAGATGACTTTGCGCTGATCAATTGGATGTTGTTTAAAAAAATGCCAGACTGCACTCTTTCTAGCATCGGATACCTTTTCAGGCATTGCAGACTGAGCTTTAACCGGATGGCCACGCTGTCCTCCACCAGGTTTTGGCTTTGCCACGCGTTTTGGGCAAGATACGGGCCCGGCAGATGGAACCTGTGGCGATGTTGATGCCTGCTGCGGCCCCTCCTCCTCCTCTGCTTCAGAACTGCTGCCGCCTGCACCCTGTTCCCCCAATGGCTGCCAATCGGGGTCAAGAACTGGGTCATCTAATAACTCTTCTTGTACCTCCTGCGCAACTTCGTCTGTGTCACCGTGTCGTTCGGTGGTATAGCGTTCGTGATGGGGCAACATAGTCTCATCAGGGTCTGATTCTTGATCAGCACCCTGCGAGGGCAATGTTGTGGTCTGAGTCAAAGGACCAGCATAGTAGTCTGGCTGTGGCTGTGCGTCAGTGCACTCCATGTCAGATTCAATTTGTAATGGGCATGGACTGTTAACTGCTTCACTTTCTAAGCCAGGGACGGTATGTGTAAAGAGCTCCATGGAGTAACCCGTTGTGTCGCCTGCTGCATTCTTCTCTGTTGTTGTTTTTGCTGAAGAGGACAAGGAAGTGACTTGTCCCTGACCGTGAACATCCACTAACGACGCGCTGCTTTTACTTTTACCAGTTTCACGAGATGAGGCAAAAGAGCTAGAGGCTGAGTCAGCAAGATAAGCCAAAACTTGCTCTTGCTGCTCCGGCTTTAAAAGCGGTTTTCCTAATCCCAGAAAAGGGAGCGTTCGAGGCCTTGTGTAGCCGGACGACGAACCTGGCTCCACAGCTCCAGACTTAGGTGCAATATTTTTTCCCCCACGACCACCTGATGCTCCACCACTACCACTACCCTCATTACCAGCTGACAATGAACGCCCCCGGCCACGACCTCTTCCACTAGACTTCCTCATTGTTTTAAAAACGTAACCAAACTAACGTTATTTGTTGCAGTCACACAACTTACACGGTGAGCTATAACTTCAGTATGATTTAGCTACCCCTTTACAGGTTGGTGAGACCACAGCGAAAATCAGGCCCAATGTTACACACTCTTTTTTTGGTGGCTGCAAATTAGAGAGATGCCCCACACGCAGGACTGTCACTGAAGCACAAATGTTAATATTAATGTCACACTATTATTTTTTTTTTATTTTTATTTTTTTCAGGAACACTTTAGAAACCCCCCCAAAAAAAAAAAATAGATTTTTGCAGGGAGAATTTAGAAAACAAATGTAACAAACTATATGCTTTCTATGGGCCACTGAGTGAGAGATGACGCACACAGGAATCAGGAGTGGCACACAAGCCCAGAGGCCAATATTTTTCTACCAATGATTGATGGAGTTATTTTCTCTGGTAGATTTTGGAACCCAAATCAAGGAAAAAAAATGTAGGCTTTCTATGGACCACAATTGGAGAGAGAGAGAGAGAGAGATGGCACACCCAGGAGTCAAGACTGGCACACAAGCAGAAAGGCCAATATTAATCTCCCACTGTTTTTTTTTTGTTTTTTTTTGTTTTTTTTTTTTTCAGGGAGACTTTAGAAAAAAAAATAATAAAAAAAATATGATTTTATCAGGAAGAATTTAGAAACCAAATAAAATAAAATGATTTTTTCAGGGAGAATTTATAAAACAAATAAAAACAAAAATAGGCGTTCTATGGCCCACTGACTGAGAGATGACGCACACAGGAGTCAGGAGTGGCACACAAACCCAGAGGCCAATATTTTTCTACCAATGATTGATGTAGTTATTTTCTCTGGTAGATTTTAGAACCCAAATCAAGGAAAAAAAATATAGGCTTTCTATGGACCACAATTGGAGAGAGAGAGAGAGAGAGAGAGAGAGAGAGAGAGAGAGAGAGAGAGATGGCACACCCAGGAGTCAAGACTGGCACACAAGCAGAAAGGCCAATATTAATCTCCCACTGTTTTTTTTGGTTGTTTTTTTTTTTTTTTTTTTCAGGGAGACTTTAGAAAAAAAAATAATAAAAAAAATATGATTTTATCAGGAAGAATTTAGAAACCAAATAAAATAAAATGATTTTTTCAGGGAGAATTTATAAAACAAATAAAACCAAAAATAGGCGTTCTATGGCCCACTGACTGAGAGATGACGCACCCAGGAGTCAAGACTGGCACACAAGCAGAAAGGCCAATATTAATCTCCCACTGTTTTTTTTGGTTGTTTTTTTTTTTTTTTTTTCAGGGAGACTTTAGAAAAAAAAATAATAAAAAAAATATGATTTTATCAGGAAGAATTTAGAAACCAAATAAAATAAAATGATTTTTTCAGGGAGAATTTATAAAACAAATAAAACCAAAAATAGGCGTTCTATGGCCCACTGACTGAGAGATGACGCACCCAGGAGTCAAGACTGGCACACAAGCAGAAAGGCCAATATTAATCTCCCACTGTTTTTTTTTTTTTTTTTCAGGGAGACTTTAGAAAAAAAAATAATAAAAAAAATATGATTTTATCAGGAAGAATTTAGAAACCAAATAAAATAAAATGATTTTTTCAGGGAGAATTTAGAAAACAAATAAAACCAAAAATAGGCGTTCTATGGCCCACTGACTGAGAGATGACGCACACAGGAGTCAGGAGTGGCACACAAACCCAGAGGCCAATATTTTTCTACCAATGATTGATGTAGTTATTTTCTCTGGTAGATTTTAGAACCCAAATCAAGGAAAAAAAATATAGGCTTTCTATGGACCACAATTGGAGAGAGAGAGAGAGAGAGAGAGAGAGAGAGAGAGAGATGGCACACCCAGGAGTCAAGACTGGCACACAAGCAGAAAGGCCAATATTAATCTCCCACTGTTTTTTTGGTTGTTTTTTTTTTTTTTTTTTCAGGGAGACTTTAGAAATAAAAATAATAAAAAAAATATGATTTTATCAGGAAGAATTTAGAAACCAAATAAAATAAAATGATTTTTTCAGGGAGAATTTAGAAAACAAATAAAACCAAAAATATGCGTTCTATGGCCCACTGACTGAGAGAGAGAGAGAGATGGAACGCTTAGTACTGGCACACAAGCCCAAAGGGCAATATTAATCTCCCTTTTTTTTTCCAGGGAGAATTTCTGAAACCCAAAAAAAAAATAAAATAGGCTTTCTATGGCCCACTATTTGTGAGAGAGATGGGACGCTCAGGACTGGCACAGATGGCACGCTCAGGACTGGCACAGAAGCCCAGAGGCCAATATTAATCTCCCTTTTTTTCTGGGAGAATTTATAAAACCAAAAAAATATTTAAATAGGCTTTCTATGGCCCACTATTTGTGAGAGAGATGGCACGCTCAGGACTGGCACAGATGGCACGCTCACAACTGGCACACAAGCCCAGAGGCCAATATTAATCTCCCTTTTTTCAGGGAGAATTTCTAAAACCCAAAAAAAAAATAAAATAGGCTTTCTATGGCCCACTATTTGTGAGAGAGATGGGACGCTCAGGACTGGCACAGATGGCACGCTCAGGACTGGCACAGAAGCCCAGAGGCCAATATTAATCTCCCTTTTTTTCTGGGAGAATTTATAAAACCAAAAAAATATTTAAATAGGCTTTCTATGGCCCACTATTTGTGAGAGAGATGGCACGCTCAGGACTGGCACAGATGGCACGCTCACAACTGGCACACAAGCCCAGAGGCCAATATTAATCTCCCTTTTTTCAGGGAAAATTGATAAAACAAAAAAAAAAATTAAATAGGCTTTCTATGGCCCACTATTTGTGAGAGAGATGGCACGCTCAGGGCTGGCTGGCACAGATGGCACGCTCAGGACTGGCACACAAGCCCAGAGGCCAATATTAATCTCCCTTTTTTTCTGGGAGAATTTATAAAACCAAAAAAATATTTAAATAGGCTTTCTATGGCCCACTATTTGTGAGAGAGATGGCACGCTCAGGACTGGCACAGATGGCACGCTCACAACTGGCACACAAGCCCAGAGGCCAATATTAATCTCCCTTTTTTCAGGGAAAATTGATAAAACAAAAAAAAAAATTAAATAGGCTTTCTATGGCCCACTATTTGTGAGAGAGATGGCACGCTCAGGGCTGGCTGGCACAGATGGCACGCTCAGGACTGGCACACAAGCCCAGAGGCCAATATTAATCTCCCTTTTTTTCTGGGAGAATTTATAAAACCAAAAAAATATTTAAATAGGCTTTCTATGGCCCACTATTTGTGAGAGAGATGGCACGCTCAGGACTGGCACAGATGGCACGCTCACAACTGGCACACAAGCCCAGAGGCCAATATTAATCTCCCTTTTTTCAGGGAAAATTTATAAAACAAAAAAAAAAATTAAATAGGCTTTCTATGGCCCACTATTTGTGAGAGAGATGGCACGCTCAGGGCTGGCACAGATGGCACGCTCAGGACTGGCACACAAGCCCAGAGGCCAATATTAATCTCCCTTTTTTTCAGGGAGAATTTATAAAACCAAAAAAAAAAATAAATAGGCTTTCTATGGCCCACTATTTGTGAGAGAGATGGCACACTCAGGACTGGCACACAAGCCCAAAGGCCAATATTAATCTCCCACTGTATTTTTATCAGGGAGAATTTATACACCCCACAAAAAAAAATACAGAAAAATGAAAAGGCTTTCTATGGCCCACTATGTGAGAGAGATGGCACACACAGGGATGGCACTCTAGCAGAAATGCCAAATTGCCAATCTTAATCTCCCACCAAAAAAAAAAAAAAAAAAAAAACAGGGAATGTCCTACAATTACTATCTCCCTGCCTGCAGTAATCTCAGCCAGGTATGGCAGGCAGCTACTATCTCCCTGCCTGCAGTAATCTCAGCCAGGTATGGCAGGCAGCAATAAGGAGTGGACTGATGCACAAATGAAATAAAAAGTGTGGACAAACAAAAAAGATAGCTGTGCAGAAAGGAAGGAACAAGAGGATTTGTGCTTTGAAAAAAGCAGTTGGTTTGCACAGCGGCGTACACACAGCAATGCAGCTATCAGGGAGCCTTCTAGGGCAGCCCAATGAGCTACAGCGCTGAGGGGAGAAAAAAAAAAAAAAAAACTTCCACTGTCCCTGCACACCGAGGGTGGTGTTGGACAGTGCAAATCGCTGCAGCACAAGCGGTTTTGTGGTTAATGGACCCTGCCTAACGCTATCCCTGCTTCTGACAAAGCGGCAGCAACCTCTCCCTAAGCTCAGATCAGCAGCAGTAAGATGGCGGTCGGCGGGAACGCCTCTTTATAGCCCCTGTGACGTCGCAGACAGCAAGCCAATCACTGCAATGCCCTTCTCTAAGATGGTGGGGACCAGGACCTATGTCATCACGCTGCCCACACTCTGCGTTTACCTTCATTGGCTGAGAAATGGCGCTTTTCGCGTCATTGAAACGCGACTTTGGCGCGAAAGTCGCGTACCGCATGGCCGACCCCGCACAGGGGTCGGATCGGGTTTCATGAAACCCCGACTTAGCCAAAAGTCGGCGACTTTTGAAAATGTTCGACCCGTTTCGCTCAACCCTACCGTACAGAGAAAACCTACTGAGTGCCAAAAATATTTAAACTGTTAAGTATTAAGCTTAGAAAGAGTAGGTTTTCTTTGAACGGTGTTAATGACAATCTTGCCATAATCGCAAATGTCTCCATTTGCTATTAAAGTTTGTGGATTTTATTAGATAATGGAGTATGCAAAAGAACTGAGACTGTGACGGAGATTTGTCTCCCAACAAGACAATGATCCCAAACATAAAGCAAAATCTACAATGGAATGGTTCACAAATAAACGTATCCAGATGTTAGAATGGCCAAGTCAGAGTCCAGACCTCAATCCAATGGAGAATCTGTGGAAAGAGCTGAAAACTGCTGTTCACAATCGATCTCCATCCAACCTCACTGAGCTCGAGCTGTTTGCCAAGGAAGAATGAGCAAGAATTTCAGTCTCTCGATGTACAAAACTAATAGAGACATACCCCAAGCGACTTGCAGCTGTAAGAGCAGCAAAAGGTGGCGCAACAAAGTATTAAGTTAAAGGGGCCGAATAATATTGCACGCCCCACTTTTCAGTTTTTGAATTTCCACAAAAATTTAAAATAACCAATAAATTTTATTCAATTTCACAATTGTGTTCCACTTGTTGTTGATTCTTCACCATAAATTTACATTTGGTATCTTTATGTTTGAAGCATGATATGTGGGAAAAGGTTGAAACATTCCAGGGGGCCGAATACTTTCACCAGGCACTGTAGGAGGTATCAGTGGCTCTGATGCAGATGTAGGCGCCGGATTAGCATAACATTCAGTAACATTGTCATATTTCCCTCTCCATACCTGCCTTCTAACTTCCTTTACCATCTTTTAAAATGCTTCAGGGCCCTGTTAGATCTCATAATACCTGAGACAGGGATGCTGCTCTCTACTCATTAACACATTTTTCCATTCCTTCTTATTAGTGATGAGCGAGCACTAAAATGCTCGGGTGCTCGTTGCTCGTGTCGAGCAATTTGTAATACTCGGGTACTCGGCCAGAACAACCAGCCCAATGTAAGTCTATGGGAGACCCGAGCATTTTTACCGCGATTTCCCCCTGGGGTCCTTTTAAGGTCTAAAAACTTCTGACAATGATGGAAACACTTCTCAAATGACATGGGGACATCATGGGGAATGTCCCTGGAAGCATTTCTGACTCCCAGGTCACAGCTTTGAGCAATGTTGAGCAATGTTGTCAGGGTCTTATGCCATTTTTACAGGCGCACCCAAAAACATACAAAAACGAAACCAAAACGGATTTTCCTGAGAAAGATGTGAATGAACATCCTTTCAAGGGTAATGAATTATATATAAGGCAAAATAATTAAATAAGGCATAAAGTGCAACAAATCAACATTCCGTTGACAGGTGCAAACATCTTTCAAGTCTTTCAGTATGGAGGTAGTGCAATTAATTGTGCAATTAATATTTACTTAATACTCAAGTCCATTAATAACTTTATAACAGCAGCAACGAAGCGAGGGACCCGTCATGAACCCCCAATGTAGATCTACAAGGCATCTATCCTGACCCGGAATTCTGCTGCGCCAACGGGTTTTTCTTCAGGTCTCTGTAAACAAATTAACTTTTAGGGCAAATGTTATTCCATAGTTCCTTTAAGAGCTTGTATGTAAAACCATTAGAAAGCACCTAAATAGATGCAAACTATTTGCAATGGAGAGTTTTTGATCATGCACAGTTCATGATTCGACAGTTCTTTTAAACAATCAAACTTCTTAGTGCAAAACCTTGTCCTTTGGACAGGATGAGGTTCCTGTAGCTTTATCTCCTGCACTGCCTTCCACGTGGCCTCGGCATTCAAATGCATTCACAGGAGCTGGTCGCTCAGCTCTTCCACTTTGGCTTGCAGGAGCTCGGGGTTTGCTGGTGGCGGTGTAAGGAGGTTGCTGTCCCTGCTCCTTACCTGGAACCACTTAGTCAGACAGCTGGGTTGTTGGGGGGAAGACTTTCTGCCCTGGACAGAGGGGACCAGGTGACTGCTGGGAAGAGAGAGGGGAGTTGTCAGAAAAAGTGCGGAAGAAAGAGCGCGCCAGAGGGGGGACAGCTGCACAGAGAGAGGGCAGGCTGCAGCGTCGCGCTCCCCATGACAGAGTGCTCACCGTGAGGGCACTAAGGGTGGAGTGAGATTGGGTTCTTGGAAGCCTCCATAATCTGAGAAGACTCTTCCCCTGATAGTGCAGCCCTGGTGACCGCAGCTCTGGTGATCGCAGTGACAAGCAAAGATCCCTGAGTGTGATAAGTAACTGCCCAGTGTGTGTTTGACATTACTACAGAGAAGCTGCCAGGCTCACAGAGACTCCTGCGACAGTGACTGACCAGACTGTGCTACTTTTCGGTTGCAGTTTCACTATGAGAATAACAGGCTACAGAGACTTAACCCCCGAGTTTCCAGGAAACAGAGAAGAGACTTATATTCCCTGGTCTTCGCAGTATCAGTACAGAGACTGTGATTCTTGGTGAGAGACTTAACTGTGCGGAGCCCCTGATTTCTGGCTGTGCTGTAAAAGCTAAAGACTTTATCTTGTGAGTACATGAAAGCGGACTCTGCTGGTGACTGTACCCACGCTGGAATTAGGACTCTCCAGTCAGGATCTCCCTGGGCTGATAAGTTACCAGAACACTCGTTAACCCTTTTGATTCCACTTAACTGTTTACTGGTTGACTTGACTCTATTAATCCCCTGTTTACTCCCTGCGATGAGAATTTTACCCCTGTTAATAAATCCCCTTCAACAGTTGGTCTGTCTGTTCCGTGGTGACATACTCAGTACCTGCATACTATTACACTTGGCGTAGTCGGCAGGATGTCACACAGTAGCGCGGAAGGGGCAGACCAAGCAGTTGGGGGAGGGCCCAGGTCTAGCATTTCCCTGGGTGGCATGTTAGTTAACTTGCCAAATTTCTCGGGGAGTGATGTCATGTTGTGGAGTTGGACGGAACGCATCCGAGGGATGATGCGGATGCATCCTATGACACCGGCTCTGCAGGCGGAAATAGCTGTGATGGCCCTAGAGGGGGATGCACGGGACTCTGTTATGCTCAGACCCCCTCAGGCGAGAGATACCCTGGACAAAGTATTACGTATACTTGAGGAGACGTATGGGGACCCCACTGACATAGGGGAACTGCGCATGCGACTGTTCTGCCGGGTACAAAGAGAGGGGGAGACCGGGACACAATATATGAACGCACTGCAGGAGCTTTATTCTGCCATTATAAGGAAGGACGGCGTAGGAGTGGGGTCAATTGACGTTGTGCTGCGGGACCAACTGGTGACAGGCTTGCGAGATGTGTTGGTGAAACAGGCCCTGCGAGAGCGCATGCGCGTAAAGCTAGATATGTCTTTCTCTGAGGTCGGAAGAGAGGCACGCACGCGCGAGCAAGAGCAAGGGGTGGTAGTGCCAGTAGGACAGGTATGGAGCGGGGAGGTAACAGCCCCTCACTGGGTAGAAGACTTGAAGAAGGAGGTTAAGCGAGTCCATGAGGAAGTAGCTGAATATAAGAAGACCCCTGCTGCAGAGTACAGCCCTCCGGTGCGAGAACGAGAGACCGGCCCCCACAGTGAGACTAGTGCCGCTCGGCGAAGAAGACTGCCTACATGCTACAACTGCGGAGCACCCAGTTAAAATGAAGAGGAGGCGATGTGGACCCGAGATTCCCAGCTGAAGATAAGAAGAATCTGGGAGGAGATTGAGAGTCTGGGGAAGTGTTGTGAATTCTGTTGTCGAACTCCCTCCTGTGGTCGTGAATGGTACTTCGGCGAGTTCTGTCCATGGACTTCCTCTGGTGGCTGTGAGTGAAGCTGCTGCTTCTGAGGTTCCTTGCACAGGTGACGTGGTTTGTCCTTTGGTTGGCTGCTCTATTTAACTCCACTCAGATCGTTAAGCCATGCCAGCTGTCAATGTTCCTGCATTGGTTCAGTTCGCTCTTGGATCTTTCTGGTGACCTGTCTTCTCCAGCAGAAGCTAAGTTCCTGATAGTTATTATTTGTTCTTTGTTTCCTTGTCCAGCTGGTTATCATGATTTTGTCTTGCTAGTTGGAAGCTCTGGGATGCAGAGTGGCACCTCCGCACCGTGAGTCGGTGCGGAGGTCTTTATTGCACACTCTGTGTGGTCTTTTGTAGTTTTTGTGCTGACCGCAAAGTTACCTTTCCTATCCTCTGTCTGTTTAGTAAGTCTGGCCTCCCTTTGCTGAAAACCTGTTTCATTTCTGCGTTTGTGACTTCATCTTTACTCACAGTCAATATATGTGGGGGGCTGCCTTTTCCTTTGGGGAATTTTCTCTGAGCCAAGGTAGGCTTTATTTTCTATCTCTAGGGCTAGCTAACTCTTAGGCTGTGAAGAGGCGTCTAGGGAGAGTGAGGAACGCTCCACGGCTATTTTTAGTTGCTGTGTTAGGATTAGGGCTTGCGGTCAGCAGAGCTCCCACATCCCAGAGCTTGTCCTGTGTGAGTTTAACTATCAGGTCGTGCCGGGTGCTCCTAACCACCAGGTCATAACAGTACAGCTGGCCCAAAGTATTAATGCATCTCAATAGAGGGATAAGAGAAGTTCTGAGACCATTTTTTTTTCTTTGCACTGTGTTTTGTCTTTCTTTTCCCCTAAACCTTTGGGTGGTTCAGGACACAGGTGTAGATATGGACATTCAAGGTCTGTTCTCTTGTGTGGATCATCTTACTGCAAGGGTACAAAACATTCAAGATTTTGTGGTTCAGAATCCTATGTTAGAGCATAGAATTCCTATTCCTGATTTATTTTCTGGGGATAGATCTAAGTTCTTGAATTTCAAAAATAATTGTAAACTGTTTCTAGCTTTGAAACCCCGCTCCTCTGGTGACCTCGTTCAACAAGTAAAAATCATTATTTCTTTGTTGCGTGGTGACCCTCAAGACTGGGCATTTTCCCTTGCGCCAGGAGATCCTGCATTGCGTGATATTGATGCGTTTTTTCTGGCGCTTGGATTGCTTTATGATGAACCATGAACCAAATTCAGTGGATCAGGCAGAGAAAATCTTGCTGGCATTGTGTCAGGGTCAGGATGAAGCGGAGGTGTACTGTCAGAAGTTTAGAAAGTGGTCTGTGCTTACTCAGTGGAATGAGTGTGCCCTGGCGGCAATTTTCAGAAAGGGTCTTTCTGAAGCCCTTAAGGATGTCATGGTGGGATTTCCCACACCTGCTGGTCTGAATGAGTCTATGTCCTTGGCCATTCAGATCGATCGGCGCTTGCGCGAGCGCAAAGCTGTGCACTATCTGGCGGTATTCTCTGAGCATAGGCTTGAGCCTATGCAGTGTGATAGGACTTTGACCAGATCTGAACGGCAAGAACACAGACGTCGGAATGGGCTGTGTTTTTACTGTGGTGAATCCACTCATGCTATCTCCGATTGCCCTAAGCGCACTAAGCGGTTCGCTAGGTCTGCCACCATTGTTACGGTACAGTCTAAATTTCTTTTGTCCGTTACTCTGATTTTCTCTCTGTCATCCTATTCTGTTATGGCATTTGTGGATTCAGGCGCTGCCCTGAATTTGATGGACTTGGAGTTTGCCAGGCGCTGTGGTTTTTTCTTGGAGCCCTTGCAGTATCCTATTCCATTGAGAGGAATTGATGCTACGCCTTTGGCCAAGAATAAGCCTCAGTACTGGACTCAATTGACCATATGCATGGCTCCTGCACATCAGGAGGATATTCGCTTTTTGGTGTTGCATAATCTGCATGATGTGGTCGTTTTGGGGTTGCCATGGCTACAGGTCCATAATCCAGTGTTGGATTGGAAATCTATGTCTGTGTCCGGCTGGGGTTGTCAGGGGGTACATGGTGATGTTCCATTGTTGTCAATTTCGCCTTCCACTCCTTCTGAAGTCCCTGAGTTTTTATCAGATTACCGGGATGTATTTGAAGAGCCCAAATCCGGTGCCCTACCTCCTCATAGGGATTGCGATTGTGCTATTAATTTGATTCCTGGTAGTAAGTTTCCTAAGGGCCGTCTGTTTAATTTATCTGTGCCAGAGCACGCCGCTATGCGGAGTTATGTAAAGGAATCCTTGGAGAAGGGTCATATTCGCCTGTCGTCGTTACCATTGGGAGCAGGTTTTTTTTTTGTGGCCAAGAAGGATGGCTCTTTGAGACCTTGTATTGATTACGGCCTTCTTAATAAGATCACAGTCAAATTTCAGTATCCTTTGCCGCTACTGTCTGATTTGTTTGCTCGGATTAAAGGGGCTAGTTGGTTCACCAAGATAGATCTTCGAGGGGCGTATAATCTTGTGCGAATTAAACAGGGCGATGAATGGAAAACAGCATTTAATACGCCTGAGGGCCATTTTGAGTACCTGGTTATGCCATTCGGGCTTTCTAATGCTCCATCTGTGTTTCAGTCCTTTATGCATGACATCTTCCGAGAGTACCTGGATAGATTCATGATTGTATATTTGGATGACATTTTGGTCTTTTCGGATGATTGGGAGTCTCATGTGAAGCAGGTCAGAATGGTGTTTCAGGTCCTTCGTGCGAATTCCTTGTTTGTGAAGGGGTCGAAGTGTCTCTTTGGAGTTCAGAAAGTTTCATTTTTGGGTTTCATTTTTTCCCCTTCTACTATCGAGATGGACCCTGTTAAAGTTCAGGCCATGTATGATTGGACTCAGCCGACATCTGTGAAGAGCCTGCAGAAGTTCCTGGGCTTTGCTAATTTTTACCGTCGCTTCATCGCTAATTTTTCTAGTATTGCTAAACCGTTGACTGATTTGACCAAGAAGGGTGCTGATGTGGTCAATTGGTCCTCTGCGGATGTGGAGGCTTTTCAGGAGTTGAAGCGTCGTTTTTCTTCTGCCCCTGTGTTGTGCCAGCCAGATGTTTCGCTCCCGTTTCAGGTCGAGGTTGATGCTTCTAAGATTGGAGCAGAGGCTGTTTTGTCGCAAAGAAGTTCTGATGGCTCGGTGATGAAACCATGTGCCTTCTTTTCTAGAAAATTCTCACCTGCTGAGCGCAATTATGATGTTGGCAATCGAGAGTTGTTGGCCATGAAGTGGGCATTCTAGGAGTGGCGACATTGGCTTGAAGGAGCTAAACATCGTGTGGAGGTCTTGACGGATCACAAGAATTTGACTTATCTCGAGTCTGCCAAACGGTTGAATCCTAGACAGGCTCGATGGTCGCTCTTTTTCTCCAGTTTTGATTTTGTGGTTTCATACCTTCCGGGATCTAAGAATGTGAAGGCTGATGCCCTGTCAAGGAGTTGTGTGCCTGATTCTCCGGGTGTTCCGGAGCCGGCGGGTATTCTTAAAGAGGGGGTAATTTTGTCTGCCATCTTCCCTGATTTGCGGCGCGTGCTGCAGAAGTTTCAGGCTGATAGACCTGACCGTTGTCCTACGGAGAAACTGTTTGTCCCTGATAGATGGACTAGTAGAGTTATCTCTGAGGTTCATTGTTCGGTGTTGGCTGGTCATCCTGGAATCTTTGGTACCAGAGATTTGGTGGCTAGATCCTTTTGGTGGCCTTCCTTGTCACGGGATGTGCGTTCTTTTGTGCAGTCCTGTGGGACTTGTGCTCTGTCTAAGCCCTGCTGTTCTCGTGCCAGTGGGTTGCTTTTGCCCTTGCCGGTCCCGAAGAGGCCTTGGATGCATATTTCCATGGATTTTATTTCTGATCTCCCTGTTTCTCAAAGGATGTCGGTCATTTGGGTGGTTTGTGATCGCTTCTCTAAGATGGTCCATTTGGTACCCTTGTCTAAATTGCCTTCCTCCTCTGATTTGGTGCCATTGTTTTTCCAGCATGTGGTTCGTTTGCATGGCATTCCAGAGAACATCGTCTCGGACAGAGGTTCCCAGTTTGTTTCGAGGTTTTGGCGGTCCTTTTGTGCTAAGATGGGCATTGATTTGTCTTTTTCTTCGGCTTTCCATCCCCACACTAATGGCCAAACCGAACGAACTAATCAGACTTTGGAAACATATCTGAGATGCTTTGTTTCTGCTGATCGGATGATTGGGTGTCCTTCTTGCCTTTGGCTGAGTTCGCCCTTAATAATCGGGCCAGCTCGGCTACTTTAGTTTCTCCTTTTTCTTGTAATTCTGGTTTCCATCCTCGTTTGTCTTCAGGGCAGGTTGAGCCTTCGGACTGTCCTGGTGTGGATACGGTGGTGGACAGGTTTCAGCAGATTTGGACTCATGTGGTGGACAATTTGACATTGTCCCAGGAGAAAGCTCAACGTTTCGCTAACCGCCGGCGCTGTGTTGGTCCCCGACTTCGTGTTGGGGATTTGGTTTGGTTGTCATCTCGTTATGTTCCTATGAAGGTTTCCTCTCCTAAGTTTAAGCCTCGTTTCATTGGGCCATATAAGATTTCTGAAGTTCTTAATCCTGTGTCATTTCGTTTGGACCTTCCAGCTTCTTTTGCCATCCATAATGTGTTCCATAGGTCGTTGTTGCGGAGTTACGTGGCGCCTATGGTTCCCTCCGTTGATCCTCCTGCCCCGGTGTTGGTCGAGCGGGAGATGGAGTATGTGGTTGAGAAGATTTTGGATTCTCGTGTTTCGAGAAGGAAACTCCAGTACCTGGTCAAGTGGAAGGGTTATGGTCAGGAAGATAATTCCTGGGTTTTTGCCTCTGATGTTCATGCTGCCGATCTAGTTCGTGCCTTTCATTTGGCTCATCCTGATCGGCCTGGAAGCTCTGGTGAGGGTTCGGTGACCCCTCCTCAAGGAGGGAGTATTGTTGTGAATTCTGTTGTCGAACTCCCTCCTGTGGTCGTGAATGGTACTTCGGCGAGTTCTGTCCATGGACTTCCTCTGGTGGCTGTGAGTGAAGCTGCTGCTTCTGAGGTTCCTTGCACAGGTGACGTGGTTTGTCCTTTGGTTGGCTGCTCTATTTAACTCCACTCAGATCGTTAAGCCATGCCAGCTGTCAATGTTCCTGCATTGGTTCAGTTCGCTCTTGGATCTTTCTGGTGACCTGTCTTCTCCAGCAGAAGCTAAGTTCCTGATAGTTATTATTTGTTCTTTGTTTCCTTGTCCAGCTGGTTATCATGATTTTGTCTTGCTAGTTGGAAGCTCTGGGATGCAGAGTGGCACCTTCGCACCGTGAGTCGGTGCGGAGGTCTTTTTTGCACACTCTGCATGGTCTTTTGTAGCTTTTGTGCTGACCGCAAAGTTACCTTTCCTATCCTCTGTCTGTTTAGTAAGTCTGGCCTCCCTTTGCTGAAAACCTGTTTCATTTCTGCGTTTGTGACTTCATCTTTACTCACAGTCAATATATGTGGGGGGCTGCCTTTTCCTTTGGGGAATTTTCTCTGTGGCAATGTAGGCTTTATTTTCTATCTCTAGGGCTAGCTAACTCTTAGGCTGTGAAGAGGCGTCTAGGGAGAGTCAGGAACGCTCCACGGCTATTTTTAGTTGCTGTGTTAGGATTAGGGCTTGCGGTCAGCAGAGCTCCCACATCCCAGAGCTTGTCCTGTGTGAGTTTAACTATCAGGTCGTGCTGGGTGCTCCTAACCACCAGGTCATAACAGGGAAGGCCCTTACTGCCGTTTTGGAGACCAGCGGCATACCCCGAGGTAACATGCGGAAGCCGCCAGAAAGAAATCAAGGAGAGGTGCGCAGCATGAAGAATACTTCGGTGGTGGCCCCAGAGTGTAACTCCGTATCCTGGGGTGAAGAGCAACCGCAGATGAGAGATGTCCCCCGCCGAGGTCGACGATCCAGACTGAAGTGCCCTCCAGACAGACGCAGACGTGAGTGCTGGTCATGCAGAAAGGTGGGACACATGTCCAGAAATTTCCCTACCCGAGAAGAGCGGTGGCAGAGATCCGCTCACCCGTCTGAGGGTCCTGCTAACTGGAGGGAACATCGCCCCTGGAGAGAATGGTACAGCCGGAAGAGAAGAGTTCCACCTAAGGCAAGGCAGTACCACAATGTCGGACGCCAAGGAAAGGTGGAGAAGGTGTCGAGCATCTCCGGTGGAATGACTGTGCTGTCCCAAGGCGTGAAAGCGAGCCTGGTGGATCTCCAGCCTGGGTCTGAAGGTTCTGCTTGTGAGACTCAGCCCGGAAGAAAGGAAGGGACGTTCACTCGAGAAGACCACCGAAGTGCTTTACTACCTTGCCCAGCACGAGTTTCCGGAGAAGGAGAGAAAGTGCCAAGTGTTCCTGCGACACTCGTTTTCAAGGTCCTAGCCGATGAGAAGGAGGAACCACTGATGTCGTCCCCTGAGGTGAAGAATGTGCTGGCTGTCAGCTCACCAGTTCCTGATCGGACAGGGGAAATGGAACAGCTGTGTGAGACAGGGCGTGAGGCTGAGAAGCCCTGGGAAGTGATGCCCGCAGAGCCCGGCGCAGATGACAAAGTCTCCGGCCTGCATGGTCTTAATTCATCTGACTCAAGTTTCGATGGGAATGCTCCTGTCAAAGAGAGGGGGAGCTATGGAGAAGAATTGCTTGCACTAAGCCCCCAGACTGAGGAACCCGAGCAAGAAGCCCCTACGCAAACACCTGCTACTGGCAAGGCTAAGAAGAAGAAGAAAAACAAGAAGAGGTCAGCAGTTGTTGATGAAGCAGAGAAAGCATATCTCAACCTGACTGATGAGCAGCTCCTAAACTATTGCGTTTGGGAGTATGTACAAGAAGAAAGGCAGAAGGAGATGCGAGAATCGCAAGTATCTGACTCCCCTCCAAAGAACAAAGAGAAGCACGAAGAGTCCTCGCCCGTGGAATGGCGAGCTTTAAGAGAGGGGGAATGTAAGGAGATTGCTGTCCCTGCTCCTTAGCTGGAACCACTTAGTCAGACAGCTGGGTTGTTGGGGGGAAGACTTTCTGCCCTGGACAGAGGGGACCAGGTGACTGCTGGGAAGAGAGAGGGGAGTGGTCAGAAAAAGTGCGGGAGAGAGAGCGCGCCAGAGAGGGGACAGCTGCACAGAGAGAGGGCAGGCTGCAGCGTTGCTCTCCCCATGACAGAGTGCTCCCCGTGAGGGCACTAAGGCTGGAGTGAGAGTGGGGACTTGGAAGCCTCCATAATCTGAGAAGACTCTTCCCCTGATAGTGCAGCCCTGGTGACCGCGGCTCTGGTGACCGCAGTGACAAGCAAAGATCCCTGAGTGTGATAAGTAACTGCCCAGTGTGTGTTTGACATTACTACAGAGAAGCTGCCAGGCTTACAGAGACTCCTGTGACAGTGACTGACCAGACTGTGCTACTTTCCGTTTTCAGTTTCACTATGAGAATAACAGGCTGCAGAGACTTAACCCCCGAGTTTCCAGGAAACAGAGAAGAGACTTATATTCCCTGGTCTCCGCAGTATCAGTACAGAGACTGTGATTCTTGGTGAGAGACTTAACCGTGCGGAGCCCCTGATTTCTGGCTGTGCTGTAAAAGCTAAAGACTTCATCTTGTGAGTACATGAAAGCGGACTCTGCTGGTGACTGTACCCACGCTGGAATTAGGACTCTCCAGTCAGGATCTCCCTGGGCTGATAAGTTAATAGAACACTCGTTAACCCTTTTGATTCCACTTAACTGTTTACTGGTTGACTTGACTCTATTAACCCCCTGTTTACTCCCTGCGTGGAGAATTTTACCCCTGTTAATAAATCCCCTTCAACAGTTGGTCTGTCTGTTCTGTGGTGACATACTCAGTACCTGCATACTATTACAGCGGCTCTCCGCGGCTTCCATCCAGGTGGCTGGGGGGGGAGTCCTCGGCCTCCACCCCACGTTTCGGGTCCGGACTGCTTGCCATGGCGTCCTCCACGTTGCTCTCTGAGGATTCGTCTGGCTTCTGCTCTCTCTTGCGGGGGCGGAGTCTTTTCTATCTCTTTCTCCCACCATTCAGGATCAGGAGGTGGATCTCTGTTGCTGATGGGCATGTCCGCATGGTACAGTAGTATTTGGAGTGGACGGCCATTATTTTCATGCTCCACAGTTAGTTCCCCGCCCACGATGGCACGCTTTTCTTTTCCAGCGCTCCTCGTGGCTCTATAATGGCGGCAGTTTTGGGAGCAATTCACAATTAACAGTCTCTCAGCACAACACAGTTAGGCACAGTTTCTTAGGTGCACATGACCCGATTTGCTGGGTCAGTCCATCCTTTTCGTGATGCCAAAATGAGTCCCCTGCCAGGGCCGTGGGGTACTCGGTACCGGATTCGGTGTTCACAGTGGGATGTCACGGTGGCGACCCGGTCCGTGGCACTGGGCACCCATGTAAAAGGGGAAATTGAATAAAGTTTATGTTCGTGATGCCACCTGTGGTATTCGGTCAATGGGGACCGACGCTGCTTTAAGGGGTCCTCTGGTGTTATGTTATGGTAGCTAGATGGTATAACTTCCCACAGGTGAAGTATATCCCCAGTGCTCCCGGTGTGTAGATGGAAGATGGTGAATGGTGCAGTAAAGAATGAGGACACAGGTTTGCAGTCTCTTTACCTGGTTTACTGAAGACTTCAGGCAGCCACAGTCCAGGGCACCAGATCATAGGGCAGGCAGGGTCCGGCCGGTTTGGAAACGAATCCAGAGTCCCCTTTACCAGGAGGAGTTAAAAGCTTTCCTCAAAGCGCAGTGGTGTTGTAGTCCCTTACTGCGTATGGCTTCAGATAAGGTCCTCACTGTTTTTCTCTGTCCCCATATAGGATAGGACATAAACCCGTATGACAGGTGACTCGAGCCTTTTTACAGGGACTCTGTCATGCCCCGGGCTCTATAGATGTCACTGTGTCTCCTGGGTATTAAGGGAGACAGGTAACTTGCTGTCCTGCCGGTCTCTGCTGTAAGTCGTAGAGTCCCTTACAACCTCGGTGTTCCGGCTACCGGTTATCTGCACTTCAGTGGGAGGCAGCCTGCTTGTAGCTGCCCTGATATCAGTCTCCTGTGCTCCGCTCTCCTTCACGCTCACTGATCAATGCCCTTTCGTTCTGTATGTTTCCTTTTCCAGGAGCTGTAGCAACTGTGGCTACACAGCTCCTTATACCCTCTCCTGCCTCAGACTGCTCCAGTCTGCTGTCCGGCACTCACTGACTAACTTTCCCTCCAAACCACAATATATATAGGGGAGTCACCTATGAAATAGGATCAAAACTCCCCCTTATGGCCTGAAGTGTGAACATGTTGTGTGCATTGTGATTACCTGATAAAAGATATCCTTCATCGCTTCCAAATGTAACATCACTCTCCCCATGAGGAAAGCAATGCTACTGTGATGACCAAGACCCTGGGGCGCCACATAAGAATATCATGATTGCAAGAATGTAAATAAATAAGGTCTATATCTAGGGTATTGGGGGATCCCCTTCCTAGAGATACCCTATCTCTCTTTTAAAATACGTCCATATGGAAGAGAGGTCTGAGATGAAGCTTAATTTACATTATTATATTTGATAGAGAAGAGAAACTTCTGATATTTAATTACCATTTCTATCTACATAATAAAGTGGAGAGAATAAATATTTTCTGTTTATAATACATGTCATATTGATAGTTTACAATACTCAGAGTCAAAAGTTACTTTAGGTTATTATATTTAACTAGATGGTGGCCCGATCGCATCGGGTATTCTAGAATATGTATGTATGTATGTATATAGCAGTCAAATAGTATATAACACAGGCCACGTAGTATATAGGAGCCATGTAGTATATAGCAGACAAATACTATGTGGCCTGTGCTATATACTATGTGACTGCTATATACATACATACATACATATTGTAGAATACCCGATGCATTAATACAGGCCATGCAATATATAACAGTGGCCACGCAGTATATAACACAGCCCAAACAGTACATAACACAGCCCATGTACTATATAACACAGTCCACACAGTATATAACACAGGTGATGTAGTATATAATACAGGCCACGCAGTACATAACACTGGCCACGTAATATATAGAACAGCTCACGCAGTATATAACACTGGCCACGTAATATATAGCACAGCCCACGCAGTACATAACAAAGCCCACATAGTGTCTAACACTGGCTAGGTAGTATATAGCAGCCACGCGGTATATAACACAGCCCACGTAGTATATAGCAGTGTGGGCACCATATCCCTGTTAAAAAAAATAATTAAAATAAATAATAGTTATATACTCACCCGCCGGGATCCAATCCAGCGAAGCTCTGGCGATGTGTGCGCGGCTGCCGCCATCTTCCGTTCCCAGGATGCATTGCGAAATTACCCAGATTACTTAGCGGTCTCGCGAGACCGCAAAGTCTTCTGGGTAATTTCGCAATGCAACTCTGGGAAAGGAAGCTGGCGGAGGCTGCGCGCACCTCGGCGTACTACGGAAGGTGAGAATAGCAGCTTTTTTGCTTTTTTATTATGTTTAACATTACATCTTTTTACTATTGATGCTGCATAGGCAGCATCAATAGTAAAAAAGTTGGGGACACACAGGGTTAATAGCAGCGGTAACAGAGTGTGTTACCCGTGGCATAACGCGGTCCGGTACCGCTTGCATTAACTCTGCGTGAGCGGTGACTGGAGGGGAGTATGCGGGTGAAGCGATGGCAGGGGGACCACCACGGTGCAGGAAGACTACTGTACACAAGATGAGGTACAAACAACAAATGGTATATTTATTGGAAGGCAAGGAAAGAAGGGAATGCGGAAGATGCAAACGGGTATACAATGGCAAAAGACAATTTACAAGAGTAATAAACTTTATCTTTTCCATAAAATAGCACGGTGCTCCAGCTATTTCAGACTCAAAATATGTCTAACAAGCAAATGTAAACAACAAACAAGTGATGATGCTACTCTACGTATAACCTCCCTGGCCTTTACTAAGCAAACCACACGGCTCCCGTGTACTGACTATTGAAGCCTACACTAGGCCTTAACAAGTGCACCAAAAAGGAACAGTCTCACGGGGATGTTGGAGAATCAGGTCCAGTCCCAGGGGGGCCCCCCAGCAGTCCAATACGGTGGTGCGCATGGCTTTCTGTCAGCTCTGTGAAATGTGGTCTTCTCCTTGCTTCTGGATCCTAGGGATGCTCCTGGAAACTGTAAATCCCTTTCTCTGTATCTTCGTGGCTCTCTTGCAGCTATAACAGGACACAGTTCTTCTCTCTTTCAGCTATCAGCACAAAAAGTCCTCTCTGCAGAAGCCTCAGCTCACACACGCTCCTCCAGCTCCACACCTGCACTCTGCACAGACTAGCTCATTATAACGATAATTGCAGGGAAGAAGCAGAACATTCCATCACGCCAGACAAGGGGGTGCAGCCTCTTTAAGTGACAGCGTGTTCCTTACTGTCCATAGCAGCACCACCCTCTTACATGCCTCCCTTCTTAATGATGGTCGTCCTCAGCCATCACAGCATCAGGGTCAAAGTGTAATGAAGGCCAGAATGCGCAACTGTGTCCTGTGGGTACTGGACAGGAGTCCTTAAATGAACTGTTTCTTTAAGAGCTTGTCTCTATCCTGCACGCTTTTAGGGTAAACCTGTTTGATGGGCCGTAGTGTCTCCTGAAGATTAAGGGCATAGTCTCGTATGCTATCCTGTGCTCGTTGTTTGCACCCGAAAAACCTCATTTTGATTTCTGCAGCGGTGCAGGTGTCAAAAGTGGTTTTAAGTTTGGCAAATATCTGCTTTACAGATCCTTTCTCTATATCTGATGCTCTGTCAGACGATATACTTCAAAGAGGCTGCAGAGCCTTTCCTTAAAGTCACTGAGTGTATTGGACTCCCAAGAATATTGTGGCAGCCAGGCCGCTCCTGCTATATAGGGCATGGATAGCGGCATTATGGGAGTGGTTACAGGGGTCCGGCCGGCTTGTAGGAGCTGCAGGCACTGCGGGGCCAGGTGATATTACTGGACCCACGGCTGCGTCTACCGCGTGGCCTTGGGGCATCATGTGTCCGCCGCCAATTCTCCTCCCGGGTCAGACATACAGTAGCTTCTCCCTTGTGCTAACCTTGTAGCGGCCCGGCGTCTTGTC
The DNA here is from genome assembly GCF_032444005.1 of Ranitomeya imitator. NCBI lineage: Eukaryota > Metazoa > Chordata > Amphibia > Anura > Dendrobatidae > Ranitomeya > Ranitomeya imitator. The sequence goes on along the minus strand of NC_091291.1, from coordinate 18,994,073 downwards.
TCCAGAGTTTGCAGCAGTTCCTTTTCTGCGCAGTCTGCAGCGGCTCCTCCTGTGCACGGTCGGGCACTTCCCGATACTCCGTCCAGCGCTTTGCGGCATCCTCACTTGCAGTTCTTCTGTACAGCGTCCTCACTTGCGTCTCTCTCTTCAGGCTCCGCCCACAATGGCACACCCATCTTTTCCTGCGCTCCTCGCAGCACTCCTTCTGGTGGCTGTTGGCTGTTATTTTGAAAACAAAGTGCGTGCACCGTGTGACGCAGTGATGGCGGCAGTTATGGTGTGACGCAGTTATGGCAATGTTTTGATGGTGATGTTTTAGAAACCCATTAAAGTCTCTGGCATACAACTTAATAAAGTCTTTCTTTTAAGCACAGTCTCTTAGGCGCACAAGACCCGCTTGCTGGGTCGGTCCATCCTGTCTGTGACGCCAAGTTTAAATGCCCGACAGGGTCGTGGGGTACTCGATACTGGGTCCGGTCGCAATTAAAGGGGTGGTCACTGGGGAAGCAGTTCTTGGCCCTAGGTGCCCAAGTAAAAGGGATGGTCTTTAAAGGGGTTGTGGAAATAATGAAAGTTTGTGACGCCACCTGTGATTCTCGGTCAGAGGTGACCGATGCTGCTTAAAGGGGTCCTCTGGGGTGATGGTGCTGCAGCAAAGATGGTGTTGCTTCCCTCAAGGGAAGCTGTGTCCCCAGGGCTCCTGTTGTATTTGGAAGGGATGGAGAATGCCGGCAAATAAATGAAGGACACAAGGTTGCAGTCTTTCCCTTGTTTACTTGTGTTAAGCAGCCTCAGTCCAGGGTACCGACAACAGGTATAGATGGAGCCCAGGCAGCCTGAAGACAAGTGGAAATCCCCTTGACATGTCAATTTTGGAGCATTCCACTATGTGCTGGTCTGTAGTCCCTTGCTGCCTGTAGTTGTCTAACAAGGTCCTCTTTCTTCCCCTGTCCAGGGACAGTACCTGCACGGTAGGCAACTTGATACATCTCTTTGGGGTCTCTGTCGATGGTAACATCGGACTCTGATTGCTGCTGTACCTCAGGTATTATGTGGGCAAGTCCCTTTTAGTTTCCTGCCCTCCGGTTCTGCCATGGGACCAGTAGCTCCTCACGACCTCGGGCTCCTTGTGTCCGGTTTCTGCACTCAGCTTAGAGAGGCCCAGTCACAGCCTTTCTCTAGCTCCTAAGTCCTTCTGTGCTCCTTCACTGTCTGCTACCAACTGTCAACTGTCTGCTTGTCTGCACCAGACTAACTGACTCCTCCTCCAGACCAGGATGTTTAAAGGGGAGTTCCCCTTGAACCAGGTTTAGAGTTCCCCCTTCTGGCCTGGAGTCAGAATGTGTTGTATGTAAGGTTACCTGCCAAAGGGATTCCTCCTGTCTCCAGGCATGGCACTACCCTCCCCGAGAGGAAGGCAATACCACTGTGGTACCTGAACTACTGGGGTGCCAAACAAGCATTCATATTGAAATGGAAGGAGTATCATTCCACTGCAAATGTACCAAGACCCGGCTGTCCCTCTAAACTTTCATCTCAAACAAGGAGAAGACTGATCGGAGATGCAGCCAAGAAGCCCATGATCACTCTGGATGAACTGCAGAGATCAACAGCTGAGGTGGGAGAGTCTGTCCATAGGACAACAATCAGCCGTACCCTGCACAAATCTGGCCTTTATGGAAGAGTGGCAAGAAGATAGCCATTTCTCAAAGATATCCATAAAAAGTGTTGTTTAAAGTTTGCAACAAGCCACGTGGGAGACACACCAAACATGTGGAAGAAGGTGTTCTGGTCAGATCAAACCAAAATCTAACTTTTTGGCAACAATGCCAAACGATAAGGCAACACAGCTCATCACCCTGAGCACACCATCCCCACTGTCAAACATGGTGGTGGCAGCATCATGGTTTGGGCCTGCTTTTCTTCAGCAGGGACAGGTAAGATGTTTAAAATTGATGGGAAGATGGATGGAGCCAAATACAGGACCATTCTTGAAGAAAACCTGTTGGAGTCTGCAAAAGATATTTTAACTGTTAAGTATTAACTTTAGAAACATTATCTAATAAAATCCACAAACTTTAATAGCTAATGGAGACATTTGCGATTACGGCAAGATTGTCGTTAACACCGTACAGAGAAAACCTACTGAGTGCCAAAAATATTTAAACTGTTAAGTATTAACTTTAGAAAGAGTAGGTTTTCTTTGAACGGTGTTAATGACAATCTTGCCATAATCGTAAATGTCTCCATTTGCTATTAAAGTTTGTGGATTTTATTAGATAATGGAGTCTGCAAAAGAACTGAGACTGTGACGGAGATTTGTCTTCCAACAAGACAATGATCCCAAACATGAAGCAAAATCTACAATGGAATGGTTCACAAATAAACGTATCCAGATGTTAGAATGGCCAAGTCAGAGTCCAGACCTCAATCCAATGGAGAATCTGTGGAAAGAGCTGAAAACTGCTGTTCATAATCGATCTCCATCCAACCTCACTGAGCTCGAGCTGTTTGCCAAGGAAGAATGAGCAAGAATTTCAGTCTCTCGATGTACAAAACTAATAGAGACAAACCCCAAGCCACGTGCAGCTGTAAGAGCAGCAAAAGGTGGCGCAATAAAGTATTAAGTTAAAGGGGCCGAATAATATTGCACGCCCCACTTTTCAGTTTTTGAATTTCCACAAAAATGTAAAATAACCAATAAATTTTGTTCAATTTCACAATTGTGTTCCACTTGTTGTTGATTCTTCACCAAAATTTTACATTTGGTATCTTTATGTTTGAAGCATGATATGTGGGAAAAGGTTGAAACGTTCCAGGGGGCCGAATACTTTCACCAGGCACTGTAGGAGGTATCAATGGCTCTGATGCAGATGTAGGCGCCTGATTAGCATAACATTCAGTAACATTGTCATATTTCCCTCTCCATACCTGCCTTCTAACTTCCTTTACCATCTTTTAAAATGCTTCAGGGCCCTGTTAGACCTCATAATACCTGAGACAGGGATGCTGCTCTCTACTCATTAACACATTTTTCCATTCCTTCTTATTAGTGATGAGCGAGCACTAAAATGCTCGGGTGCTCGTTGCTCGTGTCGAGCAATTTGTAATACTCGGGTACTCGGCCAGAACAACCAGCCCAATGTAAGTCTATGGGAGACCCGAGCATTTTTACCGCGATTTCCCCCTGGGGTCCTTTTAAGGTCTAAAAACTTCTGACAATGATGGAAACACTGCTCAAATGACATGGGGACATCATGGGGAATGTCCCTGGAAGCATTTCTAACTCCCAGGTCACAGCTTTGAGCAATGTTGTCAGGGTCTTATGCCATTTTTACAGGCGCACCCAAAAACATACAAAAACGAAACCAAAACAGATTTTCCTGGGAAAGATGTTAAGGTACATCCTTTCAAGGGTAATGAATTATATATAAGCCAAAATAATTAACCAAAAACAAAAATGTTCCTCCGCCACTTGAGCAATGTTCACACGTAGCGTTTTTGATGCGTTTTTCAACTTTAACATTACTTTCAACCAATACAAATGCATTTACTGTGAAATGTCATTGTAACATTGAACAACCCTAGCTGGCCATGTGGTGTGTGGCACATCATTAGACACATCTTGTTTCATTTATGAAGGAGGGACTCTTAAAGTCACAGCCTATTTTTATAGTGGCATCAGGCGGCATTAATATTCTCAAAGGGCCATTATTAAACAGTGGGTCCCCTATACTGTTAATGCCTATGCAGTGAGTGGCTGGGCTGCCAAAAATTAGGACGCACCCCAATACCTCTTTCAGGAGACGTACAGGAGTGCCTCCTGAAAAAATGTTCCCATTATAAGAAAGTGGGTCTCCCATAGTGTTTGCCTATGCATTGAATGCAAGGCCTGCCCTGCACCAAAGTAACACGCACCCCAATAAGCCTTGGAAGAGGCATAGAGGTGGGCCTCCTGAAAATAATGTTCCCATTATTAGGAAGTGGGTCTCCTATAGTGTTTTCCTATGCAGTGAATGCAGTGAATGCAAGGCCTGCAAAAAATTAGGAGGCACTCCAATGCCCTGTGAAAGAGATGTGGAGGAGGGCCGAATAAATAAATGTTCCTATTATAAGCGAGCAAGTCTCCTATACTTGTAATGCCCATACACTAAGTGTAAGGGCTAACAAACATTTTCCCCTGGGGGTACACTTTTTTTTAACTTAATTAGTTATGGACATCATAAACACCCTTGCCAAAATTTAGAGTGACTGTTGCATCACAGAATATATTCACCCTCATGTCCTAGTGGTGGTGCAGGATGTCCTCCTAAGAATCTATTATCAATTTAAAGGAGCAAGTCTCCTATGCTTGTAATGCATATACACTAATTGTAAAGGCTGACAAACATTTCCCCCTGGGGGGTGCACTTTTTTAAATTATTTACGGGCATCATAAACACCCTTGCCAAAAAATAAAATGACTGTTGCATCACGGAATACGTTCATCCTTGTGTTCTAGTGGTGGTGTCTGAAGAGACGTGGAGGATGTCCTCCTAAGAATCTATTCCCAATTAACCCCTTTACCCCCAAGGGTGGTTTGCACGTTAATGACCGGGCCAATTTTTACAATTCTGACCACTGTCCCTTTATGAGGTTATAACTCTGGAACGCTTCAACGGATCCCAGTGAATCTGACATTGTTTTCTCGTGACATATTGTACTTCATGACAATGGTAAAAATTCTTTGATAGTACCTGCGTTTATTTGTGAAAAAAACGGAAATTTGGCGAAAATTATGAAAATTTCGCAATTTTCCAACTTTGAATTTTTATGCAATTAAATCACAGATATATGTCACACAAAATACTTAATAAGTAACATTTCCCACATGTCTACTTTACATCAGCACAATTTTGGAACCAAAATTTTTTTTTGTTAGGGAGTTATAAGGGTGAAAAGTTGACCAGCAATTTCTCATTTCTACAACACCATTTTTTTTTAGGGACCACATCTCATTTGAAGTCATTTTGAGGGGTCTATATGATAGAAAATACCCAAGTGTGACACCATTCTAAAAACTACACCCCTCAAGGTGCTTAAAACCACATTCAAGAAGTTTATTAACCCTTCTGGTGCTTCACAGGAATTTTTTGAATGTTTAAATAAAAATGAACATTTAACTTTTTTTCACAAAAAATTTAATTCAGCTCCAATTTGTTTTATTTTACCAAGGGTAACAGGAGAAAATGGACCGCAATCATTGTTGTACAATTTGTCCTGAGTACGCCAATACCCCACATGTGGGGGTAAACCACTGTTTGGGCGCATGGCACAGCTCGGAAGCGAAGGAGCGCCATTTGACTTTTCAATGCAAAATTGACAGGAATTGAGATGGGACACCATGTTTCGTTTGGAGAGCCCCTGATGTGCCTAAACATTGAAACCCCCCACAAGTGACACCATTTTGGAAAGTAGACCCCCTAAGGAACTTATATAGAGGTGTGGTGAGCTCTTTCACCCACCAAGTGCTTCACAGAAGTTTATAATGTAGAACCGTAAAAATAAAAAATCATATTTTTTCACACAAATTATCTTTTCGCCCCCAATTTTTTATTTTTCCAAGGGTAAGAGAAGAAATTGGACCCCAATAGTTGTTGTACAATTTGTCCTGAGTAAGCTGATATCCCATATGTGGGGGTAAACCACTGTTTGGGCGGATGGGAGAGCTCGGAAGGGAAGGAGCGCCGTTTGACTTTTCAATGCAAAATTGACAGGAATTGAGATGGGATGCCATGTTGCGTTTGGAAAGCCACTGATGTGCCTAAACATTGAAACCCCCCACAAGTGACACCATTTTGGAAAGTAGACCCCCTAAGGAACTTATCTAGAGGTGTGGTGAGCACTTTGACCCACCCAGTGCTTCACAGAAGTTTATAATGCAGAACCGTAAAAATAAAAAAATCATATTTTTTCACAAAAATTATCTTTTCGCCCCCAATTTTTTATTTTTCCAAGGCTAAGAGAAGAAATTGGACCCCAATAGTTGTTGTACAATTTGTCCTGAGTGCGCTGATACCCCATATGTGGGGGTAAACCACTGTTTGGGCGGATGGGAGAGCTCGGAAAGGAAGGAGCGCCGTTTGACTTTTCAATGCAAAATTGACAGGAATTGAGATGAGACGCCATGTTGCGTTTGCAGAGCCCCTAATGTACCTAAATAGTAGAAACCACTCACAAGTGACACCATTTTGGAAAGTAGACCCCCTAAGGAACTTATCTAGATGTGTGGTGAGCGCTTTGACCCACCAAGGGCTTCACAGAGGTTTATAATGGAGAGCCGTAAAAATAAAACAAAAATTTTTTCCCACAAAAATTATTTTTTAGCCCCCAGTTTTGTATTTTCCCGAGGGTAACAGGAGAAATTGGACCCAAAAATGTGTTGTCCAATTTGTCCTGAGTGCGCTGATACCCCATATGTGGGGGGAAACCACTGTTTGGGCGCATGGGAGGGCTCGGAAGGGAAGGAGTGCCATTTGAATGCAGACTTAGATGGAATGGTCTGCAGGCGTCACATTGCGTTTGCAGAGCCCCTAATGTACCTAAACAGTAGAAACCCCCCACAAGTGACACCATTTTGGAAAGTAGACCCCCTAAGGAACTTATCTAGATGTGTGGTGAGCGCTTTGACCCACCAAGGGCTTCACAGAGGTTTATAATGGAGAGCCGTAAAAATAAAACAAAATTTTTTTCCCACAAAAATTATTTTTTAGCCCCCAGTTTTGTATTTTCCCGAGGGTAACAGGAGAAATTGGACCCAAAAATGTGTTGTCCAATTTGTCCTGAGTGCGCTGATACCCCATATGTGGGGGGAAACCACTGTTTGGGCGCATGGGAGGGCTCGGAAGGGAAGGAGTGCCATTTGAATGCAGACTTAGATGGAATGGTCTGCAGGCGTCACATTGCGTTTGCAGAGCCCCTAATGTACCTAAACAGTAGAAACCCCCCACAAGTGACCCCATATTGGAAACTAGACCCCCCCGGGAACTTATCTAGATGTGTTGTGAGAACTTTGAACCCCCAAGTGTTTCACTACAGTTTATAACGCAGAGCCGTAAAAATAAAAAATCTTTTTTTTCCCACAAAAATTATTTTTTAGCCCCCAGTTTTGTATTTTCCCAAGGGTAACAGGAGAAATTGGACCCCAACAGTTGTTGTCCTATTTGTCCTGAGTACGCTGATACCCCATATGTTGGGGTAAACCCCTGTTTGGGCACACGGGTGAGCTCGGAAGGAAAGAAGCACTGTTTTACTTTTTCAACGCAGAATTGGCTGGAATTGAGATCGGACGCCATGTCGCTTTTGGAGAGCCCCTGATGTGCCTAAACAGTGGAAACCCCCCAATTATAACTGAAACCCTAATCCAAACACTCCCCTAACCCTAATTCCAACGGTAACCCTAACCACACCTCTAACCCTGACACACCCCTAACCCTAATCCCAACCCTATTCCCAACTGTAAATGTAATCTAAACCCTAACTGTAACTTTAGCCCCAACCCTAACTGTAGCCCTAACCCTAGCCCTAACCCTAGCCCTAACCCTAGCCCCAACCCTAACCCTAGCCCTAGCCCTAACCCTAGCCCTAACCCTAGCCCTAACCCTAGCCCTAACCCTAGCCCTAACCCTAACCCTAGCCCTAACCCTAGCCCTAACCCTAACCCTAACCCTAGCCCTAACCCTAACCCTAGCCCTAACCCTAGCCCTAACCCTAGCCCTAGCCCTAACCCTAGCCCTAACCCTAGCCCTAACCCTAACACTAGCCCTAACCCTAGCCCTAACCCTAGCCCTAACCCTAGCCCTAATGGGAAAATGGAAATAAATACATTTTTTTATTTTTCCCTAACTAAGGGGGTGATGAAGGGGGGTTTGATTTACTTTTATAGCGGGTTTTTTAGCGGATTTTTATGATTGGCAGCCGTCACACACTGAAAGACGCTTTTTATTGCAAAAAATATTTTTTGCGTTACCACATTTTGAGAGCTATAATTTTTCCATATTTTGGTCCACACAGTCATGTGAGGTCTTGTTTTTTACGCGACGAGTTGACGTTTTTATTGGTAACATTTTCGGGCACGTGACATTTTTTGATCGCTTTTTATTCCGATTTTTGTGAGACAGAATGACCAAAAACCAGCTATTCATGAATTTCTTTTGGGGGAGGCGTTTATACCGTTCCGCGTTTGGTAAAATTGATAAAGCAGTTTTATTCTTCGGGTCAGTACGATTACAGCGACATCTCATTTATATCATTTTTTTATGTTTTGGCGCTTTTATACGATAAAAACTATTTTATAGAAAAAATAATTATTTTGGCATCGCTTTATTCTCAGGACTATAACTTTTTCATTTTTTTGCTGATGATGCTGTATGGTGGCTCGTTTTTTGCGGGACAAGATGACGCTTTCAGCGGTACCATGGTTGTTTATATCTGTCTTTTTGATCACGTGTTATTCCACTTTTTGTTCGGCGGTATGATAATAAAGCGTCGTTTTTTGCCTCGTTTTTTTTTTTTTTTTTCTTACGGTGTTTACTGAAGGGGTTAACTAGTGTGCCAGTTTTATAGGGCGAGTCGATACGGACGCGGCGATACTAAATATGTGTACTTTTATTGTTTTTTTTTTTTTTTATTTAGATGAAGAAATGTATTTATGGGAATATTTTTTTTTTTTTTTCATTATTTAGGAATATTTTTTTTTAATTTTTTTTACACATTTGGAAAATTTTTTTTTTACTTTTTTACTTTGTCCCAGGGGGGGACATCACAGATCAGTGATCTGACAGTTTGCACAGCACTCTGTCAGATCACTGATCTGACATGCAGCAGTGCAGGCTTCACAGTGCCTGCTCTGAGCAGGCTCTGTGAAGCCACCTCCCTCCCTGCAGGACCCGGATCCGCGGCCATCTTGGATCCGGGACCTGGAGCAGGGAGGGAGGGCGGCAAGACCCTCGCAGCAACGCGATCACATCGCGTTGCTGCGGGGGTCTCAGGGAAGCCCGCAGGGAGCCCCCCTCCCTGCGCGGTGCTTCCCTGCACCGCCGGCACATCGCGATCATCTTTGATCGCGGTGTGCCAGGGGTTAATGTGCCGGGGGCGGTCCGTGACCGCTCCTGGCACATAGTGCCGGATGTCAGCTGCGATAGGCAGCTGACACCCGGCCGCGATCGGCGCCGCTCCCCCCGTGAGCGCTGCCGATCGCATATGACGTACTATTGCGTCCTTGGGAAGTAGGGCCCACCCCCCATGGACGCAATAGTACGTCTGATGGCAGAAAGGGGTTAAAAGGAGCGGGTCTCCTATACTTGTATTGCCCATACACTAAGTGTAAGGGCTGACAAACATTTCCCCCGAAGGAATACTTTTTTTTATTTTTATTATTATTTACGGGCATCATAAACACCCTTGCAAAAAAATAGAGTGGCTGTAGCATCACGGAACACGTTGACCCTGGTGATCTAGTGGTGGTGGATGATGAGGATGAGGAGAAGGAGGATAACACCAAATAGCCAAAATCAGGAAGCGTGTACCCATGTGTGGGTGTGAAAGGTGCATGGGAATATACCTCCCAAAAAAAGACACTGCATTGGAGTTTATGCTTTGCTGTTATCATTCGAAGGTGTAGAGAAGTCTGGCCCAATCCAGCCCTTGTTCATTTTTATAAGAGTCAGCCTGTCAGCATTTGCAGTTGACAGGCGGATGCGCTTATCAGTTAAAATCCCACACCGGCGCTAAAAACCCGCTCTGACAGAACGCTAGCAGCAGGGCAGGCAAGGACCTCCAAAGTGTAGAGAGCCAGTTCATGCCACGTGTCCAGCTTGGATACCCAATAATTAAAAGGCACAGAGGAATCACAGAGGACGTTTGCACGATATGCAAGGTACTCCCTCTCCATTTTCCAAAACATTGCACTTCTTGTGACAGCACCCCTTGCCTCAGGGCCAGGGCGATGGGAGGGACTGAGAAAACTCTCCCAGAACTTTGCCATTGTTCCCCTGCATCTGCTGAATTGTACTTGTGTCTTTCTCACCTGTACTCCTTGGTTGTCCAACGAAACAATTACCATACTGGGAACTATACAAATATTTAGTGAACATGAATTCCCTTAACCCCTTAGCGACCGCCGATACGCCTTTTAACGGCGGCCGCTAAGGGTACTTAAACCACAGCGCCGTTAATTAACGGCGCTGTGGAAAAAGTAAATAGCGCCCCCCAGAGTCGGATTTTCTCTGGGGTCTCGGCTGCCGGGGGTAGCCGAGACCCCAGAGAACATGATTCGGGTTTTTTTTTACCGACCCCGCATTTGCGATCGCCGGTAATTAACCGTTTACCGTCGATCGCAAAAAAAAAAACGCGATCTCTTTTTAATTTCTCTGTCCTCCGATGTGATCGCACATCAGAGGACAGAGAAAAGGGGTCCCAGATAGCCCCCCGATACTCACCTATCTCCCCCGGTGCTCCTCATGTCTCCCGGTGGGCGCCGCCATCTTCAAAATGGCAGGTGCATGCGCAGTGCGCCTGCCGGTCGGCACCGGTGGACTCTTTGGGGTCTCGGCTGCCAGGGGTAGCCGAGACCCAAAAGAACATGATCAGGGTCGGTTTTACCGACCCCTGTTTTGCGATCGCCGGTAATTAACTGTTTACCGGCGACCGCTAAAAAAATCAAAGTGTAATTCTCTGTCCTCTGATGTGATCGCACATCAAAGGACTGAGAAATAGGGGGATTCGGGGACCCTATCATACTCACCTGTTTCCCTGGATCCTCCTGCTGCTCCTCCTGGCTGCCGGGGAAAAGAAAATGGCGGGCGCATGCGCAGTGCGCCCGCCATCTATCGCCATCTGCCGGCCGACAGGAGAAGAGCAGTTGGGGCTAAAATTAGGGTTAGGGCTAGGGTTAGGGCTAGGGTTAGGGCTAGGGTTAGGGCTAGGGTTAGAGCTAGGGTTAGGGCTAGGGTTAGGGTTAGGGTTAGGGCTAGGGTTAGGGTTAGGGCTAGGGTTAGGGCTAGGGTTAGGGTTAGGGCTAGGGTTAGGGCTAGGGTTAGGGCTAGGGTTAGGGTTGGGGCTAAATTTAGGGTTAGGGTTGGGGCTAAATTCAGGGTTAGGGTTCTTTCACACTTAGGTCGGTACGGGGCCGTCGCAATGCGTCGGCCCGACATACCGACGCACGTTGTGAAAATTGTGCACAACGTGGGCAGCTGATGTAGTTTTTCAACGCATCCGCTGCCCAATCTATGTCCTGGGGAGGAGGGGGCGGAGTTACGGCCACGCATGCACGGTCAGAAATGGCGGACGCGACGTACAAAAAAAGTTACATTGAACGTTTTTTGTGCCGACGGTCCGCCAAAACACAACTGATCCAGTGCACGACGGACGCGACGTGTGGCCATCCGTCACGATCCGTCTGCAATACAAGTCTATGGGCAAAAAAACGCATACTGCGGGCACATTTGGAGGATCTGTTTATTGTCCAAAACGACGGATTGCGACGGATGCCAAACGACGCAAGTGTGAAAGTAGCCTTAGGGCTAGGGTTAGGGTTGGGGCTAAAGTTAGGGCTAGGGTTGGGGCTAAAGTTAGGGTTAGATTTGGGGTTAGGGTTTCGATTAGAGTTGGTATTAGGGTTAGGGTTGGCATTAGGATTACGCTTGGGATTAGGGTTAGGTTTGGGATTAGGGTTAAGGTTAGGGTTGTGATTAGGGGTGTATTGGGATTAGGGTTAGGTTTGAGGTTAGGGTTGAGATTAGGATTAGGGGTGTGTTGGATTTAGGGTTTTGATTAGGGTTATGGTTAGGGTTGAGATTAGGGTTGTTTTGGGGTAAGGGTTGTGATTATCGTTAGGGTTAGTGATTAGGATTATGGATCGGGTTGGGATTAGGGTTAGGGGTGTGTTGGGGTTAGGGTTGGAGCTAGAATTGGGGGGTTTCCACTGTTTAGGTACATCAGGGGGTCTCCAAACAAGACAGCCAATTTTGCGCTCAAAAAGTCAAATGGTGCTCCCTCCATTCTGAGCTCTGCCGTGCGCCCAAACAGTGGGTTACCACCACATATGGGGCATCAGCATACTCGGGATAAATTGGACAACAACTTTTGGGGTCCAATTTCTCCTGTTACCCTTGTGAAAATAAAAACTTGGGGGCTACAAAATCTTTTTTGTGGAAAAAAATATATTTTTTTATTTTCACGACTCTGCATTCTAAACTTCTGTGAAGCACTTGGGCATTCAAAGTTCTCACCACACATCTAGATAAGTTGCTTGGGGGGTCTAGTTTCCAAAATGGGGTCACTTGTGGGGGGTTACTACTGTTTAGGTACATCAGGGGCTCTGCAATCGCAACATAACGCTCACATACCATTCTATCAAAGTCTGCATTCCAAAACAGCGCTCCTTCCCTTCCGAGCTCTGCTGTGCGCCCAAACAGTGGTTTACCCCCACATATGGCACATCTGTGTACTCGGGATAAATTGGACAACAACTATTGCAGTCCAATTTCTCCTGTTACCCTTGGGAAAATAAAAACTTGGGGGCTACAAAATCTTTTTTGTGGAAAAAAAAATATTTTTTATTTTCACGACTCTGCATTCTAAACTTCTGTGAAGCACTTGGGCATTCAAAGTTCTCACCACACATCTAGATAAGTTCCATGGGGGGTCTAGTTTCCAAAATGGGGTCACTTGTGGGGGGTTTCTACTGTTTAGGCACATCAGGGGCTCTCCAAACGCGACATGGCGTCCAATCTCAATTCCAGACAATTCTACATTGAAAAAGTAAAACGGCACTCCTTCTCTTCCAAGCTCTGCGGTGCGCCCAAACAGTGGTTTACCCCCACATATTGGGTATCGACGTACTCAGGAGAAATTGCACTACAACTTTTGTAGTCTAATTTCTCCTGTTACCCTTGTGAAATTAAAAATTTGGGGGCAAAAATATCATTTTTGTAGAAAAAATGCGATTTTTTTATTTTCACGGCTCTACGTTATAAACTTCTGTGAAGCACATGGGGGTTCAAAATGCTCACCACACATCTAGATAAGTTCCTTAAGGGGTCTAGTTTCCAAAATGGTGTCACTTGTGGGGGGTTTCCACTGTTTAGGCATATCAGGGACTCTCCAAACGCGACATGGCGTCCAATCTCAATTCCAGCCAATTCTACATTGAAAAAGTAAAACGGCACTCCTTCCCTTCCAAGCTCTGCGGTGCGCTCAAAAAGTGGTTTACCCCCACATATTGGGTATCGACGTATTCAGGAGAAATCGCACAACAACTTTTGTGGTCTAATTTCTCCTGTTACCTTTGTGAAAATAAGAATTTGTGGGCGAAAAGATCATTTTTGTGTAAACAAAAGCGATTTTTTATTTTCACGGCTCTACGTTATAAACTTCTGTGAAGCACTTGGGGGTTCAAAGTGCTCACCACACATCTAGATAAGTTCCTTAAGGGGTCTAGTTTCCAAAATGGTGTCACTTGTGGGGAGTTTCCAATGTTTAGGCACATCAGGGGCTCTCTAAACGTGACATGGCGTCCGATCTCAATTCCAGCCAATTCTACATTGAAAAAGTCAAACGGCGCTCCTTCACTTCTAAGTTCTGCGGTGCGTCCAAAAAGTGGTTTACCCCCACATATGGGGTATTGGCGTATTCAGGAGAAATTGCATAACAAAATTTATGGTTACATTTCTGTTTTTACACATGTGAAAATAAAAAAAATGGTTCTGAATTAAGATGTTTGCAAAAAAAAGTTAAATGTTCATTTTTTCCTTACACATTGTTTCAGTTCCTGTGAAGCACGTAAAGGGTTAATAAACTTCTTGAATGTGGTTTTGAGAACCTTGAGGGGTGTAGTTTTTAGAATGGTGTCACACTTCGTTATTTTCTATCATATAGACCCCTCAAAATGACTTCAAATGTGATGTGGTCCCTAAAAAAAAATGGTGTTGAAAAAATGAGAAATTGCTGGTCAACTTTTAACCCTTATAACTCCCTAACAAAAAAAAAATTTGTTTCCAAAATTGTGCTGATGTAAAGTAGACATGTGGGAAATGTTATTTATTAACTATTTTTCATGACATATCTCTCTGATTTAAGGGCATAAAAATACAAAGTTTGAAAATTGCAAAATTTTAAAAATTTTCGCCATATTTCCGTTTTTTTCATAAATAATCGCAAGTAATATCGAAGAAATGTTACCACTAACATGACGTACAATATGTCACGAAAAAACAATCTCAGAATCAGCGGGATCCGTTGAAGCGTTCCAGAGTTATAACCTCATAAAGTGACAGTGGTCAGAATTGCAAAAATTGGCCCGGTCATTAAGTACCAAATTGGCTCTGTCACTAAGGGGTTAAGTCAATTGTTATATGACAATGCTATGCAGGCTCTAAGTTATTGTTACTGCAAGGTGACTGCCTTAAAAATCACTAAAGTGCCGATGTGCTTAGGTGCTTATTTGTATGCCAGAATTTGGCGGCCAAAATCCACTATGGAAGTGCTAATATATATAAAGGTGTAATAAATACAAGACTGCTTCTTTGGCTCAACCTCACTGGAAGGTCCCTTAATGGTCACCTTAATAGTCCTGCACATACTCGGTTAGAATGTTACGATGGTAAGTATAAAATGTAAAAGCATATTCACCTTGCTGAAGCACACACAATGGAAAACCCCTACGCGCGTTTCGATAGTATCTTCGAAACGCGCGTAGGGGTTTTCCATTGTGTGTGCTTCAGCAAGGTGAATATGCTTTTACATTTTATACTTACCATCGTAACATTCTAACCGAGTATGTGCAGGACTATTAAGGTGACCATTAAGGGACCTTCCAGTGAGGTTGAGCCAAAGAAGCAGTCTTGTATTTATTACACCTTTATATATATTAGCACTTCCATAGTGGATTTTGGCCGCCAAATTCTGGCATACAAATAAGCACCTAAGCACATCGGCACTTTAGTGATTTTTAAGGCAGTCACCTTGCAGTAACAATAACTTAGAGCCTGCATAGCATTGTCATATAACAATTGACTTAAAATAGGTTATTTAACCAAAGAGAAATATGCATGTCAGGCATTATTATTAAGCACATGTCAATTGTTGTTCTTTTGGATTGGAGGTACATGTACAATTGTTGTATTTTATGTGTTTTTTATAAAGTTGTTTCTTATGGACCAATAAAAATTTATATTTTTGAACTAAAACATTCTGAGCCCTGAATAATATTCTTGGGGGCCTTTTGGGTGATATAATACTGAACCAATAGGAAATCAATTATTATCCTTTCACCTGATTTCTATTTAACATTTATGTTTTTTTTTAGTGTTTCTACAGAATAAAGCAAAAAGAGAAGATTTCTGTCCCCGATCCTTGAAGCAGATGAACCTGGTGGTTGACAAGCTGATGTTTCACTCACAGCTTCACTACAAAGGTAACGGACGCCATAGACTGATACCAGAGACGGCGGACGTAGTCCTGAACCCAGCGCTGAGGCCGGAGAATGAGAATATGGGGAAAATATTGTTCTGCCCTCCTGGCCGGACACATGAAGAACCAGAGCTCATCTGAGCAATGAATCCCCTGCGGCTCCCACAGTCCAGTGCAGTGAGGGACAGACGTGGCACCCGGGCCATGTCTGCAGGGTGATGTGTGCCTAATGTCACCCTCCCTATAATTGCTCTCTTCTCTTTAAGGCACTGTCTCCATGTTGGACTGCAACATTTTCCCTGGATTATCCTATGATTTCCTGGAATCGAAGGTGAATTTATTTTTAATACCAACCATGGAGAATGATACTGATGAGACCGTGTCCAAATCAGGTACGTCACTGCCCACTCACAGATATCTATCACACTATTCTTGGTTTCTCATGCTCTTTCTCACGCTGTCACTTTCACTGCCTTTAGTGATGAGCGAATATACTCGTTGCTTGGGGTTTATGGTAATGCTTGGGGTTGCTTGGTATTTATTTATGATTGCTCAGAGATTTAGTTTTCATCCCGGCAGCTGAATGATTTACAGCTACTAGGCTGCTTGATTACATGTGGGGATTCCCTAGCAAACAGGCAACCCCCACATGTACTCAGCCTGGCTAATAGCTGTAAATCATTCAGCTGTGGCGATGAAAACAAAATCTCCGAAAACACTAACAAATACTCGGTCACCTGAGCGTGCTCTAGAAACCCCGAGCAACGAGTATACTCGCTCATCACTAGAAGCCTTTCATTTTCTCTCAGTAGCTCCCTCTCTCCCTCACCTTCTCTGTTCAGGTGCGCCCGTTTTCCCTCTCTTCCCTTCTCTCTTGTGTTGCTCGCCTTTTCCCTCTCTTCCCCCTCAATCGCCTTTTCACCTTCACTCGCCTTTCCCCCCTCGCTCGACTTTTCCCTCCCTTCCCCCTCAATCGCCTTTTCACCGTCCCTCGCCTCTACCCTCTCTTCCCCCTCGCTCGCCTTTTCCCTCTCTTTCCTTCCCCCCCTCGCTCGCCTTTTCCCTCTCTTCCCCCTCGCTAGCCTTTTCCCTCTCCCCCCCGCTTGCCTTTTCCCTCTTCTCCCCCTCGCTCGCCTTTTCCCTCTCTTCTCCCCCCTCGCTCGCCTTTTCCCTCTCTTCCCCCCATCCCTCGCTTTTTCCCTCCCTTTCCCCTTCTCAACTTTTCCCTCTTTCCCACTTAGTCACCTTTCCCCTCTTTCCCACTCACTCACCTTTCCCCTCTCTTCCCGTTCAATCGCCTTTTCACCCTTACTCGCCTTTTCCCTCTCTTCCCCCTCACTTGCCTTTTCCCTCTCTTTCCCTTCTCGCTCGTCTTTCCCTTCTCGCTCGCCTATTCCCTCCTCGCTCGCCTATTCCCTCTCTTTACCCCTCGCTCGCCTTTTCCCTCTCTTCCCCCTCGCTTGCCTTTTCCCTCTTTTTCCCCCTCGCTCGTCTTTCCCTTCTTCCCTCCTCGCTCGCCTATTCCCTCTCTTTCCCCCTCGCGCGCCTTTCCCTCTCTTTCCCCCTCGCTCGCCTTTCCCTTCTTCCCTCCTCGCTCGCCTATTCCCTCTCTTTCCCCCTCGCTCGTCTTTCCCTTCTTCCCTCCTCGCTCGCTTATTCCCTCTCTTTCCCCCTCACTCGCCTTTCCCTCTCTTTCCTCCTCACTCGCCTTTCCCTCTCTTTCCCCCTCGCTCGCCTTTTCCCTCTCTTTCCCCCTCGCTCGCCTTTTCTCTCTCTTCCCCCCCCCCCCCCTCGCTCGCCTTTTCCCTCTCTTCCCCCCCCCCTCGCTTGCCTTTTCCCTCTCTTCCCCCCCCTCGCTAGCCTTTTCCCTCTCTTCCCCCCCCCCTCGCTCGCCTTTTCCCTCTCTTCCCCCCCTCGCTTGCCTTTTCCCTCTCTTCCCCCCTCGCTTGCCTTTTCCCTCGTCTCCCCCTCGCTCGCCTTTTCCTTCTCTTCTCCCCCTTGCTCGCCTTTTCCCTCTCTTCCCCCCCCCACTCGCTCGCCTTTTCCCTCTCTTCCCCCCCCCCTCGCTCGCATTTTCCCTCTCTTCCCCCCCTCGCTCGCCTTTTCCCTCTCTTCCCCCCCTTGCTCGCCTTTTCCCTCTCTTCCCCCTTGCTAGCCTTTTCCCTCTCATCCCCCTCGCTCGCCTTTTCCCTCTCTTCCCTCCTCGCTCGCCTTTTCCCTCTCTTCCCCCTCGCTCGCCTTTTCCCTCTCTTCCCTCCTCGCTCGCCTTTTCCCTCTCTTCCCCCCCCCCTCGCTCGCCTTTTCCCTCTTCCCCCCCCTCGCTCGCCTTTTCCCTCTCTTCCCCCTCGCTTGCCTTTTCCCCCCTCTTCCCCCTCCCTCACCTTTTCCCTCGCTTGCATTTTCCCTCTCTTCCCCCCCATTGCTCGCTTTTTCCCTCCCTTTCCCCTTCTCAACTTCTCCCTCTTTCCCACTCACTCACCTTTCCCCTCTTTCCCACTCACTCACCTTTCCCCTCTCTTCCCGTTCAATCGCCTTTTCACCCTTACTCGCCTTTTCCCTCTCTTCCCCCTCGCTTGCCTTTTCCCCCTCGCTCGTCTTTCCCTTCTCGCTCGCCTATTCCCTCTCTTTCCCCCTCGCTCGCCTTTTCCCTCTCTTCCCCCTCGCTTGCCTTTTCCCTCTTTTTCCCCCTCGCTCGTCTTTCCCTTCTTCCCTCCTCGCTCGCCTATTCCCTCTCTTTCCCCCTCGCTCGCCTTTCCCTCTCTTTCCCCCTCGCTCGCCTTTCCCTCTCTTTCCCCCTCGCTCGCCTTTCCCTTCTTCCCTCCTCGCTCGCCTATTCCCTCTCTTTCCCCCTCGCTCGTCTTTCCCTTCTTCCCTCCTCGCTCGCCTATTCCCTCTCTTTCCCCCTCGCTCGCCTTTCCCTCTCTTTCCTCCTCACTCGCCTTTCCCTCTCTTTCCCCCTTGCTCGCCTTTTCCCTCTCTTCCCCCCCCCTCGCTCGCCTTTTCCCTCTCTTCCCCCCCCCTCGCTCGCCTTTTCCCTCTCTTTCCCCCTCGATCGTCTTTTCCCTCTCCTCCCCCTCGCTCGCCTTTTCCCTCTATTCCCCCATCGCTCGCCTTTTCCCTCTGTTCCCCCTCGCTCGCCTTTCCCTCTCTTCCCCCTCGCTCGCCTTCCATTCTCCGGGCGGTGCCGCCACCTTTCCTCTCACAGCACTCTTGGGTTCTCTCTGCCTCACACACTCCATCACATTGTCTTTCGCACACCCTCACGCGCTCTTAGCAACCTCACACTCGTCTTCATTTTCTCTCTATTCCCTTTTCTCCCTCTCTTTCTTGTCTCCCCTTTCGTTCCCTTTCTCTCTTCTGTCATTTTGTCCCCTTCCTTTCTCTGGTGCTGGCTTAGTGACGTTTTGTCTGTTTAGTTACTAAAACTTTATGTATATTTGTGTTTGTTTTTTTTCCAGGGTCAGGAGGAAATGCTGCTCCTCCTCTGCTCCTGCCGGGTTATAAGGGGCACCCCAGCTTCCACACCATGATCAGTAAGCTCCGCAGCCAGATGATGTCCATGTCCCGCCCGCAGCTGTCACACACTATCCTGACCGAAAAGAACTGGTAAGGAGCCCGCTGAGCAGCAGTCGCGCCCCCTAGAGGCCGTGCAGGGACCTGTCACATATCTCGGGCTTACTTTCTTAGTATTAATGCCCATGAGCGCTGTCACTACAGGTCAAACTCAACAGGATTTTTTGTATCCTTCTTAGTTTTAAAATATTTTTCCTTGTTTAGGTTCCACTACGCCGCTCGTATCTGGGACGGGGTGAAGAAGTCATCGGCTCTTTCTGAGTACAGCAGATTACTGGGCTAGGAAAGACTGGCGGAGCCTCGGTGGGTGCGGACTTTGTGCGCTCTGCTTGATAGACAGGACCTAAGGCCAGAAGTCACAACGTGAGGAGTCTGGGATACGGATTCCTACCAGCAGGACACGACTCGGAGGACTCTGAAGTTACGGCCATCGATCGAGGCAGCGTGACCAAAGATGGCGGTACAAGTCCACTTGTCTGTACCAGTAAATCGCCTGCAATAGACGAGCGCCGGTATGTGATAATCTGTACTGATCACGAGACGTTGTAAATACCTTCCACAGCTGTCGGGGGGCGCCACTTATCCCAGCGATGATGATGGACAATAAAAATGCAACAACCTGAACGAGCGGTATATGTAACTTACAGAAATCAGTTCTGTTCTACACGGATGGACACGGGATGGAATTTTTTTTTCCCGATGCTTGTGGAATTACGTTAAGACTGACAGCTCCAGAACCATACATTTCCACTCACCAACTGTTGAGGAACTATAACGCCCAGCACTCCTCGGTAAGCATCAAAGTATATCATGGTGGTAGTTAGAGTATCTACGTCTGTATAAAGCGTCACCTCTATTGTCCTGAAGCCGAGTTACATGGTGGATACTCTCCCAAAGCATTCACCATTTTGCCGGATTCCCGCACACCTCTGCCGCCTTCAGATGAAGGAGTACCAATATACTTTGTCCTGATCCGGGGTGACAGCGTTCTCGCCCCCAAAAGCTGCTGAAACAGTTCTGCTAAATGTTGTCAACTCTATGAGTGCCGGTCCAGTCACTAAGAAATCATGAGAAGTGTAAATGCAGCTCTGGATGTAACTGGAGAAGACTTACAAGGCTCTGATGATCCGGGGAAGAAGTCTGATATATACCATGTCACAAGCTATTTAATAGGTGGGTGGCGGGACAAGCACAAATATGTCCGTATCGGGGGATCATTCAAGCCATGTCCCACTCAACTGTTTTTTTTTTTTTTCTTTTTTTGAAGAGCATCTTTAATTTTTCGATGTAGTCCCATCTTGAAGTGCAGCAGATTACTGAGGGTCATCGTTCTGAGACTAAAAAACAAAAAAAGCATTTTTACGGGGTTATTCCTAAAAGAGCATAGTGAAGTACTTGCTGATCATTGGAGGATTGATCGCTGGGACCTCCAGCATTCACAGTGTTGGCGATCTGGAAACGGGATCTACAGCCCCGTTCTGTAGTGCATGTGCTCTTGCTCCTCATCTACTCCATTCATTGTCTATGGGACTGACATATAGCTGAGCGATGTACTCCGCAATCCCATAGACAATGATTCTTGCAGAGCATGCACACCTCCACTGCAGGTTAGCAGTTTGACCGTCAGCAAGCATCAAGTTATCCCCTATCCTGTTTTGAGAATAACCCTTTAACTTAATTTTCTTTTTTTTTTTTTAAATAAAGATTAAAACTTCTTAAACTCAAGATTTTATTTCTCAACCCTGGATTAAAGGGAACCTGTCACCCCGTTTTTTCAGATTGAGATAAAAATACTGTTAAATAGGGCCTGCGCTGTGCGTTACAATAGTGTATGTAGTGTACCCTGATTCCCCACCTATGCTGAGAAATACATTACCAAAGTCGCCGTTTTCGCCGGTCAATCAGGCTGGTCGGGTGGGCGTGGTCACAGCGCTGTTTCTTCCCCAGCTTTATGTTGGTGGCGTAGTGGTGTGCGCATGTCCAAGTGCCGAATCCACTGCGCGCACGTGAAGAAACAGCGCGCGATCTGCGCTATTACCCTTGTCATCGGTGGGGTCGGCCATCTTCCTGGGGCCGCGCGTGCGCAGATGGAGTGCTCTGCTGCACGGGGCTTCAGGAAAATGGCCGCGGGATGCCGCGCGTGCGCAGAAGAGATCGCGGTGGCCATTTTCCTGAAGCCGAGATGCATACTCGGCTTTGGGAAAATGGCCGCCGCAATCTCTGGATTTAGGATTTATAAAATGCATCAGGTTCACTAGACCGTTTCATCCAATAAGGAGTTTAGCTACAGCTGGAGAGCTACTTGGACCCCAGACCTCTAAATTCTGAAGGACCACTTTAAAGGAACTTCTCACCAGAAGATTTTGGCTGCGAGGTGCCATTCACAAGAATCGAGTGTTAGCAGGTAATATTGAGCTGTATTATGATGCTATGACCTTACTGTGCTATTTTTCTTGTCCCTCCCCCCCCCCAATTAATAAAAAGGCAAAAAAACAATTGTTCTTATAAACACATTTATATTACATATGAAAAACATTTTTGATATTTCCAGTGACCGCATCTTAGTTGTACGTAGTTGTAAAATGGTGCCCATAGAGGTCTTTGGGCACATAATATAGCACCGTCCTAATGTGTTATGGAGTCGCAGGAAACTTTGTCGTCTTGGATCGTTGCATTATGAAGATATTCTCATCTAAATCTTTGCTGCATGAAACGGAGACACCATGTAGCGGAACACAAGATTGCTTCTTCATGTGTATGGTGGGTATATAGATGATGTAACGTGAGATAAAGTTTTACATCCTGTTCTGATCTTTCACCAAAGGGATTCATACAACTTTTCTAGGCACCACCAGTGGTTAAAAGGCCACTTGGTGACCATGCCAGAGTTAGTCAGAGGTCGCTAATGCCGTCGTCAGCACCCTGGTAGCATCTTCTGCCATAGCTGATAAGAAGCTGCTTAGTGTCCCGTAAGTCGTCCCGAAGGCAACTCCTCCACTTGCCAATGTGCCAATTTGCGGAACAATCTGATTTACACATGCTGTCACTATACGACCCATGTCCGTCAGACCCTGACTCTTTAGGTGATGGAAAACCAATTCGGGAGTTATCTCCTCCAAAGCCGTTGTGGTTCTGATCATTGATCTCAAAGTTTCAGGATCTTTCCCAAAGGTATCCGATAGCATTTTAAGGGATCTCGCGTCCAGTCCGAAAGCTTTCTTGTACTCTTCCAAAACATTGACCATGAGGGTGAGGTCACCATTGGCTGATAAATACGGAACACACGACGTACTACTCGCCCCCGGTCTTTGTGACGTCACAACGTTCATAGCGGAGACGATGGCCCATTTCCAGATTTGCGATAGAAAGAACTTTTTCTTCTTCTCCACGGCCTGGTGGAAAAAATTGGGCTGAGACAAAAGAAATACATGTCTCTTGTGACTCGGAAGTTCGTCCTCTAGCGTTTTCTGGATCAAGTAGAAGTCATACTTTTCAGGTTCCAGACTGGAGATTAGAAACACTCGAGGGTGCTCGATACCTCCAGCTCGGAGACCATTTACGCAGTCATCGCGGATTTTCTTCAGTAGATCTTCATCCATGCAGTAGTTTGTCCTTCCTCGTCGACATCCTTTTAATGCCGAGTCTATTTTGGATCTCAGAAAATAGAACTTCTTCCCCATGGACTTGATGGCTTGTGCCAACAGGATGTGACATTCTCTGAAGCGTTCGGTTGTGATGATCAGAAAAAAATCATATTGGTGGAACTTCACCAATTTCAGATAATCCATCGGATTAAACACAGGACTTCCGATCCCGGGAAGGTCCCAGTATTTCACGTTTTTGTGATGCGGGTGTAAATAAGGTGATGGGACTGTGGTTGTCTCGACCACGCCTGTCTTGGCAGAATCTTCTTCCTCATCGCCAAGGCCTCGGATTACGTTGATAAAAGTTGACTTTCCTGATCCCGATTCTCCAGTTACGGCAACATTCAACGTGACTTGGTCAATGTCTTCCAGGCATCTCTTCACACTTTCTACAGCTTCTGCAAGATCTCTATTTTCAAAGAAGTTCTTCATCTCCTGCAGTTCATTTTCAGGAACTATAAATTGGGAATCCATATCTCTTTCTTCAGTCTCGAGCGCCTGAGGGAAAAAGAAGACGACTACACATTAGAACCCATTGTGTGCAGATTAAAGGCAAAAAGAAAAAATCTGTTGCAACACTGGTGCCTATTCATATCACTTTTGTGTGCTACTGCTTCCATCAGCCTATGCCTGCTGCTGCTAATAACAGCAAGAGCAGGTGTCGGGTGATGTGAGTATTCATCAACAGGTGCATGCTCTCTAAATAAATAATTAAACAATGCCTGGGTCCGCTGTATTTTTGATAACCAGCCAGGCAAAACTGACAGCTGCAGACTGCAACCCTTGGCTGTCAGCGTTCGCAAGGTTGGATATCAAGAATAGCGGGGTCCCCACACCGTTTTTTAAATTATTTAAATAAATAATTTAAAAAACAACGTGGGGTCTCCCCAATTTTTGACAACCGGCCAAGCTAAAGCAGACAGCTGGGGGCTGGTATTCTCAGTATGGTCAGGGCCCATGGGTATTGCCCCACCAGCCTAAAAACAGCAGCTTTCAGCTGCCCATAAAAGTCATATCTAGTAGATGTGCCAATTCTGGCTCTTTGCCCAGCTCTTCCGAATTGCCCTGTAGCGGTGGCAAGTGGGGTTCATATTTGTGGGGTTAATGTTACCTTTGCATTGTTCGATGATATCAAGCCCTCAGCTTAGTAATGGAGAGGCGTCCATAAGGCCGGTTTCACACGTCAGTGGCTCCGGTACGTGAGGTGACAGTTTCCTCACGTACCGGAGACACTGACTCACGTAGACACATTAAAATCAATGTGTCTCTGCACATGTCAGCGTGTTTTCACGGACCGTGTGTCCGTTTGAAAAACACGGAGACATGTCAGTGTTTGTGGGAACGCACGGACCCATTAAAGTCAATGGGTTTGTGTAAAACACGTACCGCACACGGATGCTGTCTGTGTGCAGTCCGTGTGCCGTGCAGGAGACAGCGCTACTGTAAGCGCTGTGTCCCTCCTTCCCCCCCCTCCCCCCGTGTGGTGCTGAAGCTGGAATTCATCCTTTCTTCCCAGCAGCGTTCGCTGGAGAGAAGGAATGAATAATCTATTTTTTTTTCTTTCCCCTTAAAAATAAAGTTTGTGCGTCCCCTCCCGCCTCACATCCCCTCTGCGCCTTCTCTCCTCCCCCCCCCCCCCGCTTGCCAGGAAATAAGGAAATACTCACCGACACCCAGCTCCAGCGATGTCTCCTCTCAGCAGCTGCAGCCTGTGCTGTGTGAGCGGTCACGTGGTCCCGCTCATTACAGTGAGGAATATGCGCATATTCCTCACTGTAATGAGCGGGACCACGTGACCGCTCACACAGGGCCTGCTGCCGGCGCTGAGAGGAGACATCGCTGGAGCTGGGTGTCGGTGAGTATTTCCTGGCAAGCGGGGGGGGGCGCACAGGGGATGGGGGGCGGGAGGGGATGCACAAACTTTATTTTTAAGGGGAAAGAAAAAAAAATAGATTATTCATTCCTTCTCTCCAGCGAACGCTGCTGGGAAGAAGAGATGAATACCGGCTTCAGCACCGCACGCAGGGGACAGCGTTTAATTGTAGAGCTGTCTCCTTCACAGTCCGTGTGGTCCTCGGGCGGCACACGGCTGCCGCACGTGTGCCACACTGATGTGCTACGTAAACTCACGGACATGAATAATTCCTGTACCGATTTTTCCGGTACCGGAATTATCTGGACGTGTGGGACAGACCTAAGACAGCCTGGGACAGCTCATAGAATCTCACAGTTTTCAGTATCATCTCTATGTTGACAACACACAGATCTACATCTCTGGACCAGATATCACCTCCCTACTAACCAGAATCCTTCAATGTCTGTCCACTATTTCATCCTTCTCTGCGAGATTTCTAAAACTTAACATGGACAAAACAGAATTCATCATCTTTCCCCATCTCACGCGACCCCCCCAACGAACCTATCCATTACAGTAAACGGCTGCCCACTCTCCCCAGTCCCACAAGCTCGCTGCCTCGGGGTAATCCTTGACACTGATCTCTCCTTCAAACCGCATATCCAAGCCCTTTCCACTTCCTGCCGCCTTCAACTCAAAAATATTTCATGGATCCGTACATTCCTAAACCATGAATCTGCAAAAACCCTAGTTCATGCCCTCATCATCTCCCGCCTCGATTACTGTAACCTCCTGCTCTGTGGCCTCCCCTCTAACACTCTCGCACCCCTCCAATCTATTCTAAACTCAGCTGCCCGACTAATCCACCTGTCCCCCCGCTATTCCCCGGCCTCTCCCCTCTGTCAATCCCTTCCCTGGCTTCCCATTACTCAGACTCCAGTACAAAAGCCTAACCATGACATACAAAGCCATCCACAACCTGTCTCCTCCATACATCTGTGACCTTGTCTCCTGGTACTTTCCTGCACGCAACCTCTGATCCTCACAAGATCTTCTCTACTCCCCTCTTATCTCCTCTTCCCACAATCGCATACAAGATTTCTCTCGCGTATCACCCCTACTCTGGAACCCTCTACCACAACACATCAGACTCTCGCCTACCATCAAAACCTTCAAAAAGAACCTGAAGAACCACCTCTTCAGACAAGCCTACAACCTGCAGTAACCACCGATCGACCAAACCGCTGCACGACCAGCTCTATCCTCACCTACTGTATCCTCACCCATCCCTTGTAGATTGTGAGCCTTCGCAGGCAGGATCCTCTCTCCTCCTGTACCAGTTATGACTTGAATTGTTCAAGATTATTGTACCTGTTTTTATTATGTATACCCCTCCTCACATGTAAAGCGCCATGGAATAAATGGCGCTATAATAACTATCCATTATAACTATCCATTACTAATCCTATAGTGATGGTATATGGTAAATAAGTATGAAGTCCTTTATTTGAAAGAATCACACACTCCTTTAATGATTGTAAATTAACGTGAGTATGGTTTATCACCCATTCCATTGAAGCCATTGTCTCCTGTAATAAAACAAAAATAAAAAAACACTATACATCTGCCTGTCATTCTGTCCAACGCTGTAATCCATATCTGGGGATAAACCATTTTCAACCTGGATGGTGCCAAGATGCGACCATCCAGGCTGAAAACCACTGATTGAGCTGCTGGGAGTGCAGTCTCAGTGACTAGCGGTGATGTCATCGAGGTTACGTTCCCAGCTGAGCCAATGAACTGGGTAACCTTGGTGAGATCAGAGCTGCACCGCAAGACTTTTTCCTCACTGTGCTAGCGGTGATCACCACAGTTCAGGGGCTTGTGCAATGCAGCTCATTCTTCCCTGCTTCTCAGCATAAACAGTCGCATGATTCCACTATTCTTGCTGAAGAGCACATGTACAGGTGGATTACGGCATGGGACACTGGATTCCAGCCACCCCTCCATCCATCCCTCATCTATTCATGCATCCCTCATCCATCTGTCTACCCCTCATTCAGCCATCCCTCCTCCATCCAGCCATCCCTCCATCACTCATCCAGCCATACCTTCATCCCATTCAGCCTCATTGACTGGCGGTAACCTTGATGTTGTCACCGCTAGTCACTGATGCTGCGCTCGCAGCAGCTCATTCCCCAGTGTTTCTCAGCCTGGACAGTCGCATCATGGCACCATCCATCCAGGTTGAAAACTGTTCATCCACAGATATGGATTACGGTGTTTGACAGAACGACAGGTGAGGTATTTGGTTGTTTTTTAACTTTGTTTTATTACAGGAGACTATGGCTTCAATTCAGTGAGCGTTAGGTGAGTGTAACTGTGTTTTGTTATTTTTAAATAAAAAAGGAAAATTGTGTTTTGTTTTTATTTCAAATAAAAGACTTTATTTTGTCTGTGTCTATTTACAATACCACTATAGGATTAGTAACTGATAGGTGTCTTCTAAACGCCTCTACATTACTAATCCATGGGCTTGATGTCACTGAACAATACAAATGTGACATCCCCACAAATATGAGCTCCATTTGCCACCGCTACAGGGCAAGTGGGAAGAGTCGGGCAAAGCACCAGAATTGGCACATCTAATATGCCTTTTCTGGGGCGGCTGCGGGCTTCTGTTTTTAGGGAAGGGCGGACCGATATCCATGGACCTTTATCATCCTGAGAATACCAGCCCTCAGCTGCTTGTTTTAGCTTGGCTGGTTGTCAAAAATGAAGGGAACCTCCACACTTTTTTTTGTTTTTATGTATTTAAATCATTTAAAAAAAACAATGTGGGGAACCCTCTTTTTGATAACCAGCCTTGCTAACGCTGACAGCTGAGGGTTGCTTTCCGCAGCTGTCAGTTTTGCCTGGCTGGTTATCAAAAATACAAGGGAACCCATGTCGTTTTTTTAAAATTTATTTAGAGCACAGGAATACTCCCATCAGCCGCTACCTGCTCTATCTGTTATTAGCGGTAGCAAGTGTAGGATGATGGAGGGAGTAGTCCCATCAGCTGATGCCAGTGACAGCTGCGGTCTTGCGCTCTCATTCGACAGGTTGGGAACTGCGGCTGTCTGACCGACGGTAATGATCTTACTGCCGATCAGAAGCAGTGTTTGCCGTGTTGTCATGCACATGACAGCATTAGAAACACCCGGTGTTCGGAGTAGGGGGTGAACTCCTTGTTTGATATCTGTGCCCGAACAGTAGATGTTCGATACGGATGCCAAGCTTTACTGTCCAAGTTTGCCCATCTCTACTCATCACTAGTAGCAACGTATAGAGGCGAAGTCAAGTGCAACTTGCTATCAAACCTCTAACTGAGTCGATTTTAGTGCGATTTTCTCAAAGTGACCATACTGGCAATCAGATGTTGTGCCACGCATGGTACTATCCCAGCCGTTCATACACAGCCACATCTCTGTAGCTACAGTTCATTCTTAGAATTGTAGCTACCATTTCAGATTTGTGTATAACGTTTTAAAGCTGTTCTCGGGGCAACCACTAAAATATCCAATTCTATAATGCTCTCATTTCTGGACACTTCGAAAACGATAATGCAAAATTAGAAAGAGGAATTTTTCTTGTTGTCAAAGTCACAACCTATCTGCAACAGCAAAGTGATAATCAGTGAAACTGATCGTGCAGAATGTCGGAGAAGTGTGTTAATCTATGACCATGCACATTGGAGTTGCTTGCTTTTTATACCCCGATTCTTCTCCCTTTTTCCCCATCCATAGACAGATCCTCTTAATAATGAGATCTTACGTACCTTGCTCTCCGCTCTTTCTTCCTACTTATTCAAGCTATAGATGTGACGTCATAGGGAGGTGCTTGTACATAATGTGAAGTGTAGAAACTGAAAGAGGAGACGTCACTGGGCGGGAGAGGATGTGCTACAGCATAGAAGCTGCTGAGTGCAGGACAGACTACAAATCCGGGCTGGATCAAAAATGGATGAAAAATGTGTAAACATCATAACTTGGAGACCACGTCTGAGGTTTCTCTTTCCACTTCCACCCAACTAAACTGCATCCAGGATCTTGCTCTGCTTCGCCCCTCCTGGTCCTAAAGCTGCTGCAGATTTTCTCTTTGTCTTTGCTGTGTGGAAATTCTGCAGTGATTTACAGTAGCGGAAATGTTTTGTGCCTGATAACTTTACAGAATTGGCAGCCGGAAGAATGAGGATCTCGAGCAGGAAATGTTTTCAATATAACTGAGCTAAAAGATTTGGAAACCCAACAATAATCCTTTTGCAGAGAACCCTGCAAAACTCGTAATACCTGTTGCATCCCCCTCGCCTTTTTTGATTAGTAGGCCCTTGTGATATTTATGTGCAACTTTAGTTGAGCCCTACATTTCTTATCCACACCTCTTGAAAGTGCATTTGGACAAAAATTAAAGCCTCCTGAAACTTCCTTTCCGGGAAAATTTGTCATTCTCGAGAGAGTTTTCCAACTCCTCCAGGAGTTTGGAATATCTCCCATTATTCCAATCAGTCTGAAAGAATTGATAAGTATGGCAATATTTCATCTATGGTGTGGATTTTTCAAACTTTAACATATCAATTCTTGTAGCAGATCAGTTGAAGATTTGTTGATGAGTTTCTCTATTCAATAGAAAAGAAATCCACAACTAACTTCAATTGCTTCAAATTTCCATTAGATCGAAAGCAAAATGTGTGAGCCCTGAAAAAAAACACCTTAACAAAATAAATATAAAGATCTTTGACTTTCATGGCGGGTTGTACAGAAACCTGTAAGGAACCGGGCAATGAAGTCATGGAAACACCCACAAGTGAGTTTAGAGTCTTTGATCCTTTGTTCAGACTCTGCGGAAATCACCAGCAAAATGTATTTGGAGCTAACAATAACTTTTGTAATTGGGTTTCTTTTAAAATGTTACACCATTCACATTCTATAGTCTGGGTATTGCACTGTCTAGTGCTTGCTGCAGAGTGAGTTCAGAGAGTCCATCAATCAGATCATTAAGATTCAATGATAGCATTTGTAATTCTTTCATTTTAACTTTTCTTCCGAGCATCTCTTAATTTAAGACTGCATTAACCCCTTCATGACCCAGCCTATTTTGACCTTAATGACCTGGCCGTTTTTTGCAATTCTGACCAGTGTCCCTTTATGAGGTAATAACTCAGGAACGCTTCAACGGATCGTAGCGGTTCTGAGTTTGTTTTTTCATGACATATTGGGCTTCATGTTAGTGGTAAATTTAGGTCAATAAATTCTGCGTTTATTTGTGATAAAAACAGAAATTTGGCGAAAATTTTGAAAATTTCGCAATTTTCACATTTTGAATTTTTATTCTGTTAAACCAGAGAGTTATATGACACAAAATAGTTAATAAATAACATTTCCCACATGTCTACTTTACATCAGCACAATTTTGGAAACAAAATTTTTTTTTGCTAGGAAGTTATAAGGGTTAAAATTTGACCAGCGATTTCTCATTTTTACAACGAAATTTACAAAACCATTTTTTTAGGGACCACCTCACATTTGAAGTCAGTTTGAGGGGTCTATATGGCTGAAAATACCCAAAAGTGACACCATTCTAAAAACTGCACCCCTCAAGGTGCACAAAACCACATTCAAGAAGTTTATTAACCCTTCAGGTGCTTCACAGCAGCAGAAGCAACATGGAAGGAAAAAATGAACATTTAACTTTTTAGTCACAAAAATGATCTTTTAGCAACAATTTTTTTATTTTCCCAATGGTAAAAGGAGAAACTGAACCACGAAAGTTGTTGTCCAATTTGTCCTGAGTACGCTGATACCTCATATGTGGGGGTAAACCACTGTTTGGGCGCACGGCAGGGCTTGGAAGGGAAGGAGCGCCATTTGACTTTTTGAATGAAAAATTGGCTCCACTCTTTAGCGGACACCATGTCACGTTTGGAGAGCCCCCGTGTGCCTAAAAATTGGAGCTCCCCCACAAGTGACCCCATTTTGGAAACTAGACCCCCCAAGGAACTTATCTAGATGCATAGTGAGCATTTTAAACCCCCAGGTGCTTCACAAATTGATCCGTAAAAATGAAAAAGTACTTTTTTTCACAAAAAAAATCTTGTAGCCTCAATTTTTTCATTTTCACTTGGGCAGTAGGATAAAATGGAGCCTAAATTTGTTGGGCAATTTCTCCCGAGTACGCCGATACCTCATATGTGGGGGTAAACCACTGTTTGGGCACACGGCAGGGCTCAGAAGGGAAGGCGCGCCATTTGTCTTTTTGAATGGAAAATTAGCTCCAATTGTTAGCGGACACCATGTCGCGTTTGGAGAACCCTTGTGGGCCTAAACATTGGAGCTCCCTCACAAGTGACCCCATTTTGGAAACTAGACCCCCCAAGGAACTTATCTAGATGCATATTGAGCACTTTAAACCCCCAGGTGCTTCACAGAAGTTTATAACGCAGAGCCATGAAAATAAAAAAATTTTCTTTCCTCAAAAATGATTTTTAGCATGGAATTTCCTATTTTGCCAAGGGTAATAGGAGAAATTGGACCCCAAATGTTGTTGTCCAGTTTGTCCTGAGTACGCTGATAGCCCATATGTGGGGGTAAACCACTGTTTGGGCGCACGGCAGGGCTCGGAAGGGAAGGCACACCATTTGGCTTTTTAAATGGAAAATTAGCTCCAATCATTAGCGGACACCATGTCACGTTTGGAGAGCCCCTGTGTGCCTAAACATTGGAGATCCCCCCACAAGTGACCCCATTTTGGAAACTAGACCCCCCAAGGAACTTATCTAGATGCATATTGAGCACTTTAAACCCCCAAGTGCTTCACAGAAGTTTATAACGCAGAGCCATGAAAATAAAAAAAAAATTTTCTTTTCTCAAAAATGATTTTTTAGCCTGCAATTTTTTATTTTCCCAAGGGTAACAGGAGAAATTTGACCCCAATATTTGTTGTCCAGTTTCTCCTGAGTACGCTGATACCCCATATGTGGGGGTAAACCACTGTTTGGACACATTGGGCTCGGAAGTGAAGTAGTGACGTTTTGAAATGCAGACTTTGATGGAATGCTCTGCGGGCGTCACGTTGCGTTTGCAGAGCCCCTGATGTGGCTAAACAGTAGAAACCCCCCACAAGTGACCCCATTTTGGAAACTAGACCCCGAAAGGAACTTATCTAGATGTGTGGTGAGCACTTTGAACCCCCAAGTGCTTCACAGAAGTTTATAACGCAGAGCCGTGAAAATAATAAATACGTTTTCTTTCCTCAAAAATAATTTTTTAGCCCAGAATTTTTTATTTTCCCAAGGGTTACAGGAGAAATTGGACCCCAAAAGTTGTTGTGCAGTTTCTCCTGAGTACGCTGATACCCCATGTGTGGGGGTAAACCACTGTTTGGGCACACGTCGGGGCTCAGAAGGGAAGTAGTGACTTTTGAAATGCAGACTTTGATGGAATGGTCTGCGGGTGTCACGTTGCGTTTGCAGAGCCCCTGGTGTGCCTAAACAGTAGAAACCCCCCACAAGTGACCCCATTTTAGAAACTAGACCCCCAAGGAACTTATCTAGATATGTGGTGAGCACTTTGAACCCCCAAGTGCTTCACAGACGTTTACAACGCAGAGCCGTGAAAATAAAAAATCATTTTTCTTTCCTCAAAAATGATGTTTTAGCAAGCAATTTTTTATTTTCACAAGGGTAACAGGAAAAATTGGACCCCAGTAATTGTTGCGCAGTTTGTCCTGAGTATGCTGGTACCCCATATGTGGGGGTAAACCACTGTTTGGGCGCACGTCTGGGCTCGGAAGTGAGGGAGCACCATTTGACTTTTTGAATACAAGATTGGCTGGAATCAATGGTGGCGCCATGTTGCGTTTGGAGACCCCTGATGTGCCTAAACAGTGGTAACCCCTCAATTCTACCTCCAACACTAACCCCAACACACCCCTAACCCTAATCACAACTGTAGCCATAACCCTAATCACAACCCTAACCACAACCCTAATTCCAACCCTAAGGCTATGTGCCCAAGTTGCGGATTCGTGTGAGATTTTTCAGCACCATTTTTGAAAAATCCGCGGGTAAAAGGCACTGTGTTTTACCTGCGGATTTACCGCGGATTTCCAGTGTTTTTGTGTGGATTTCACCTGCGGATTCCTATTGAGGAACAGGTGTAAAACGCTGCGGAATCCACACAAAGAATTGACATGCTGCGGAAAATACAACACAGCGTTTCCGCGCAGTATTTTCCACACCATGGGCACAGCGGATTTGGTTTTCCATAGGTTTACATGGAACTGTAAACCTGATGGAACACTGCTGCGAATCCGCAGCGGCCAATCCGCTGCGGATCCGCAGCCAAATCCGCACCGTGTGCACATAGCCTAATTCTAAAGGTATGTGCACACGCTGCGGAAAACGCTGCGGATCCGCAGCAGTTTCCCATGAGTTTACAGTTCAATGTAAACCTATGGGAAACAAAAATCGCTGTACACATGCTGCAGAAAAACTGCACGGAAACGCAGCGGTTTACATTCCGCAGCATGTCACTTCTTTCTGCGGATTCCGCAGCGGTTTTACAACTGCTCCAATAGAAAATCGCAGTTGTAAAACCGCAGTGAAATGCGCAGAAAAAACGCAGTAAATCCGCCATAAATCCGCAGCGGTTTAGCACTACGGATTTATCAAATCCGCAGAGGACCAGAATACGTGTGCACATACCGAAACCCTAACCCTAATTCTAACCTTAGTGGGAAAAAAAAAATGTTTTCTTTATTTTATTATTGTCCCTACCTATGGGGGTGACAAAGGGGGGGGTCATTTACTATTTTTTTTATTTTGATCACTGTGATAGGTTCACATTGGAATGAATATGCCGGCCGGCAGATTCGGCGGGCGCACTGTGCATGCGCCCCCATTTTGGAAAATGGCGGCGCCCATGGAGAAGACGGATGGACCCCGGGAGGCTCGGTAAGTATGATGGGGTGGGGGGAGCACGGGGGGTAGATCGGCGCATGGGGGGTGGATTGGAGCGCGGGGGGGTGGATTGGAGCACGGGGGGTGGATCGGAGCATGGGGGTGGATTGGAGCATGGGGGGTGGATTGGAGCACGGGGGGTGGATCGGAGCACGGGGGGTGGATCGGAGTGAAGGGGGGTTGGATCGGAGCATGGGGGTGGGATTGGAGCACGGGGGGAGCGGACAAGAGCACGGGGGAGCGGACAGGAGGACGGAGGGGAGCGGAGCAGTGTACAGGACAGATCGGTGGCTTGGGGGGCGATCGGTGGGGTGGGGTGGGGCAGACCAGTGTTTCCAGCCATGGCCGATGATATTGCAGTATCGGCCATGGCTGGAATGTAATATTTCACCAGTTTTATTAGGTGAAATATTACAAATCGCTCTGATTGGCAGATTCACTTTCAACAGCCAATCAGAGCGATCGAAGGCACCCCCCCCCCCCCCTGGGCTGAAGTACCACTCCCCCTGTCCCTGTAGATCGGGTGAAATTGGAGTTAACCCTTTCACCCGATCTGCAGCGACGCGATCTTTCCATGACGCCTCATGGGTCGGATTGGCACCGACTTTCATGACGCCTACGTGGCGTCAAAGGTCGGGAAGGGGTTAAAGTTGAATGTTCACAGAAACACAAAGCCTTTAAGAGCCAAACGCTTCATAAATTTTCTTTAAATCCAATTTTTAAAAATATAAAAAAAAAAAAAAGCTGTAGATTTGATGCCCTGGTTTGCGGTAGTAAACCGGTAGAGATTTTCAGTAGCACCAAAGTGAATGTGATTTGAACACATCTCATTTACACACGAGAAATATGTTGTACAGAATCGACAGCAAAGGAGGATAGAAACCTCGGGCAGAATTTTTTTTTTCTATTACTTTATGCCTTTTTTGATCATGCCCCCAACCTTACTTTCCCGCACCTCTTGATAGTGCATGTGGGTATGGCCAAGGCCTCCTGGAACTTGCATTTCTTAAAGTTTGGGAGGATTTCAGGGTCCCCGGTGTTTTCCAACACCTTCAGGATTCTAGGTGGTGTTCTCGCTTTTTGGGAGACTCCTGGACGTTTTTCTCGCTGGTCTTTCATCAGCAAATTGGATCTATTAAACTTTGTAATGTTATTCAGTGAAGCTCCTACTGGAATTTTCAAGTGCTGCTGTTTATTATCATCCATCCTGCCAACTATTAAAAGTGTAAAGTGCAGGTAAATGGCAATAATGGTACTGAAGTGGGTAGATGCAATGACTTCTCGATCATCTGACCATGCCCCATACTTTTGGTGCCAGTCAGTCTCGGCTGTTTCTATAGCTCCATCTCCAGTGGTCGGAGTATGGACCGAGTTATTCCCCCATGAGATGCCTCATGTTGAGTCTCCACCAATCCGACTATCCAATCTGAACAGTGGCCACTCCTGAGCCGGTCAAAATTCGTCCTGGAGCATAACCTCTTCTATTTTAGGGATGCGCTTTACCTGCTGTGACTTGGCATGACGATGGGGACTCGAGTCATCCCAGGTTCCGCAAATTAGTTTATGGAGAGTTTCGAGTCCCTGTCGTCAGTCTTGTCTAGTTCCCACGTCAGGCATATTAAATATAACCCTTGATATATTGATGACTTATTTATCATTGAGCCTGGCACAGAATATGTGGCAACCTCTTTTGTAGAACAACTCTAGAAGAACACATGGGATGTATCATTTACAGCTCACATTGCCAAGGACAATATGGTCTTCTTGGATCTTGAATTACGGTATGTCTTTCAGATCAATAGATTTGGAGCAGAGCACATTTCAAACCCGTAGATTGCAATAGCTACATAGACTATTACAGTGCACATTTCCACAAATTGAAATAGAATATATTTCCCAGCGAGTTCAGATGCATAAGGAAAAGCTGCACCTCCACCGAAGAATATTTTAATTATTCAAAAAAAACTTAGACATATGTTTACATAAAAAAGAAACCCGAGATAATTGATCCAGGTGGCTTTTAAGAAGAATTTCCAACTTCAATAGGTAGGCTGTTTTAATGTAAATAAAAATGAAAACAAAAATGGATCATTAACCATTGTGTATGTAGAGTTTTAGCTAGTGAGCCCTTGGGCAATTTAAATATATAATTTAACACTGGGCTGCTCTTTTATCTCAATTCATGAATCCACACATCCGTATTCTCGGTTTTAACTTCCCATGCTATCGGGCTGCTTTCTGGCCCAATAAAATCAAATTGACAGACTGGACTTATATCTAACGAGGTATAATCAACAACGTCCATGACGGTATAATAACCCATGGACAAAAAGTGAAAAGGCAAAAATGCGGTTAAAAAGTTATATCTTTATTACAAAAAATAATAATAATTAAAAAGGGACCAAGACAGTGACAGGGCTAAAAGAAACCTCCATAGGGAAGGACCAATAGTATAATGAACGCAGCAGATACACTGATAAATTCCTAGCAGTATACAACAAGATAACTGTAAATATGCTAATGCATTGAATAATATAAATATAGGTGTAACTGCAAGAAATAATAAAACACGTGTATACAACAGCGGGTACTCAATCTCCACAGCCTAATTACCAGTACTAAATAACAATACTAACTATCTGCATGTACATATAGACACTACAAAGTATCACCCAGGCAAGTCAAATAAAGACCATGCCAAAACTACAAGTGTATATACTAACAATATGGCAAAGACTGCTGGAAATATAATGGTTGCAGTGACCAAAAGGTAGGTAATGAGAGCTAAAATAAAGCCACTAGAAAAATAAAGATGCCATATTGCAAGGTGCCAAGCATCAACATCAAGAAGAGACCCTTACAAGATGGGTTCTTCCCCTGTGGCTTTTGCAAGGCCTGTCTTAATCTCCGTAAAGCATCTTCCTTTTCCAATTGGAATGGATCTAAAACTTATGTGATTAGAAAACATCTTACATGTGCATCACGGGGTGTCATTCATTATGCTAAATGTCCTTGTGACATGATTTATATTGGTCTCACCACTCGAGAACTCAAAATAAGGGTGAGAGAACTGTTATGTCTGCTAATGAAAGGTGTAATGAAGGCAATCCAGAGACACAGTGTGCCTAGCGATCAGAGCGCACACAGTGATCTGACAAATACCCAAAAACAAAAGAACGAGCTCTGAGACGTGGAAACTCTGTAGACTGCACACCTGATCCTATCCTAAACACAACTAAAAGTGGCTGTGGAATGTGCCTAACCACTACCTATGCAACTCGGCACAGCCTAAGAAACTAGCTAGCCTGAAGATAGAAAAATAGGCCTGACTTGCCCCCAGAGAAATACCCCAAAGGAAAAGGCAGCCCCCCACATATAATGACTGTGAGTAAGATGAAAAGACAAAACGTAGGGATGAAATAGATTCAGCAAAGTGGGGCCCGATATTCTTAGACAGAGCGAGGACAGTAAAGCGAACTTTGCAGTCTACAAAAAACCCTAAAGCAAAACCCACGCAAAGGGGGACAAAAAAGACCCACCGTGCCGGACTAACGGCACGGCGGTACACCCTTTGCGTCTCAGAGCTTCCAGCAAAACAAAAGACAAGCTGGACAGAAAAAAGGCAACAAAATAGCAAAAAAGCACTTAGCTATACAGAGCAGCAGGTCACAGGAAAAATCAGGAGAAGCTCAGATCCAACACTGGAACATTGACTAGGAGCAAGGATAGCAGCATCAGGTGGAGTTAAGTAACGAAGCAGCTAATGAGCTCACCAGAACACCTGAGGAAGGAAGCTCAGAAGCTGCAGTACCACTTGTGACCACAGGAGTGAATTCAGCCACAGAATTCACAACAGTACCCCCCCTTGAGGAGGGGTCACCGAACCCTCACCAGAACCCCCAGGCCTACCAGGATGAGCCGCATGAAAGGCACGAACAAGATCGGGAGCATGAACATCAGAGGCAAAAACCCAGGAATTATCTTCCTGAGCATAACCCTTCCATTTAACCAGATACTGGAGTTTCCGTCTAGAAACACGAGAATCCAAAATCTTCTCCACAATATACTCCAATTCCCCCTCCACCAAAACCGGGGCAGGAGGCTCAACAGATGGAACCATAGGTGCCACGTATCTCCGCAACAATGACCTATGGAATACATTATGTATGGAAAAGGAGTCTGGGAGGGTCAGACGAAAAGACACAGGATTGAGAACCTCAGAAATCCTATACGGACCAATAAAACGAGGTTTAAATTTAGGAGAGGAAACCTTCATAGGAATATGACGAGAAGATAACCAAACCAGATCCCCAACACGAAGTCGGGGACCCACACGGCGTCTGCGATTAGCGAAAAGTTGAGCCTTCTCCTGGGACAAGGTCAAATTGTCCACTACCTGAGTCCAGATCTGCTGCAACCTGTCCACCACAGAATCCACACCAGGACAGTCCGAAGACTCAACCTGTCCTGAAGAGAAACGAGGATGGAACCCAGAATTGCAGAAAAATGGAGAAACCAAGGTAGCCGAGCTGGCCCGATTATTAAGGGCGAACTCAGCCAACGGCAAAAAGGACACCCAATCATCCTGGTCTGCAGAAACAAAACATCTCAGATATGTTTCCAAGGTCTGATTGGTTCGTTCGGTCTGGCCATTAGTCTGAGGATTGAAAGCCGAGGAAAAGGATAGGTCAATGCCCATCCTACCACAAAAGGCTCGCCAGAACCTTGAAACAAACTGGGAACCTCTGTCAGAAACAATATTCTCAGGAATGCCATGCAACCGAACCACATGCTGAAAGAACAAAGGTACCAAATCAGAGGAGGAAGGCAATTTAGCCAAGGGCACCAGATGGACCGTTTTAGAAAAGCGATCACAGACCACCCAAATGACTGACATCTTTTGAGAAACGGGAAGGTCAGAAATGAAATCCATCGAAATATGTGTCCAAGGCCTCTTTGGGACCGGCAAGGGCAAAAGCAACCCACTGGCACGAGAACAGGAGGGCTTAGCCCTACCACAAATCCCACAGGACTGCACAAAAGTACGTACATCCCGTGACAGAGATGGCCACCAGAAGGATCTAGCCACTAACTCTCTGGTACCAAAGATTCCAGGATGACCAGCCAACACCGAACAATGAAGTTCAGAGATAAGTTTATTAGTCCACCTATCAGGGACGAACAGTTTCTCCGCTGGACAACGATCAGGTTTATTCGCCTGATATTTTTGCACCACCCGCCGCAAATCAGGGGAGATGGCAGACACAATGACTCCTTCCTTGAGGATACCCGCTGGCTCAGATAAACCCGGAGAGTCGGGCACAAAACTCCTAGACAGAGCATCCGCCTTCACATTTTTAGAGCCCGGAAGGTACGAAATCACAAAGTCGAAGCGGGCAAAAAATAACGACCAACGGGCCTGTCTAGGATTCAAGCGCTTGGCAGACTCGAGATAAGTCAAGTTCTTATGATCAGTCAATACCACCACGCGATGCTTAGCTCCTTCAAGCCAATGACCCCACTCCTCGAATGCCCACTTCATGGCCAGCAACTCTCGGTTGCCCACATCATAATTACGCTCGGCGGGCGAAAACTTCCTGGAAAAGAAAGCACATGGTTTCATCACTGAGCAATCAGAACCTCTCTGTGACAAAACCGCCCCTGCTCCAATCTCAGAAGCATCAACCTCGACCTGGAACGGAAGAGAAACATCTGGCTGACACAACACAGGGGCAGAACAAAAACGACGCTTCAACTCCTGAAAAGCTTCCACAGCAGCAGAAGACCAATTGCCCAAATCAGCACCCTTCTTGGTCAAATCGGTCAATGGTTTGGCAATGCTAGAAAAATTACAGATAAAGCGACGATAAAAATTAGCAAAGCCCAGGAACTTTTGCAGACTTTTCAGAGATGTCGGCTGAATCCAATCCTGGATGGCTTGGACCTTAACTGGATCCATCTCGATAGTAGAAGGGGAAAAGATGAATCCCAAAAATGAAACTTTCTGCACACCGAAGAGACACTTTGATCCCTTCACAAACAAAGAGTTAGCACGCAGGACCTGAAAAACCATTCTGACCTGCTTCACATGAGACTCCCAATCATCTGAGAAGATCAAAATGTCATCCAAGTAAACAATCAGGAATTTATCCAGGTACTCACGGAAGATGTCATGCATAAAGGATTGAAACACTGATGGAGCATTGGCAAGTCCGAACGGCATCACTAGATACTCAAAATGACCCTCGGGCGTATTGAATGCAGTTTTCCATTCATCTCCTTGCCTGATTCTCACCAGATTATACGCACCACGAAGATCTATCTTAGTGAACCAACTAGCCCCCTTAATCCGAGCAAACAAGTCAGATAACAATGGCAAGGGATACTGAAATTTAACAGTGATCTTATTAAGAAGGCGGTAATCAATACACGGTCTCAGCGAACCATCCTTCTTAGCTACAAAGAAGAACCCTGCTCCCAGTGGTGATGACGATGGGCGAATATGTCCCTTCTCTAGGGATTCCTTCACATAACTGCGCATAGCGGCGTGTTCGGGCACGGATAAATTAAATAATCGACCTTTAGGGAATTTACTACCAGGAATCAAATTGATAGCACAATCACAATCCCTATGCGGAGGTAGGGCATCGGACTTGGGCTCTTCAAATACATCCTGATAATCAGACAAGAACTCTGGGACCTCAGAAGGGGTGGATGACGAAATCGACAAAAATGGAACATCACCATGTACCCCCTGACAACCCCAGCTGGATACCGACATGGAATTCCAATCCAATACTGGATTATGGGTTTGTAGCCATGGCAACCCCAACACGACCACATCATGCAGATAATGCAACACCAGAAAGCGAATAACTTCCTGATGTGCAGGAGCCATGCACATGGTCAGCTGGGCCCAGTACTGAGGTTTATTCTTGGCCAAAGGTGTAGCATCAATTCCTCTCAATGGAATAGGACACCGCAAAGGCTCCAAGAAAAACCCACAACGTTTAGCATAATCCAAATCCATCAGATTTAGGGCAGCGCCTGAATCCACAAACGCCATGACAGAAAACGACGACAAAGAGCATATCAAGGTAATGGACAGAAGGAATTTGGACTGTACAGTACCAATGACGGCAGACCTAGCGGACCGCTTAGTGCGCTTAGGACAATCAGAAATAGCATGAGTGGAATCACCACAGTAGAAACATAGCCCATTCAGATGTCTGTATTCCTGCCGTTCCACTCTAGTCATAGTCCTATCGCACTGCATAGGCTCAGGTTTAACCTCAGGCAATACCGCCAAATGGTGCACAGATTTACGCTCGCGCAAGCATCTACCGATCTGAATGGCTAAAGACAAAGACTCATTCAAACCAGCAGGCATAGGAAATCCCACCATGACATCCTTAAGAGCCTCAGAGAGACCCTTTCTGAACAAAGCTGCCAGCGCAGATTCATTCCACTGAGTGAGTACTGACCATTTCCTAAATTTCTGACAATATACTTCTATATCATCCTGACCCTGGCACAAAGCCAGCAAATTTTTCTCAGCCTGATCCACTGAATTAGGCTCATCGTACAGTAATCCGAGTGCCAGGAAAAACGCATCGACACTACTCAATGCAGGGTCTCCTGGCGCAAGAGAAAATGCCCAGTCTTGAGGGTCGCCGCGCAAAAAAGAAATAATAATCAAAACCTGTTGAATAGGATTACCAGAAGAATGAGGTTTCAAGGCCAGAAATAGCTTACAATTATTTTTGAAACTTGGAAACTTAGTTCTATCTCCAAAAAACAATTCAGGAATAGGAATTCTTGGTTCTAACATAGATTTCTGATCAATAGTATCTTGAATCTTTTGTACATTTATAACGAGATTATCCATTGAAGAGCACAGACCCTGAAAATCCATGTCCACACCTGTGTCCAGAAACACCCAAATGTCTAGGGGGAAAAAAAAAAAAAAAAATGATGTCAGAACTTTTTCTTTCCCTCTATTGAGAATCATTAGTTGGCTCCTAGTACTGTTATGTCTGCTAATGAAAGGTGTAATGAAGGAATCCAGAGACACAGTGTGCCTAGCGATCAGAGCGCACACAGTGATCTGACAAATACCCAAAAACAAAAGAAGGAGCTCTGAGACGTGGAAACTCTGTAGACTGCACACCTGATCCTATCCTAAACACAACTAAAAGTGGCTGTGGATTGCGCCTAACCACTACCTATGCAACTCGGCACAGCCTAAGAAACTAGCTAGCCTGAAGATAGAAAAATAGGCCTGACTTGCCCCCAGAGAAATACCCCAAAGGAAAAGGCAGCCCCCCACATATAATGACTGTGAGTAAGATGAAAAGACAAAACGTAGGGATGAAATAGATTCAGCAACGTGGGGCCCGATATTCTTAGACAGAGCGAGGACAGTAAAGCGAACTTTGCAGTCTACAAAAAACTCTAAAGCAAAACCCACGCAAAGGGGGACAAAAAAGACCCACCGTGCCGAACTAACGGCACGGCGGTACACCCTTTGCGTCTCAGAGCTTCCAGCAAAACAAAAGACAAGCTGGACAGAAAAAAGGCAACAAAATAGCAAAAAAGCACTTAGCTATACAGAGCAGCAGGTCACAGGAAAAATCAGGAGAAGCTCAGATCCAACACTGGAACATTGACAAGGAGCAAGGATAGCAGCATCAGGTGGAGTTAAGTAACGAAGCAGCTAATGAGCTCACCAGAACACCTGAGGAAGGAAGCTCAGAAGCTGCAGTACCACTTGTGACCACAGGAGTGAATTCAGCCACAGAATTCACAACAGAGAACACGTAAGAGACATTGAAAAAGCAGCAATGATTGAGGATGTTTCCACTCTCAAAACTCTCCCCAGGCACTTTAGGGCCCATCATAAATGCAATCCCCGTGGGCTAGTCATCTGGGGGATCGATCAGGTTGATCTAGGCATTAGGGGAGGAGACCTAGGCCAAGTGCTGGCTCAATACGAGAGCAGATAGATTTTCCGCCTTGGTACACTCACACCACAGGGCCTCAATGAAAATTTGGGTTTTAATGCATTCTTATAATAACAGTTGGTCATTTCCTATGGTCTTTTTCCTGATTTTAGGTCAGGGGTTACTTTTTAATTTATTGTTGTCCGTGTTGTTTTTATTTGATTTTAACATATCTTTTTATCATTACAGAAATATTCGTTATGTGAGAGTGTGAATAGAGGATAATATACCACATTATGAGAAATAATGTGGTGGCATGCAGAGCCCAACTCGCGAAAATTGTGTCACTGTCCAAATATTTCTGGCCCTAACTGTATATATATATTTTTATATTTTTTTATCAGCAGGAGAGAATATTTATAATACTTTTAGCTCTTATGCACCGGTAGTATTCTATTAATATTTATATGAGTGTAATCATATGTATGTATAGCCTTATACTAGTATGATTAACTTTACATTTAGGTCACTTGGTGATTGATTAGGTTTAGCTATATTAGTTAGGTTTATTAGATTTATATTTATATTTATTATATTCATCTATTTTATTATCTTTATTAAATTATTTTGCATATTTATTTTACTATTTTCATATCCATTTACCTTTTTCCATGGTAATTAAATATGGAATTTAGACTATGTATCACTTTCAGGATTAATTTTTGATTAACATACTAATAAACAGTATATGTTTATTTCGGGCACTCTTTTCTTTTTCTTTTTCTCTTTCTTTTTCCTCATTTCACATGGGTTCATATTATATCTATTTTGTAATCGCTATACTATAATTGCCCCGTTATTGCTTCATTCTAATTTTGATAATTGTCCTTAGTATCCTTGTCACTGGTTGCGAGCAATATTTCATTTTCCCTATTAGACCGTCCTCATCCCGGTGCGCTCATGCGCTGGGTCTGATCCCCTATGACTTCCGGGTGTGTCTATCTGGTGACCGCTGTGCGTGTCACTGCATTCCACCCAGGCATCTCCCGGAAGTCACTTCTTGACTGGGGGAGAATTTGTCCTGACGCATGCGCCAACACACCGGGAAATACAGCCTATCATGCTCTCTCACGGCACTTAAATACAGCGTCGGCACCCCTCTCCGCACACGCCCCCGGAAGAAGCGAGCAGCGAAACGGCGCCCGTTGGGCAGGCGGGAAGGACACTTGGACGCTACGCACCTTTGCGGTAAGCTCTCCTATACCTTTGCCTATCGATCGGTACTTCTACTATCGTTGTCACTTGGACCATGATTTTGGCTCCTATCACTGCATAAGTGTTACTTAAGTGCTACCTTGTCTTTCCTTACTGTTATATCCACACTCTGCTTGGCACCTTGCAATATGGCATCTTTATTTTTCTAGTGGCTTTATTTTAGCTCTCATTACCTATCTTTTGGTCACTGCAACCATTATATTTCCAGCAGTCTTTGCCATATTGTTAGTATATACACTTGTAGTTTTGGCATGGTCTTTATTTGACTTGCCTGGGTGATACTTTGTAGTGTCTATATGTACATGCAGATAGTTAGTATTGTTATTTAGTACTGGTAATTAGGCTGTGGAGATTGAGTACCCGCTGTTGTATACACGTGTTTTATTATTTCTTGCAGTTACACCTATATTTATATTATTCAATGCATTAGCATATTTACAGTTATCTTGTTGTATACTGCTAGGAATTTATCAGTGTATCTGCTGCGTTCATTATACTATTGGTCCTTCCCTATGGAGGTTTCTTTTAGCCCTGTCACTGTCTTGGTCCCTTTTTAATTATTATTATTTTTTTGTAATAAAGATATAACTTTTTAACCGCATTTTTGCCTTTTCACTTTGTCCATGGGTTATTATACCGTCATGGACGTTGTTGATTATACTTTATGGGAGTGTTGTTTTTTAGGCAACAATATATATTTTTTCTAGAGACATTTAGTAATATTATATCTAACGAGGAACTGGTGACAGTCCTATCGGGCTGGCAAGGCTCTATTTCAGTGGTCCCCAACTCCAGGCCTCGAGGGCCACCAACAGTGCAGGTTTTCAGGATTTCCTTAGTATTGCACAGGGATTGGAATCATCACCTGTGCAGATGATCACATTACCACCGATGCAATACTAAAGAAATCCTGAAAACCTGCACTGTTGGCGGCCCTCGAGGCCTGGAGTTGGGGACCACTGCTCTATTTCACTGGTGCTAGTGAAAGGGCCTCTCAACCTGTCAGGGTTGTTGGCAAGTGCGATTGCACGTCATCGACTGCATAGGACACATCCTCTCATTCCCTGTGCTCCCTTGATCCATGTGGACAGGGGGTGTCTCAGTAAAACTGTAAAGCTGACCTTACAGGTGTGGAAAATCACGCTGGCGAAAGTGGGGAGACCCTACTGCATGA
Source organism: Ranitomeya imitator (assembly GCF_032444005.1). Lineage (NCBI taxonomy): Eukaryota > Metazoa > Chordata > Amphibia > Anura > Dendrobatidae > Ranitomeya > Ranitomeya imitator. The sequence continues at coordinate 18,949,162 of NC_091291.1, read as the reverse complement.
TCCCTTTGATGTAATAGTGACATCAGGTGGGTTGGTGAGGTGCGGGTTCATCACACCCCCTAGAGCAGGTCCCAGTCGTACTCTCAATAGAATATATGTTCCTAATTCTAAAGAGACTTTGTGGATTTATGGTTACACAGTTTCTTCTTGAACGGACTGAGGGACATGTTGGAATAAGTCTAGTTATTTCCTTCATTTGTTCTTTCCACATCCCTTTCAGTTCATCCCCCTATGTCATACTACAGCCTGGTCCTGAGGCTCCATATCTATGACAGTCCTTACTCACACTGCCGGTTTTCTCTTGGGGTCCTCTTTGGTTCATCTTCAGGGCCCGTGTTGTTTTGTGCGCGGTGGATGTTTTTGTGCGCAAAAATAAAATCAAATGCACATTGCAAACACATAGATGTTGTACAAACTTTATTGGCTCAATTATATGAATTGTTGAATCAGTTCTTAATTACTTAATTTTAGTTTTTCATTATATGCCATATCTGGGAGTTTTTTCTATGATTTATTGTGTTGGAGGCCTAGAGGCGCGATTCTAATGCCTTCATAAGAACACGCTCAGCATCATCTGCAATCTTAGTAAGGAAGTCACAGAGCATCTGGTAAGCGGTACCAAAGGGGATGGCCACTGATTCTAGATTACATAGCAATATGATAGTGCGAAGACACCGATTTATGGCATGATCATTGGCATATGTCCCTAATAAAGTGTTGACAATCTCTTCAGTTATCTCTTGTACGACTATAGGGGACTTAATAACAGATCTTAATTCATTGACGTCTTTACTAAACTTATCTGCCAACTTTTTCAGAGAGTTTTCATCCAAGCCAAAAGCTTTCTGGTAGCCTATCATTACTGTCATCAGGATTTGTGCACCAGAAGGTACAGACAGGACTGAGAATACAGGCGCTGCATAAGAACATAAGGCCCACTTCCATACGTCCTTCCTGAGAGCCTGACGCTTCTTCTCAAGGACTGGTAGAGAAATGTTGGGCAGACACATCAGAAATATGTGTCTTTTGTGTTCTGGAAGCTCTTTTTCAAAAGTGTCCTGCATTTTCTGAAAGTCGTACTTTTCCAGCTCTAGTAGTGAGAGGAGAAACACTTGGGGCTCTGTGATTCCTCCATCTTTAAGACTTTGAATGCAGTTACTTCTAATTTCATTGAGCACATTCTCTTCATTGAACGACTTTTTCCTTCGGATCATAGAAGCATGCACGTCAGAGTCAACTTTGGATCTCACAAAGTAGAATTTCTTGTGCATAGCTTGAATCGCCTTCGCTAGGTCAATGTCATTTTTCTTAAAACGTTCTGATGATAAAATGATGAAAAAGTCATAACGACTAAATTCAACAGACTGAAGATAAATATCAGCCGCAAAATCAGGAGTTCCTATTCCTGGAAGATCCCAAAAAATTACATTAGGATACTGTGGATGGTTGTATGGAGTTGGCTTCATTGTTGTCTCTATGACACCAGTTTTGGCCGAGCCTTCTTCTTCATCGTCCATCTCACGGATGACATTAACAAAAGTGGACTTTCCTGTTCCTGACTCTCCCGTGATGGCAATGTTCAACGGAGCATTTTCTATTTCCTTGAGTGAATTGCCAAGTCTTTCAGTTGCTGTACAGAGGTCTCCTTCTTCTAAAGCGGACCGAATGTTTTGGACTTCTTCGTCACTCATGACGTTGATAGAAGAATCCATTATCAGTTATTAATCTGAAGAAGAATAAAAAGGATTGGTGAAAGCTGGATCTTTACTCACTAAAGTCGGTACTGGTATTGTCACATATTCTAGTCCCATCTGCAGTGTCAGCACCAGTAAGGATTTCCCATTCTTCCCACCCCTGTATAAAAAGGGTTTCCATCTCTCACTTCAAAGGCAAAGTAACTGTAAATGTTCTCTTGCTTATTGACTGCCGACTCTATGACAACACACAACACATCAGTGGCTTGGGCAGATTTAGAATGAACTATGGAAGCATGCAGAGTTATATTTTCTCCACTCAGTGCACAGTCAAGTTAATCGCAGTAAAAAAATCTCAGAAATGTTCCCCCCCAAAAAAAATCTTTCCTACTTTTTCCCTTTATCAGTTAATTTTCATATTGTAATGTTTGGCTTTATAATCTTGAAAAACTCAATAAAAGTAATTTGATGGAAATAAAATAAAATCTCAGAAAAACTGCTAACTTACAACCTGGCTTTGCAGATGGAAAATCTGCAGGCAGTAATAAAGAAAATCATCAAATCTTATCAATACATATTAAATGCGCTGTACAGAACCGGCATCAAAGGAAGATAGAGGTCTCGGGAAGAATTTTGTTTTTCAATACTACCACTCCTTTTTTATTATGCTCCCACCATGATTCTCCCAAGACCCTTTGAAAGTGCATTTGGGTATAGCCTCCTGAAACATGATTTAATGAAATGTTTATTGATTCCCAGGTCTTCTAACATCTTCAGAATTATAGGATGTATTTCCACTGGACATTTTTAAAAAGAGCTCAATAGTTTGGAAAAGATAACTATTTGCATTGTGAATTTTTCAAATCTTTCATTCCGATTTTTGTAACAGATGTTGATTTTCTCCATTACTTTCAATGGAAAAGGAAAAATCCATAAAGAACTTAAATTGCTTCAAATCTCCTAGATCTAATTCTGTGAACATAAGAACGTACATAAAAAAATAAAAAGAACGCTAATACAGTATCTCCTGGTGCCTCCATGGCTCCGTCACCTTTCCTCCCATTGGTCTCTGTTGGCCAAAGCCAACGCGAGACAAGCAAGACATCGTTGCAGAAAATCAGGTTGTTAAGAAACCGGACCAAGGAGTCATGGAAGCAGCAGGTGAGTTTAGAGTTTTTGATCAACTTTACCGGCTCTATGGATATTACCAGCACAATTCCTCATCATTCAGAGCAAATTTTTGTGGAAACTACAGTACCTGTGGCAATAACTTTATGTGAAGGTAGCCTTCTAAGAATAGGGCTGTCATTGGTGACGGAGGGAGGGCTGACGCTAGTTCATGAATGTGGAAGACTAAGACTCCATTCTGAGCTAAATGTGAGCAATGTATGTAACAAAGGGTAAATTTCACCAAAACTGCACCAGTGATCGTCGTCCATGCACATAAACAAGTGTCATTCACTAACTACAGACTAGTTTTTGACCTTAATGAGAAATTCAAACACATAGAAGGGAAATAATTATTTTTTGTCTTTTCTGTACTTTTTTCTTCTGTAATTTGTGCCTCTTATATCTTTAGTTTGTGCCGATATTTTGGGATTTGTGTCATTTCCTATTCTCATTGATCATTATGACCATGATTTTCACCCCATAATTTATTTCTGGCAGCTCAATTTTTGTAACGTTTTACTCCACGCAAAGAGTGGCCTAAATGATTAGTTTTTATAATCTTATATGTGTTAAATCATGAATAATATTAAAATTTTTTTTTAATTTTTCCAGTTTCAAATCGAAAAACCAAATCTGATGGCAGTTGACATATCTGGACTGCTTCTTCCAGACCTTATCTCAGTCTATTATCGATTAATTGAATCTATTAAACTATGGAAAGTGATTCAGTAAAGCTCCTACTGGTGTAATGTCCCAAGGTTGGGGATTACATTACAGAGATATGGAGGCCAACTATTGGTCATGGCCCTGGCAAGGTGGAAGTGTTCCACAGTGTCAGTATTGGACTCCAGCTAGACACATGCATGGACTTGCTTGCGCAGGCGTGTACTATGGAGGACAGAGAATGAACTTCAATCCAATATTGCAGCCAGCATGCAGCCAGCAGGTAAGGAAAGGGTGAATCAAACACCCCAAAACCCCGCCCCTATGGCTGAAGAATGTTCCCTCCAAATTCAGGTGACAGAGTCCCTTTAAGCTGTTATGTGCAGACCCTAGTTAGCAAATTAAAAGATTTGTCCACTATAGGACAACCCCTTCTTGATCAAAATGTTTGGCCCTGATAAAATATTACAGCCTATACTCACCTCCTGTGCCGCCACCGTTCCCGCGGCGCTTATGCAGTTCAGAACAGAAATATCCCGTGAAACGTTTAGAACCATTTTTCATCAAAGCCTCTGCATTTTAGGAGCTCAAAATTAATTGGACAAATTACCTTTATCATAAATAAAATATTCATTTTTAATACTTTGCAGAGAATCCTTTGCAAGCAATGACGGCCTGAAGTCTGGGAGCCATGGACTTCACCAAACACTGGGTTTCCTCCTTTGTGATGTTTTGCCAGTCTTTGCTGCGGTTGACTTCAGTTGTTGCTTGTTTGTGGGTTTTTTTTGCTTAAGTTTTGTCCTAAGCCTGTGAAATGCAGCTTGATTTTGGTGAGATCTAGTGATTGACTCAGCCTTTACTTTCGCAGGATGTTTTGGGTCATTGTCCTTCATTACTGTGAAGTGCCGTCCATTCAACCTTGCTGCATTTTGTTGAATTTGAGCCAAAAGTTTCACCCTGTACACGCAGAATTCATCTGGCTGCTTTTGTCACATCATCAATAAACACTAGAAATCCATTCAAAGCCATGCATGCCCATGCCGTCATAATGCCTTCTCCATGCTTTATAGAGGACAGTGTGTGCTTTGGATCATGAGCCATTCTAAGCCTTCTCCATACTTCCTTATTCCAATCATTGTGGTACAGGTTGATCTTAGGTTTGCTTTTGCAGAATTGGGCGGCTTCTTTAGATGTTTTTTTGGCAAAGTCTAATATGGTCTTTGTATTTTTTTAAGGCTGACTAATGGTTTGCACCCTGTGGTGAGCCCTCTGTATTTGCTGTCATGAAATCTTCTCTATCTGGTAGATACTTAGATAATGAAACGCCTATTTCCCGGAGAGTGTTCTTTTCTTAGCTGAATGTAGTGAAGGGGTTTTTGTTCATCATGGAAAGGATTCTGCGATTATCTACCACTGTTGTCCATAACTTCCAGTTATTTGATTATTTTGATTACGTAAGCTCCCCAGTTTGCTCTTTTTTTTTGAATAATGTGCCAAATTGTTGATTTGGCCAATCCTAACATTTCTGCTATCTCTCTAAAGGATTTCTTCTTTTTTTCAGCTAAATCATGGTCTGTTTCTCTTCCATTGAGAGCTTCTGCGGCCTCATGTTGTGGGTTCACAGCAACAGCTTCCAAATGCAAAGTGCCACACCTGGAATCCGCTCCGGACCTTTTACCTGCTTAATTAATGATGGATTAAAAAAGGAAAAGTCAATTCTGCCCATAAATGAGCTTTTGAGATAATTATTTTTGGTCCCTTGAAAAGAGGGAGCTACATATTACAGAGCTGTAATTCCTAAACTATTACTCCTATTAGGATGTGAATACCCTCAAAGTAAAGCTGAGAGGCTGTACTTTAAGCCCACATTGATAATATACAGTGGGGCAAAAAAGTATTTAGTCAGTCAGCAATAGTGCAAGTTCCACCACTTAAAAAGATGAGAGGCGTCTGTAATTTACATCATAGGTAGACCTCAACTATGGGAGACAAACTGAGAAAAAAAAATCCAGAAAATCACATTGTCTGTTTTTTTTATCATTTTATTTGCATATTATGGTGGAAAATAAGTATTTGGTCAGAAACAAACAATCAAGATTTCTGGCTCTCACAGACCTGTAACTTCTTCTTTAAGAGTCTCCTCTTTCCTCCACTCATTACCTGTAGTAATGGCACCTGTTTAAACTTGTTATCAGTATAAAAAGACACCTGTGCACACCCTCAAACAGTCTGACTCCAAACTCCACTATGGTGAAGACCAAAGAGCTGTCAAAGGACACCAGAAACAAAATTGTAGCCCTGCACCAGGCTGGGAAGACTGAATCTGCAATAGCCAACCAGCTTGGAGTGAAGAAATCAACAGTGGGAGCAATAATTAGAAAATGGAAGACATACAAGACCACTGATAATCTCCCTCGATCTGGGGCTCCACGCAAAATCCCACCCCGTGGGGTCAGAATGATCACAAGAACGGTGAGCAAAAATCCCAGAACCACGCGGGGGGACCTAGTGAATGAACTGCAGAGAGCTGGGACCAATGTAACAAGGCCTACCATAAGTAACACACTATGCCACCATGGACTCAGATCCTGCAGTGCCAGACGCGTCCCACTGCTTAAGCCAGTACATGTCCGGGCCCGTCTGAAGTTTGCTAGAGAGCATTTGGATGATCCAGAGGAGTTTTGGGAGAATGTCCTATGGTCTGATGAAACCAAACTGGAACTGTTTGGTAGAAACACAACTTGTCGTGTTTGGAGGAAAATGAATACTGAGTTGCATCCATCAAACACCATACCTACTGTAAAGCATGGTGGTGGAAACATCATGCTTTGGGGCTGTTTCTCTGCAAAGGGGCCAGGACGACTGATCCGGGTACATGAAAGAATGAATGGGGCCATGTATCGTGAGATTTTGAGTGCAAACCTCCTTCCATCAGCAAGGGCATTGAAGATGAAACGTGGCTGGGTCTTTCAACATGACAATGATCCAAAGCACACCGCCAGGGCAACGAAGGAGTGGCTTCGTAAGAAGCATTTCAAGGTCCTGGAGTGGCCTAGCCAGTCTCCAGATCTCAACCCTATTGAAAACCTTTGGAGGGAGTTGAAAGTCCATGTTGCCAAGCGAAAAGCCAAAAACATCACTGCTCTAGAGGAGATCTGCATGGAGGAATGGGCCAACATACCAACAACAGTGTATGGCAACCTTGTGAAGACTTACAGAAAACGTTTGACCTCTGTCATAGCCAACAAAGGATATATTACAAAGTATTGAGATGAAATTTTGTTTCTGACCAAATACTTATTTTCCACCATAATATGCAAATAAAATGTTAAAAAAACAGACAATGTGATTTTCTGGATTTTTTTTTCTCAGTTTGTCTCCCATAGTTGAGGTCTACCTATGATGTAAATTACAGACGCCTCTCATCTTTTTAAGTGGTGGAACTTGCACTATTGCTGACTGACTAAATACTTTTTTGCCCCACTGTAACTGTATCCTGAATATGTTTTATCAACAGCTAAAATGCCAAAACTTGTTTCACAATCCAAATATTTCTGGATCTAACTGTACTTCTCCAGCACAGCACTTTTAATGAAGCGTTACATCATCATAAGTTCCTTTCTGAGTTTTCTGGAGTCAATGTTCCTTTTAAATACACTTTTGTTGACAATGCTGGAGGTAAGGCAAGTCGACAACGACAGTACTTATAGTTGGCTGTCTTACGTTGGTCCCTTGGTGTGTACATCAGTCCCTTTGTGTGTACATACAGTATGCTCGTTCATGCATTTCTCCAGAGAGAGCCACCTCTCTTAGTGGCATGTAGGTTGGATCAGCTGACTGCTTCTTTTACTGGTGGCAGTAGCACCTTGCCCTTCTTGCTTTATCTCCCTAATGTTTACTTGGGCTTTTGCTTGAAGAAAAATTCATATGCCGATTTTACAACTCAAACCAATGGCACATATACAACTGCTTTCATACTGATTAAATCCATACCTTAATTGTAGAAATCCGTTTTGTAGTTTCTGGGAAATCCAACTTTTAAATCGCATGCAAACAAGCTTCAAGTGCTTTGAGGTGGGACATTGCACTTGCAGCTCTCCTGCCCTCTATCCATATACCCCGTCCACCTTTTATGTCTAACTGCCTTGGCAGATAGGGCAGGTAATTGCTACACAGGTTCCCTTTAAGCTTCTCTACCTCCCCAAAACTGGACCTCCTTCTTGGTCTAACAGCTTACCTAAACTTTTCCTCCAAATACCAAGATATTATGCTTTTCTTCTAGTTATCTGACCCAACCATTTGGGAATACAGATCACCTTTTCCACATGCTCCCTGGGATTCACAAACCTGCTTTTTTTTCCATGGTCTTCGGAATTCTATACTTTAATGTCAGACCCAGGAGTGAATTCATGGTCCACCTTTCAATTCCACTGTTCTCTGTCGGAGAAAGTACTATGAAAGTTGAAGTTATAGGTTCAGTAGAGAGGGCGGATGACTAGTCGAGAGAAGTAGAAAACTGGTTCCCCAAATTGTGCTTACGATTGTTCTGCAGGCGCATGGTAGGGGGAGCAAAATTAAGTTTCATCACCCTCGCTCTCCTCTACTGTAGAGTTTTGGGGTAACATCTTATATGGAGATGGATCTGCATCACGTATCTTTGCCACCTTTTCTCATGGAGCTCCACATTCAGCTTCTTACAATCACCTACCTTCTACTTCTAGGTGGACCATCAATAAGCATTAAATGAGCCTTCTATTATCCACTGAAGGTGTGGCTGATCTTTATACGTCAGTCAGGTGGCCTTATAACAATTATCATGATATTTAAGAGCACCTAATCCACCATAGTTGACCTTAACAAATATAAGTAGCCTCCATCATACTCTTAGTAGCAAGCTTAAAACATTTTAGAATATTTTTAAGCCTTCTCCAACTCCTGATGTAAGCTTCTTCTCTTGCGATTGCTTCTCATGTTTCTTAGATGAGTTTCCCATTTTTACCGATGACCTTGAGCAGTCACCTTCTCAGTAGAGTTATGGTACTTATACTTACAAAAGTTGGGTTGGTGTCGTAGTTACTTCTTCTATGTGTCTATATAATCAGTCTCAGCCCTTTCTTATCGCAAATCACAACCAATACACGACCACAAACCAAAGGGGTGTCCTGCTTCTGAGCCCCCGAATTTTGCCTCTTTGCTCTGCCCACCATAAACATCAGTGAGTATAAAAAGGAAGAATCTCTCACCTGTAATGGTGTTCCTTGGGATTTCAGGAAAGTAGAGGAGCTGTCACTATTACCACTGATACGTCGAAGCTTGAAAAATGACTTGGCTCCCTCAGCAATATGCGGTTATCACAAAGCCGTAAGCAGTTTGAGAGTGAATACTACACAATTGAAAGTTACGTGACATTTTCTAAAGAGAAACTTGGCCTTATGCCATTTCCATTGTCTAGAGACGGTTAAGCTTGGGGGGGGGGGAGGAAACATTTAAGTTAACTACGTATGTTTACAGTTACGGTGGCTCACCCTAATTGCGATTATAGGGAAACCTCAGCAACCGTGTTTTTACTGAAAATAATCTCTATACAAAGACCAACACGGCCACATGGTGACCATATAGTGGTAGATATTAGTCCTGCAGAACAAGTAAGAGATCACAGTACAGTTATAGGTGACGTTTTTTCTGATGGGGTTCTCTTTTTTTGTCTTTTCAATCTGACCCAGATTAAAGTGACAACTTTTTCCAGCCAAGACTCATCTGCAGAATTTACAGCAAAGACATATTTTATTTAACACATTTCCAGTACCGTTCCCATCTATTCCCAACCTAGGCAAACTCCTAATCCTGCTGATACTCCAATGTGGAGCCACTGCTGCCATGTGTGTTCCTACAGCTGCACCTGCTGTAATAATGTCCCCTGAGACCCCCATGTACAGCTCCCTATACACAGTGAGATTCCCCCACAGCTCCTCTATGCACAATATGATGGGCCCACGGCTCCTCTATACCCAGTGTAACGTCCCCCACAGTTCTATATGATGGTCCAAAAGTTCCCTTACACACAGCATGATGGGCCCACAGTTTCCCCTATATTCAGTATGATGGACTCACAGCTCCCCCTGTACATACATAGAAACCAGCAGAAAAAATAGGAGTATACATCCAAGGTTTTTTATGTAAAAGGGTATCAAATGCAAATTTGACGAAGCCGACGCAAAACGCGCGTTGGGGCTCCGGTGGTAACTCCTGGTGGTCCGTAGAATGGGTAAGATTCTGACATGGATGGTTGACACTTAGTGCGTTGTACCGGGTTGTAACTCTTGATTGGGGATATATGATGCAGTGCCTAATACTGACAGTTTCCGTGTAACTTACTACTTACCCATTCTGTGATATGCACTAGCTGCACCTTACCTTATAATACGGACATTTCCAGTGGTTTCCCCCGGCTTTTTTCAGTGTTGTTCCTTACTTCTCCCTCATTGTCACAATGTACAATTTGTCATGCTATGTGATGTGTTTGTATTTATTTTTTTGATGAAATAAAATTTGTATTTGATACCCTTTTACATAAAAAACCTTGGACGTATACTCCTATTTTTTCTCCTGGTTTCTATGTATGCTTATTGGAGTGTCCTTAGTACCGGTAGTTATTTATAGTTATGCGATCTCTGCTTTTCACGGTGTGAACACATGGCTACATGCATGTGTATGAGATCGCATATGTTTTGGTCCATGTTGGGCTGTATCTATTATATTATCCCCCTGTACATAGTATGATGTTTCCACAGCTCCCCTGTATATAGTTTGATGGGTCCTCGGCTCTCCTATATGCAGTATGATGGGCCCACAGCTTCCCTATAGTATAATACCCCTGCAATGTATGATACCCCCACAGTAGTCAACATGCTGTATGATGCCCCCACGCTATATGATGACCCTCACACTAGGCTCCATGCTGTATGATAGCCTCCATAGTAGTCACCTTACAGTATGACATCCTCTACAGTAGCCCCAACTCTATATTAGGGCCGCCAAATAGCACAGGTGCTGTATAATGGCCCCCACAGTATCCCCCAAACTGTATGATGGACCCAACAGTGACCTGCATGCTATATGATGGTACCAACAGTCCCCCCTCACTGTATGATGGCCCCAACTGTGACACCCTCGAGGTATGATGGCCCTCACAGTGGCCCCCCACATTGTATGATGGTCCTCCCAGTGACCCCCATGCTATATAATGGCCCTTACAGTGGCCCAAAAGATGATAGTCCCCACAGGGGCCCTCATGCTGTATTATGGTCCCTACCGTGGCCCCCACACTGTACGATGGCCCACTAGTATATATGTGCAAGTCATGTGTCTATAGTCTGTGTATATAAAGTATATAGGTATATTTCTATATATATGTACATTATTTCAAGTGTTTATTTCTTTTAATGTTGATGATTATGGCTTACAGCCAATGAAAACCCAAAAGTCATTATCTCAATAAATTAGAATAACTAACAAAAAACACCTGTAAAGGCTTCCTAAGCGTTTAAAAAGGTCCCTTAGTCTGTTTCAGTAGCTCCACAATCATGGGGAAGACTGCTGACTTGACAGATGTCCGGAAGGCAGTCATTGACGCACTCCACATGGAGGGTAAGCCACAAAAGGTCATTGCTAAAGAAGCCGGCTGTCCACAGAGCTCTGTATCCAAGCATATTAATGGAAAGTTCAGTGGAGGGAAAAAGTGTGGTAGAAAAAGGTGCACAAGCAACCGGGAAAACCGCATTAAGAAAAGGATATTCAAAAATTTTGAGGAGATTCACAAGGAGTGGACTGCTGCTGGAGTCATTGCTTCAAGAGCCACCACACACAGACGTACCAGGACATGGGCTACAAGTGTCACATTCCTTGTGTCAGCCACTTCATGACCAATAGACAATGCCAGAAGCGTCTTACCTGGGCCAAGGAGAAAAAGAACCGGACTGTTGTCAGTGGTCCAAGGTGTTGTTTGCAGTTGAAAGTAAATTTTGCATTTCATTTGGAAATCAAGGTCCCAGAGTCTGGAGGAAGAGTGGAGAGGCCACAATCCGAGCTGCTGGAGGTCTGGTGTGAAATCTCCACAATCAGTGATGGTTTGAGGAGCCATGTCATCTGCTGGTGTAGGTCCACTGTGTTTTCTCAAGAAGGTGGCGATAAACTGGTTCATGACAGGTCACTATTAGTGACTAGTGATGAGCGAACATGATCGGATAAGGCGTTATCAGAGCATGCTCGGTTGCTAACCGAGTGTCTTCGGCGTTCTACAAAAATATTTGTGATCCCCGCGGCTCTTTGACAGCCGCAACACATGCAGGGATTCCTAACAAACAAGCAATCCCTGCATGTGTTGCGGCTGTTGAAGAGCTGTGGTGACTCAAACATATTATTTGAGCATGCCAAAGATACTAGGCTAGCCCACAATCATCCTCCGATAACGCCTTATCCGATCACGTTCACTCAACACTAGTGACTATGCATGGGCCAGTGAGGTGTGCTTGAGATAAGTATTATATACACTTACATGTTTTCTAGTTGTTATAGGTTTTTCTCTTTCAACCATGTGGAGGAGAGAGATAGGTTCCAGTAATGGATGTGTGTGATTACGGAACGGTTTGAACGACACTCATTTGGATAGCTATAGTGCTATGATTAAGCGCTTTTAACGCTCAAAACGCGTGGGAAAAATGTTTCTACTTTTATATATTTCTATTTTTTAGAGCATATGAAGAATAGAAAGTTATTACAAATGATTTTTTTGGGCGATAGCTGGATATCCCCGTGTTGTTCATAACTGAACCCCTTCTTTACTGTAACACGCACTTTTTCCAACTTTACTAAATTTCTGGTTTAGAAAAAATAAAATTTCAGGAACTGAAAATTGGGAATCTATAGCTTTGTCTTTCTTCAGTCTGAATTGCTGAGAGAAGAGCGGGAAGAGGACACGTTAAAACTCGATAGGGTTGAGTAGAGGGATTAGATAAAGAACTCAAATATCTCAAGGGCTGCCCCTCCGTAGAGGGATCAGCTTTATTCTCATTGGCGCAAGGAAAGACGAGAAGCAATGGGATAAGACACAGATTAGGTATTAGAACAAACTTTTTGACAGTGAGGGTGATCAATGAGTGGAACAGGCTGCCACGAATGCGTTCTCCTTCAATGGAGGCTGAACAGACATCTGAGATGGTTTAGCGACTCCTGCATTGAGCTGGAGGTTGGACACGATGATCCTGGAGGTCCCTTCCAACTCTAACATTCTAGGATTCTATGATCTTCCTTGGGACTCATCTTCTGAATCGGGCACTGTCGTCTGGTACAAAGTGCCAAACTGTATAAAATCTAAAAAAAAATCATTCTTATGATTTAACAGCCTGCAAAGTTTTCTGTGTAGAAAACAAAGTTTGCCTCAACAATTGTTCTGAAGAGGTTAAGACAACCACTTCTCTAAAAATCGTCATCCTAGAGAAGCTCCATTTGGCCATCAATGTCAGGGGTAGTGTTGTATTACATTCAAATGAAAATCCAACCATATACCGTATATCATGGACGGGCCAGGTCTTCCAAAGCTGTCAAAATGTCTATTGAGGATCATTAGACGAGTTGTCCCAACCTCGCCTGCTTGTAGCACTAGCTCATTTCTAGGCTACGTTCACACAACAGGTCCGAGTGGTGACTGTGGAAAAACGGAGCTCACATGGATAGCATTGGAACCAATGTCATTCAAGTTGCCTGTCCAAATGACAGGTTTTTACGTGGACTGATTGTTCTTGTGAAATAAAATTGCACCATACGCTATTCTCTTCGATATTTTGAATGAAATTCTTCAAATCTAAGTATGTACAAAAAAAAAAAAATCGGATCCCAAAGAAATCATCCAAAGAGCATCCGATTTTTACATTTAAATTACCATTCTTGACGTAGGGAACTGATTTTGGTCTTGTAAATTGGGTGCATAATATAAGGTGGCATACAGGTGACAGTAGAGATGAAAAAACATCTGATATTTTTTGGATGAAGATCGGACAGGTTTTTGGGCCATGAACTTAGCCTTAGGATATCCGGGGATCGCAGGTGTCTTTTTGGACCTTTATAACATTTCAGACTTGAGTATAATGTTTTATAGTTGTCTGCAAGACAAACCCTAAAAGTCGTATTGGTTTCTGTGTGTTATAAGCTGTGGCCCTTCACTCGGAGTCGCTTCCTTTTCATATCTGGTTTCTTCTTTTTTTCCCCATCTATGGACAGATCTTCTAGATACGGAGACCTATTGTGTCGTATTTACTTATTCAAGTTGTTGGTTGTACCTCATAGGCAGGTGCTTTTAAGTAGTGTGAAAGATAGAAACTACAGTTGTGTGAAAAAGTGTTTGCCCCCTTCCTGATTTCCTATTCTTTTGCATGTTTGTCACAATTAAATGTTTCAGATCACAAAACAAATGTAAATATTAGACAAAGATAACACAAGTAACTACAAAATTCAGTTTATAAATGAAGGTCTTTATTATTAAGGGGAAAAGAAATCCAAACCTACAGGGCCCTGTGTGAAAAAAGTTTGGGAAGCTGTGTTGAAGTTCCCTAGCCACACGCTAGGACCAGGACCCTACGTTATTTTTTTTCTTGGGTCCCCTGTAAATTAACCAGTAGAGGCTAAGCAAACAGCTGTAAGCTGTAATTAATAGCCTGGGAACTTTTTGGGATATTGTCCCCTTTCCGAGATTAGAACAATTGGAATTTTTATGTAATGGGAAAATGAGGGTGGGGTGTCTTTTATTTCAATTAAAAGTCTTCAATCTGGCTGTGTATTTTTTTTTACAATATGACTATGGGGTTAGTAATGGGGGTGTCTTATAAACACCTCTCCATTACTAAACCTTGGGCTTGATGTCAGCGGACATAAAATAGCTGACATCAACCCCCAACCCTATTTCCCCCTTGTCACCAGACCAGGGCAAGTGGGAAGAGTGAGGATAATTGCCAGATTTGGTGCATCTTATTGATGCACCATTTCTGGGGCTACTGAGGGCTGATGTTATTAGGCTAGGAAGGGGGAACAATATTAATAGCCTGGGAAGGGGTCATGGATATCAGCCCACAGCTGTCAGTTTAGCCTTTCCTGGTTAGAATTTATGGGGAGACCCTACATCACTTTTTTGGAGTACCCCTATAAACTAACCAGTAAAGGTGAAGCAAACAGCTGTGCGCTATTATTAATATCCTGGCAACATTTAGGGCTAAAGGCCCCTTTCCCAGATTATTAATATTAGCCACAAGCGGTCAGCTTTCCCTCTGCTGGTTATAAAAATTACACGGGAGTCCACACAGATTGTTTTTTTTAATGCAATTTAATTTGTTAGAAATCAAAAACAAGTACAGAGAAAGAAACATACAAAGCACTGATTATATGATTATATAGCACACAGATATATTTCTCTTCTATGTATCTATCACGTTCCTCATCGCTATCTATCTCTGAACATCTTTGATACATAACACTTTTTAATTTTTATGCTGCATTTCATTCCATACGGGTCACACTGACAGCACATTGATTGCACACGGACATACAGATGTCACATGGACACATGGATGCAGCACATGGCCACACGGACACCGACCATGGATCTCACCGGTACTAGTTTTACCTATACAGGAATAACCAGGTCGTGTGCAAGAGGCCTAAAAGGCACAAATTATGATTGGACACAACAGCACAAAAATTAAAAGGCAGAAAAGAAATATCCGCTGCACTCCCAGGCAACATGTTTCAGACCTGCATGGTCCTTGGTCAAACATTATTATTATGCCAGGTCGTCCTGTGTAAACAAACCTTTGAATCTGTCAGTGAGCTCTTTGTGAATGAGAGGTTGTAACTCTTATCCATCTTTTACGGAGATCCTCTCAGCTGATTTATGACCACAGACCACATCGAAGGACGGCTGAACTTTCATGTGCTCATAAATCAGCTGAAAGAAGATCAGTAAAAGACAGATAAGAGACATATTCTCAGTCAGATCCAGTAATTGTCCAACAATAGACAATTTGGCTGTAAGGCAATAACAAAGTGCGAAATTTTTAAAGAATCTCAAAAGTAAAGTGAAAAAAGTACAGTAAGAAAAATATATATATTCCCCTCCACTGAAGGTGTCAACTTTAAATCTACGATAGCAAACACAAAGATAATGTAAAACTTTATTGCCTCATTTATAAATCATTGAATCAGTTTTTAATTACTTTGTCAAAGATGTTTTCATTGTATCCCATGTCTAGTAGTATTTTCTATATATTATTCTATAGGATAAAGATGCCTAAACGGGTGTCTCCAATGCCTTCGTAAGAACACGCACTGCATCTTCAGCAATCTCTTTAAGAAAGCCATAGAGCATCCAATAAGTGGTACCAAAGGAGATGCCCCCTGCTGCCAGGCTACCTACCACTGGGACATTACTAACAACATACTCAACTATCATGAGAC
The DNA here is from genome assembly GCF_032444005.1 of Ranitomeya imitator. NCBI lineage: Eukaryota > Metazoa > Chordata > Amphibia > Anura > Dendrobatidae > Ranitomeya > Ranitomeya imitator. Next base: position 18,933,134 of record NC_091291.1, on the reverse strand, counting down.
CCCCGGCGGCCCCTCTGGCTATTAAATTGGTGACAATCTCTTTATTTATCTCTTTTATGACCAAAGTGGACTTGATCACTGATTTTAATTCACTGACGTCTTTACCAAACTTGTCAGCCAACTTTTCCAGAGAGTTTTCATCCAAGCCAAATGCATTCTTATAGCTTGTCATGGCTTTCACCAGGATTCCTATATCACAAGCGACAGACAGGCCTGGGAGTGGGACTGCTGCCACTCCACAAGAAAGAGTGGCCCACTTCCATATGTCCTTCTTGAAAGCCTGACTCTTCTTCTCAAGGACTGGCAGAGAAATGTTGGGTAGAGAGATCAGGAATATGTGTCTCTTGTGTTCTGGAAGTTCCTTTTCTAGAGTGTCCTGCATTTCGAGGAAGTCGTACTTGTCCAGGTCCAGGACTGAGAGGAGAAACACTTGGGGCTGTGGGATTCCCCCTTCTATAAGACTTTGAATGCAGTTATTTCTAATTTCATTGAGCACATTCTCTTCATTGAACGTCTTCTTCCTTCGGATCATGGAAGCATGCACGTCGGAGTCAACTTTGGATCTCACAAAGCAGAATTTCTTGTTCATAGCTTGAATCGCTTTTGCTAGGTCAATGTCGTTTTGCTTAAAACGTTCTGATGATAAGATGATGAAAAAGTCATAACGACTGAATTCAACAGACTGGAGATAACTGTCTGCCACAAAATTTGGAGTTCCTATTCCTGGAAGATCCCAAACAGTTACATTAGGATACTGAGGATGGTCGTATCGACCTGGCACCTTTGTTGTCTCGACAACACCAGTTTTAGCTGAGCCTTCTTGTTCATCATCCATGCCACGGATGGCATTGACAAAAGTTGACTTTCCAGTTCCTGATTCCCCTGTAATGGCAATGTTCAAAGGGGCGTTTTCTATTTCCCTGAGTGACTTGCTGAGTTTCTCAGTTGCTGTACAGAGGTCACCTTCTTCTAAAGCTGACCGAACGTCCTGGATTTCTTCTTCACTGATGATGTCGAAAGAGGAATCCATTTTCAGTTATTAGTCTGAAGAAAAATAAGAAAGAATTTATGAGAGCAAAACCTTTACCCACTAACATCTCAACTGATAAAACTACATTCTCAGGAATATATTAGCTCTGGTAGAGGCAGACTGGACCACCAGAGTAGTTGAAGATTCTCCAGTATAGAAACCATGCTCTACCAAGCCATTATGATATGGTCTTTCCCAAATTTAGTATCAAGATATTGATCGAACATTGGTTTTAGGACCTTCTTTGAGGAAAGACCTGGTCTTGTCAGTAAAGGTCTGACGACAGTGAACTCCAACATTCTCGAGAATAGGGGAGCCGATGAAGTTAAATGCTGTCTGCTGTTGAAAACAGGAATGTTTCCATTCTTATTCAATAAAAGCAACATGTGATAGGTGGGTTGGGTGGAGCATATGTGGAAATTTTTGTTTTTTTCCCAGTGCAACCCTCAATTCATCATTGGCCTTCTTCAGTCTTATTTTTATAAAGTGCTTCTCCACCTATATAACTTTTGTTTTCTCAGGAATATTCCTGTTAATATTCTCCCAATTCCTCCTAGATTTCACAGTATTCACCCTACTGTTCTTTATATTTGAACCAGGATGGAAGTTTCAACAATTGTTAGACATTTTTGGAAGCTTAAGGCAGTCGTCCTTGGTCAGCAAGTTATTGACAAACTCTAAACTGTTCTCTTCTCTCTCCCTTCTTTGTCCATCTCCTTTTAGTTTGCATAGCCCTTTCTTTAGTGCTTACTTTGCAAACTACACAAAAAAAAGAAGTGCTAATCAGAAGAACACCAGCATGACGGCCAACGTAAACCCATTACTATGAAGCTTTGAAGCACGTCTCAAGCAAATATCTAGAAATAAATACTATTTAGTATACAATTTACATGTTATAACAATATTTTGAGAATGCATGTATTAGAAATTACAATAATTGAAAGGTACGTTGTCACCATCTCACCGGCGTTAACGTTGATGTAATGCTAAAAATCAAAAGCCAATGACCATCAAAAAGAGTCCTCAGTGGTTGATACCTTTTAATGGCTAACTGAAAAGATGGTTACAAATTGCAAGCTTTCGAGACTACACAGGTCTCTTCATCAGGCAAAGACTACAACAAATTCTATCTATTGGCTAACACGGTACCAAGATATATATCTTTCCTGTATCATCAAAAAGGGGACATTTAGCTTTAGACTTACTCCAAAAGTCAATGTAAATTTTCTTGAAGATCACTCGTGTACCTACAGGAGGGTTGCCAGGGGTAGACATAATAGTGGTGCAACTTGTATAGTCACGCGGAGCCCAAGACGGTAAGGAGGCTACCTCCAGCTCCGAAGTAGATGAAATTGTGCATTATGAGGAGCTCTTGATCTGAAAAGTTCCCATATATTTCTTTCACAGGGGCCCTCTTCTGTTTATGTCCACTACTAGGAGTCATGGTGACTAAGGAGGTAGAAAATACCCATCTGCGACACCAGAAGACACCAGTATGGCATATGCCATCTCGAAGATCCTAGTATCCTTGTATTGCAAAAAAAGAGGTTTCATCTTTGTCTCTGCTCAATGACTGAAAGTAGTTGTCCACTTTGGCAACCCTTATTATCCAGTGGATTTCCCCATAAACATTTGATTGAATATTTTTTTCTATTAGGATAAATTACAGTTAGTTATTGTTGACCTGAGAGCTAATAGTTGAATGACTTTATTGGTTTTGCCTGGAAAATAAATCATGCATGTCAATACATCATGCGTCTATCAGACAGATTGATTGCTTATTTTAATAGCTCCTTTTACCCCCCTGTATTATGTTTTAACATTGATGTCTCTCTAACTGTTGGGGAACTACATGAAAATTGTAATTCTCCAACAGTTGAAGAGCTGCAATTTGGAGTCCATTGCCTTAACCCATATAGAAAAGATTGAGTCCAAAAAGACCAACTCAGAAAAGCTCTTTGTCCATTTCTAAGCAGGACAAAAGGAAGACAATGGGTTCCTCCACTCCGCCGTCTCTAAGACTTGTGATACAATTATCTCGTATCTCATGCAATATTCTCCTCTCGTTGTACGTCTTCCGTCTTCGAAGCTTGCTTGCTCTTAAGTCAGTGTCTATTTTGTTCCTTACAAAGTAAAACTTCTTCTTCATAGAACAGATCTTCTTGGCCAGTTCCATGTCGGAGTGTCTCACCCTTTCAGAAGCTATGATAATAAATAAGTCATAGTGATCATAGTTGATTGATTGGGTGATAGTCCTGGTAGTTCCTGTACCGGGAAGATCCCAAAATAGCAGATTTCTCAGCTTGGGATGTGGATAGGCGGTGGGCTCCATTGTGGTCTCCACTACTCCTGTTTTAGCAGCATCTTCGTCTTCGTCATTGTGAAGACCACAGATGGCATTAACAAAGGTGGACTTCCCGGAGCCCGACTGTCCCATTATGGCAATGTTTATTACAGGATTTCTAAGGTCCATTCTTCTTGGGTCACAAGAGTTCCTTTCCTGAGTGGTATCACTGTTACTACATGCTGTGTCGCACAAGGTGCTCTCATGTAGCGCTCTTATGATGTCTTCCACTTCCTCTTCACAGAAAGCACAGAATATTTAATCGGTGTACATAATCCCTTGTTAATCAGACTTTGGAGAGAAAATAAGATTCAGTGTTTTTTTAACTGATCACTTTAAATACATTAAAACTTATAGTGAACCTGAGTTACAACTTGTAATTTGCCTTGGAGCTGCCTTTACAATTCTGCAGCCCTCAGAGCTGAAATCAGTCAGCACTTCCTGCTTGTATAGTGCCTGAATAGAGCTTGGTTTGGTGATTTGTACTAAGGGAAGTGTGCAGTCACTATACTGACATGCTTTATTATTGTAGCTTAACCAAGCTGTTAGGGGTATGTCTAAAGACAGCAGAATAGTGAATGCAGCACTAGGTATAATATAGAAGGTAATTCAAGATTCATACAAAAAAAGGAAGCAATATATGTGCAAAGTTGATGTTGCTGCATTTTTTTCCCTTCAATATACTTTATTTCCATTGTCAGGGAGCAACCCTGTAACATGTTCATTATTTCTACATTACAGGATGCCATATTTCTAGTCATAAAATTCAGAGGTTTAACGATATTGCCCCATTATAAGTACAGTGCCCCCATTATAACTACAGTGCCCCATTATAACCACAGTGCCTCCCTTACATCTACAGTACCTCAAGCACAGCCACAATGTTCTGTTCACTGTCTACCACTATTAAAGCCTCCTCCGACTTCTACCACAGTGCTCCCATCACTGCCCCAGTGCTACTGACAAAGTTATAATACTCGTCCCTCTCATTGCCCTAGAACCATCTACAAAGTCATAATACCCTAACTCATAACCACATGCGTCTCCAGCACAGTGCCCCTACACCATCATAATACCCTCCTCATAACCACATGCGTCTCCAGCACAGTGCCCCTACACCATCATAATACCCTCCTAATAACCACATGCGTCTCCAGCACAGTGCCCCTACACCATCATAATACCCTCCTCATAACCACATGCATCTCCAGCACAGTGCCCCTACACCATCATAATACCCTCCTAATAACCACATGCGTCCCCAGCACAGTGCCCCTACACCATCATAATACCATCCTCATAACCACATGCGTCCCCAGCACAGTGCCCCTACACCATCATAATACTCTCCTCATAACCACATACGTCTCCAGCACAGTGCCCCTACACCATCATAATACCCTCCTCATAACCACATGCGTCTCCAGCACAGTGCCCCTACACCATCATAATACTCTCCTAATAACCACATGTGTCTCCAGCACAGTGCCCCTACACCATCATAATACCCTCCTCATAACCACATGCTTCTCCAGCACAGTGCCCCTACACCATCATAATACCCTCCTCATAACCACATGCGTCTCCAGCACAGTGCCCCTACACCATCATAATACCCTCCTCATAACCACATGCGTCTCCAGCACAGTGCCCCTACACCATCATAATACTCTCCTAATAACCACATGTGTCTCCAGCACAGTGCCCCTACACCATCATAATACTCTCCTAATAACCACATGTGTCTCCAGCACAGTGCCCCTACACCATCATAATACCCTCCTCATAACCACATGCGTCTCCAGCACAGTGCCCCTACACCATCATAATACTCTCCTAATAACCACATGCGTCTCCAGCACAGTGCCCCTACACCATCATAATACCCTCCTCATAACCACATGCGTCTCCAGCACAGTGCCCCTACACCATCATAATACCATCCTAATAACCACATGCGTCTCCAGCACAGTGCCCCTACACCATCATAATACTCTCCTAATAACCACATGTGTCTCCAGCACAGTGCCCCTACACCATCATAATACCCTCCTCATAACCATATGCTTCTCCAGCACAGTGCCCCTACATCATCATAATACTCTCCTCATAACCACATACGTCTCCAGCACAGTGCCCCTACACCATCATAGTACTCTCCTCATAACCACATGTGTCTCCAGCACAGTGCCCCTACACCATCATAATACCCTCCTAATAACCACATGCGTCCCCAGCACAGTGCCCCTACACCATCATAATACCCTCCTCATAACCACATGCATCTCCAGCACAGTGCCCCTACACCATCATAATACCCTCCTAATAACCACATGCGTCCCCAGCACAGTGCCCCTACACCATCATAATACCCTCCTCATAACCACATGCGTCTCCAGCACAGTGCCCCTACACCATCATAATACTCTCCTCATAACCACATGCGTCTCCAGCACAGTGCCCCTACACCATCATAATACCCTCCTAATAACCACATGCGTCTCCAGCACAGTGCCCCTACACCATCATAATACCCTCCTCATAACCACATGCGTCTCCAGCACAGTGCCCCTACACCATCATAATACCCTCCTCATAACCACATGGGTCTCCAGCACAGTGCCCCTACACCATCATAATATCCTCCTCATAACCACATGCATCTCCAGCACAGTGCCCCTACACCATCATAATACCCTCCTAATAACCACATGCGTCTCCAGCAAAGTGCCCCTACACCATCATAATACCCTCCTCATAACCACATCCGTCTCCAGCACAGTGCCCCAACACCATCATAATACCCTCCTCATAACCACATGCGTCTCCAGCACAGTGCCCCTACACCATCATAATACTCTCCTAATAACCACATGTGTCTCCAGCACAGTGCCCCTACACCATCATAATACCCTCCTCATAACCACATGCTTCTCCAGCACAGTGCCCCTACACCATCATAATACCCTCCTCATAACCACATGCGTCTCCAGCACAGTGCCCCTACACCATCATAATACTCTCCTAATAACCACATGTGTCTCCAGCACAGTGCCCCTACACCATCATAATACCCTCCTCATAACCACATGCGTCTCCAGCACAGTGCCTCTACACCATCATAATACCCTCCTCATAACCATATGCTTCTCCAGCACAGTGCCCCTACATCATCATAATACCCTCCTCATAACCACATGCTTCTCCAGCACAGTGCCCCTACACCATCATAATACCCTCCTCATAACCACATGCGTCTCCAGCACAGTGCCCCTACACCATCATAATACTCTCCTAATAACCACATGTGTCTCCAGCACAGTGCCCCTACACCATCATAATACTCTCCTAATAACCACATGTGTCTCCAGCACAGTGCCCCTACACCATCATAATACCCTCCTCATAACCACATGCGTCTCCAGCACAGTGCCCCTACACCATCATAATACTCTCCTAATAACCACATGCGTCTCCAGCACAGTGCCCCTACACCATCATAATACCCTCCTCATAACCACATGCGTCTCCAGCACAGTGCCCCTACACCATCATAATACCATCCTAATAACCACATGCGTCTCCAGCACAGTGCCCCTACACCATCATAATACTCTCCTAATAACCACATGTGTCTCCAGCACAGTGCCCCTACACCATCATAATACCCTCCTCATAACCATATGCTTCTCCAGCACAGTGCCCCTACATCATCATAATACTCTCCTCATAACCACATACGTCTCCAGCACAGTGCCCCTACACCATCATAGTACTCTCCTCATAACCACATGTGTCTCCAGCACAGTGCCCCTACACCATCATAATACCCTCCTAATAACCACATGCGTCCCCAGCACAGTGCCCCTACACCATCATAATACCCTCCTCATAACCACATGCATCTCCAGCACAGTGCCCCTACACCATCATAATACCCTCCTAATAACCACATGCGTCCCCAGCACAGTGCCCCTACACCATCATAATACCCTCCTCATAACCACATGCGTCTCCAGCACAGTGCCCCTACACCATCATAATACTCTCCTCATAACCACATGCGTCTCCAGCACAGTGCCCCTACACCATCATAATACCCTCCTAATAACCACATGCGTCTCCATCACAGTGCCCCTACACCATCATAATACCCTCCTCATAACCACATGCGTCTCCAGCACAGTGCCCCTACACCATCATAATACCCTCCTCATAACCACATGGGTCTCCAGCACAGTGCCCCTACACCATCATAATATCCTCCTCATAACCACATGCATCTCCAGCACAGTGCCCCTACACCATCATAATACCCTCCTAATAACCACATGCGTCTCCAGCAAAGTGCCCCTACACCATCATAATACCCTCCTCATAACCACATCCGTCTCCAGCACAGTGCCCCAACACCATCATAATACCCTCCTCATAACCACATGCGTCTCCAGCACAGTGCCCTTACACCATCATAATACCCTCCTAATAACCACATGCGTCTCCAGCACAGTGCCCCTACACCATCATAATACCCTCCTCATAACCACATGCATCTCCAGCACAGTGCCCCTACACCATCATAATACCCTCCTAATAACCACATGCGTCCCCAGCACAGTGCCCCTACACCATCATAATACCATCCTCATAACCACATGCGTCCCCAGCACAGTGCCCCTACACCATCATAATACTCTCCTCATAACCACATACGTCTCCAGCACAGTGCCCCTACACCATCATAATACCCTCCTAATAACCACATGGGTTTCCAGCACAGTGCCCCTACACCATAATACCATCCTCATAACCACATGCGTCTCCAGCACAGTGCCCCTACACCATCATAATACCCTCCTCGTAACCACATGTGTCCCCAGCACAGTGCCCCTACACCATCATAATACTCTCCTCATAACCACATGCGTCTCCAGCACAGTGCCCCTACACCATCATAATACCCTCCTCATAACCACATGCGTCTCCAGCACAGTGCCCCTACACCATCATATTACTCTCCTCATAACCACATGCTTCTCCAGCACAGTGCCCCTACACCATCATAATACTCTCCTCATAACCACATGCGTCTCCAGCACAGTGCCCCTACACCATCATAATACTCTCCTCATAACCACATGCGTCTCCAGCACAGTGCCCCTACACCATTATAATACTTTCCTCGTAACCACATGAGTCTCCAGCACAGTGCCCCTACACCATCATAATACCCTCCTAATAACCACATGCGTCTCTAGCACAGTGCCCCTACACCATCATAATACCATCCTCATAACCACATGCGTCTCCAGCACAGTGCCCCTACACCATCATAATACCCTCCTAATAACCACATGCGTCTCTAGCACAGTGCCCCTACACCATCATAATACCATCCTCATAACCACATGCGTCTCCAGCACAGTGCCCCTACACCATCATAATACCATCCTCGTAACCACATGCGTCTCCAGCACAGTGCCCCTACACCATCATAATACCATCCTCATAACCACATGCGTCTCCAGCACAGTGCCCCTACACCATCATAATACCCTCCTCGTAACCACATGCGTCTCCAGCAAAGTGCCCCTACATCATAATACTCTCCTCGTAACCACATGCGTCTCCAGCACAGTGCCCCTACACCATCATAATACCCTCCTCGTAACCACATGTGTCACCAGCACAGTGCCCCTACACCATCATAATACCCTCCTCGTAACCACATGCGTCTCCAGCACAGTGCCCCTACACCATCATAATACCCTCCTCGTAACCACATGCGTCTCCAGCACAGTGCCCCTACACCAACATAATTTTCTCCTCATAACCACATGCATCTCCAGCACAGTGCCCCTACACCATCATAATACCCTCCTCATAACCACATGCGTCTCCAGCACAGTGCCCCTACACCATCATAATACCCTCCTCGTAACCACATGCGTCTCCAGCACAGTGCCCCTACACCATCATAATACCCTCCTCATAACCACATGCGTCTCCAGCACAGTGCCCCTACACCATCATAATACTCTCCTCATAACCACATGCGTCTCCAGCACAGTGCCCCTACACCATCATAATACCCTCCTCATAACCACATGCGTCTCCAGCACAGTGCCCCTACACCATCATAATACCCTCCTCATAACCACATGGGTCTCCAGCACAGTGCCCCTACACCATCATAATACTCTCCTCATAACCACATGCGTCTCCAGCACAGTGCCCCTACACCATCATAATATCCTCCTCATAACCACATGGGTCTCCAGCACAGTGCCCCTACACCATCATAATACTCTCCTCATAACCACATGTGTCTCCAGCACAGTGCCCCTACACCATCATAATACCCTCCTAATAACCACATGCGTCTCCAGCACAGTGCCCCTACACCATCATAATACCCTCCTCATAACCACATACGTCTCCAGCACAGTGCCCCAACACCATCATAATACCCTCCTCATAACCACATGCGTCTCCAGCACAGTGCCCCTACACCATCATAATACCCTCCTAATAACCACATGCGTCTCCAGCACAGTGCCCCTACACCATCATAATACCCTCCTCATAACCACATGCATCTCCAGCACAGTGCCCCTACACCATCATAATACCCTCCTAATAACCACATGCGTCCCCAGCACAGTGCCCCTACACCATCATAATACCATCCTCATAACCACATGCGTCTCCAGCACAGTGCCCCTACACTATCATAATACTCTCCTCATAACCACATGCGTCTCCAGCACAGTGCCCCTACACCATCATAATACCCTCCTCATAACCACATGCGTCCCCAGCACAGTGCCTCTACACCATCATAATACCCTCCTCATAACCACATACGTCTCCAGCACAGTGCCCCTACACCATCATAATACCCTCCTCATAACCACATGCGTTTCCAGCACAGTGCCCCTACACCATCATAATACCCTCCTCATAACCACATGGGTCTCCAGCACAGTGCCCCTACACCATCATAATACCCTCCTAATAACCACATGCGTCTCCAGCACAGTGCCAATACACCATCATAATATCCTCCTCATAACCACATGTGTCTCCAGCACAGTGCCCCTACACCATCATAATACCCTCCTCATAACCACATCCGTCTCCAGCACAGTGCCCCAACACCATCATAATACCCTCCTCATAACCACATGCGTCTCCAGCACAGTGCCCCTACACCATCATAATACCCTCCTAATAACCACATGCGTCTCCAGCACAGTGCCCCTACACCATCATAATACCCTCCTCATAACCACATGCGTCTCCAGCACAGTGCCCCTACACCATCATAATACCCACCTAATAACCACATGCGTCTCCAGCACAATGCCCCTACACCATCATAATACCTTCCTCATAACCACATGCGTCTCCAGCACAGTGCCCCTACACCATCATAATACCCTCCTAATAACCACATGCGTCTCCAGCACAGTGCCCCTACACCATCATAATACCCTCCTCATAACCACATGCATCTCCAGCACAGTGCCCCTACACCATCATAATACCCTCCTAATAACCACATGCGTCCCCAGCACAGTGCCCCTACACCATCATAATACTCTCCTCATAACCACATACGTCTCCAGCACAGTGCCCCTACACCATCATAATACCCTCCTAATAACCACATGCGTCTCCAGCACAGTGCCCCTTCACCATCATAATACCCTCCTCATAACCACATGCGTCTCCAGCACAGTGCCCCTACACCATCATAATACTCTCCTCATAACCACATGCGTCTCCAGCACAGTGCCCCTACACCATAATACTCTCCTCGTAACCACATGCGTCTCCAGCACAGTGCCCCTACACCATCATAATACCCTCCTCGTAACCACATGCGTCTCCAGCACAGTGCCCCTACACCATCATAATACCCTCCTCATAACCACATGCGTCTCCAGCACAGTGCCCCTACACCATCATAATACTCTCCTCATAACCACATGCGTCTCCAGCACAGTGCCCCTACACCATCATAATACCCTCCTCATAACCACATGCATCTCCAGCACAGTGCCCCTACACCATCATAATACCCACCTAATAACCACATGCGTCTCCAGCACAGTGCCCCTACACCATCATAATACCCTCCTAATAACCACATGCGTCTCCAGCACAGTGCCCCTACACCATCATAATACCCTCCTCATAACCACATGCGTCCCCAGCACAGTGCCCCTACACCATCATAATACCCTCCTAATAACCACATGCGTCCCCAGCACAGTGCCCCTACACCATCATAATACTCTCCTTATAACCACATACGTCTCCAGCACAGTGCCCCTACACCATCATAATACCCTCCTAATAACCACATGCGTCTCCAGCACAGTGCCCCTTCACCATCATAATACCCTCCTCATAACCACATGCGTCTCCAGCACAGTGCCCCTACACCATCATAATACTCTCTTCATAACCACATGCGTCTCCAGCACAGTGCCCCTACACCATAATACTCTCCTCATAACCACATGCGTCTCCAGCACAGTGCCCCTACACCATCATAATACCCTCCTCGTAACCACATGCGTCTCCAGCACAGTGCCCCTACACCATCATAATACCCTCCTCGTAACCACATGCGTCTCCAGCACAGTGCCCCTACACCATCATAATACCCTCCTCGTAACCACATGCGTCTCCAGCACAGTGCCCCTACACCATCATAATACTCTCCTCGTAACCACATGCGTCTCCAGCACAGTGCCCCTACACCATCATAATACTCTCCTCATAACCACATGCGTCTCCAGCACAGTGCCCCTACACCATCATAATACTCTCCTAATAACCACATGCGTCTCCAGCACAGTGCCCCTACACCATCATAATACCCTCCTCATAACCACATGCGTCTCCAGCACAGTGCCCCTACACCATCATAATACCATCCTAATAACCACATGCGTCTCCAGCACAGTGCCCCTACACCATCATAATACTCTCCTAATAACCACATGTGTCTCCAGCACAGTGCCCCTACACCATCATAATACCCTCCTCATAACCATATGCTTCTCCAGCACAGTGCCCCTACACCATCATAATACCCTCCTCATAACCACATGCGTCCCCAGCACAGTGCCCCTACACCATCATAATACCCTCCTAATAACCACATGCGTCCCCAGCACAGTGCCCCTACACCATCATAATACTCTCCTTATAACCACATACGTCTCCAGCACAGTGCCCCTACACCATCATAATACCCTCCTCATAACCACATGCATCTCCAGCACAGTGCCCCTACACCATCATAATACCCTCCTAATAACCACATGCGTCCCCAGCACAGTGCCCCTACACCATCATAATACTCTCCTCATAACTACATACGTCTCCAGCACAGTGCCCCTACACCATCATAATACCCTCCTAATAACCACATGCGTCTCCAGCACAGTGCCCCTTCACCATCATAATACCCTCCTCATAACCACATGCGTCTCCAGCACAGTGCCCCTACACCATCATAATACCCTCCTCATAACCACATGCGTCTCCAGCACAGTGCCCCTTCACCATCATAATACCCTCCTCATAACCACATGCGTCTCCAGCACAGTGCCCCTACACCATCATAATACCCTCGTCATAACCACATGCGTCTGACTTAGTGTGACGGGGCCTTAAGAATATGATTGAGTTCCAAGACAAAATCAGATCGTGAAGGAGATTTTGATTGTTTCCAGTAGCGAGGAATTAGGTTGCGCCAGGCCACGAGGAAATGTCTTAATAGACTCCTCTTAAATTTGGCGATGGAGAAGTCACATATAGATAATAGAGCCAATTCCATGGTAGGCTGTGTTTTGTAAAAGGACAATTTGTTGTAAAGATCGAAAATGGACATCCAAAAGTTGTGGATGAGTGGGCAGGGCCACCAAATATGTGTGTATGAACCCTCATCCTTCCAACACTTCCAGCAGATATCTGGGGTAGCGGGAAACATAATGTGAATACTAGATGGACATCTGTACCACCTAGTTAAAAGTTTGTAACCTCCTTCCTGATAATCTGAACATAATGAGGATCTGAAAGTGAGGAGGAGTCTCTTGGAGCGATCCTCTGGTGTCCAAGATTTGTTCAGTTCATTCTCCCATTTCAAAAAGAATAAAGGAGGATCAAGTGAAGCTAATTGGTGTCCCTGAAACATTTTATATAACGGTGACACCGTATGAACCAAAGAACCCTCCCCCAGGCACACGGACTCAAAAGGGGTAAGTCATCGGAAAATGTCAGCCTGTTTAGATAACTTATTGAGGTAGCTTTTGATTTGTTCATGGAAAAGCCATGAACCCGGTGGAGGGCTAGCTCCGGCAAAGCACGACTATAGGGGCTTTATTGAGGACTGGTCTATGTAGTCATATGCTATTGGGTGACTGTCTTTATGTTTATGCAAGAATATAACTGTCCAGGCCTGCGGGAAAGCCTGGATTGTCAGAAACTGGGGTCATGGGGCCTGGAATGGATGAGATATTAAGTTTTTGATTGCCATATTTGATAAACAGGACCAGGTTTCTGGTAATGAAAGGTAAGTCATCTCCTTGAGTTTTCGTGGGGCCTCCTCTCCAAATTGATGCTATCGGGTTACTTAATGAAAGCTTCATCTCTAGATCAACCCATTTTTTACTGAGCTTGTGGTGAAACAGATCGAGTATGCAAGTTCCGAGTGATGCATAATTGTAAAGAAAGAAATCAGGAAGGCTCAGTCGCCCGGATTGCTTAGTTCTGCTCAGAAGATGGTATGACAAGCGTGGACGCCTGCCAGTCCATACAAATCTCGTAATTGCTGTCTTGAGTCTGGAGAAAAAGGAGGCTGGGAGAAACAAAGGAATGGTCTGGAAGAAATAAAGAAGACGCGGTAACAGATCCATTTTGATTGCGTTAACTCTTCCAAGCCAGGATAAATGTAATTTATTCCATCTCTCCAGATCAAGCTCCGCCCTTTGTAGGGCTATTTTATAGTTGGCATCATATAATTGTGATGATTTGGCAGTAAGCTTTATACCCAAATAGGCTAGGGAGTCAGTTCGCCATCTAAATGGAAAGGAGGAGCACAACTGGGAGACCAAGGATGGTGGTAACGAAATATTCAATATTTTTAGGTGTAGATTTTGGTTCCTCAGATTGTCATTACAATATCAAGATAGTTGGTGGGTATGGGCCAGGATCAGAGCTAGCTGTATGTTACAGCTGACAGTCACAGTAGATGGTACAGACTTGGCTCCATAAATGTATTATAGTCTCCCCCATAAACATACACAAGACAGAGCAGGAAGGAGTTTTCAAGGGTCCCATGCAATATAGCTGATCGGGAGAATGGTAAGAGATCTGATTTGTTTCGGGAGTCTGGTCTTAGTAAGTACTGTACATATTGAGGGTCTATTCTGAGGTCTGTATAGATGGGGCTCTGTTTTGGAGTCTATAAATGGGGTCTAGTTTGGAGTCTATATAGATAGAGTCTGGTTTGGGGTCTACATACATGAGGGTCTGGTTTGGGGTCTATATATATGAGGGTCTAGTTTCAGGTCTATACCGATAGACAGTCTTGTTTGGGTGCTGTATAGATGGGGCTCTGTTTTGGAGTCTATAGATGGGGTCTAGTTTGGGGTCTATATAGATGAGGTCTGGTTTGGGGGCTATATATATATGAGGGTCTAGTTTCAGGTCTATACCGATAGACAGTCTTGTTTGGGTTCTGTATAGATGGGGGGTTGTATTTGTTTTAGCTCTTTGGTCTGTGGTCTGATTTTGTTGGGGGTCTGTATTTCTGTGCGCTATTTGTAATGCTAATGCCATAGATTAGGGGCGGGTCTTACATGCATGGGCGGGGCATAAGAAAAAATATCCTGTTTCCAGAATCTTCCTAATGTCCCATTTGGCCCATCTGTCTGTGACTGGGATCACAGTTGTCCCCCACAGTCACTCCTTGGCGCGGACACACGGGGACGCAGCATTACTGGCCGAGCAGCGCTACTACTCCACCGCCATCTCCAGCTTCTAAATCTATCCGGCTGTAATGTAATATCCCGTCTTCTCTCCGGATCAGATTCATCTCTGTTGCTGATTTCCTTCTGTATAGTAGTTAATCTGCGCGTGTTTCGCCCCCCGAAGAAGCTGGGCGAGACGCGTGTGTCGGGGCAGGAGGTCTTTAGGTTCCGTTGGCGGCACATTCTAGCTCATTGCAATAACCAGGTAAAATATATTCCTAATTTAGGTTTATATATCAAACGAATATTTGCTCCTTCTATCCACTAGGTTTGCAATTTTAAGGCGTTTTTGGTGATTTGCACTTTACATGCCTTGTGGCAAATTTTTATGCCATATTTATTCTTATAGCCTTACCACATTGTTGGGTCAAAGGGGACACTAATTAAAGTTATTTATAGCAGTGCTCCCTTTTTTGTAGTAGCTTTCCTTAACTTTAAATAGATAATATCTTTACCACATTAGCTTGAAATACAAGCAATAGCACCATCTGGTGGTTATGTGATTGTATATGCTTCCTTGCACAATTGTTGCTTTGTATTGTATGTCATTAAGTACCTTATCTAATTGCTGGTCATAATATTGATACATGGATCTCTATAGGAAGCCAATTTGATTATAATATGGTCTAAGTATTTTAGGATGCCATATAATTAATATTACAGACATTTTATAAAGTAACCTCCAATTTTCCAATTACCGTACCTTAATTCCTGAAATTTTAAAAATATCTTTTGTAAGAATAAAAATGTGTATTTTATAAGAATTTTATGGTCACTTCAATTCATTTTTTGTTTTCAGGGAAATATCTGATGAGATGTACTAAAAAATAATGTGGTATATTGGCTTAAGAAGTGCAGCCCGTATGTAATGGGTTATCACTGTATGTAAGGACTTTTTGTGTTGACGCCAAAAGGTTCAGCACAGCTCCAATGCAGACTTCGTGGACCCGCCGATCCACAGCAAGATGCTTGTCAGCTTCGTGGCCCCGCCAATCCTCAGCAAGACGCTTGTCAGCTTCGTGGCCCTGCCAATCCTCAGCAAGACGTTTGTCAGCTTCGTGGACCTGCCAATCCACAGCAAGACGCTTGTCAGCTTCGTGGACCTGCCAATCCACAGCAGGCACACATCAGTCAGTCCAGAGCCACCGAAGGTCGGTAGCTTCCCCAACACAGACCATCCATGTCCACGGTCTCTCAGGTGCTCCAGGAAGACTCCACTCACAGGAGGTTCCAACACAGACTGTCCAGGACCACAGTCTCACTGTGCGCTATTCAGGATGTCCATCCCCAACTGGGACCATCCAACACACAGGCATGTGGCCTGTCCAGGTGCTATTCAGGATGTTCGTCCAACAGCCCAGGCCACCAGGTCCAAAGCCCGACCACGTGCTCTTCAGGAAGACAACACTCCCAACACATAGGCTCTTCCAGGACCTACAGCACTGACCATTCAGGTCTACACACAGAGACCATGCGACCCACACCCTGGTCACATTATCAATCTGTAACCACTCCCCTAAATGGGAGTGTGTGTGTGGCTAGTTTGACCCACCCATCTCTCATAACTAGCCCTGCCAGCCTCCCTCTTTAAACAACACAACTATACTTGTGGACTACAGGTATGAGAACAACATTCATTAAGGTTGACAGTGCAGAGCGTCTTCCTCTGTGACACACATTCAGGCCATTCACAATAATGCCGGATTTGTCTCATCACCACAGTTATGCGTGCAAGTATCATGCACTCTCATGGCCTCAATACACCTCCATGCACATTCTGGAAAGACCATGCAGCACCCCCTACCTGTAACAGGTGTCACTGCATCACACTAGATAAACCTGGAGAGTGAGGAGCTGGTGTCTGGAGAGCAGGAGGAGTTTACTGTTTGACAGTTGCTTGGTTTGTACGCTTGGAAATTCCTCATCCTTACCTACCTTATTTTCTTCCCCCCCTTCCTTCACACCCTGGTGAATACCTCTGTTATTTGTGAGACTATATTTGTGTGAGTGAAATTTTCTTTTACCCTTGTCTTTGTTCCCCTGTCTGTCAGGTTGGTGTACTGCGGTACATGGTAGCGCCTCTCTCCCTGGGTGGGGGAGGGGGGCAGATGCAGGGCTGCAGCTAGGAGGCAGGGCAAGGGCGGAAGCCAAAGCATCCTCGCCATCTGAGGTATTCTGTTATGAGTGCAATCCAGTGACACAGTGTACCAGCGATCAGAGCACATACAGTGATCTGACAATAACCCAAAAACAATAGAACGAGCTCTGAGACGTGGAATCTCTGTAGACCGCAATACCTGAACCTATCCTAAACACAACTAAAGGTGGCTGTGGATTGCGCCTGACGCTACCTATGCAACTCGGCACAGCCTGAGAAACTGACTAGCCTGAAGATAGAAAAACAAGCCTGGCTTGCCTCAGAGAGATACCCCAAAGGAAAAGGCAGCCCCCCACATATAATGACGGTGAGTAAGATGAAAAGACAAAACGTAGGGATGAAATAGATTCAGCAAAGTGAGGCCCGATATTCTAGATAGAGCGAGGATAGTAAAGAGAACTTTGCAGTCTACAAAAAACCCTAAAGCAAAAACCACGCAAAGGGGGCAAAAAGACCCACCGTGCCGAACTAACGGCACGGCGGTACACCCCTTGCGTCTCAGAGCTTCCAGCAAAACCAATAGACAAGCTGGACAGAAAATATAGCAACAAAAAGCAAAGAAGCACTTATCCCAGCAGAGCAGAAGTACACAGGAAAGATCCAGAAGCTCAGATCCAACACTGCAACATTGACAAGGAGCAAGGAAAACAGAATCAGGTGGAGTTAAATAACGAAGCAGCTAACGAGCTCACCAGAACACCTGAGGGAGGAAGCTCAGAAGCTGCAGTACCACTTGTGACCACAGGAGTGAATTCAGCCACAGAATTCACAACAGTACTCCCCACCTTGAGGAGGGGTCACCGAACCCTCACCAGAGCCCCCAGGCCGACCAGGATGAGCCACATGAAAGGCACGAACAAGATCGGGAGCATGGACATCAGAGGCAAAAACCCAGGAATTATCTTCCTGAGCATAACCCTTCCATTTAACCAGATACTGGAGTTTCCGTCTAGAAACACGAGAATCCAAAATCTTCTCCACAATATACTCCAATTCCCCCTCCACCAAAACCGGGGCAGGAGGCTCAACAGATGGAACCATAGGTGCCACGTATCTCCGCAACAACGACCTATGGAATACATTATGTATGGAAAAGGAGTCTGGGAGGGTCAGACGAAAAGACACAGGATTGAGAGCCTCAGAAATCCTATACGGACCAATAAAACGAGGTTTAAATTTAGGAGAGGAAACCTTCATAGGAATATGACGAGAAGATAACCAAACCAGATCCCCAACACGAAGTCGGGGACCCACACGGCGTCTGCGATTAGCGAAAAGTTGAGCCTTCTCCTGGGACAAGGTCAAATTGTCCACTACCTGAGTCCAGATCTGCTGCAACCTGTCCACCACAGAATCCACACCAGGACAGTCCGAAGACTCAACCTGTCCTGAAGAGGAATGAGGATGGAACCCAGAATTGCAGAAAAATGGAGAAACCAAGGTAGCCGAGCTGGCCCGATTATTAAGGGCGAACTCAGCCAACGGCAAAAAGGACACCCAATCATCCTGGTCAGCAGAAACAAAACATCTCAGATATGTTTCCAAGGTCTGATTGGTTCGTTCGGTCTGGCCATTAGTCTGAGGATGGAAAGCCGAGGAAAAAGATAGGTCAATGCCCATCCTACCACAAAAGGCTCGCCAAAACCTTGAAACAAACTGGGAACCTCTGTCAGAAACAATATTCTCAGGAATGCCATGCAAACGAACCACATGCTGGAAGAACAAAGGCACCAAATCAGAGGAGGAAGGCAATTTAACCAAGGGCACCAGATGGACCATTTTAGAAAAGCGATCACAGACCACCCAAATGACTGACATCTTTTGAGAAACGGGAAGGTCAGAAATGAAATCCATCGAAATATGTGTCCAAGGCCTCTTTGGGACCGGCAAGGGCAAAAGCAACCCACTGGCACGAGAACAGCAGGGCTTAGCCCTAGCACAAATCCCACAGGACTGCACAAAAGTACGTACATCCCGTGACAGAGATGGCCACCAGAAGGATCTAGCCACTAACTCTCTGGTACCAAAGATTCCAGGATGACCAGCCAACACCGAACAATGAAGTTCAGAGATAACTTTATTAGTCCACCTATCAGGGACGAACAGTTTCTCCGCTGGACAACGATCAGGTTTATTCGCCTGAAATTTTTGCAGCACCCTCCGCAAATCAGGGGAGATAGCAGACACAATGACACCTTCCTTGAGAATACCCGCCGGCTCAGATAACCCCGGGGAGTCTGGCACAAAACTCCTAGACAGAGCATCCGCCTTCACATTTTTAGAGCCCGGAAGGTACGAAATCACAAAGTCGAAGCGGGCAAAAAATAACGACCAACGGGCCTGTCTAGGATTCAAGCGCTTGGCAGACTCGAGATAAGTCAAGTTCTTATGATCAGTCAATACCACCACGCGATGCTTAGCTCCTTCAAGCCAATGACGCCACTCCTCGAATGCCCACTTCATAGCCAGCAACTCTCGGTTGCCCACATCATAATTACGCTCAGCGGGCGAAAAATTCCTGGAAAAGAAAGCACATGGTTTCATCACTGAGCAACCAGAACCTCTCTGTGACAAAACCGCCCCTGCTCCAATCTCAGAAGCATCAACCTCGACCTGGAACGGAAGAGAAACATCTGGCTGACACAACACAGGGGCAGAACAAAAACGACGCTTCAACTCCCGAAAAGCCTCCACAGCAGCAGAAGACCAATTAACCAAATCAGCACCCTTCTTGGTCAAATCGGTCAATGGTTTGGCAATGCTAGAAAAATTACAGATGAAGCGACGATAAAAATTAGCAAAGCCCAGGATCTTTTGCAGACGTTTCAGAGATGTCGGCTGAGTCCAATCCTGGATGGCTTGGACCTTAACCGGATCCATCTCGATAGTAGAAGGGGAAAAGATGAACCCCAAAAATGAAACTTTCTGCACACCAAAGAGACACTTTGATCCCTTCACAAACAAAGAATTAGCACGCAGGACCTGAAAAACCATTCTGACCTGCTTCACATGAGACTCCCAATCATCTGAGAAGATCAAAATGGCATCCAAGTAAACAATCAGGAATTTATCCAGATACTCACGGAAGATGTCATGCATAAAAGACTGAAACACAGATGGAGCATTGGCAAGTCCGAACGGCATCACTAGATACTCAAAATGACCCTCGGGCGTATTAAATGCAGTTTTCCATTCATCTCCTTGCCTGATTCTCACCAGATTATACGCACCACGAAGATCTATCTTAGTGAACCAACTAGCCCCCTTAATCCGAGCAAACAAGTCAGATAACAATGGCAAGGGATACTGAAATTTAACAGTGATCTTATTAAGAAGGCGGTAATCAATACACGGTCTCAGCGAACCATCCTTCTTGGCTACAAAAAAGAACCCTGCTCCCAGTGGTGATGACGATGGGCGAATATGTCCCTTCTCCAGGGATTCCTTCACATAACTGCGCATAGCGGCGTGTTCAGGCACGGATAAATTAAATAATCGACCTTTAGGGAATTTACTACCAGGAATCAAATTGATAGCACAATCACAATCCCTATGCGGAGGTAGGGCATCGGACTTGGGCTCTTCAAATACATCCTGATAATCAGACAAGAACTCTGGGACCTCAGAAGGAGTGGATGACGAAATTGACAAAAATGGAACATCACCATGTACCCCCTGACAACCCCAGCTGGATACCGACATAGAGTTCCAATCCAATACTGGATTATGGGTTTGCAGCCATGGCAACCCCAACACGACCACATCATGTAGATTATGCAGCACCAGAAAGCGAATAACTTCCTGATGTGCAGGAGCCATGCACATGGTCAGCTGGGCCCAGTACTGAGGTTTATTCTTGGCCAAAGGTGTAGCATCAATTCCTCTCAACGGAATAGGACACCGCAAAGGCTCCAAGAAAAACCCACAACGTTTAGCATAATCCAAATCCATCAGATTCAGGGCAGCGCCTGAATCCACAAACGCCATGACAGAATACGATGACAAAGAGCATATCAAGGTAACGGACAGAAGGAATTTGGACTGTACAGTACCAATGACGGCAGACCTAGCGAACCGCTTAGTGCGCTTAGGACAATCAGAAATAGCATGAGTGGAATCACCACAGTAGAAACACAGCCCATTCAGACGTCTGTGTTCTTGCCGTTCAACTCTGGTCATAGTCCTATCGCACTGCATAGGCTCAGGTTTAATCTCAGGCAATACTGATGCACAGATTTACGCTCGCGCAAGCGTCGACCGATCTGAATGGCCAAAGTCATAGACTCATTCAAACCAGCAGGAATAGGAAAACCCACCATGACATCCTTAAGAGCCTCAGAGAGACCCTTTCTGAACAAAGCTGCCAGCGCAGATTCATTCCACTGAGTGAGTACTGACCACTTCCTAAATTTCTGACAATATACTTCTATATCATCCTGACCCTGGCATAAAGCCAGCAAATTTTTCTCAGCCTGATCCACTGAATTAGGCTCATCGTACAGTAATCTGAGCGCCAGGAAAAACGCATCGACATTACTCAATGCAGGGTCTCCTGGCGCAAGAGAAAATGCCCAGTACTAAGGGTCGCCACGCAAAAAAGAAATAATAATCAAAACCTGTTGAATAGGATTACCAGAAGAATGAGGTTTCAAGGCCAGAAATAGCTTACAATTATTTTTGAAGCTCAGAAACTTAGTTCTATCACCAAAAAACAAATCAGGAATAGGAATTCTTGGTTCTAGCATAGATTTCTGATCAATAGTATCTTGAATCTTTTGTACATTTATAACGAGATTATCCATTGAAGAGCACAGACCCTGAATATCCATGTCCACAGCTGTGTCCTGAAGCACCCAAATGTCTAGGGGAAAAAAAGACTGAACACAGAGCTGAGAAAAAAAAATGATGTCAGAACTTCCTTTTTCCCTCTATTGAGAATCATTAGTTTGGCTCCTTGTACTGTTATGAGTGCAATCCAGTGACACAGTGTACCAGCGATCAGAGCACATACAGTGATCTGACAATAACCCAAAAACAATAGAACGAGCTCTGAGACGTGGAATCTCTGTAGACCGCAATACCTGAACCTATCCTAAACACAACTAAAGGTGGCTGTGGATTGCGCCTCACGCTACCTATGCAACTCGGCACAGCCTGAGAAACTGACTAGCCTGAAGATAGAAAAACAAGCCTGGCTTGCCTCAGAGAGATACCCCAAAGGAAAAGGCAGCCCCCCACATATAATGACGGTGAGTAAGATGAAAAGACAAAACGTAGGGATGAAATAGATTCAGCAAAGTGAGGCCCGATATTCTAGATAGAGCGAGGATAGTAAAGAGAACTTTGCAGTCTACAAAAAACCCTAAAGCAAAAACCACGCAAAGGGGGCAAAAAGATCCACCGTGCCGAACTAACGGCACGGCGGTACACCCCTTGCGTCTCAGTGCTTCCAGCAAAACCAATAGACAAGCTGGACAGAAAATATAGCAACAAAAAGCAAAGAAGCACTTATCTAAGCAGAGCAGCAGGCCACAGGAAAGATCCAGAAGCTCAGATCCAACACTGGAACATTGACAAGGAGCAAGGAAAACAGAATCAGGTGGAGTTAAATAACGAAGCAGCTAACGAGCTCACCAGAACACCTGAGGGAGGAAGCTCAGAAGCTGCAGTACCACTTGTGACCACAGGAGTGAATTCAGCCACAGAATTCACAACAGTATCCTGGTGAACAGGGCAAGCTAGGGCACCCCCGAGTGCTAGGGCAAGGAAAGGTGCCCCTGGTCCCAGTTTACTCGCCAGTCCGATCTTGACAGATGTACTTAATTACTTTACCCTTAGCTGCTCCCCCTGGCTCCAAATCATTGGGAATAGGCATATTTGCCCTTTGTGTTAATGCACATGATTTTACTCTTAGCCGCACCCACTATCTCAAGGGCTTCGGGAATAGGCATATTGCCCTTCGTGTTATTGCACTTGATTACTTCATCCTTAGTCACTACTTACTGACTCAAGGGCACCCAGATAAGGTATACTGTTTTTCAGTTTAATGCACTAGATTACTGCCTTGTCCAGAGGACAACCATAAAAGAAATAAAAGTTGATCAATATAAACAGTCAAAATCCGTGCCTCAGCATTCTCAAGTCACATGAACAAAAAGAGATGGTCCTTGAAGCAACAGATTGTATTGAATAGCATGGTTTTTTTTTCTTCTTCTCCCCTCCAGCAGCTGTTCCTAGCTCAGAGGAGCCAATTGCAATTTATTCCTTAGGCATGTAAAATTTGATTGCCATGACCCCAGGGACTTTATGTTGCAGGATCTTATAGGCTATAAATGTTTCTGGAGACAAGGGGGCCATACCGTGATGGTCACCCTGGATAAATAGGCCACAGCAGCCCTGTTTATTAACATATTAACGTTACAAAAATGAACATATCAATATAACATTGACAACTAAGGAACAGGGTCTATGGGAGCCGTGCACCAGCTTTGTTGCACCATCAGCCGCACCTTAGGCTCTCAACCGCACCATACCGGTTCGAGGACCCTCCTGCTTATGCCCTCAACTGCACCACACTAGTTCGAGGACCCTACTGAATGGCGCCACCAATTAAATTTTCTCACTGAGACCTCAGCCCAGTAGGGACCCCTTTTATTTAAATTATACTCTGACCACCAAATGAAGCAAAAGAGTGGAGGGGTAGGTAACCTCCCCACAAAACGGGCCCCCTACTCCCCCCCCCCTGCTACCATCACCTGGCTCTCCATAGACCCATTCCCGCCCCACCCGAGATGGTTGCCCCTCCACGGAATCACATTAAACAACATTAACTTGACTCTGAAAAAGGAGGAGGGGAAGTGAAGGTTCAAAGTCCAATAGTAGAAAAAACACACATCCGCACTGCTCAAAGGTCAGACTCAATGACCGTATTATATTATCGGTCTAGCACCACAGAAAGTGATACTGACTGTATAAATCCTCTACACCTGAATCAACGGGGTGCTGCTGCCAGAAAAAATATACACAGAATCCAATGGCAAAATAGAAAAAAGCAGGCGCCCACTTACCCTGTTGCGGTGAATATCACTTTATTAGGACATATAAACAAACGGATAGCAGGGAGGGATAGAGTCAGCCACGGACAACGATCGTTTCGTGCTCTACGGCACTTCAACGGGTCCTAACGCTGAGTGGAACAGGAAAGAGTTTTATAGACCCATCCGGATCCCAAACTCCTCCCCCTGGACTCCAAACATAAACAGTGTTACATTTAAAACAAAATGATATTAAAAACAACAATGATAAAATAGCACATGCTGAGAACTACAAATAAACCGAATATAGCTTTTAGAAACAAAGATTGAGACACTTTTAGAAGAAAACCGACATGTCGACTTTATCATTCAAACCAGATGGTCCTGCTGCGTCTGCGCGCAGGATCCATCTGGCTTCCCTGCGCAGCAGGAGGCGGCACAAATCCCCTCCTCCCTCAGGCAACGAAAACCGCTCCAAACCCGCAAATCTCAGTACTTGGGCATCTCCTGCATGGCAAGTGTGTAGATGGTCTATTAACCTCGGAGCTCCTTTCCCTGTTCTAATGGAATAAAAATGCTCCCTAATCCGAACAAATAGCGGGCGAAATGTTTTGCCAATGTAGAAGCGTCTACACGGACAAAAAAGAACGTAGACGACATGGGTAGTCCTGCAAGAAATAAAGTCCCGTACAATATGCTGTATATGACCTACTCTAATTCTATTACCTGTATGATGGTACTAACAGAAATTGCAACCCCCACATGTGAAGTTGCCTTTAGGGATACTGTCCGTGAGCCAATTATTTTTGGTAGTAACAAAGCGGTTGCGGACTATGCTGTCTCTAATGTTTCTACTGCGACGGCTAGCGAAGAGAGGTCCCCTATCTATTATTTCTTTAAGGTCAGTATCTTGTCGTAAAATACATCAATTTTTACGTATGACGGTTCTGATGTGGTTGTCAAGAGGGCCAAATTTAAAACTAAAGACAAACTTTTTTTCTTCTTTTTGTCTTTTTTTGGAGGTGGTGGAAACATTTGGAGTCCAGGGGGAGGAGTTTGGGATCCGGATGGGTCTATAAAACTCTTTCCTGTTCCACTCAGCGTTAGGACCCGTTGAAGTGCCGTAGAGCACGAAACGATCGTTGTCTGTGGCTGACTCTATCCCTCCCTGCTATCCATTTGTTTATATGTCCTAATAAAGTGATATTCACCGCAACAGGGTAAGTGCGCGCCTACTTTTTTCTATTTTGGAAGTGAAGGTTCAACCTTTTTGAAAAACTGCAACAAACAGCTTCACTATGCCACCCCCAGCCGCACCGCAACTGGCCCAGGGGGACCAAGCTGACTGTTGCCCATACCAAAAATGTCCCGTTGAGACCTCTCAGTAGGGACCCATTTTCAATTTTAAGAACAAACAGCTCCACCATGCCACCCCCAGCTGCACCACATCCGTCCCAGTGGGACCCAGCAGACTGTTGCCCATTCCAAAAATTGTCCTGTTGAAACCTCTCTCAGTATGGACCCATTTTCAATTTTAAGAACAAACAGCTCCACCATGCCACCCCCAGCCGTATGGCAACTGGCCCAGGGGGACCCAGCTGACTGTTACCAAAAATAAATAAGTGCTTTAATTCAGTTCCTGAAATGTATATAAGTGAGGATAAAACACCATGTATGTACATATAAGTTATAGTTTACAACCAAGGTATACAACAGGTTGATACTGGAGAATCTCCCATCATAAGGTCAGATATAGTCAGTGATGGGCAATGCTGTGTTATATGCTGCAACAATAAATGAGACTAAGCCGCCTGCTCCTCTACAGCAGTCACAGACAGAAACGGCTCTCTGATCACCAGCTGCACATAAATAGTAAGAAATATAATAAGTAGGTCTAGTATAAGCTGCCTGCAGCCATAGGTGGATGTGCAGAAAACTGCAAGGTCAGTGCCCCAGTCAGTCACGCTACCTACATACAATAGACGAGAGACGGGGCTGAAAACTGGGCCCATGATGTGTCCTCAAGAGCAAGGTGCAGCATCACACTAGGAGTGCCCACTCACCACCCCGTCATGTGCTGCGTTATTGTGCCCACTCAATGCCCCACCATGTGCTAAGTTATTAGTGCCCACTCACCGGCCGCCATGTGCTAAGTTATTAGTGCCCAGGGCAGGCGTCAGCACCCGGCAGACCGGGCAAATGCCGGGGCCCTGGGGAGAGAGGGGGGCCTGTTATGTAGGCAATCCAGTGACACAGTGTGCCAGCGATCAGAGCACATACAGTGATCTGACAATAACCCAAAAACAATAGAACGAGCTCTGAGACGTGGAATCTCTGTAGACTGCAAACCTGAACCTATCCTAAACACAACTAAAGGTGGCTGTGGATTGCGCCTGACGCTACCTATGCAACTCGGCACAGCCTGAGAAACTGACTAGCCTGAAGATAGAAAAATAAGCCTGGCTTGCCTCAGAGAAATACCCCAAAGGAAAAGGCAGCCCCCCACATATAATGACTGTGAGTAAGATGAAAAGACAAAACGTAGGGATGAAATAGATTCAGCAAAGTGAGGCCCGATATTCTAGATAGAGTGAGGATAGTAAAGAGAACTTTGCAGTCTACAAAAAACCCTAAAGCAAAAACCACGCAAAGGGGGCAAAAAGACCCACCGTGCCGAACTAACGGCACGGCGGTACACCCTTTGCGTCTCAGAGCTTCCAGCAAAACCAAACGACAAGCTGGACAGAAAAAATAGCAACAAAAAGCAAAGAAGCACTTATCTAAGCAGAGCAGCAGGCCACAGGAAAGATCCAGGAGCTCAGATCCAATACTGGAACATTGACAAGGAGCAAGGAAAACAGAATCAGGTGGAGTTAAATAACGAAGCAGCTAACGAGCTCTGTAGAACACCTGAGGGAGGAAGCTCAGAAGCTGCAGTACCACTTGTGACCACAGGAGTGAATTCAGCCACAGAATTCACAACAGTACCCCCCCTTGAGGAGGGGTCACCGAACCCTCACCAGAACCCCCAGGCCGACCAGGATGCGCCACATGAAAGGCACGAACAAGATCGGGGGCATGGACATCAGAGGCAAAAACCCAGGAATTATCTTCCTGAGCATAACCCTTCCACTTAACCAGGTACTGGAGTTTCCGTCTAGAAATACGAGAATCCAAAATCTTCTCCACAATATACTCCAATTCCCCCTCCACCAAAACCGGGGCAGGAGGTTCAACAGATGGAACCATAGGTACCACATATCTCCGCAACAACGACCTATGGAAGACATTATGTATGGAAAAAGAGTCCGGGAGAGTCAGACGAAAAGACACAGGATTAAGAACCTCAGAAATCCTATACGGACCAATAAAACGAGGCTTAAATTTAGGAGAGGAAACCTTCATAGGAATATGACGAGAAGACAACCAAACAAGATCCCCAACACGATGTCGAGGGCCCACACGGCGTCTGCGATTAGCGAAAAGTTGAGCCTTCTCCTGGGACAAGGTCAAATTGTCCACTACTTGAGTCCAAATCTGCTGCAACCTGTCCACCACAGTATCCACACCAGGACAGTCCGAAGACTCAACCTGTCTGAAGAGAAACGAGGATGGAACCCAGAATTGCAGAAAAATGGAGAAACCAAGGTAGCCGAGCTGGCCCGATTATTAAGGGCGAACTCAGCCAACGGTAAAAAGGACACCCAATCATCCTGGTCTGCAGAAACAAAACATCTCAGATATGTTTCCAAGGTCTGATTGGTTCGTTCGGTCTGGCCATTAGTCTGAGGATGGAAAGCCGAGGAAAAAGATAGGTCAATGCCCATCCTACCACAAAAGGCTCGCCAAAACCTTGAAACAAACTGGGAACCTCTGTCAGAAACAATATTCTCTGGAATGCCATGCAAACGAACCACATGCTGGAAGAACAAAGGCACCAAATCAGAGGAGGAGGGCAATTTAACCAAGGGCACCAGATGGACCATTTTAGAAAAGCGATCACAGGCCACCCAAATGACTGACATCTTTTGAGAAACGGGAAGGTCAGGAATAAAATCCATCGAGATATGTGTCCAAGGTCTCTCAGTGACCGGCAAGGGCAAGAGCAACCCACTGGCACGAGAACAGCAGGGCTTAGCCCTAGCACAAATCCCACAGGACTGCACAAAAGTACGTACATCCCGTGACAGAGATGGCCACCAGAAGGATCTAGCCACTAACTCTCTGGTACCAAAGATTCCAGGATGACCAGCCAACACCGAACAATGAAGTTCAGAGATAACTTTAGTTGTCCACCTATCAGGGACGAACAGTTTCTCCGCTGGACAACGATCAGGTTTATTAGCCTGAAATTTTTGCAGCACCCTCCGCAAATCAGGGGAGATAGCAGACACAATGACACCTTCCTTGAGAATACCCGCCGGCTCAGATACCCCCGGGGAGTCGGGCACAAAACTCCTAGACAGAGCATCCGCCTTCACATTTTTAGAGCCCGGAAGGTACGAAATAACAAAGTCGAAACGGGCAAAAAATAACGACCAACGGGCCTGTCTAGGATTCAAGCGCTTGGCAGACTCGAGATAAGTCAAGTTCTTATGATCAGTCAATACCACCACGCGATGCTTAGCTCCTTCAAGCCAATGACGCCACTCCTCGAATGCCCACTTCATGGCCAGCAACTCTCGGTTGCCCACATCATAATTACGCTCAGCGGGCGAAAACTTCCTGGAAAAGAAAGCACATGGTTTCATCACTGAGCAACCAGAATCTCTCTGTGACAAGACCGCCCCTGCTCCAATCTCAGAAGCATCAACCTCGACCTGGAACGGAAGAGAAACATCTGGCTGACACAACACAGGGGCCGAACAAAAACGACGCTTCAACTCCTGAAAAGCTTCCACAGCAGCAGAAGACCAATTAACCAAATCAGCACCCTTCTTGGTCAAATCGGTCAATGGTTTGGCAATGCTAGAAAAATTACAGATGAAGCGACGATAAAAATTAGCAAAGCCCAGGAACTTTTGCAGACTTTTCAGAGATGTCGGCTGAGTCCAATCCTGGATGGCTTGGACCTTAACCGGATCCATCTCGATAGTAGAAGGGGAAAAGATGAACCCCAAAAATGAAACTTTCTGCACACCAAAGAGACACTTTGATCCCTTCACAAACAAAGAATTAGCACGCAGGACCTGAAAAACCATTCTGACCTGCTTCACATGAGACTCCCAATCATCCGAGAAGATCAAAATGTCATCCAAGTAAACAATCAGGAATTTATCCAGATACTCACGGAAGATGTCATGCATAAAAGACTGAAACACAGATGGAGCATTGGCAAGTCCGAACGGCATCACTAGATACTCAAAATGACCCTCGGGCGTATTAAATGCAGTTTTCCATTCATCTCCTTGCCTGATTCTCACCAGATTATACGCACCACGAAGATCTATCTTAGTGAACCAAGTAGCCCCCTTAATCCGAGCAAACAAGTCAGATAACAATGGCAAGGGATACTGAAATTTAACAGTGATCTTATTAAGAAGGCGGTAATCAATACACGGTCTCAGTGAACCATCCTTCTTGGCTACGAAAAAGAACCCTGCTCCCAGTGGTGATGACGATGGGCGAATATGCCCCTTCTCCAGGGATTCCTTCACATAACTGCGCATAGCGGCGTGTTCAGGCACGGATAAATTAAATAATCGACCTTTAGGGAATTTACTACCAGGAATCAAATTGATAGCACAATCACAATCCCTATGCGGAGGTAGGGCATCGGACTTGGGCTCTTCAAATACATCCTGATAATCAGACAAGAACTCTGGGACCTCAGAAGGGGTGGATGACGAAATTGACAAAAATGAAACATCACCATGTACCCCCTGACAACCCCAGCTGGATACCGACATGGAATTCCAATCCAATACTGGATTATGGGTTTGCAGCCATGGCAACCCCAACACGACCACATCATGCAGATTATGTAGCACCAGAAAGCGAATAACCTCCTGATGTGCAGGAGCCATGCACATGGTCAGCTGGGCCCAGTACTGAGGTTTATTCTTGGCCAAAGGTGTAGCATCAATTCCTCTCAATGGAATAGGACACCGCAAAGGCTCCAAGAAAAACCCACAACGTTTAGCATAATCCAAATCCATCAGATTCAGGGCAGCGCCTGAATCCACAAACGCCATGACAGAATACGATGACAAAGAGCATATCAAGGTAACGGACAGAAGGAATTTGGATTGTACAGTACCAATGACGGCAGACCTAGCGGACCGCTTAGTGCGCTTAGGACAATCAGAAATAGCATGAGTGGAATCACCACAGTAGAAACACAGCCCATTCAGGCGTCTGTGTTCTTGCCGTTCAACTCTGGTCATAGTCCTATCGCACTGCATAGGCTCAGGTTTAATCTTAGACAATACCGCCAAATGGTGCACAGATTTACGCTCGCGCAAGCGTCGACCGATCTGAATGGCCAAAGACATAGACTCATTCAAACCAGCAGGCATAGGAAAACCCACCATGACATCCTTAAGAGCCTCAGAGAGGCCCTTTCTGAACAAAGCTGCCAGCGCAGATTCATTCCACTGAGTGAGTACTGACCATTTCCTAAATTTCTGACAATATACTTCTATATCATCCTGACCCTGGCACAAAGCCAGCAAATTTTTCTCAGCCTGATCCACTGAATTAGGCTCATCGTACAGTAATCCGAGCGCCAGGAAAAACGCATCGACACTACTCAATGCAGGATCTCCTGGCGCAAGAGAAAATGCCCAGTCCTGAGGGTCGCTGCGCAAAAAAGAAATAATAATCAAAACCTGTTGAACAGGATTACCAGAAGAATGAGGTTTCAAGGCCAGAAATAGCTTACAATTATTTTTGAAACTAAGAAACTTAGTTCTATCACCAAAAAACAAATCAGGAATAGGAATTCTTGGTTCTAACATAGATTTCTGATCAATAGTATCTTGAATCCTTTGTACATTTGTAACGAGATTATCCATTGAAGAGCACAGACCCTGAATATCCATGTCCACGCCTGTGTCCTGAAACACCCAAATGTCTAGGGGAAAAAAAAGACTGAACACAGAGCTGAGAAAAAAAAATGATGTCAGAACTTCTTTTTTCCCTCTATTGAGAATCATTAGTATTGGCTCCTTGTACTGTTATGTAGGCAATCCAGTGACACAGTGTGCCAGCGATCAGAGCACATACAGTGATCTGACAATAACCCAAAAACAATAGAACGAGCTCTGAGACGTGGAATCTCTGTAGACTGCAAACCTGAACCTATCCTAAACACAACTAAAGGTGGCTGTGGATTGCGCCTGACGCTACCTATGCAACTCGGCACAGCCTGAGAAACTGACTAGCCTGAAGATAGAAAAATAAGCCTGGCTTGCCTCAGAGAAATACCCCAAAGGAAAAGGCAGCCCCCCACATATAATGACTGTGAGTAAGATGAAAAGACAAACGTAGGGATGAAATAGATTCAGCAAAGTGAGGCCCGATATTCTAGATAGAGCGAGGATAGTAAAGAGAACTTTGCAGTCTACAAAAAACCCTAAAGCAAAAACCACGCAAAGGGGGCAAAAAGACCCACCGTGCCGAACTAACGGCACGGCGGTACACCCTTTGCGTCTCAGAGCTTCCAGCAAAACCAAACGACAAGCTGGACAGAAAAAATAGCAACAAAAAGCAAAAAAGCACTTATCTAAGCAGAGCAGCAGGCCACAGGAAAGATCCAGGAGCTCAGATCCAATACTGGAACATTGACAAGGAGCAAGGAAAACAGAATCAGGTGGAGTTAAATAACGAAGCAGCTAACGAGCTCTGCAGAACACCTGAGGGAGGAAGCTCAGAAGCTGCAGTACCACTTGTGACCACAGGAGTGAATTCAGCCACAGAATTCACAACAGGGGCCCACTCACATCATAGATACAGCTGGGAGAGCAGAGCAGGAGATAACATGCTCTCTCCGCCCACACAGTCACTGCTGGCTGCGTTCTCTTAACCCCTATGTGCCAGCTCTGACACAAGCATCTTCTCACTCAGTCAGTGCAGCCAGGCAGGCACACATAGGGGTTAACAGAAGGCAGCCAGTGTGACATTGTGGGCGGAGAGAGCACGTTCTCTGCTCTGCTCTCCGGCCCTGGCTGGCTGCAGACAGTGCTGAAGTTATGAGGCAGATTCAGGAGGAGCTCCTAGTCCTACCAGTGCCTGAGTGAGTGGCGCTGCTATATACTACGTGGGCTGCGCTGCTATATACTACGTGGGCTGCGCTGCTATATACTACGTGGGCTGCGCTGCTATATACTACGTGGGCTGCGCTGCTATATACTACGTGGGCTGCACTGTTATATACTACGTGGGCTGCACTGCTATATACTACGTGGGCTGCACTGCTGTATACTACGTGGGCTGCGCTGTTATATACTACGTGGGCTGCACTGTTATATACTACGTGGGCTGCACTGTTATATACTACGTGGGCTGCGCTGCTATATACCACGTGGGCTGCGCTGCTATATACTACGTGGGCTGCTATATACTACGTGGGCTGCGCTGCTATATACTACGTGGGCTGCACTGCTATATACTACGTGTGCTGCACTGTTATATACTACGTGGGCTGCACTGTTATATACTACGTGGGCTGCGCTGTTATATACTACGTGGGCTGCGCTGCTATATACCACGTGGGCTGCGCTGCTATATACCACGTGGGCTGCGCTGCTATATACCACGTGGGCTGCGCTGCTATATACTATGTGGGCTGCACTGTTATATACTACGTGGGCTGCGCTGCTATATACTACGTGGGCTGCGCTGTTATATACTACGTGGGCTGCGCTGCTATATACTACGTGGGCTGCGCTGTTATATACTACTTGGGCTGCGCTACTATATACTACGTGGGCTGCACTGTTATATACTACGTGGGCTGCGCTGCTATATACTACGTGGGCTGCGCTGCTATATACTACGTGGGCTGCGCTGCTATATACTACGTGGGCTGCACTGCTATATACTACGTGGGCTGCACTGTTATATACTACGTGGGCTGCACTGCTATATACTACGTGGGCTGCACTGCTATATACTACGTGGGCTGCACTGTTATATACTACGTGGGCTGCGCCGCTATATACTACGTGGGCTGCGCCGCTATATACTACGTGGGCTGCACCGCTATATACTGCGTGGGCTGCACTGCTATATACTACGTGGGCTGCACTGCTATATACTACGTGGGCTGCACTGCTATATACTACGTGGGCTGCACTGCTATATACTACGTGGGCTGCGCTGCTATATACTACGTGGGCTGCACCGCTATATACTGCGTGGGCTGCACTGCTATATACTACGTGGGCTGCACTGCTATATACTACGTGGGCTGCACTGCTATATACTACGTGGGCTGCACCGCTATATACTGCGTGGGCTGCACTGCTATATACTACGTGGGCTGCACTGCTATATACTACGTGGGCTGCGCTGCTATATACTACGTGGGCTGCGCTTTTATATACTACGTGGGCTGCGCTGCTATATACTACGTGGGCTGCGCTGCTATATACTACGTGGGCTGCACTGCTATATACTACGTGGGCTGCACTGCTATATACTACGTGGGCTGCACTGCTATATACTACGTGGGCTGCGCTGCTATATACTACGTGGGCTGCGCTTCTATATACTCCGTGGGCTGCAGTGCGCTGCTATATACTACGTGGGCTGTGCTATATACTACGTGGGCTGCTATATACTACATGGGCTGCTATATACTACGTGGGCAGTGTTATATACTACATGGCTGTGTTTATATGCGATCATGAATCGGGGTATGTGTTAAAGGGGGGGCCCACTGAGACTCTTTCGCCCGGGGCCCTCAAAAACCTGGAGCCGGCCCCGTTAGTGCCCACTCAATGCCTCGCCATATGCTGTGTTATTAGTGCCCACTCACTGCCCCGCCATGTGCTGAGTTATTAGTGCCCACTCACCGGCCGCCATGTGCTAAGTTATTAGTGCCCACTCACTGCCCGCCATGTGTGAAGTTATTAGTGCCCACTCTCTGCCCCACCATGTGCTGAGTTATTAGTGCCCACTCACTGCCCCGCCATGTGTGAAGTTATTAGTGCTCACTCACTGCCCCACCATGTGCTGAGTTATTAGTGCCCACTCACTGCCCCGCCATGTGTGAAGTTATTAGTGCCCCTCTCACCGCCCTGCTCTGTGCTGAGTTACTCCCCAAAATATTAATTTTATATATGATGAAACATATATATTAAAGCTCCAGGTAATCCATTCAGGCCTGTGCTATCCACCATCTTAGGTAATATAAAATAAGCACTTGGTGGGTATAACCCGATCCTGTAAAATATGAGGGGGACAATATACAGAAACAGGATGGGTGTATCAGGTACGACAGCGAGCCACATAAAAGGACTAAAAGCTGCCATAACTACAGAAATAATGAACTAAGCTGGAAGTCAGATCCAGATTATAGGTACAGCAAGGAAAGACCTGTATGCACTGGATCTTTATACACAGCATGATCCGTATATAGCAGAATGAGGAGTGATAATTTACCTCAGGTCTGTGTCCATGATAAGTATACAGCACATGGATGGAGCCTGTACCCAGATACCACATATATAGTGACAGTAACCTGGATACACAGGATCTGTACACACTAACTGATCAGCATATAGCAAAGATGAGGTCACATACAGATCACAAGACTCCATAAATGAAAAGGGTAGAGGGAGTAATCAGCAGGGCCAGTACACACAGCATTGCCATGAAGTGCAGCCACTCCTCATCAAGCACACACCATCCCCCAACTTGTCCCCTCTCCCCCTTGTCTCCAGCACATGTGCCCAGAGAACTAATGGCAGACAATGTATGTGTTCATGCTCTGTCCTGTCTTCTCTCACCAGTGTCCAGTAAACCCAGCTCCACCATGTTAATGGCAAACCCTGTGCCATGACCCAATATCTGCTCACAGCCCTTGTTTCCCATATTATACAGTCAGTAGCACACAAAGCTCATGAAGACTCTCTACAATACAGCAGTAATGTGACATATCAAACATGTCTGCAGGGACGTCACACAGGAGCTGTCTCAGCAGTGTGTGTAGTAACCTGTAGTAGCCACACGAGTGAACATGGCGGCCACATGAATCTCTGAGGTAATATTAATCCCATATATGATGTAGGAGCTGACACTATACTAATACACGATGTCTGAGTTGAATGTGCTCCTATCATCTGTAATGTCAGGTAATGATCCCAGTATTACACTCCATGAGACTGCAGACATGAGGGAACATGGCAGATACATGAATTCTGAGGTAATATTGATCCCATACAACCTCTTCCTGTACAGCTAGTAATTCCCCTCTTACGTAGTTCTTCTGGATCCAATTATCAGTGCAGCCCTCACTATTTAAACGCCCCCTGCCCTGACACGCCTCCCAAAGAAGCATTGTGAAACGCGCGTCGGGGCAGAGGGATGCGGAGGGAATTCCATGTGGCTGATACCAGGTACACACAACTTTTCTGATATTAAATACTTGTGAGCAACGTAATTCTATAACTCAGCTTATATAGACATATAGGGGCCGTTTGAGATCTGCCCAATAATCAAACAAATTGCTAATAGCTGTGTTTTTGCTTAAAAAAATAAAATGCATTCATGAGGATGGACCATTGACTTTCACGCTGGGAACCAACTCACATTCTAAAAAGGTTTATTATCAGATTCTGTACCCTATTCTC
Source organism: Ranitomeya imitator (assembly GCF_032444005.1). NCBI lineage: Eukaryota > Metazoa > Chordata > Amphibia > Anura > Dendrobatidae > Ranitomeya > Ranitomeya imitator. Next base: position 18,896,717 of record NC_091291.1, on the reverse strand, counting down.
ACTATATTTAGTTATTTTAATTACTTTTTAATTTGGCCAATGCATTGGAATACCCTATGGCAATGAAGTCCCTCTTTAAATGGATCTAGCACCTTTCTATTGTCAATGTTTTGTTTTAATTGTTTTCAATATAGCAACATTTTATTTAAAATACCACTTTTGGGATCATCCTTTACTCATGTTTGATCACCTTCATGGGGATATATTCCCATAGATGATGTAGGAGCTGAAACTACACGATGTCTGAGGTGAATGTGCTCCTATCATCTGTAATGTGAGATGATGACCCCAGTATTACTCTCCCTGACTGTCACGCCATTTATGGCGATAAAGGGGCAGGACGGTGTACTGGAACCCACACCTGTCCCTGCCACTATAAGGGGTCCTGGATTTCCCTTATCTCGGGGGTACCTATGAAGGGTAGGAGGCCCGAGCCTCCAGCGTATCCCTGTCTCCTGAGCAGGCCCTATCAGTGACCCCCTCTCCCCCCAAGGGAGGTGGACTGCACCAGTGTAAAAATAACACAATTAACAGGTAAACAGACAAGGTAAAAGAAAACCACACCTAGCTTAATGCTGCAAGGCACAGCACAGCAGGAAGAAACACCAGATACAATGGACACAGCAGTAGAACAACAGTTCCTAGCTAGCTCCTACTCCTGGCTTGGTCGCTGAAGAATGAACTAACACCGACAGTCAGTTGATGAACCAGGTGACCTCTTAAAGGATGGAGGGAATGGTCAACACAAACATCAGCTGACTGTTATGAAGGCAATCCAGTGACACAGTGTGCCAGCAATCAGAGCACATACAGGGATCAGACAGTAACCCAAAAACAATAGAACGAGCTCTGAGACGTGGAATCTCTGTAGACTGCAACCTGAACCTATCCTAAACACAACTAAAGGCAGCTGTGGATTGCGCCTGACACTACCTATGCAACTCGGCACAGCCTGAGGAGCTGACTAGCCTGAAGATAGAAAAACAAGCCTGACTTGCCTCAGAGAAATACCCCAAAGGAAAAGGCAGCCCCCCACATATAATGACTGTTAGCAAGATGAAAAGACAAACGTAGGGATGAAATAGATTCAGCAAAGTGAGGCCCGATATTCTAGATAGAGCGAGGATAGCAAAGAGAACTTTGCAGTCTACAAAAAACCCTAAAGCAAAAAACCACGCAAAGGGGGCAAAAAGACCCACCGTGCCGAACTAACGGCACGGCGGTACACCCTTTGCGTCTCAGAGCTTCCAGCAAAACGAATTGACAAGCTGGACAGAAAAAGAAGCACAAAAAACAAAGAAGCACTTATCTAAGCAGAGCAGCAGGCCACAGGAAATATCCAGAAGCTCAGATCCAACACTGGAACATTGACAAGGAGCAAGGAAGACAGAATCAGGCGGAGCTAAATAACAAAGCAGCCAACGAGCTCACCAGAACACCTGAGGGAGGAAGCTCAGAAGCTGCAGTACCACTTGTGACCACAGGAGTGAATTCAGCCACAGAATTCACAACAGCTGACCCAGCAGCAATGCAGTAACATCAGCGGCCACCGGGGAAGGGGGGGGGGGGGGAAACTGCATTAACCCCCAATGACCAGAAAGGAAAAAAGGTCTAAAACTGAGGCAAACCAGATCTGCCACAAATCCAAAATTGGATCGTGACAGTACCCCCCCCCCCTTTCAATGAAGGGCCTCTGGACCCTCAACACTGGACCTCACCAGTAAACAACCTATAGTGAGGATGACTCGATTCACCAGAGTTCACCTCCTCAGTCACCTGACCCTCAGTTTTAAGGTGGACACAGCACGATGGAGTAGACAATGTAGGCGGCACAAATATCCAGAGCGCTGACCTGTGGAATGAGTTGTGTATGGGCATTACTGAGGGTAACTCCAACTGGTAAGTCTTCGGACTGACAATGGCTGACACCCGATATGGCCCGATTTCCCTCGAACTCCAGATTCCAGTTCCACACTTCCACCTGATATTTTTGGTGGACACCCATACGTAATCATTCACACACAGGTCCGGACCTGAACGTTTATTTTCACGCATGCATCTGCCACAAGATGGTGAACTCTTTACAGAACCGACAACAGAGGCATCCCCCTGTGTCACCAAACTCACACCCCCACTATGCACCGAGGGAACCACCACCCTCCTCTGACCCCTCCTCCTTAGAGGTCTCTGACATACCGGGTTAGAATGTAGTGAGGGTAGAGTCTTGTCCCTACTTCCTTTAAGCACCTCTACTGCCCCCACTGGAGAAGAAGGGGTAGGTTGTAGAAGGACGGCAGAGATCCTAGCTCCAGAGCAGCAGTCCTCACACGACTGACCCCAGCTGACTACTTCTCTGGACCGTCAGTCTATGACAGGGTTGTGTCTTCTCAACCAAGGGAGACCTAAGACAATGGGAGTTGGTATGCCCTCCAAGATGTAACATGACAGGAACTCTTCATGACAAGCCCCTATACGCAGATGTATATTGTCAACGACTTGGGTAATGGTCCCCTGGCTGAGCAGTACAGAGTCAATGGCCTGGACGCTTAAGGGTCTAGCTAGCGACCTACTCTTCAGGCCATGGGTCTGGACAAAATGTGCATCCACCAAATTGACTCCTGCTCCACTGTCCACCAGCACCGGAATATTCTCAGTTATCCCACCAACAACCACCTCAGCAGGTAAAGTACACTGAGACGAGAAAACCGAGGAACTATACACTCCCTGGTCGCTTCCTTCCACACAACCAGAGGGACGCGGCTTTTTAGATGGAACAGGTATTTTGGTACGAGCTGGGCAGACATTGATAAAATGACCTGTCTGCCCACAGTAGAAACATGCCCCCACACCACGGCGAACCCCAGACAACCCCGTTTAGGAAACAACTCCTCCCAGCTGCATGGGTTCGTCCATCTGCCCAGGTGTGTCCTCCTCCCTAGCAAGGACTATCGGGGGCACATTTGGTGTATGCCTCTCCCTCAAACGTCTATCCACCCGGATGGCAAGGGACATCATGGCGGCCTCCAATGACTTGGGGGCGGCGTACTGTACCAGAGTATCTTGTAACCTAGGGGACAGACCTTGCACAAAATGGCTCCTAGGGGCCAGGCCATTCCACTGAGTGTCAGTGACCCACCTCCTGAACTCTGAACAGTACGGCTGACCCCCTTGCTTGATCTTACGGAGTATTCCGCCAAAGAGACGCCATCCGGGTCATCATATACCAGCGCCAGAGCTGCAAAAAACTCGTCCACTGACAGTAGAGATGGAGAACCGGTTGGCAGGGAGAAGACCCAGGATTGGGGATCACCCTTAAGAAGGGAAACGATGATACCCACCCGTTATTCCTCACTCCCTGATGAACGAGGGTGGAGCTTGAAGTATAACTTACAGGCCTCCTTAAAAACCAAAAATGTATCTCTCCCACCAGAGAACCTGTCAGGAAGAGATAACTTGGGCTCAGGTTGAGCATGTACCTGAGCCGAAGCCCAAAACCCCTCCAACTGCTGCAGCTGCTGCACCACCTCACCACGCAGCACCTTAAACTCGTCGGTGAGAGCCTGAAGCAGTTGGGCAAAGGCCTGCATTTGAGCTATCGCTCACCAGAAATAATGTGAAGGTCGGTGTTAATGTCATGGGGTGGGAATGGGGGGTTTGGGAACTGCATTAACCCCCAATGACAAGAAAGGAAAAAAGGTCTAAAACTGAGGCAAACCAGATCTGCCACAAATCCAAAATTGGATCGTGACACTGACACTGCATCCATGAGTGAACATGGTGGCTACATGAATTTCTGAGGTAATATTAATCCCATACATGACGTAGGAGCAGATACTAAACTAATACACTCCTATCAGCTGTAATGTGAAGTGATAAAACCCTAGTATTATACTTCCCTATAACTGCAGTGATGTCTTCTTCATTTCATCTGGTGAAAGAAAGAGGTAGAAAGACAAATTTACCTTCTCTAGATAAACCCCTATTCCTCCTCACAGAAAGACAGAGTTACCTCACCTACATAAGCCCCAACCTCCTCACAGTGACACACCAGGCACAAACATATCCTTCAGTCTTAAAGCAACATCACTCTTGCTTAAAATCTACATCACTATACACACAAAACTGCTGGAGTTAAAAGATCCACCCTTCCCAAAGTCATGCCCTCCTCCACCTATTGCTCTGGTGGTTTCTGTACATGTACTGGTGGTTTATTGGGATATGCACCATGGTACAAGTGCTCAGAATGAGCGTACTCAGCGTGACGTAACGATGGCCATCATGTGCAATTAGCGAGGAGATTGGCCTCTGATATTACAACATATCAGAAAGTATCTATCCAAGAACAAGAATATAACTGCTATAATACTGCCCTCTATGTACAAGAATATAACTACTATAATACTGCTCCCTATGTACACGAATATAACTACTATAATACTGCTCCCTATGAACAAGAATACAACTACTATAATACTGCCCCTATGTACAAGAATATAACTACTATAGTGCTGCTCCTATGTACAAGAATATAACTACTATAATACTGAACCCTATGTACAAGAATATAACTACTATAATACTGCTCCTATGTACAAGAATATAGCTACTATAATACTGCTCCTATGTACAAGAATATAACTGCTATAATACTGCCCCTATGTACAAGAATCTAACTACTATAATACTACCTCCTATGTACAAGAATATAACTACTATAATACTGTCCCTATGTACAAGAATATAACTACTATAATACTGCCCCTATGTACAAGAATATAACTGCTATAATACTACCCCTATGTACAAGAATATAACTACTATAATACTACCCCCTATGTACAAGAATATAACTACTATAATACTGCCCTTATGTACAAGAATACAACTACTATAATACTGCTCCCTATGTACAAGAATATAACTACTATAATACTGCTCCCTATGTACAAGAATATAACTAGTATAATACTACCCTTATGTACAAAAATATAACTACTATAATACTACCCCCTATGTACAAGAATATAACTACTATAATACTGCCCTTATGTACAAGAATACAACTACTATAATACTGCTCCCTATGTACAAGAATATAACTACTATAATACTGCTCCCTATGTACAAGAATATAACTACTATAGTGCTGCTCCTATGTAAAAGAATATAACTAGTATAATACTGCTCCTATGTACAAGAATATAACTACTATAATACTACCCCCTATGTACAAGAATATAACTACTATAATACTGCTCCTATGTACAAGAATATAACTACTATAATACTGCTTCTATGTACAAGAATGAAACTACTATAATACTGCTCCTATGTACAAGAATATAACTACTATAATACTGCTCCTATGTACAAGAATATAACTACTATAATACTGCTCCTATGTACAAGATTATAACTACTATAGTGCTGCTCCTATGTAAAAGAATATAACTAGTATAATACTGCCCCTATGTACAAGAATATAACTACTATAATACTGAACCCTATGTACAAGAATATAACTACTATAATACTGCTCCTATGTACAAGAATATAGCTACTATAATACTGCTCCTATGTACAAGAATATAACTACTATAATACTGCCCCTATGTGCAAGAATATAACTACTATAATACTACCTCCTATGTACAAGAATATAACTACTATAATACTGTCCCTATGTACAAGAATATAACTACTATAATACTGCCCCTATGTACAAGAATATAACTGCTATAATACTACCCCTATGTACAAGAATATAACTACTATAATACTACCCCCTATGTACAAGAATATAACTACTATAATACTGCCCTTATGTACAAGAATACAACTACTATAATACTGCTCCCTATGTACAAGAATATAACTACTATAGTGCTGCTCCTATGTAAAAGAATATAACTAGTATAATACTGCTCCTATGTACAAGAATATAACTACTATAATACTACCCCCTATGTACAAGAATATAACTACTATAATACTGCTCCTATGTACAAGAATATAACTACTATAATACTGCTTCTATGTACAAGAATGAAACTACTATAATACTGCCCCTATGTACAAGAATATAACTACTATAATACTGCTCCTATGTACAAGAATATAACTACTATAATACTGCTCCTATGTACAAGAATATAACTACTAAAGTATTGCTCCTATGTACAAGAATATAGCTACTATAATACTGCCCCCTATGTACAAGAATATACCTACTATAATACTGTCCCTATGTACAAGAATATAACTACTATAATACTGCCCCTATGTACAAGAATATAACTGCTATAATACTACCCCTATGTACAAGAATATAACTACTATAATACTACCCCCTATGTACAAGAATATAACTACTATAATACTGCCCTTATGTACAAGAATACAACTACTATAATACTGCTCCCTATGTACAAGAATATAACTACTATAATACTGCTCCCTATGTACAAGAATATAACTAGTATAATACTACCCTTATGTACAAAAATATAACTACTATAATACTACCCCCTATGTACAAGAATATAACTACTATAATACTGCCCTTATGTACAAGAATACAACTACTATAATACTGCTCCCTATGTACAAGAATATAACTTCTATAATACTGCTCCCTATGTACAAGAATATAACTACTATAGTGCTGCTCCTATGTAAAAGAATATAACTAGTATAATACTGCTCCTATGTACAAGAATATAACTACTATAATACTACCCCCTATGTACAAGAATATAACTACTATAATACTGCTCCTATGTACAAGAATATAACTACTATAATACTGCTTCTATGTACAAGAATGAAACTACTATAATACTGCTCCTATGTACAAGAATATAACTACTATAATACTGCTCCTATGTACAAGAATATAACTACTATAATACTGCTCCTATGTACAAGATTATAACTACTATAGTGCTGCTCCTATGTAAAAGAATATAACTAGTATAATACTGCCCCTATGTACAAGAATATAACTACTATAATACTGAACCCTATGTACAAGAATATAACTACTATAATACTGCTCCTATGTACAAGAATATAGCTACTATAATACTGCTCCTATGTACAAGAATATAACTACTATAATACTGCCCCTATGTGCAAGAATATAACTACTATAATACTACCTCCTATGTACAAGAATATAACTACTATAATACTGTCCCTATGTACAAGAATATAACTACTATAATACTGCCCCTATGTACAAGAATATAACTGCTATAATACTACCCCTATGTACAAGAATATAACTACTATAATACTACCCCCTATGTACAAGAATATAACTACTATAATACTGCCCTTATGTACAAGAATACAACTACTATAATACTGCTCCCTATGTACAAGAATATAACTACTATAGTGCTGCTCCTATGTAAAAGAATATAACTAGTATAATACTGCTCCTATGTACAAGAATATAACTACTATAATACTACCCCCTATGTACAAGAATATAACTACTATAATACTGCTCCTATGTACAAGAATATAACTACTATAATACTGCTTCTATGTACAAGAATGAAACTACTATAATACTGCCCCTATGTACAAGAATATAACTACTATAATACTGCTCCTATGTACAAGAATATAACTACTATAATACTGCTCCTATGTACAAGAATATAACTACTAAAGTATTGCTCCTATGTACAAGAATATAGCTACTATAATACTGCCCCCTATGTACAAGAATATACCTACTATAATGCTGCTCCTATGTACAAGAATATAACTGCTATAATACTGCCCCTATGTACAAGAATATAACTACTATAATACTACCTCCTATGTACAAGAATATAACTACTATAATACTGTCCCTATGTACAAGAATATAACTACTATAATACTGCCCCTATGTACAAGAATATAACTGCTATAATACTACCCCTATGTACAAGAATATAACTACTATAATACTACCCCCTATGTACAAGAATATAACTACTATAATACTGTCCTTATGTACAAGAATACAACTACTATAATACTGCTCCCTATGTACAAGAATATAACTACTATAATACTGCTCCCTATGTACAAGAATATAACTAGTATAATACTACCCTTATGTACAAGAATATAACTACTATAATACTACCCCCTATGTACAAGAATATAACTACTATAATACTGCCCTTATGTACAAGAATACAACTACTATAATACTGCTCCCTATGTACAAGAATATAACTACTATAATACTGCTCCCTATGTACAAGAATATAACTACTATAGTGCTGCTCCTATGTAAAAGAATATAACTAGTATAATACTGCTCCTATGTACAAGAATATAACTACTATAATACTACCCCCTATGTACAAGAATATAACTACTATAATACTGCTCCTATGTACAAGAATATAACTACTATAATAATGCTTCTATGCACAAGAATGAAACTACTATAATACTGCCCCTATGTACAAGAATATAACTACTATAATACTGCTCCTATGTACAAGAATATAACTTCTATAATGCTGCCCCTATGTACAAGAATATAACTACTATAATACTGCCCCTATGTACAAGAATATAACTACTATAATACTGCTCCTATGTACAAGAATATAACTACTATAATACTGCTCCTATGTACAAGAATATAACTACTATAATACTGCCCTTATGTATAAGAATATAACTACTATAATACTGCTCCCTATGTACAAGAATATAACTACTATAGTGCTGCTCCTATGTAAAAGAATATAACTAGTATAATACTGCTCCTATGTACAAGAATATAACTACTATAATACTACCCCCTATGTACAAGAATATAACTACTATAACACTGCTCCTATGTACAAGAATATAACTACTATAATACTGCTTCTATGTACAAGAATGAAACTACTATAATACTGCCCCTATGTACAAGAATATAACTACTATAATACTGCTCCTATGTACAAGAATATAACTACTATAATACTGCTCCTATGTACAAGAATATAACTACTAAAGTATTGCTCCTATGTACAAGAATATAACTACTATAATACTGCCCCCTATGTACAAGAATATACCTACTATAATGCTGCCCCTATGTACAAGAATATAACTACTATAATACTGCCCCTATGTACAAGAATATAACTACTATAATACTGCCCCTATGTACAAGAATATAACTACTATAATACTGCTCCTATGTACAAGAATATAACTTCTATAATGCTGCCCCTATGTACAAGAATATAACTACTATAATACTGCTCCTATGTACAAGAATATAACTACTATAATACTGCTCCTATGTACAAGAATATAACTACTATAATACTGCTCCTATGTACAAGAATATAACTACTATTATACTGCTCCTATGTACAAGAATATAACTACTATAATACTGCTCCTATGTACAAAAATATAACTACTATAATACTGCTCCTATGTACAAGAATATAACTACTATAGTAATGCCCTATGTACAAGAATATAACTACTATAATACTGCTCCTATGTACAAGACTATAACTACTATAATACTGCTCCTATGTACAAGAATATAACTACTATAATACTGCTCCTATGTACAAGAATATAACTACTATAGTACTGCCCTATCTACAAGAATATAACTACTATAATACTGCTCCTATGTACAAGAATATAACTACTATAATACTGCCCGTATGTACAAGAATATAACTACTATAATACTGCTCCTATGTACAAGAATATAACTACTATAATACTGCTCCTATATACAAGAATATAACTACTATAATACTGCCCCTATGTACAAGAATATAACTACTATAATACTGCTCCCATGTACAAGAATATAACTACTATAATACTGCTCCCATGTACAAGAATATAACTACTATAATACTGCTCCTATATACAAGAATATAACTACTATAATACTGCTCCTATGTACAAGAATATAACTACTATAGTACTGCTCCTATGTACAAGAATATAACTACTATAATACTGCTCCTATGTACAAGAATATAACTACTATAATACTGCCCTCTATGTACAAGAATATAACTACTATAATACTGCTCCTATGTACAGGAATATAACTACTATAATACTGCCCCTATGTACAAGAATATAACTACTATAATACTGCCCCTATGTACAAGAATATAACTACTATAATACTGCTCCTATATACAAGAATATAACTACTATAATACTGCTCCTATGTACAAGAATATAACTACTATAGTACTGCCCCCTATGTACAAGAATATAACTACTATAATACTGCCCTCTATGTACAAGAATATAACTACTATAATACTGCCCCTATGTACAAGAATATATCTACTATAATACTGCTCCTATGTACAAGAATATAATTACTATAATACTGCTCCTATGTACAAGAATATAACTACTATAATACTGCTCCTATGTACAAGAATATAATTACTATAATACTGCTCCTATGTACAAGAATATAATTACTATAATACTGCCCCTATGTACAAGAATATATCTACTATAATACTGCTCCTATGTACAAGAATATAATTACTATAATACTGCCCTATGTACAAGAATATAACTACTATAATACTGCTCCTATGTACAAGAATATAACTACTATAATACTGCCCTCTATGTACAAGAATATAACTACTATAATACTGCCCTCTATGTACAAGAATATAACTACTATAGTACTGCCCCTATGTACAAGATTGGACAAGGTGATTTCTGGATTTGTTTTTCCATTGTGACTCATAGTTGTGGTCACCTATGATGTCAATTACAGGCCTCTCTCATCTTTGTAAGTGGGAGAACTTGCACAATTAGTGGCTGACTAAATACTTTTTTCCCCACTGTATGCTTTTTTTTTGTATTTTAAGTATTCTGAATAAAATGTCTTTTTACTTACATGTGGATCATTGTTTAACTTCTAAAAGCCTGAGCTTACACTCCCAGACCATAATAATAGACACTAAATTTGAAATTTTGGGAGATTATCTTGTCCACTAATTGAGCTTCCTGGGAAAATCTGCGTGAACAGGTGAATTTGAATTGTGTCCAATCCGCTCATCTTTAACAGGAAGATAGAAGGTTAGCAAAAAAAAAAACTCATTGTGGAAACCAGCAGGGAAGTATAAAGTGTGGATTAGCCGTCTTTGTGTTTCAGTTTTATTCGTTTTCAGTAATGTAATATTAGGGCTCATTTCCACTTGTGAGAAAAACGGACGAGTGCAATCCGATAAAAAAAATCGGATTGCACTCGGACAAATGTTATTCAATGGGTGACATCTCATCCGCGATTTTTTTTCTCAGCTGAAATCGGACTGAGAAAAAAATCGCAGCATGCTGCGTATTGCTGCGATTTTCGGACGGGACTCGCCAATGTAAGTCAATGGGTGCGAGAAAAAAATCGCACAGAAATCGGATTATGCGAGTACTGTCCGATTTTTACACACCGGTGTCCTTTGAAAAGCCGGCAATTCAGTGCGGTGTACAGTAAAATCACACTGACAGGTTAGAATAGAATAGCTAAAATAAATGTCTACACAAAGTATAGGGGTATATATACAGTTAGGGCCAGAAATATTTGGACAGTGACACAAGTTTTGTTATTTTAGCTGTTTACAAAAACATGTTCAGAAATACAATTATATATATATATATAATATGGGCTGAAAGTGCACACTCCCAGCTGCAATATGATAGTTTCCACATCCAAATCGGAGAAAGGGTTTAGGAATCATAGCTCTGTAATGCATAGCGTCCTCTTTTTCAAGGGACCAAAAGTAATTGGACAATGGACTCTAAGGGCTGCAATTAACTCTGAAGGCGTCTCCCTCGTTAACCTGTAATCAATGAAGTAGTTAAAAGGTCAGGGGTGGATTCCAGGTGTGTGGTTTTGCATTTGGAAGCTGTTGCTGTGAGCAGACAACATGCGGTCAAAGGAACTCTCAATTGAGGTGAAGCAGAACATCCTGAGGCTGAAAAAAAAGAAAAAATCCATCAGAGAGATAGCAGACATGCTTGGAGTAGCAAAATCAACAGTTGGGTACATTCTGAGAAAAAAGGAATTGACTGGTGAGCTTGGGAACTCAAAAAGGCCTGGGCGTCCACGGATGACAACAGTGGTGGATGATCGCCGCATACTTAATTTGGTGAAGAAGAACCCGTTCACAACATCAACTGAAGTCCAGAACACTCTCAGTGAAGTAGGTGTATCTGTCTCTGAGTCAACAGTAAAGAGAAGACTCCATGACAGTAAATACAAAGGGTTCACATCTAGATGCAAACCATTCATCAATACCAAAAATAGACAGGCCAGAGTTAAATTTGCAGAAAAACGCCTCAAGAAGCCAGCTCAGTTCTGGAAAAGTATTCTATGGACAGATGAGACAAAGATCAACCTGTACCAGAATGATGGAAAGAAAAAAGTTTGGAGAAGAAAGGGAACGGCACATGATCCAAGGCACACCACATCCTCTGTAAAACATGGTGGAGGCAACGTGATGGCATGGGCATGCATGGCTTTCAATGGCACTGGGTCACTTGTGTTTATTGATGACATAAGAGCAGACAAGAGTAGCCGGATGAATTCTGAAGTGTACCGGGATATACTTTCAGCCCAGATTCAGCCAAATGCTGCAAAGTTGATTGGACGGCGCTTCATAGTACAGATGGACAATGACCCCAAGCATACCGCCAAAGCTACCCAGGAGTTCATGAGTGCCAAAAAGTGGAACATTCTGCAATGGCCAAGTCAATCTCCAGATCTAAACCCAATTGAGCATGCATTTCACTTGCTCAAATCCAGACTTAAGATGGAAAGACCCACAAACAAGCAAGACCTGAAGGCTGCGGCTGTAAAGGCCTGGCAAAGCATTAAGAAGGAGGAAACCCAGCGTTTGGTGATGTCCATGGGTTCCAGACTTAAGGCAGTGATTGCCTCCAAAGGATTTGCAACAAAATATTGAAAATAAAAATATTTTGTTTGGGTTATGTTTATTTGTCCAATTACTTTTGACCTCCTAAAATGTGGAGTGTTTGTAAAGAAATGTGTACAATTCCTACATTTTCTATCAGATATTTTTGTTCAACCCTTCAAATTAAACGTTACAATCTGCACTTGAATTCTGTTGTAGAGGTTTCATTTCAAATCCAATGTGGTGGCATGCAGAGCCCAACTCGCGAAAATTGTGTCACTGTCCAAATATTTCTGGCCCTAACTGTATATATTTCATACAGCGCTAGATAACAGAAAAGTCGGTAATTGAATTGCCGGCTTTGCTATCTCCTTATCAAACCCAACATGATATGAGACATGGATTACATACAGTAAACCATTTCATATCCCATATTTTTTACATATTCCACACTACTAATGTTAGTAGTGTCTATGTGCAAAATTTGGGCGCTCTAGCTGTTAAAATAAAGGGTTAAATCACGGAAAAAATTGGCGTGGGCTCCCGTGCAATTTTCTCCGCCAGAGTAGTAAAGCCAGTGACTGAGGGCAGATATTAATAGCCAGGAGAGGGTCCATGGTTATTGCCCCTCCCCCCCCCCTGGCTAAAAACATCTGCCCCCATTAGTAGTGAGGAATATGTAAAAAAAATAAGGGATATGAAATGGTTTACTGTATGTAACCATGTCTCATATCCTGTCGGGTTTGATAAGGAGATAACAAAAGCCGACAATTGAATTATATATATATTTATATGTGTGTGTGTGTGTTTTGAAGAATATTTCGTTGTATAGCGATGTGTACCGTATATGTCAGAGAACTGCTGTATGTAAAAGCTCATGTTAAAATCGCATTGCACACGGATTGCATACAGATGTAAAACGCATGGTGCGATTAAAAATCGCATTGAACTCGCATGACAATCACATGACGATCGCATACTTTTCATCCGTTTTTTTCGGTCCAGATTACGGACCGTTTTTTTCTCGCAAGTGGAAATGAGCCCTTACTGAACTATCGTTACATTACGTCATGTCATATACTCCAATCACATGTATACTATATATACAGTCGTGGCCAAAAGTATTGACACCCCTGCAATTCTGTCAGATAATACTCAGTTTCTTCCTGAAAATGATTGCAATCACAAATTATTTGTTATTATTATCTTCATTTAATTTGTCTTAAATGAATAAAACACAAAAAGAATTGTCCTAAAGCCAAATTGGATATAATTCCACACCAAACATAAAAAAGGGGGTGGACAAAAGTATTGGCACCTTTCGAAAAATCATGTGATGCTTCTCTAATTTGTGTAATTAACCGCACCTGTAACTTCCCTGTGGCACCTAACAGGTGTTGGCAATAACTAAATCACATTTGCAGCCAGTTGACATGGAATAAAGTTGACTCAACCTCTGTCCTGTGTCCTTGTGTGACCACATTGAGCATGGAGAAAAGAAAGAAGACCAAAGAACTGTCTGAGGACTTGAGAAATCAAATTGTGAGGAAGCATGAGCAATCTCAAGGCTACAAGTCCATCTCCAAAGACTGGAATGTTCCTGTGTCTACCGTGCGCAGTGTCACCAAGAAGTGTAAAGCCCATGGCACTGTGGCTAACCTCCCTAGATGTGGATGGAAAAGAAAAATTGACAAGAGATTTCAACGCAAGATTGTGCGGATGTTGGATAAAGATCCTCGACTAACATCTAAACAAGTTCAAGCTGCCCTGCAGTCCGAGGGTACAACAGTGTCAACCCGTACTATCCGTCGGCGTCTGAATGAAAAGGGACTGTATGGTAGGAGACCCAGGAAAACCCCACTTCTTACCTCGAGACATAAAAAGCCAGGCTGGAGTTTGCCAAAACTTACCTGAAAAAGCCTAAAACATTTTGGAAGAATGTTCTCTGGTGAAATGATGCCAAAGTAGAGCTTTTTGGGCAAAGGCATCAACATAGAGTTTATAGGAGAAAAAAAGAGGCATTCAAAGAAAAGAACACGGTCCCTACAGTCAAACATGGCGGAGGTTCCCTGATGTTTTGGGGTTGCTTTGCTGCCTCTGGCACTGGACTGCTGGACCGTGTGCATGGCATTATGAAGTCTGAAGACTACCAACAAATTTTGCAGCATAATGTAGGGCCCAGTGTGAGAAAGCTGGGTCTCCCTCAGAGGTCATGGGTCTTCCAGCAGGACAATGACCCAAAACACACTTCAAAAAGCACAAGAAAATGGTGTGAGAGAAAGCACTGGAGACTTCAAATGTGGCCACTGGCCAGCAATGAGTCCAGACCTGAATCCCATAGAACACCTGTGGAGAGATCTAAAAATGGCAGTTTGGAGAAGACACCCTTCATATATCAGGGACCTGGAGCAGTTTGCCAAAGAAGAATGGTCTAAAATTCCAGCAGAGCATTGTAAGAAACTCATTGATGGTTACCGGAAGAGGTTGGTCGCAGTTATTTTGGCTAAAGGTTGTGCAACCAAGTATTAGGCTGAGGATGACAATACTTTTGTCTGGCCCATTTTTGGAGTTTTGTGTGAAATGATCAATGTTTTGCTTTTTGCTTCATTCTGTTTTGTTTTTTCATTTAAGACAAATTGAATGAAGATAATACTACCAAAGAATTTGTGATTGCAATCATTTTCAGGAAGAAACTGAGTATTATCTGACAGAATTGCAGGGGTGTCAATACTTTTGGCCATGACTGTATATAGAACTCATCTACTTGTCACCCACTTGAAAACAGTGAACACAGACAGACATAACCTAGAATCATGGAATTCCAAAACAATCGGCACTTCTCTGAGTTTACCCTACTTGTGCACCACCGCTACAGTAAAGTCCTGGCACTCGCGGAAAGTGAAACCTTGTATCTTTCTTACACCACACTGATCCAACTGAATGTTGCAGCTTGTTCTGAGTATACTGCTGTGGAAAGCTCAGGATGGGCTGCAACATTCAGTTGGATCAGTGTGGTGTAATAAAGATATAAGGTTTCACCTTCCGTGAGTGCCAGGACTTCTCTGATTTTATAACCTAGGTATCTTAGCTGAGCTATAATGCATTTCTCTATTCCCCACTCATGCTGGGGTTCGCCCCCCGTTGTTCACGCTGCACCGCTCAGCATCTTGATGTTTGCCGTGCGTGCCCGGGAGCCTTGACTTAGTCACGATCATGCACGGCTGGGACTTGATGGCTGGGCGGCGCAAGCATGAAACGGGCAGCATGGTACGTACGCGCCACAAAAGCAGCATCATTGGGTGATGGGTAGTCACATGGTCCCCCTTGAGATCGCTCACCAGGACTACAAAATGGTTCTTTTAGCACACCTTACCCATATACCTCCTCTTGAGAAAGCAGGGATAATAACCACGCAAAAAGCGAATCAGGGATGTATTTATCTGATTTTTTAAGATTGTATCTTTTTCAATTATAGTTTTTTTTATTTAATCGTATGAACATATATTTAAACATCATATAAGAATACATAAATGATAAACAGTGATTGAAAAGAACAAAGGAACAGAAATCAGAGTTATAGGGCAAGATGTCTTGGTATTATGTGTATATCTATTCTGACCAGTGCGCATGTTATTGAAATGTTGGAGACATTCATTTAATTATGTATCTATTATGTGACATCTCACTGGTCAGCATATCAAAAATCAATGACTCTATCCGTTTTTTTATGGTGTGTGGATATTACCATTTAGAGATCACTTTTTATTGTTAAACCTGTCTATTTGCCTTGTCTATATTTTTACAATTTATGGCTATTTTGCCCTTTAATAAAAATTAGTCTTTTAAGCAATATACTCCACATTTCTCCTGTCTAAGAAACATAGCAATTATTGTCTAAATTGCTACCAACAAAAGTGAGTACACCCCTAAATGAAAATGGCTAAATTATGCCCAATTAACCATTTTACTCCTCTATGCCATGTTACTCATTAGTGTTTCAAGGTCTCAAGGTGTGATCGGGGAGCAGGGGTGATATATTTGCTGTTATTGCTCTCACGCTCTCTCATACTGGTCACTGGAAGTTCATCATGGCAAAAAAAGTATCTGAGGATCTGAAAAAAAGACTTGGTCCTCTACATAAAGATGACCTAGGCTATAAGAAGACCGCCAACACCCTGACACTGAGCCGCAGCACAAGGGCCAAGACCAAACAGCAGTTTACCAAGACAGGTTCTACTCAAAACTGTCCTTGCAGTGGTCGACCAAAGAAGGTGAGTGCACGTGCTCAGCGTCATATTCAGAGGTTGTCTATTCAGAATCGAAGTATGAGTGCTGCCAGCATTGCTGCAGAGGTTAAAGGAGTGTGGGGTCTACCTGTCAATGAATAGACTATGCACAGAGGTTATAGGGGTAGGGTGGGGGGTGAGCCTGTCAGTGCTCAGACCATACGCCGTACACTGTATCAAATTGGTCTGCATGGCTCTCATCCCAGAATAAAGCCTCTTCTAAAGATGATGCATATGAAAACCCACAAAAACTTTTTTTGGAGACAAGCAGACTAAGGACATAGAATACTGTAACCATGTCCTGTGATCTGATGAGACCAAGATGAACTTATTTGGTTCAGATGGTGTCAAGCGTGTGTTGCAGCAACTAGTTAAGGAGTACAAAGAAAAGCGTGTCTTGCCTACAGTCAAGCATGGTGGTGAGAGTGTCATAGTTTGGGGCTGCATGAGTGTTGCTGCAGTGGGGAGCAACAGTTCATTGAGGGAACAATGAATGTCAACATGTACTGTGACAAACTGAAGCAGAGCATGATGCCCTCTCTTCGTAAACTGGGCCACGGGGCAGTATTCCAACATGTTAACGACTGCAAGTACACCTCCAAGATAATCACTGAGGGTAAAGGTGCTGGACTGGCCAAGCATGTCTCCAGACCTAAACCTTGTATCGTGGGGCATACTGAAATGGAAGGTGGAGGACAGCAAGGTCTCTAAGGCTTCTTTCACACTTCTGTCGGTACTAAGCCGTCAACAAGCGTCGGTGCAACGTACCGACGGAAGTTTGTGACATTTTGAGTGATGTGAGCAGCGGACGCAGTTTTTCAACGCGTCCGCTGTCCAATGTAAAGTCCCAGGGAGGGAGGGGGGGTGGGGGGGATTTCCAGCAGGGCATGCACATTAAAAAAAGCAGGATAGGACGTACGAAAAAACGTTCCCTTGAACATTTTTTCAAAATGACGTCCCGCCAAATACTGACGCATCAAGTGCACTACGTATGAAACGTGTGCCCATACGTCGCGATGCGTCGGTAATAAAAGTCTATGGGAAAAAAACGCATCCTGCTGGCAACTGTGCACAATGCGTTTTTTTAAGAAAACGACGCATTGTGACGGTGAAGCAAAGACGGAAGTGTGAAAGTAGCCTAACATCCACCAGCTCCGTGATGTCATCATGGAGGAGGGAAGAGGATTCCAGTGGCCACTGGTGAAGCTCCAGTGATCTCCATACCCAAGAGAGCTAAGACAGAGCTGGATTCACATTTTGGGCACGATTTGGCCATTTTCACTCAGGGGTGTACTCACTTTTGTGAATCACTTTATGTGAGTGCCATGTATACAAAAGCCTATAACTCTGCTTCATGTCAAGGTGAATTAGAAAGGGTGGGGGATGTTGATAGAAATTAAAATCACTCAAATATATTTTCTCTTTGGCGCCACCAGAGATGTCCATTTTGCTTTGCATTTTGCCTTAAAGAAAGATGTAAATTTTAAAAAAAAAGCAATCAAAGGAATAACATCAAATATGAAATGTTTATAAAGTAATCAATGTCAAATGATTTATCATGATATTTATACATATAATTGGTTGACTCATTTCATCATTATTTCTTCATTTTTTGTATCTCAGATCTGGAAGTTTTTCCCAATATTTAGTTCTATGGGAGAAGGATGATTAGACGGATGTATCAAAAGCCTTCTCAAGAACACGCATTGCAACTTCAGCAATTTCTTGAAGTGAGATATTTAGCATTTTGAAAGTGGTTGCAAATGAGATGCCCCCTGCTGCAATACTACCCACCACTGGGATAAAGCTGACAAGTTCCTCAATTATCATGAGTTCAGATGCGCACTTAGTTAGTAAAGCCAAGATTAGTTCTGTATTTATCGTTTGTGTGACTAAAGGAGACGTGATCACTGATCTTAAATCGTTGACGTTTTTACCAAACTTTTTAGCCAGATTTTCTAGAGATCGCTCATTCAAACCAAAAGCTTTCAGGTAGTTTTTCAGTGCAGTTATCAGGATTGCTACATCGCAAACTACAGACAGGCCTGGGATCGGGATTGCAGCCACTCCAGCAGAAGCTAAAGCCAACATCCAGATCTCCTTCTTCAGAGCCATGCACTTCTTTTCAATAATTTGTTTAGAAATGTTGGGTAGAGAGAGCAGGAATGCGTGTTTTTTATGATCTGGGAGTTCATGTATTAGAGTATCCTGCAGTTTCTGGAAGTCATACTTGTGCAGTTCATCATTCAGGCATGAGATGAGGAACACTTTTGGCTCCTTGATTTCTCCTTTTTCGAGACATTCAATGCAGTTGTCTCGAATTTCCCTCAGTATGTTCTCTTCATTATACGCCTTCTTTTGTTTCCTCGTGGCATACAAATCCGCATCAACTTTGGTTCTCGCAAAGTAGAATTTCTTTTTCTTCTTGTTAATCGCCTTCGCTAGCTCAATGTCATTTTGCTTAAAGCGTTGTGATGACATGATGATGAAAAAGTCATATTGATCAAAATTAAGAGACTCAAGATAATTTTCTGCCAAAAAATTTGGAGTTCCTATTCCTGGAAGATCATAAAATGTCACATTAGGATACTGAGGATGTTTGTACTCAGTTGGCTTTATTGTTGTCTCTACCACACCAGTTTGGGCCGAGCCTTCTTCTTCATCGCCCATGCTACGGATGGCATTAATAAATGTGGACTTTCCAGTTCCTGATTCTCCAGTAATGGCAATATTTAATGGAGCATTTTCTATTTCATTAAGTTCGTCACTGACTTTGTCAGCTGCTTTACACAGATCACCATCTTCCAAAGCAGTTTGTATTTCTATTTCTCCTTTACTTAACTGTTTTTTAGCATCCATTTTCAGTTATTGCCTTAATGAAAAAAAAAAAAAAAATTGGAAACATCAGAACTTTACATTTTATCTATTACATCTGTTTTTCTATTTCTGATTAGTTAAGATTTTCAAATCATAAACACGGACAACTATGAAATAAATTGAAAGCGTCTCTCTATACGTATAAATTCAATGTTCTCATGAATGTTCTTCTTCCTCTAAAGTCGTAGAATATTATTTAACCCTAACAATAACCCGGGTTAGGATGTTACAACCATTGTCAGTCATTTTGGAGGCTATGAAGAGGTTTCCTCGGTCAGCCAGTAGTGTTGACTGCTATATTGGAACAGGGATGCAGTTTCACCCAGTCTTGAAGCGTAAGAGAGCCCAAGAGGCCAACATAAGACCGAAAAGTGAGAGTTGGGGTTCGGTTAAACATTTTGCGCTGAGGTCTATTAGTTTCAATTTATGTCATTGACAGCCAGTCACACACAACGTACCTGCTTCCTCCTTTCTCCTCTCCCTCCTTTTTCTATATAAGGCGACTTTCACACATCAGGTTTTCGCTGTCAGGCTCAATCCGGCTAATTTTCAAAAAAACGGATCAGGTGAATGTTGCCGCCGGATCAGGTTTTTTTCCCATAGACTTGTATTAGCGGCGGATTGTGCAGGATGACATTGCGTTTCGTCCGGTTTTCGCCGGATCTGGCAAATCTGCGGCTTCCGGTTTCTGGAAAAAACGTCCATAGCAACGTTTTTTGTCTCCGGGTAAAAAGCCTGAAGTTCCGGATCCGGCTGTTCTGGGTGTTTGCTAGAATGGAAGCCTATGGGAGCCGGAAGATGCCGGATCTGGAAAATGACGGATTCCGTTTTTTTAAACTGAGCATGCTCCAATTTTTTTGTATCCAATAATCTAGATATGCTAGCCGGATCCGTCGAAAAAACGGATCCTTCACATCAGTTTTTCACTATCTGCGCCGGATTCCGTTTTTTCAAACTGAGCATGCTTTAACCCCTTCATGACCCAGCCTATTTTGACCTTAATGACCTGGCCGTTTTTTGCAATTCTGACCAGTGTCCCTTTATGAGGTAATAACTCAGGAACGCTTCAACGGATCCTAGCGGTTCTGAGATTATTTTTTCGTGACATATTGGGCTTCATGTTAGTGGTAAATTTAGGTCAATAAATTCTGCGTTTATTTGTGATAAAAATGGAAATTTGGCGAAAATTTTGAAAATTTCACAATTTTCACATTTTGAATTTTTATTCTGTTAAACCAGAGAGTTATGTGACACAAAATAGTTAATAAATAACATTTCCCACATGTCTACTTTACATCAGCACAATTTTGGAAACAAAATTTTTTTTTGCTAGGAAGTTATAAGGGTTAAAATTTGACCAGCGATTTCTCATTTTTACAACGAAATTTACAAAACCATTTTTTTAGGGACCACCTCACATTTGAAGTCAGTTTGAGGGCTCTATATGGCTGAAAATACCCAAAAGTGACACCATTCTAAAAACTGCACCCCTCAAGGTGCACAAAACCACATTCAAAAAGTTTATTAACCCTTCAGGTGCTTCACAGCAGCAGAAGCAACATGGAAGGAAAAAATGAACATTTAACTTTTTAGTCACAAAAATGATCTTTTAGCAACAATTTTTTAATTTTTCCAATGGTAAAAGGAGAAACTGAACCACGAAAGTTGTTGTCCAATTTGTCCTGAGTACGCTGATACCTCATATGTGGAGGTAAACCACTGTTTGGGCGCACGGCAGGGCTTGGAAGGGAAGGAGCGCCATTTGACTTTTTGAATGAAAAATTGGCTCCACTCTTTAGCGGACACCATGTCGCGTTTGGAGAGCCCCCGTGTGCCTAAAAATTGGAGCTCCCCCACAAGTGACCCCATTTTGGAAACTAGACGCCCCAAGGAACTTATCTAGATGCAAAGTGAGCACTTTAAACCCTCAGGTGCTTCACAAATTGATCCGCAAAAATGAAAAAGTACTTTTTTTCACAAAAAAATTCTTTTAGCCTCAATTTTTTCATTTTCACATGGGCAATAGGATAAAATGGATCATAAAATTTGTTGGGCAATTTCTCCCGAGTACGCCGATACCTCACATGTGGGGGTAAACCACTGTTTGGGCACACGGCAGGGCTCAGAAGGGAAGGCGCGCCATTTGACTTTTTGAATGGAAAATTAGCTCCAATTGTTAGCGGACACCATGTCGCGTTTGGAGAGCCCCTGTGTGCCTAAACATTGGAGCTCCCCCACAAGTGACCCCATTTTGGAAACTAGACCCCCCCCAAGGAACTTATCTAGATGCATATTGAGCACTTTAAACCCCCAGGTGCTTCACAGAAGTTTATAACGCAGAGCCATGAAAATAAAAAATAATTTTTCTTTCCTCAAAAATTATTTTTTAGCCTGGAATTTCCTATTTTGCCAATGGTAATAGGAGAAATTGGACCCCAAATGTTGTTGTCCAGTTTGTCCTGAGTACGCTGATACCCAAAATGTGGGGGTAAACCACTGTTTGGGCGCACGGCAGGGCTCGGAAGGGAAGGCACGCCATTTGGCTTTTTAAATGGAAAATTAGCTCCAATCATTAGCGGACACCATGTCGTGTTTTGAGAGCCCCTGTATGCCTAAACATTGCAGATCCCCCACAAATGACCCCATTTTGGAAACTAGACCCCCAAAGGAACTAATCTAGATGTGTGGTGAGCACTTTGAACCCCCAAGTGCTTCACAGAAGTTTATAACGCAGAACCATGAAAAAAAAAAAAATTTCTTTTCTCAAACATGATTTTTTAGCCCGCAATTATTTATTTTCCCAAGGGTAACAGGAGAAATTTGACCCCAAAAGTTGTTGTCCAGTTTCTCCTGAGTACGGTGATACCCCATATGTGGGGGTAAACCACTGTTTGGGCACATGCCGGGGCTCGGAAGTGAAGTGGTGACGTTTTGAAATGCAGACTTTGATGGAATGCTCTGTGGGCGTCACGTTGCGTTTGCAGAGACCCTGATGTGGCTAAACAGTAGAAACCCCCCACAAGTGACCCCATTTTAGAAACTAGACCCCGAAAGAAACTTATCTAGATGTGTGGTGAGCACTTTGAACCCCCAAATGCTTCACAGAAGTTTATAACGCAGAGCCGTGAAAATAATAAATACGTTTTCTTTCCTCAAAAATAATTTTTTAGCCCAGAATTTTTTTATTTTCCCAAGGGTTACAGGAGAAATTGGACCCCAAAAGTTGTTGTCCAGTTTCTCCTGAGTACGCTGATACCCCATGTGTGGGGGTAAACCACTGTTTGGGCACACGTCGGGGCTCAGAAGGGAAGTAGTGTCTTTTGAAATGCAGACTTTGATGGAATGGTCTGCGGGCGTCACGTTGCATTTGCAGAGCCCCTGGTGTGCCTAAACAGTAGAAACCCCCCACAAGTGACCCCATTTTGGAAACTAGGCCCCCAAGGAACTTATCTAGATATGTGGTGAGCACTTTGAACCCCCAAGTGCTTCACAGACGTTTACAACGCAGAGCCGTGAAAATAAAAAATCATTTTTCTTTCCTCAAAAATTATGTTTTAGCAAGCAATTTTTTATTTTCACAAGGGTAACAGGAGAAATTGGACCCCAATAATTGTTGCGCAGTTTATCCTGAGTATGCTGGTACCCCATATGTGGGGGTAAACCACTGTTTGGGCACACGTCGGGGCTCGGAAGTGAGGGAGCACCATTTGACTTTTTGAATACAAGATTGGCTGGAATCAATGGTGGCGCCATGTTGCGTTTCGTTTCGAGACCCCTGATGTGCCTAAACAGTGGTAACCCCTCAATTCTACCTCCAACACTAACCCCCCCACACCCCTAAACCCTAATCCCAACTGTAGCCATAACCCTAATCACAACCCTAACCCTAAGGCTATGTGCCCACGTTACGGATTCGTGTGAGATTTTTCCGCACCATTTTTGAAAAATCCGCGGGTAAAAGGCACTGCGTTTTACCTGCGGATTTACCGCGGATTTCCAGTGTTTTTTGTGCGGATTTCACCTGCGGATTCCTATTGAGGAAGAGGTGTAAAATGCTGCGGAATCCGCACAAAGAATTGACATGCTGCAGAATATACAACGCAGGGTTTCCGCGCTGTATTTTCCGCACCATGGGCACAGCGGATTTGGTTTCCCATAGGTTTACTTGGTACTGTAAACGTGATGGAACACTGCTGCGAATCCGCAGCGGCCAATCCGCTGCGGATCCGCAGCCAAATCCGCACCGTGTGCACATAGCCTAGTTCTAAAGGTATGTGCACACGCTGCGGAAAACGCTGCGGATCCGCAGCAGTTTCCCATGAGTTTACAGTTCAATGTAAACCTATGGGAAACAAAAATCGCTGTACACATGCTGCGGAAAAACTGCACGGAAACACAGGGGTTTACATTCCGCAGCATGTCACTTCTTTCTGCGGATTCCGCAGCGGTTTTACAACTGCTCCAATAGTAAACCGCAATTGTAAAACCGCAGTGAAATGCGCAGAAAAACCGCGGTAAATCCGCGATAAATCTGCAGCGGTTTAGCACTGCGAATTTATCAAATCCACTGCGGAAAAATCCGCAGAGGACCAGAATACGTGTGCACATACCGAAACCCTAACCCTAACGGAAAAAAAAAAATTTCTTTATTTTATTATTGTCCCTACTTATGGGGGTGACAAAGGGGGGGAGGGGTCATTTAGTATTTTTTTTATTTTGATCACTGTGAGGTTTTATCACAGTGATCAAAATGCACTTGAAACGAATCTGCCGGCTGGCAGATTCGGAGTGTGCACTGCGCATGGGCCCGCCATTTTGGAAGATGGCGGCGCCCAGGAAAGAAGACAGACGGACCCCGGGAGGCTCGGTAAGTATGATGGGGTGGGGGGGAGCACGGGGAGGTGGATCGGAGCATGGGGGGGTGGATCGGAGCATGGGGGGGTGGATCGCAGTGCGGGGGGGTGGATTGCAGTGGGGGGGTGGATCGCAGTGCAGGGGTGGTGGATCGGAGTGCGGGGGGGTGGATCGGAGTGCAGGGAGGTTGGATTGGAGCACGGGGGTGGGATTGGAGCACGGGGGGAGCGGACAGGAGGACGGGGGAGCGGACCACAGATCGGAGGGCTGGGGGGGCGATCGGTGGGGTGGGGGCACATCAGTGTTTCCAGCCATGGCCGATGATATTGCAGCATCGGCCATGGCTGGATTGTAATATTTCACCAGTTTTTTAGGTGAAATATTACAAATCGCTCTGATTGGCAGTTTCACTTTCAACAGCCAATCAGAGCGATCATAGCCACGGGGGGAAGGAAGGGGGAGGGTGAAGCCACCCCCCGGGCTAAAGTACAACTCCTCCTGTCCCTGCAGGCCGGGTGAAATTACAGTTAACCCTTTCACCCGGCCTGCAGGATCCCAATCCGGCCATGACGCATATGCTGCGTCACAGGTCGGAAAGGCACAGGTTTTCATGACGCATACGGTGCGTCAAAGGTCGGGAAGGGGTTAATTTTTTTTTATCCAATTATCTGGATATTTCTAGTAGGATCCGTCGCATCAGTTTTTGACAATCTGCACCGTATCCGTTTTTTCCAACATTCACCGGATTGTGCCTGATGCAAAAAACCTGATGTGTGAAAGTAGCCTAACTATCAATCTTCTGTATCTATTTTGATAAAATAAATCTTTATACTGAGAAGTTTCCACATAAAGCCACAGAATTTAAATGCAATACAATAACGTAATATTGAACATTGAAGTATACCTCTATGAGAAAATAAAATATCTGGTAGGATAGCCAGGTAATAAGTACAGTAGTATTTCTGCAGGCACTCAGGTAAGTACCAGGTATCAAGTAGAATTTTTAACCTTCAGGAAAAAGTTGATCAATTGTTTTGAGTTCACTAATCTGTGGCGATAATTAAAAAGAGATGACTGAATCTTTTGATATTGGAGTGCTGCAGTTTCACCAATGTTTTCCATAAAAAGAAGATTTGTAGGTAATCGATTTGCCATAAATCACAAATATTTTAAAGCTTCAAATCGCCCAGAAAAGATGTGACTCGGAGATCTCCAGGTATTGTATCCAGCTCGTTTTAAAGAGAACCTGTCACCTGAATTTGGTGGGACAGGTTTGTGGTCATATGGGCGGGGTTTTCGGTGTTTGATTCACCCTTTCCTTACCCGCTGGCTGCATGCTGGCCGCAATATTGGGTTGAAGTTCATGCTGTGTCCCCCGTAGTACACGCCTGCGCAAGGCAAGATTGCCTTGCGCAGGTGTGTACTATGGAGGACAGAGAATGAACTTCAACCCAATATTGCGGCCAGCATGCAGCCAGCGGTCGTAAAAATTCCTTTAGGAGGGGCAGGAGGGGTTTGGGAGCTGAAAGTCCGGAATTTGCAAGAAGCCATAAAAGCTTTCCTACACACACATCCCCAAGGCAAGCTAAACACAGAGTGAAGTGGGGGTCGCCGCCCACCCTATGTGTGCTGGCAGCGAACTAAACTTATATGATATTTCATACAACATTGTGACAGGGAGATAACCTCTGTGACCCTAAAACATACGGAGTCCCCGCCATGTACCTCATTAACATGTCACGCCAAAGGGGAATCCCTACTATGTCTGATGTCCCCTAGATGTTCTCCGATACGTATACGCAACTCGCGTTTAGTTTTTCCCACGTAATCTTTCGGACATCTACAAGTGCAGAGGTACACCACTCCCTTTGTTTTGCAATTTGCAAAGTATCTCATCTGGAAGACTCTTTCATTTGCCGAGCTACTGAATGTTTTTGCAGGTAACACGTGTTTACAAAAGGAGCAGTGCCCACATCTAAAAGTCCCGTGGGACCTATTCTCCAGCCATGTGCTCGATTTCTTTGGAGGTATATAGTGGCTTTGTACCACCATGTCTCTTAGTGATCTCCCCCTTCTGTAAGTAACTGAGGGATATGGGGATATGTGCTCACAGACATCCGGATCCAATCTAAGGATCTGCCAATGTTTCTTCAATATTTGGTAGATCCTTCCTGATTGATCATCATATGTGCCAATTAAATGTGTGATAGGTTCTGTATCCGTATTTTTCTTGGGTATCGGCAACGAAGCCCGATTGTTATTGTATGCAGCCTGATATGCGGAATCATTGATATCAGTCGGATACCCCCTATCTTTAAAACAATATTTCAAATCCAGGGATTTTGCTTCAAAATCCACCAACCTAGAACAGTTTCTCCGTAGTCTGAAAAACTGTCCCTTGGGGATACTTCTCTTCAAAGGACACAGATGGTGGCTCTCCCACCTCAACAAGCTATTTGTGGCCATGGGTTTCCGGAAGATGGTAGTACTCAGGAGGCCGTCACTCTGTCTCGAGATGAGGATGTCCCGAAAGGTGATTTTATCCATCCCTATCTCATAGGTGAATGTCATGCCCTCAATATTACTGTTGAGGTATCGCATGAACCCGATAAATGACTCGACATCCCCTTTCCAAAGGACTAGGATGTCGTCAATGTATCTGCCCCAGAAACAGAACAGATGACTTTCATAAGTTTCATCTAAAACCACTTATTGTTTCTTATATATCTATTACGCCTGCCGGGTATATTGTTACCTTATAATAAATGAACTTGCGGCTATTATTGTGTATCTTTATTCCTTTTTTATGTTTGTCCATGTTTTTTGATTACGAAATGTCTTGCAGGAGCCATGTCTACCAATATAATATGTGGTTAGGTATACGGTATCACTGGTTTGATGTGGTTAACCCTTCCTGAATTTTGAAACAGTGTGGCCAGCTGACTATTATTAATAGCCTTCCCCTTTTTTAGTGGTACACTACTGAGTATTTGATTACTGGTGGAAATGATGTGGTTATTTTTTAGCTCACCTCTAATATTATTATGTGAATAGGGGCGGTTACCATCTGATGACTCAGTGTACCCATGGTTTGGAACGCATTTGCTGTTAAGCTTACGCATGCGCTATGGTTCTGGGGTTAATCCCACAAGACGCGCACTGGTATGATAAACATGTTACACTCGTTGGCTGGGGCGCTGTGCCCCAGCTTGACGCGCTGGTGGTTGGAGTCCGGCTCTACGTTCTCTCATTTATAACTCTATCATGTGACTAGGGGTGGTTACCTTTCTTCCCCTTTGGTCTGGGACGCATTTGCGTTCCAGGTGACGCATGCGCCGTGGTTCTGGGTGCATCGATATGAGAGTTATGTTATGCACGCCGGCTGGAACTCAGTGCGGTTCAGTGATGTGCACTCTGCGCGCTGGTGGGTGGTGACTGGCCCCACGTGTTACGATACAAGGAAGGTAGGAGGGTATTTATTGTGTACGGGTGAGTGGCTCTCTTACCCTCTCATTATCTGGATGGTCTATATTCCCTGATGAACCCCCGCTATTCCCACAGGGGGGAAACGCGTCGGGTATAGCTAGGGATGATGTCCCCATTGGAGGTCTTCTAGGTGATCTGACGGATGCCCTCAGCGCTTAAAATGGAACATTGGAAATCAGATGAGTATAAGCGCTTTATCTTGCTGCATATAATGTTTTATGGAAATAGGGTATAACCACCTAGACATACAGTATATGTATGGAAATATGCTTAAATGATCTCTGGGGTATGTTCTTTTTATTTGAGGTTACCGCTCCTTTGTTTATATTTGGGTAAAAAGATCATTTGATTATATAGTTGGTCGGATATATATATCCGCGGGGCTAACCGGGATACCGTATGAGCCCCTTTTTGGAGCGGTCTCTATTAATGAATACTAGATGGTGGCCCGATTCTAACGCACCGGGAATTCTAGAATATGTATGTCCACGTAATATATTGCCCAGCCACGTAGTATATTGCCTACTGACGTCGTATATTGCCCAGAAATGTAGCATATTGCCCAGTCACATAGTATATTGCCCAGTGACGTAATATACAGCAGAGAGCCACGTAGTATATTGCCCAGTGACGTAGTATATTGCCCAGTGACGTAGTATACAGCACAGAGTATACAGCACAGAGCCACGTAGTATATTGCCCACTGACGTTGTATATTGCCCAGAAACGTAGTATATTGCCCAGTGACGTAGTATACAGCACAGAGCCACGTAGTATATTGCCCAGTGACGTAGTATATTGCCCAGTGATGTAGTATATTGCCCAGCCACGTAGTATACAGCAGAGCCACGAAGTATATTGCCCAGCCACATAGTATATTGCCCAGTGACGTAGTATACAGCAGAGCCACGTAGTATATTGCCCAGTCACGTATGTTATTGAATATTTTTGGATAGATGAGACATTGACATTTTTGTTACCCATTATTCTATGCACATATTTATATGAATACCCTATTATGGGTGTATGTGTGAAAAAATAATTTTTGTTTTTTTTGCTGAGTTCTGTTTTTCTGATTTTTTCTTGTTTATTTTTTCCATTTTTCTTGTTTTTTTTTATTAATTTCTATTTTTTGGGTAATGGTTATATTTGCACATTTGGGATCATAGGAACTATCTAGGGCTATCAGGGTAAGCCGTCGTGGAGCAGGGGCGCCTACCGCTGAAACTTAGTGTGCCAACCTCTGCTGTCAGGTAGGGACCAGCATTAGGGCTCCTGACAGGGTCAGATAGCCCATATCTATCCTTTTTTGTATTCCCTATGGTGATATATTTGTCAGAATGTCTTTTAAATTTGGAATAAATAGTTTTTAACTTTATTGATAAAAAGTTATATGTTAGGGATCCTTGAGATTTTTTTTTTCTAGTGTGAACTTAGCCTTATGGTTTTCCAGGTGCCCTCATATGAGGATTTTTTTCAAGATTAGTTGTTTTCCTCAGTGGCATTATTTTGGGGTAGATAAATTGCATAACATATTGGCAAACTATTATTAACTTTTTACGTGAAGGTATAAAAACAAAACAGCAATTCTGCCATTTTTTTTTGCATTGTAAATTTGCCGTGCTGCATGAATAAAGTGTTTGTTCTGTGGGTCAGCACAATTATAGCTATACTACATTTCTATGGCTTTATTTTGTATTACTTTCGTCAATATGTACAACTTCAGTAATATACTTTGAAAAAAAAATGGGGTCTCCATATTCCGATATACCTAACATAACTTTCATATTTTTATGCAGAACAAGTTGTTTGTGAGTTTTCGTTGGACTGGACTTTTCATTCCTAACATTTTTGGATACATTCAACTTTTTTATCAATGTTTATCTTTTTTTTTAAGTAGTAGTAGACAAACAAGAAACATGACATTTAGGATGTTTTTTTTAACCCCTAAACCCCCAAGGGTGGTTTGCATGTTAATGACCGGGCCAATTTTTACAATTCTGACCACTGTCCCTTTATGAGGTTATAACTCTGGAACGCTTGCATGACAATGTTTTCTCATGACATATTGTACTTCATGATAGTGGTAAAATTTCGTTGACATTACTTGTGTTTATTTGTGGAAAAAAACGGAAATTTTGTAAAAATTTTGAAAATTTCGCAATTTTCCAGCTTTGAATTTTCATGCCTTTAAATCACAGAGATATGTCACACAAAATACTTAATAAGTAACATTTCCCACATGTCTACTTTACATCAGCACAATTTTGGAACCAAAATGGTTTTTTTAGGGAGTTATAAGGGTTAAAAGTTGACCAGCAATTTCTCATTTTTATAACACCATTTTTTTTAGGGACCACATCACATTTGAAGTCACTTTGAGGGGTCTATATGATAGAAAATACCTAAGTGTGACACCATTCTAAAAACTGCACCCCTAAAAAAATCTTATTTTTTTCACAAAAATTATTTTTTGCCCCCAATTTTTTTATTTTCCCAAGGGGAGAAATTGGACCCAAAAAGTGGTTGTGTAATTTGTCCTGAGAATGCTGATACCCCATATCTGGGGGTAAACCACTGTTTGGGCGCATGGCAGAGCTCAAAAGGGAAGGAGCGCCATTTGACTTTTCAATGCAAAATTTACTGGAATTTAGATGGGACACCATGTTGCGTTTGGAGAGCCCCTGATGTGCCTAAACATTGAAACGCCCCACAAGTGACACCATTTTGGAAAGTAAACACCCTAAGGAACTTATCTAGATGTATGGTGAGCACTTTGAACACCCAAGTGCTTCACAGAAGTTTATAATGTAAATTAAAAAATCTTTTTTTTCCCACAAAAATGATCTTTTAGCCCCCAATTTTGTATTTTCCTAAGGGTATCTGGAGAAATTGGACCCCAAAATTTGTTGTTCAATTTGTCCTGAGTACGCTGATATCCCATATGTGGGAGAAAACTACTGTTTGGGCGCATGGCAGAGTTCGGAAGGGAAGAAGTGGCGTTTTGGAATGCAGACTTTGATGGAATGGTCTGCAGGTATAAACCACGTATGGGGTATATCCCGATATGATATCCCTAGAGGTCCTCAAAATACAATAGACAAATAAGCTAGGAGAAAAACTCATATAAACACTAAGACCTAAAACATAGCTTTTAATGAACAATGTTTAAAATATCAAATGGATAATAGCGCAACATGTGATAAAGTGCAAAAAAAGTGCTCATATAACCAGTGCCATAAAAAAATGGTTTTGTCTCACCAAATGGTCCTTATTCTTTTCCTTTACGGGAGCATCCAACAATATTCTTAGGGGGAGGGGGAGAGAAGAGTTCTATACTACCCCAGTCGTGCCCCTGTGTAGCTCCCGCCCTGACAAGGGCAGTCCCCAAGTCAGTCTAATATATTGTACCCACCAAAACAAAGTAACCTTCCCTACGCGTTTCCTCTCCCATAGGGGAGAATCCTCAGGGGAAATAACTGCAAAATAAATGGGGGATATTCCTATCAAGAGGGAGTCCCTGCATCGGCAGGTAACCCCCGTGTCTAGAGCTCCCAGTGGTGGGACCAGACTTATGGTAAGGTGAGCTGCGGGACCATCTACTTCCACTTAAATAGTTTTCAAATGAACTCAGCGTCCTACCTCACTTCCGCCTTTTCTCGTGCTTCTATGGTGCCGCTGTAATTCCCAGCGGTCCTAGCGGTGTGTTACAAATAAACGTCCCCCGGTGAAACTTACATAGGGAACGCCGCATTACACACGCGGCCCCTACTTAACTGCCTCTCCAATGCCGGTAAATGTGTACATTTCCGGTTCAAATTGGACGTCTGTGCAAGCGGCACTTCACTTCCGCCCTTCCATATGTGCCGTCTCCCCGCTGCTGTTCAAGGCGGTACTGGCAGTGTGTTGTAATTCTCCTTCCCCCGATACTACAAGCGCCCTCATACTGCGCATGCGGCTCTTTCTCCGATACGTCCCTCAGGCGCTGCCAGCAAATACAAACACATCCCGCTCGCTCTGGGCGAGTGCGCATGCGGACGGACCCAGCCATGACATCCATACAGAATGTCCGTGGCACCGCATATGACATAACCCAGTTTCCAGGCAACTCCGCACACCTTTGTTATGACCGCCGGTACCACAGGGTTTATATTAATAACTCAGAAATGGTTACCTGCCGATGCAGGGACTCCCTCTTGATAGGAATATCCCCCATTTAGTTTGCAGTTATTTCCCCTGAGGATTCTCCCCTATGGGAGAGGAAACGCGTAGGGAAGGTTACTTTGTTTTGGTGGGTACAATATATTAGACTGACTTGGGGACTGCCCTTGTCAGGGCGGGAGCTACACAGGGGCACGACTGGGGTAGTATAGAACTCTTCTCTCCCCCTCCCCCTAAGAATATTGTTGGATGCTCCCGTAAAGGAAAAGAATAAGGACCATTTGGTGAGACAAAACCATTTTTTTATGGCACTGGTTATATGAGCACTTTTTTTGCACTTTATCACATGTTGCACTATTATCCATTTGATATTTTAAACATTGTTCATTAAAAGCTATGTTTTAGGTCTTAGTGTTTATATGAGTTGTTCTCCTAGCTTATTTGTCAATGGTCTGCAGGTGTCACGTTGCGTTTGCAGAGCCCCTGATGTATCTAAACAGTAGAAATCCCCCACAAATGACCCCATATTGGAAACTAGACCCCCCAAGGATCTTATCAAGATGTGTGGTGAGAACTTTGAACCCCCAAGTGCTTCACAGAAGTTTATAATGTAGAGCTGTGAAAATTAAAAAATATTTTTTTTTCCACAAAAATTATCTTTTAGCCCCCCGTTTTGTATTTTCCCAAGGGTAACATGAGAAATTGGACCCTAAAAGTTGTTTTCCAATTTGTCCTGTGTTTGTCAATGTTTGGGCACATGGCAGAGCTCTGAAGGGAAGGAGCACCGTTTTACTTTTTCAACGCAGAATTGGCTGGAATTGAGATCGGACGTCATGTTGCATTTGCAGAGCCCCTGATGTGCCTAAACAGTGGAAACCCCCAATTCTAACTCCAACCCTAACCCCAACACACCCCTAACCCTAATCCCAACCCTAACCACACCTCTAACCCCAACACACCCCTAACACACCCTTAAACCTAATCCAAACTCTAACCACACCCCTAACCTGAACACATCCATAACCTTAATTCCAAACCCAACACACCCCTAACCCCAACACACCCCTAACCCTAATCCCAACCCTAACCATAACCCTAACCACACCCCTAACCCAACCGTAAATGTAATCCAAACCCTAACCCCAACTCTAGCCCCAACCCTTACTTTAGCCCCAACCCTAACTTTAGCCCGAATCCTAACCCTAACTTTAGCCCCAACCCTTACTTTAGCCCCAACCCTAGCTTTAGCCTGAACCCTAACACTAACTTTAGCTCCAACCCTAACTTTAGCCCCAACCCTAATTTTTGTCCTAACCCTAATGGGAAAATGGAAATAAATACTTTTTTATTTTATTATTTTTCATTAACCCCTTCATGACCGGGGGATTTTTCTTTTTTCCGTGTTCGTTTTTCGCTCCCCTCCTTCCCAGAGCCATAACTTTTTTATTTTTCTGTCAATATGGCCATGTGAGGGCTTATTTTTTGCGGGACGAGTTGTACTTTTGAACGACATCATTGGTTTTAGCATGTCGTGTTCTAGAAAACGGGAAAAAAATTCCAAGTGCGGTGAAATTGCAAAAAAAGTGCAATCCCACATTGGTTTTTTGTTTGGCTTTTTTGCTAGGTTCACTAAATGCTAAAAATGACCTGCCATTATGATTCTCCAGGTCATTACGAGTTCATAGACACCAAACATGTCCAGGTTATTTTTATCTAAGTGGTGAAAAAAAATTCCAAACTTTGCTAAAAAAAAAAAAAAAAAAGTTGCGCCATTTTCCAATACTCATAGCGTCTCCATTTTTCATCATCTGGGGTCGGTTGAGGGCTTATTTTTTGCGTGCCGAGATGACGTTTTTAATGATAGCATTTCGGTGCAGATACGTTCTTTTGATCGCCCGTTATTGCATTTTAATGCAATGTCGCGGCGACCAAAAAAACGTAATTCTGGCGTTTCGAATTTTTTTTCCCGCTACGCTGTTTAGCGATCAGGTTAATCCTTTTTTTTAATTGATAGATCGGGCGATTCTGAGCACGGCGATACCAAATATGCGTAGATTTGATATTTTTTTATTGATTTATTTTGATTGGGGCGAAAGGGGGGTGATTTAAACTTTTATGTTTTTTTTATTTTTTTCACATTTTTTTAAACTTTTTTTTTTAACTTTTGCCATGCTTCAATAGCCTCCATGAGAGGCTAGAAGCAGGCACAGCACGATCGGCTCTGCTACATAGCAGCGATCTGCTGATCGCTGCTATGTAGCAGAATTGCACGTGTGCTGTGAGCGCCGACCACAGGGTGGCGCTCACAGCGACGGGCAATCAGTAACCATAGAGGTCTCAAGGACCTCTATGGTTACCATTCACAAGCATCGCCGACCCCCGATCATGTGACGGGGGTCGGCGATGACGTCATTTCCGGCCGCCCGGCCGGAAGCGGTAGTTAAATGCCGCTGTCTGCGTTTGACAGCGGCATTTAACTAGTTAATAGGTGCGGGCAGATCGCGATTCTGCCCGCGCCTATTACGGGCACATGTCAGCTGTTCAAGACAGCTGACATGTCCCGGCTTTGGTGCGGGCTCACCGCGGAGCCCTGCATCAAAGCAGGGGAGCCGGCATCGGACGGTATAGTACGTCCGATGCCGGTAAGGGGTTAACTAAGGCAGTGATAAAGGGGTTTTGATTTACTATTTATAGCGAGTTTTTATGTTTGGCAGCTGTCACATAGTAAAAGACACTTTTTATTGCAAAAAATATTTTTTGCGTTACCACATTTTGAGAGCTATAATTTTTCCATATTTTGGTCCACAGAGTCATGTGATGTCTTGTTTTTTGCAGGACCAGTTGACGTTTTTATTGGTAACATTTTCGGGCACATGACATTTTTTGATTGCTTTTTATTCTGATTTTTGTGAGGCAGAATGAACAAAAACCAGCAGTTCCTGAATTTCTTTTGGGGGGGGGGGCATTTTTACCGTTCCGCGTTTGGTAAAATTGATGAAGCAGTTTTATTCTTTAGGTCAGTACGATTAAAGCGATACCTCATTTATATCATTTTTTATGTTTTGGCGCTTTTATACGATGAAAACTATTTTATAGAAAAAATAATTATTTTTCCATCGCTTTATTCTGAGGGCTATAACTTTTTTATTTTTTTGCTGATGACGCTGAGTGGCAGCTCGTTTTTGACGGGACAAGATGACATTTTCGGCGTTACCATGATTATTTATTTTCGTCTTTTTGATCGCGTGTTATTCCACTTTTTGTTCGGCGGTATGATGATAAAGCATTGTTTTTTGCCTCGTTTTAATAATAATCTTTATAATAATCTTTATTTTTATATAGCGCTAACATATTCCGCAGCGCTTTACAGTTTTGCACACATTATCATCACTGTCCCCGATTGGGCTCACAATCTAGAATTCCTATCAGTATGTCGTTTTAATTTTTTTACGGTGTTCACTGAAGGGGTTAACTAGTGGGACAGTTTTATAGGTTGGGTTGGTATGAACGCAGCGATACTACATATGTGTACTTTTATTGTTTTTTTTATTTACAAAAAGAAATGTATTTATTGGAACAAATATATATATATATATATATATATATATATATATATATATATATATATATTTAGGAATTTTAAAAAAATATTTTTACACATGATAATATTTTTATTTTTTACTTCTTTACTATGTCCCAGGTTGGGACATCACTGTGTAGTGTCAGATCGCTGCTCTGACAATCTGCAAAGCACTGTGTCAGATCAGCGGCGATCTGACATGCAGTGCTGGAGGCTTGCCAGCGCCTGCTCTGAGCAGGCGCTCACAAGCCACCTCCCTGCAGGACCCGGAAGGACCCCCACGGCCATCTTGGATTCGGGGCCTGCAGGGAGGAGAGGCTCAGAACAACGCAATGGCTTCCCTATGCCACTGGAATGCTGCGATCATGTTTGATTGCAGTGTTCCGATGGTTAATGTGCTGGGAGCGGTCCATTACCGCTCCTGGCACATACGTAGTGCCAGATGTCAGCTTTGATAACCAGCTGACACTCGGCCGCGCTCCCCCATGAGCGTGGCGGATCGCCTATGGCATACTATCCCATCCCTGAGAATTAAGTCCCAGGTCACCTCAACAGAATACGTCAGATGGCAGAAAGAGGTTAATATTATTTTTTATAGAACTCATCATGCAGTATACTGCATTTTTCAGATATAAGACACACTTTTTTCCTCCAAAAATGTGGAGGAAAATTGGGGGTGCATCTTATAGTCCGGATAGTCTGATTGTGGTGGGCAGGTGAGGAAGCGGCAGCGGCGGAGCAGTGGGTCACAGAAAGCAGGAGCCGCTGCTAAAGAGAAATGAATGTTCACTGCATTCCATGCCCATGAGAGTGGAGAACAGTTAATATCAATTTTTTTCTTTAATAGCGTGCACACTGTTAGCCTCAGCAGCTGGCTTCCTGTAGCTGCTGGGTGTTTGCATGTCCCCGCTACTTAAGAGAATGAATATTCACTGCTATCCACTCACATAGGCGTGGAATGCAGTGAATATTGATTAACTTTAGTAGCAGGCACACGTGAATGCCTGGCAGCTTAAGGAAGCCGGAGGCTGCGGCTAAGACTGTGCTCACTATTAGGCCAGGGTCAGACGAGCGTATGGCATCCGATGCGAGAGCATGGGATGCGATATGCTAATGACCCTCGGCTCCTGCTCTGCTACGAGGAGGAGCCGAGTGTCATGCGTCTGTGCTGTGAGCCTCTCGCACAGAGTGGAGGAGGCGGAGAAATTACTTTCTCCATCTCTTCCTTTGCAGGTGGCAGCGTATAACGCACATCACCCGAATGATATCCGAGTGATGTGCGTTGTCTCACTCGCACCCATAGACTTATATTGGTGCGAGTGAGCTGAGACTCGGCCGAGTGTCGGTGACAATCGCAGCATGCTGAGATTTCACTCGCACACTGAAAATGGACGAGAAAAAAAATTACGATGTGAGCTGCCCCATAGAGAAATAACGGTCCAAGTGCTAAGCGATTTTTTTATCGCTTAGCACTCATCCGTATTACAGTCTAGTGTGACTCCAGCCTTAAAGATCAGTGATTATTCACTGCTCTCCATGCACATAGTCCTGGCGTGGAGAGCAGTGAGTATATAAGCAGCTATTCTCTGCTTGTAGGCAGTGCATGACGTTACTGTCATGCGCTGCTTACAAGCATAAATCAGCTGCTGGCATCGGAACAAGACGCTGCGAGGGAGCGCAGGAAGGTAAGTAGAATGGTTTATTTTCTTTTTATACCATGCATACCAGGATGGGGATAGGGGCCAATCAAACCAGGATAAGGATGGGGTCTTGCATCCCAGTACAGAGATGGGGTCCCTGCATTCTTGGATAGGGATGAGGAGCCATGCATACCAGGATAGGGATGGGGCCAATCATACCAAAATAGGGATGAAGGGGCCATGCTTACCAGGCTAGGGATGAAGGGGCCATGCCTTCCAGGCCAGGGATGAAGGGACCATGCATACCAGGTTACTAATGAGGGGACCATGCATACCAGTAGTGATGAGGAGGCCATGAATATCAGGATAGGGATATGGGGGCCATGCACTCCAGGATAGGGATGAGGAGCCATGTATACAAGGTTAGGGATGAGAGTGCCATATATACAAGGATAGTGATACGGAGCCATGCATACAAGGATAGGGATGAGGAAGCTATGCATACCAGGACAGTTATGAGGGGGCCATGCATACAGGATAGGGATGAGGAGGACATGCATACCAGGATAGGGATGAGGGGGCCATTAATACTAGGATGGGGATGAGGGTGCCGTGCATACCAAGACAGGGATGAGGGGGCCATGCATATCAGGATAGGGAGGAGGGGGCCATGAATACCAGGAAAAGGATGAGAGGGCCATGAATACCAGGATAGGTATGAGGGGGCCATGAATACCAGGATAAAGACGAGAGGGCCATGCATACCAGGATAGGAATGAGGGGACCATGCATACCAGGATAGGGATGAGGAGACCATGAATACCAAGATAGGGATGAGGGGGCCATGAATACCAGGATAGGGATGAGGGGGCCATGAATACCAAGGTATGGATGAGGGGGCCATGAATACCAAGATAGGGATGAGGGGGCTATGAATACCAAGGTATGGATGAAGGGGGCCATGAATACCAAGATAGGGATGAGGGGGCTATGCATACCAGGATAGGGATAAAGGGGCAATGAATACCAGGATAGGGATGAGGGGGCCATGCATACCAGGATAGGTATGAGGGGGCCATGAAT
Organism: Ranitomeya imitator; assembly: GCF_032444005.1. Lineage (NCBI taxonomy): Eukaryota > Metazoa > Chordata > Amphibia > Anura > Dendrobatidae > Ranitomeya > Ranitomeya imitator. Next base: position 18,857,815 of record NC_091291.1, on the reverse strand, counting down.
ACAAAGATAGGGATGAGGGGGCCATGAATACCAGGACAGAAATGAGAAGGCCATGAATACCAGTATAGGGATGAGGGGCCATGAATACCAAGATAGGGATGAGGGTGCCATGAATACCAAGATAGGAATGATGAGCCATAAGTACCAGGATAGTGATGAGGAGACCATGAATAGCAAGATAGGGATGAGGAGACCATGAATACCAGGATAGGGATGAGGGGGCCATACATACCAGGATAAGGATGAAGGGGCTATGAATACCAGGATAGGGTTGAGGGGGCCATAAATACACCAAGATAGGGATGAGTGTTGTGAATTCTGTGGTCGAGCTCCCTCCTGTGGTCATGAGTGGTACTTCGGCTGGTTCTGTCCATGAGCTTCCTTTGGTGGATGTGAGTGGGGCTGCGGCTTCTGAGTTTCCTTCCTCAGGTGACGAGGTTAAGTCGTTAGGTGCTGCTCTATTTAACTCCACCTAGTTCTTTGTTCCTGGCCTCCAGTCAATGTTCCAGTATTGGTCTTGCTCTCTCCTGGATTGTTCTTGTGGCCTGTCTGCCCTGCATAAGCTAAGTTCTGCTTGTGTCACTTTTGTTTGCTATTTTTCTGTCCAGCTTGCTATATTGGTTTGTCTTGCTTGCTGGAAGCTCTGGGACGCAGAGGGAGCACCTCCGTACCGTTAGTCGGTGCGGAGGGTCGTTTTGCGCCCTCTGCGTGGATGTTTGTAGGTTTTTGTGCTGACCGCAAAGCTATCTTTCCTATCCTCGGTCTATTCAGTAAGTCGGGCCTCACTTTGCTAAAATCTATTTCATCTCTGTGTTTGTATTTTCATCTTTACTCACAGTCATTATATGTGGGGGGCTGCCTTTTCCTTTGGGGAATTTCTCTGAGGCAAGGTAGGCTTATTTTTCTATCTTCAGGGCTAGCTAGTTTCTCAGGCTGTGCCCGAGGCGCCTAGGTCTGGTCAGGAGCGCTCCACGGCTACCTCTAGTGTGGTATGATAGGATTAGGGATTGCGGTCAGCAGAGTTCCCACGTCTCAGAGCTTGTCCTATGTTAGTAACTATCAGGTCACTTTGTGTGCTCTTAACCACTAGGTCCATTGTGGTTCTGAATCACCAGTTCATAACACTACTGGAGGCCCAAAGTACTAATGCTTCTCAATAGAGGGAAAAGAGAAGCTCTGAGACCATTTTTTTTTCTTTGCACTGTGTTTTGTCTTTCTTTTCCCCTTTACATCAGGGTGGTTCAGAACACAGGTGTAGACATGGACATTCAGGGTCTGTCCTCTTTGATGGATAATCTCGCTATAAGTGTACAGAACATTCAAGATTTAGTGGTTCAGAATCCTATGTTAGAACCTAAAATTCCTATTCCTGAGTTATTTTCTGGAGATAGAGCTAAGTTTCTGAATTTCAAAAATAATTGTAAACTATTTCTGGCTTTGAAACCTCGCTCCTCTGGTGACCCAGTTCAACAAGTAAAGATCATTATTTCTTTATTACGTGGCGACCCTCAAGACTGGGCATTTTCCCTTGCGCCAGGAGATCCTGCATTATGTGATACTGATGCGTTTTTTCTGGCGCTCGGGTTACTTTATGATGAACCTAATTCAGTGGATCGGGCGGAGAAAATCTTGCTGGCTCTGTGTCAGGGTCAGGATGAGGTAGAGATATATTGTCAGAAGTTTAGGAAGTGGTCTGTGCTCACTCAATGGAATGAATGTGCTCTGGCAGCAATTTTCAGAAAGGGTCTCTCTGAAGCCCTTAAGGATGTCATGGTGGGATTTCCTATGCCTGCTGGTCTGAATGAGTCTATGTCCTTGGCCATTCAGATCGATCGACGCTTACATGAGCGTAAAACTGTGCACCATTTGGCGGTATTATCTAAGCATAAACCTGAGCCTATGCAATGTGATAGGACTTTGACCAGAGCTGAACGGCAAGAACACAGACGTCGGAATGGGCTGTGTTTCTACTGTGGTGATTCCACTCATGCTATCTCCGATTGTCCTAAGCGCACTAAGCGGTTCGCTAGGTCTGCCACCATTGGTACGGTACAGTCGAAATTTCTTTTGTCCGTTACTTTGATCTGCTCTTTGTCGTCCTATTCTGTAATGGCATTTGTGGATTCAGGCGCTGCCCTGAATTTGATGGACTTGGAGTTTGCTAGGCGCTGTGGGTTTGTTTTGGAGCCCTTGCAGTATCCTATTGCATTGAGAGGAATTGATGCTACGCCTTTGGCCAAGAATAAGCCTCAGTACTGGACCCAACTGACCATGTGCATGGCTCCTGCGCATCAGGAGGATATTCGCTTTTTGGTGTTGCAGAATCTGCATGATGTGGTCGTGTTGGGGTTGCCATGGCTGCAAGTCCATAACCCTGTATTAGATTGGAAATCTATGTCTGTGTCCAGCTGGGGTTGTCAGGGGGTACATGGTGATGTCCCATTTCTGTCTATTTCGTCATCCACCCCTTCTGAGGTCCCAGAGTTCTTGTCTGATTACCGGGATGTATTTGATGAGCCCAAGTCCAATGCCCTACCCAGGGCTGCCACTAGGGATTTCAGGGCCCCATACTGTCAAAATTTCGGGGCCCCCCTCAAACTCCGCCCAGGCTCCACCCCCAGTTCCACCTCCACCCTAGCTCCGCCTCCACCCATCGAACCTTCCACAGTCCCTCCGCCCACTCTTGGAAAAACTCCACTTCTGCACCACGTCCTCACCAATCACACATTAACACCATATCATATACATAGCTATCAGCTTTTGTTTTGACCAAAAGATGTTTTTAAGCCGCCACGACCACGACAAGGTAGACTCTTGATCTAACTAGAGGAATCTGACTAGTGGAACCGTTGGTGAATATCGGTCTGCACTTGGGATGGGCCGCGGGTCTCTTGACCTGAACTCAGCAGACTCACAGCATGTATGAGGATGCTGGTCAGGAGATCGGCAACCGATCCATGCACTGCTGTGTGAGCGCAGACCGATTTTCCCCTTTCGAACATTACGCTGCCATAATAATAAAGATGCTTCCCAATCATATATACTCTCTTGCATGAATTATTCTCCACCCCACTTCCCGACCAAAACTTATAAGTTACTGGATGATCCTGAGCTGCTGCCTGATGTTGTAATTGGTCATTAGGTTTTGCAGCAGGTCAGGATCATCCAGTAACATATATACATTGCTGTTGGGGAGTGAAAGGGGGAGGGGGAAGGAATGATTGTATCATACAATACTGAAATGGTGGAAAAACGAATACATGGACTTGTTATTTACTCACACAGCCGATGTTGCCACAGCGCGCACCACCCAGTCAAGAAGAATCTAATGGTCGCCTCAGCCTGCTCACCAAATAAATGGAAACAGTGTATATTATTGCATATATAATCACCTATTATGCAAAACTAAAAAATATCTTTATTGGTATTTATTAAAAATCTATAAAGTGTAGAACATAAATACACCTCAAAACTTAACTCAAAGTGATCGTATAAAAAATGAAAAGTAGTCAACAGTAAAGGGGAGATCACCCCATTTATTTACTACCCAGGTTAATACGATTAATCCCCAATCCCCACAGTTTTAAGCGTGCCCGAAAAACTCTTTTGTTCAGACTGGCCTACCGCCTCAACACATTAACCTAACGATCCCTGTGTGGCCCATTAAAAAAAAAAAACATAATCAGGTTCCTCGCATCATGTTCTCATTCACTTTATGCAGTATTAGCCCTCTGTGTCTGTACTGCTACATACTTGGGCAGGTAACTGGTTCATGCAGCTTTACATGAACACCTGAGCCTTACACTATGGCCGGTCCGAATAACTAAAGCATTTGTTACCATCCACCTGTCGTGTCTCCCATTTTCCTATAGTTTGTAAGCTTGCGAGCAGCAGGGCCCTCACTCCTCCTGGTATCTGTTTTGAACTGTATTTCTGTTATGCTGTAATGTCTATTGTCTGTGAAGTGACCGAGGGCAAGGTCGCCCATGTATATCCATGATCTGGCCCAGCAAAACTTCCACACTCACATTCTATTTTAACAACCGTATCTTTACTGTTATACATTTTCTTTAACACAGCGGAACACAATAATATACAGTACAAAATAGGCCTATTCAAAGAAATAACATGTAATAAAAAACTGTCCCTAACTTTCCCTATCCACACGTTACCAGTTCCTTTGTTCCAAGAGGTTATCTTCCCACGTCGCAGGCCTGTCTGTCACTGCAGGGGGACGCTCCAGCCGAAGAGAAAAACAACAGGGATTGAACAAAACTCCGTCTCTCAGGTCCAGACTGTAGTCCTTGGGGTTCAACAGGTAAGGGTGGAATGTTCGGCCTCTCAACAGAGGACCCGCTTACAGTTCATGCGCTCCAGGATCTGTGAAGATGTCACCGTTGGGTGCTCCGCAGTGTGGGAGCTGGGAACAATCTGGATGTCGGCTTCCAAGAGATAGCGGTCATCCAGGCAATCTTCTATATCGCCTCTACAGGAGGACGCCAGCAGACACAGACCTCTCTCTGCACACACCAGTTTCCCGGGCTCTCTCTTTTCCTCCCCTTCCTGTTCACATGACATCACAGGGGGAAGTTTTGCCAATACGGTTTGTCCCTCTGTAATCACATTTGGCATAGGTATAACTTCTGGCCACACGGGGGCAGTGTCTGTCACAGATTCTATGTCAATGATAACAGAACAGTCACAGTCGGCCAGCTCACTACACGCCCCCCCGCTTAAAGGTTGGCAGTCCCTGTCAACGACTGTCTCCAGGGCGGCGATGGCTGTGGAGGTTGTAGGACCCGGCTGCGAAAAGGGCCACACATATTGGTCTCTGTAGGACTGTCCCGGGGGCACTCCTGCGGTGGTCCTCGTTGTCCGCCTAACGGGTGCTAACCTCTCTTCCTGATCAGTCACCCCACTCTCTGCCCCAGTCGGTAAGTCAGTCGAGGAGGGAAGGGGTTCAGACGCTTCAGTCAGGCGAGCAGGGGTAGGGATGTCTTCCACCTCTACATCCCCGGTATCGGTGTCTCCCACAGTATTAGTGATATCCATCTCTCTAGGTATCACAGGAGGGGAGTCAGGCTGAGAACGACGGGCGCAACATGTTGCGGTGCAGGGTGCGGAGGTTGCCGCTGTCTTCGCCTTGTACTTGGTAGACGGGGCCACCAGGGTACGGGTGTCCAATTATTCGATAGACTTCGGTCTCCCACTTGGGCCGGAGTTTTCCTTGCGGTTTCTTTATACGAACTAGGACCAGTTGACCCACACTCAGTAGGTCTTCTTGTACTGGAAGTGGATCAGCGTGGACCTGGTCCTGGATCTGCTGTTCCACCAGCCGGTAGACAGTTTCCATCCTTTGACGGTGTGCTTGTAGCCAGGAAGGATAGGTACCACAGGTGTCTTCATCAGAGTTAGACAGGTGTAGTTCATGGATGCCTTTGCCTGGGCGGCCAAAAAGGAGGGTGTAAGGCGTGTATCCGGTGACAGAATGAACTTGATTGTTATAGGCCCACAGCAGTTCTGGGAGGAATCGAGGCCAGTCGGGCTTTTTGTCTTCTGCTAAGGTTCGGATCAGTTGTAAGAGGGTCCGGTTGAAACGTTCACACGCGCCATTCCCTTGCGGATGATACGGGGTGGTCCTGGACTTCTTGATTCCATACATCTGCTGGAGTTCTTCAATGACTCGCCCTTCGAAACACGCCCCCTGATCAGAGTGTAGCCGCTCCGGACACCCGTAGACCCGAACGAAGTGCTGACAGATGGCCTGTGCAGCTGATTCGGCAGTCTGATCATTGGTAGCAACAGCGACGGCGAATTTCGTGAAGTGGTCTACCATCACCAGACAGTACTGGTAGCCACTATTCGCCGTTCCAATCAACAGATAGTCCACCATCAACAATTCGAGGGGCCTGGATGTGCTAATAGTCTGGACGGGTGCACGCTGCTCAGTAGACTTGTGGAGTTCACATGTACGACATCCTAGGCAGACGTTTTCAACCAGCTTACGGAGTCCTGGGCAAAAAATGAATTGCTGGGTCCACCGGAGGGTCTTGTCTATGCCGAAGTGGCCGTTCCTTCTGTGGGCTTCAGCCACCATCTCATGGGCCAGCTGCAGCGGGACGACAATCTGCAAACATTCTTCCAGCATATGGGATAAAAGGGCCCTGCGATACAAGACTCCATCCTTCACGATCAGCCGATCCCATTGGGCAAGTAGGGCAGAGGTCCTGGTTGAGAGTCGGGCTCTAACTTCGGAGGGTGGTTTCTCTTGTGTCTTCACGTACTGTTTCAGTAAGACGTGTTCAGGGTCTCGATCTTGAAGCTTGGCCCATTCTTGTTGGGACAGGGGTGACCCCACTATGGCTTCGATCCCGCCTACAGCATACTGGCGGCTATCTTCTATTTGTTTAGCTAGCCGGGCAAAGTCGGGCAGTTCATCTTCCTCCAACTCTTCATCCCGGTCCCCCACTGGCGAGGATGATGTCACTCTGGAAAGGCTGTCAGCATTCTGATTCTCCGTCCCCGCTCTGTATTTAATTTTGTATTGGAATCTAGAGAGCCTTGCCATCCAGCGCTGTTCCATTGCCCCTAGTTTGGCATTTTCTAGGTGGGCAAGAGGATGGTTGTCTGTCACGACCAGCACCTCCGCCCCTGTCAGGTAGCCAGCAAATTTCTCTGTCATAGCCCAGGTCAGGGCCAGGAGTTCCAGGCGGAAAGAGCTGTAGTTGACGGGGTTCTTTTCGGTGTCACGGAGGGATCTACTGGCATAGGCTATTACGCGTTCCTTGTTATCTTGGACTTGGGAGAGGACCGCCCCGAGACCTTGAAGGCTGGCGTCTGTGTATAACTGGAACGGCAGGGTGTAATCTGCAAATGCCAGAATAGGGGGCGATGTCAAAGCAGCTTGAAGCGCCCGGAAGGATTTTTCTTGGTCGGGCCCCCAGCTGATGCGTCGTCCTCTGGGACTGTTCGCGGTCCCTCGGAGAGTCTCATGCAGTGGTTCCGCAAGCCGGGCAAAGTCCTTGACAAATCGGCGGTAATAGCCCGCTAGTCCCAGGAAAGCCTGGACTTCTTTGATGGTAGTTGGTTGTGGCCACTCTCGGACAGCTGCTATCTTCTCTGGAGAGAGTTGGACACCTTCGGCTGAGATCCGGTGTCCCAGGTAATCGATCTCCTGCTGGAATAGACGGCACTTGCTGGGCTTCAACTTCAAGCCGTGTCTCTTCAAGCGCTGGAGCACTTTGCCAAGCTTGTGAAGATGATCCTCAAAGGTGAGGGGGGAATCCAACGATGTCATCAAGGTATATCAGCGTGAATTCGAAGTTGAAATCTCCCAGACAGCGTTCCATCAGTCTCTGAAAGGTCCCTGGTGCGTTACTCAAGCTGAATGGCATCCGGTCAAACTCGTACAGGCCCATGGGAAGGATGAAGGCGGTCTTTTCTCTGTCCTTCTCACTCATGGGGACCTGCCAATATCCACTGGCCAAGTCTAGAGACGAAAAATATTTGGCCTTCTTCAGGGCGGTCAGTGACTCTTCGATCCGGGGGAGTGGATAGGAGTCCCGGATCGTGCACGCGTTCAGCCGACGGTAGTCTACGCAAAATCTCAGGGACCCATCTTTCTTTTTGACTATCACCACGGGTGCAGCCCATGGGCTCTGGCTCTCCCGCACCACTCCAGCGTGTAGCATAGATTCTAAGAGGCTTTTCACCTCCTGGTATTGTTGAGGTGGTATTTGTCGGTACCTCTCGCGAATAGGGGCAGTATCGCCCGTGGGAATCTCGTGTTGGATACTGGTGGTGTACCCGAAGTCGGTGTCATGCTTTGCAAAGGAGTCTTGGTGTTCTCGCAATAGTCCCTCCACTTGAGACACTTCCTGTTTGGTGTACTGGGACGGGACCAGTTGCACTTTTTCCAGTAATTTTCGCCCAATATCTTCATCATCTGCTTGAGCATTTATGGCTGAGACAGTTACCGTCCAGCCATCTTCTGTAGACGGGGTGAATTGTAAGGGCCCCATGGGGTTCACTTCTGTGGGTAGAGCATATACTCTGGCAAGTTGCGTGCCAGCTTCGAGGGCTACACCTATGTCTGCGGTGTTGTTCAGCCGGACAGGGACTCTTCCGTTCCTCACGACGGCTAGGGTGCGGGCGACCAGTGGGTTTAGCTTACCCCCACTTGGAGCCCTCGGCTCGATTAACACTTCAACTCCTTCAAGCTGTCGGTTGGTGTTAAGAGGCAGGGAAATGACTGTCTCTTTTTCAGCGGGCAAAGTAATCCGGGTACAGCGGGGCACTTTAATGGCTGCTAGGGGTAGTTGTTCCTTTGCCATCTGTTGGAGTCCAACGGTCCGGATTACGCGCTGGAACGCCAGACGAGTCGGTTTATGTTTCGTAACTTTCTGCCAGTACTTGGGCCCTTTTCTTGTCAACAGCATAAGATCCAGGTCTTTCAAGATATTCATTCCGATTATTACTGGGGTCTCGGAGCCGAAGCCTTCCTTGACAATGACGATTCCTCGTTTCCCTAGGTCTTGTCCGCAGGCCTTCGTATCCATCCAGGCGACTCCGGTTACTGGAATGGGTAGGTTATTAGCCGCAATTATCTTAATGGCGGTATCTGGATCACAAGCAGTCCTTGGTTTGAGGTACTTTTCATAAAACTGTTCAGAGATCGTGGTCACTTGCGACCCAGTGTCCATCAATCCTTGTACTGCAACTCCCTCCAGAATAACTTCAAGTGTGGGACTACTCGAGGCAAGAGTACTCCGTTGCTGGCTCTGTTTTTCTACACCCCATTCTCTGTCACCCCCTGCTGCTCGAACCTCAGCTGCAGGGGTGTCTAGTTTAACGGCGGCCATTGTGGTGAGACCTGGCGTGGCTGCTCTGCTCGTGGATGTAGCTGATATTCTGTTCGTCGTGGTAACTGATGGTTTGTTCGTTGAGGACAACGATTCGCCCTATGACGAGGATCACCACATGACCAACACGGTCCTGCGGGACGGCTAGGTTGCATCCGCTGGTCTCTCTGTCGTTCTAGTGTTAACTGTGACACCTGTTGCTGTAAATCTGCTACCATCTGTTTCAGCTCCTCGGTGTCACTGTTGGGCTGTTTAACGTCTAATATGGATCTGCACGCAGCGCTTTGAGTCCCCACATCCATGACGGGTCCCCTAGAACGTTCTATGGCCTCCTGCTTGACTTCAGCGAAGGTGAGAGTCGGCGTCATCCGAATCAAGTCCTGTAGCGTACGGTTAAGATACTGGTCTCTCAGCCCTATAACGAATTGGTCTCTCAGTACCAGGTCACGAGGAGCTATAGTAGTCAGTTGTTCCCCTTTTGCACAGACTTGTTCAAGGAGTACCTGAAGGGCATTTGCATATTGGGGGATGTCTTCCCATTCAAGCTGTGTCCGTCTAAAGAACAGGTATCGCAGTGTTCCCTGGTACGTAGTAGGTCCATAGGTCTTTTCCAGCACCCGCACCAAGTCCTCCAACGTACGCTGCCCCCTGACCGTCTCCAGTCTGACTGTCGTCCATGCCTCCCCCTCTAGCGTCAGTACCGCCATTTCTGCCAAGGTCTTAGGGTCAATATTATACATTTCTCCCAGTATCCGCACTTGTTCCGCCCATTCTGGTACGGGGTAGTTTCGCCCGCCAAACTTCCTGACCTGGTTTACAATGGACACCGGCGGCGGTTTCTGACTGTACACTGGGTGGGAATCCTGCTGGGCACAGATCCTGCCGACTACGCCAGATGAAGTGACCGAGGGCAAGGTCGCCCATGTATATCCATGATCTGGCCCAGCAAAACTTCCACACTCACATTCTATTTTAACAACCGTATCTTTACTGTTATACATTTTCTTTAACACAGCGGAACACAATAATATACAGTACAAAATAGGCCTATTCAAAGAAATAACGTGTAATAAAAAACTGTCCCTCACTCTCCCTATCCACACGTTACCAGTTCCTTTGTTCCAAGAGGTTATCTTCCCACGTCGCAGGCCTGTCTGTCACTGCAGGGGGACGCTCCAGCCGAAGAGAAAAACAACAGGGATTAAACAAAACTCCGTCCCTCAGGTCCAGACTGTAGTCCTTGGGGTTCAACAGGTAAGGGTGGAATGTTCGGCCTCTCAACAGAGGACCCGCTTACAGTTCATGCGCTCCAGGATCTGTGAAGATGTCACCGTTGGGTGCTCCGCAGTGTGGGAGCTGGGAACAATCTGGATGTCAGCTTCCAAGAGATAGCGGTCATCCAGGCAATCTTCTATATCGCCTCTACAGGAGGACGCCAGCAGACACAGACCTCTCTCTGCACACACCAGTTTCCCGGGCTTTCTCTTTTCCTCCCCTTCCTGTTCACATGACATCACAGGGGGAAGTTTTGCCAATACGGTTTGTCCCTCTGTAATCACATTTGGCATAGGTATAACTTCTGGCCACACGGGGGCAGTGTCTGTCACAGATTCTATGTCAATGATAACAGAACAGTCACAGCCGGCCAGCTCACTACATCTGTACAAGTCCCCTCTATAATTTGTAAAGCGCTACGGAATATGTTGGCGCTATATAAATAAAATTATTATTATTTATTTTACTTACTTTTATAGCACCATTAATTCCACAACTCTTTACAATTGTCAACTATTCTTGTCTGCTACCTGTTCGCAGAGGTTGGCACCCTATTGAAACGCATGGTCGACTAGCCCTGGTTGTCCTCGCTGTCTCCACAGCCTCCCCGCAGCAGATTCCTCCTGCGGAATGCAGATTCACCCTAGCAGCCTCCACCAATGGGACGCAGACTCCCCGCAACAGATTCCCCCTGCAGGACGCAGACTCACCCTAGCAATCTCCACCTGCTGGATGCACACTCCCCTTAGCACCCTTACCCTACTAGCCTCCCCTCACCCTGTTGGACGTGGCCCCCAGTTCCCACTAGCCTCGCCCTGGGCCCTGTTGGATGTGGCTCCAGTCCATGACTGGCTGACACATCCAACAGGGCCCAGGGAAGGCTAGAGGGCTGCAGGGCAAAGGGGGAGGCTAGTGGGGACTGGGGGCTGCAGGGCCCAGGGGGAGGCTAGTGGGGACTGGGGGCTGCAGGGCCCAGGGGGAGGCTAGTGGGGGCTGCAGGGCCCAGGGGGAGGCTAGTGGGGACTGGGGGCTGCAGGGCCAAGGGGGGAAGCTAAAGGGCTGCAGGGCCCAGGGGGAGGCTATTGGGGACTTGGGGCTGCAGGGCCCAGGGGGGAGCCTACTGGGGGCTGCAGGGCCCCGAGGGGAGATTGGTGGGGGCTGGGGGCTGCATGGTCCAGGACTGGGGGCTGCTAGTGGGACTGGGGGCTGCAGGGCCCCGAGGGGAGACTGGTGGGGGCAGGGGGCTGCAGGGCCCAGAGGGGAGGCTGGTGGGGACTGGAGGTTGCATGGTCCAGGGGGAGGCAGCAGCTAGTGGGGGCTGCAGGGCCCAGGGGGGGGCTAGTGGGGGCTGCAGGGCCCAGGGGGGAGGCTAGTGGGGGCTGCAGGGCCCAGAGGGGAGGCTAGTGGGGATTGGAGGTTGCATGGTCCAGGGGGAGGCAGCGGCTAGTGGGGGCTGCAGGGCCCAGGGGGGGCTAGTGGGGGCTGCAGGGCCCCGAGGGGAGACTGGTGGGGGCAGGGGGCTGCATGGTCCAGGGGGAGGCTAGTGGGACTGGGGGCTGCAGGGCCCAGAGGGGAGGCTAGTGGGGACTGGAGGTTGCATGGTCCAGGGGGAGGCAGCGGCTAGTGGGGGCTGCAGGGCCCAGGGGGGAGGCTGGTGGGGGCTGCAGGGCCCAGGGGGGAGGCTAGTGGGGGCTGCAGGGCCCAGAGGGGAGGCTAGTGGGGACTGGAGGTTGCATGGTCCAGGGGGAGGCAGCGGCTAGTGGAGGCTGCAGGGCCCCGAGGGGAGACTGGTGGGGGCTGGGGGCAATCATGCAATCATCCCTCATAAAATCTAATAAAGCCCCCCACAGAATATAATGCAGCCCCCATAGTATATAACACAGCCTCCTTCTTAGAATATAATGTATAATGTACCCCTCCAAATATATAACACAGTGGCATAGTATATAACACAGCCTCCCCCATAGAATAAAATATTTCCCTATAGTACATAGTACAGCCCACATAGTAGTATATAGCACAGCCACGTAGTATATAGCACAGCACACACAGTAGTATATAGCACAGCCCACACAGTAGTAGAAAGCACTGCCCACACAGTAGTATATAGCACAGCCCACACAGTAGTATATAGCACAGCCCACACAGTAGTATATAGCACAGCACACACAGTAGGATACAGCATAGCCCACACAGTAGTATTCAGCACACCGCACACAGTAGTATACAGCACTGCCCACACAGTAGTACACAGCACTGCCCACACAGTAGTATATAGCACAGCCCACACAGTAGTATATAGCACAGCCCACACAGTAGTATATAGCACAGCCCACACAGTAGGATACAGCATAGCCCACACAGTAGTATACAGCACAACCCACACAGTAGTATACAGCACTGCCCACACAGTAGTATACAGCACTGCCCACACAGTAGTATACAGCACTGCCCACACAGTAGTATATAGCACAGCCCACACAGTAGTATATAGAACAGCCCACACAGTAGTATACAGCACAGCCCACACAGTAGTATACAGAACTGCCTACACAGTAGTATACAGCACTGCCCACACAGTAGTATACAGCAAAGCCCACACAGTAGTATACAGCACTGCCTACACAGTAGTATACAGCACAGCCCACACAGTAGTATACAGCACTGCCTACACAGTAGTATACAGCACTGCCCACACAGTAGTATACAGCACTGCCTACACAGTAGTATACAGCACTGTCTACACAGTAATATACAGCTCTGCCCACACAGTAGTATACAGCACTGCCCACACAGTAGTTTACAGAACTGCCCACATCCCCCCTTCCCTCCCCTTCTCTCACCTCCCAAGAATGGCCCCACAGTCCAGCAAAAAAAAACACAAGCTCCTCACCTCCCCTCGAGCCCGCGCTGCCTGCTGCCTGCTCCCTGCTCCTGTGTTGGCGGCTGCCTGGCACACAGTGAGTGCGCAATGACACGCACCCGCAGTGTCAGAGGCAGAGTGGGAAATGATGGGAGAGGGAGCGTCAGGTGACGCTCTCTCCTCCATCATTGCTTTGAACTGTACCGACAGATGCCAGTATAGTTCAATGCGGTGGGGGAGTTGGCGCTAGTGGCAGGCAGGCCCCCCTGCCTCACAGGGGCCCCATAGCGGCTGCGTGACTTGCCGCTAGCTGGTGGCCCCTGGGGGAGCGGGGGCCCCAGGCAGCTGCCTGGTCTGCCTGCCCCTAACACCGGCCCTGACAGGTTCCTACCTGTTCCCATATACTCTCTTGTCTGTACAGGTTCCTACCTGTTTTCATATACCTGCCTGTATTCCGGTACCTACCTGTCCTGCCAGAGTTCCTGTCCTGTCTACCAGTCCTGCCAGTTTGCCAGCCGTGTCCACCTGTCCTGCCTGATTGTCACCCGTGCCGGCCTGTCCTGCCTGTCGACACCCGTCCGAGTGTTCCGTTCCCCAGTGGGATCAGCAGCCATAGCTAGACACCACCCTGGAGTGGTACCTGGTAGCTACCTGACCTCACCATCAGAGGCTCTAGTGAACAAGGTACTGTAGCTACTTAGTCTCGCCTCTTCCAGGGTAGTCTGGTCAGTGGTCCAGTGGGGCCACACACCCCACGCTCACGCCAACCTACCAAGGTGCGATCGTTGCAGGTTAGTTGATTAGGCTCAACCTTTCCTTAATTATTTGTCCATATATAAGGGTAGGTAAATCACCTTACTTAGAGTACAGTAATCACACCTACAAGGGTACCTCACTCCATGCAGTGCACTTTAAATACTTTTAAATATAGTCAACTAATTTGCATTAAAACGTGAACAAAATAGAAAATATATCAATTTAAAAAGAAATCAAAACATGGCACCTTCTATAGAAAACAAAAGAGCAATGAAGGAGGAATTAAGAGCAAAGAAGGAGGAATTAAGAGCAAAGAAGGAGGAATTAAGGAGTATGGATGTTTAAACCCATAGATATTGGGCTAAAACACAATGAGCAACGGATAAAGGGGTGTGCAGAACATGTGTTGTTTAAATACGACCCAAAATAGGCAAAAATCAAAAAAAGAAAATAAAATAAATAAAAAATACTGAAAATGAATATTGTATTTGCATTTATATGTAAGGTTTTTCTATAACCGGGGTTGGTTAGGTGTGTATTGCAACCAGGGTATTGGGTTACTTCTATATTGCATTATTAAGATTGTTGTTTTGTATATTTATATGTAATATATATCCATATACCTGTTTATTTGCAGGACCATGGTGGATGGAATTGAATATTGTTTTTAGCTGGTTTTATTGGGTATTGTCATTAAAGTTTACCTTTTTATTATATACTTATAGAGCAGAGGTGTGCATTTTCTGTGAGTGGTCTTCTTTGCTCTTTTGTTTTCTATAGATTTCCTGACCACTTATTTTCACCTCTGGAATATTACATTATAGATAGGTAGTGCGCCAGTTTCCTTCTTAAATTAACATGGCACCTTCTAACCCCGAATTCTACCTCCCTGGACTTGCCTCTATAAACATCAGTGAATATAGAAATAAATATCTCTCACCTGCAATACTGTTCTTTGAGATTCCTCCTTGAAAATGTACAGGATAAAAAAATCTGAGAAAGGAGAAAAAACTTCCTGATCACCACCAATATTTCAAGAAGACTTAAAAAATGACTTTGTTTAATGCACAATCAACTGTGATCACACAACCATAACCAACATGAGATGGAATGGTGCAGAACTGAAAGAAACACAGAATTTTATAAGGCAAAACTTGGCTACATGCCATGCATAGATCATTTACAACAATCGTTGGAACAATTACATACAGTGCCTTGCGAAAGTATTCGTCTCCCTGGAACTTTTCAACCTTTTCCCACATATCATGCTTCAGACATAAAGATACCGAATGTAAACTTTTGTTGAAGAATCAACAAGTGGAACACAATTGTGAAGTTAAATGAAATTTATTGGTTATTTTACTTTTTTGTGGAAATTCAAAAACTGAAAAGTGGGGCGTGCAATATTATTCGGCCCCTTTAACTTAATACTTTGTTGCACCACCTTTTGCTGCGATTACAAGTCTCTTGGGGTTTGTTTCTATCAGTTTTGTACATGGAGAGACTGAAATTCTTGCCCTGCTCGCCGCATTCAACTCCGGATTCAGCGAGAGTAGGGAGAGCTGGTGCCGAGATAGGGTCAGAATCGTGGTTTTAATAGTTAGTGTAGCTCTGCAACTCTTACATCCACAACTCCTGAGAAACCAACCGTCCTTTTTAGGGCTAATTCGTGGGTCCCGATATTGCAGTGCTAGGCAGGCAGGGCACAGCATATCCACATCAATGCAAGGCCGGCAGGCACTGTATGTGCGTACATAGCTCCCACTGCTTCCCTCCCAAAGCTCCATCACTGTCTGCTGCTGCAGCTTAATTTACGATATACCTAGTTGCCTTTTTTTCCCCCAATAATTCACCAGAACAAAAAATATACAGTGTGTTTTGTCAGACTGAGGCCTGTTTAAAAATCATAGTTTGTCAGGCATACGTAGCATAGTTTTGTGTGCTAGCCTTGTACCACTGTTTTTTTTTGGGGGGTTAAATTCCCCAAAAAAGGCCTCATATACCTGCGTGCTCCAAGTTTGCGCATTTTAGGCCGTTTTTCCACTTTTTTTGCTGTCTGTTACTCTAATTATATACAGCACTATTTTGAATAAAAAAGGCCACATATTTGGCAGTGTGTTATTTCCGTGACAGGCCTCATATATCTGTGTGCTCCAAGTTTGCGCATTTTAGGCCGTTTTCCACTGTTTTTGCTGTCTCTTACTTTAGTTATATACAGTACTATTTTGCAGACCCCCCAAAAAGTACAGGCCACATATTTGGCAGTGTGTTATTTCTTCGGTAAGTAGTTTTCCTACTCATTTGTACTGCAAATCAAAAAAATTTCCCGCTTTAAGTACATGTCCTGCGATTGATGTGTTTGTTAAAATGGTTTCTAGTGATATTGAACAATTGTGTTCCAAGAAAGTCTACAGTAGGAATCCCCAAATTGATGGGACAATAAAAGAGATACAAAAATGGACTGATGTAACAATCAAGCAGGCAGATTAAGGGGGCAACGTAGTCATCTGGCCCAATCACCAATATGAAAAACAGGCCCCAAAACTGTTGACTGATAAAGCATGCTATAGGAAGCTCTATTACAACCCTCTAACTGAGTTTAAGCAGGACTTGGTGACAATTGTGACACAGGCATTTGAGGCTGGCATTATCCCCAAAAAACTTATGGATGCAATTCTTCTTATCAAACCTAGGATGTCTACTCTTTATCTCATTCCTAAAGTTCACAAAGACCCCTCAAACCCACCAGGGAGACCAATAGTCTCTGGGAATGAGAGGATTTGTGAACTAGCATGCAAAGTGATTGATTTTTACTTGAAGCCCTTGGTAAATACCCTTCCATCATTCATTCAGGACACCACGGCAGCTTTACGTAGTTTGGATGGGCTTGTCGTACATGAAAATAACAGCTGATATCGAGAGCCTATACACATCCATTAGGCATCAGGATGGACTCAGGGCGGTCTCTTGGTTCCTTGAGGCTGGGGGTTTGGATAGAGGTTTGGCTGATTTCATCTTACAGCTTCTTCAATTTGTTTTAACACATAATTGCTTTATATTTTCTGATCAGATCTACCTCCAGCTTCAGGGGACCGCTATGGGGGTCGCCTGTGCTCCGTCCTATGCTAATTTATTCTTGGGAGCCTGGGAGAGGGGCATCTTCCTTAGCGATCCAGTGGAGCACATTGACAAAGTGCACCACTGGATTCGCTATATTGATGACGTTTTTTTCAAATGGGAAGGAACAATTGAACAACTCAATTAGTTTATGTCTAAACTTAAAGAAGTTATCCACTACTATAAAGTTTTTTTTTTTTTTCATAAATCTTGCTATTATGTGCCACTGAAAACATCTACTGTGTTTATTTTAGCAATATTAGCTGTTATCATGCTGTAGCAGCACATCTTCAGTGCTGGATTCAGCTCTCATGGGGTTAATCGACTACTTCCTTATTGTGACCTAATACTACAAGTTCCATGATGCTTTGCAATGCCACTAAGCCCGAATCTAGCACACCCCCTCCAAAAACACACCCAAACCCCTCCCTCCTCTCCCTCCTCTCGCTTCAAAAAGATTTGTGGTGTCATTTCTGTCCAACTCCTCTTTTACATTTGTCCAACCCACACTCCATTACACAGAGAGATAGATAGATAGATAGATAATAGATAGAGAGATAGATAGATAGATAGATAGATAGATAGATAGATAGATAATAGATAGATAATAGATAGATAGATAATAGATAGATAGATAGATGTGGGATAGATAGATAGATAGATAGATAGATAATAGATAGATAGATAGATAGATAGATAGATAGATAGATAGATAGATAGATAGATAGATAGATGTGGGATAGATAGATATGGGATAGATAGATGATAGATAGATAGATAGATAGATAGATAGATAGATAGATAGATAGATAGACACAGACAGATAATAGATAGATAGATATGGGATAGAGAGATAATAGATAGATAGATAGATATGGGATAGAGAGATAATAGATAGATAGACACAGACAGATAATAGATAGATAGATATGGGATAGAGAGATGATAGATAGATAGATAGATAGACACAGACAGACAGACAGATAGATAGAATTAGATAGATATGGGATAGATAGATAGATACAGATATATCTATATATCTATTTCCGTAGATATGTCCATATCCATGTTTCTAAACCCCTTCACCCCTGGAGCTTTTTTCGTTTATCGCTCCCCTTCTTTCCAGAGCCATAATGTTTCCGTCAATATGGCCATGTGGGGGCTTATCTTTTGCGGGACAAGTTCTACTTTTGAACGACACCATTGGTTTCACCATGTCGTGTAACAGGAAATGTGAAAAAAATTCAAAGTGCGATGAAATTGCAAAAAAAGTGCAATCCCACACTTGTTTTTTGCTTGCCTTTTTGCTAGGCTCACTAAATGCTAAGGCTGTGTGCACACGTTGCGGATTTGATTGCAGATCCGCAGCGTTTTTTGCCGCACAGAATTGCAGCAAATCCGCATTGTAGTGCACAACCAATGTAAGTCTATGGGAGCCGCAGACTTGTTGTGCACATGCTGCGGAAAAGGCCGCACCGAAACGCAGCTTTTTTTTTTCTCCGCAGCACGTCACTTCTTTTGTGCCGAACTGCAGCGTTTCTGCACCCTTAGGCCGGGATCACACACAGCGAGATACGGCCGAGTCTCACAGGTTAAAACCAAGCTCTGGCACCGGCACTCCGGAGCGGAGCGTGCAGCCGCACAGCAATACATGGAGCCGCACGCTCCGCTCCGGAGTGCCGGTGCCAGAGCTTGTATTTAACCTGCGAGACTCGGCCGTATCTCGCTGTAGTGTGACTCCGGCCTCAAACTTTCATTGAGATGTAGAAAATATCTGCAGTTTTGCTGCGGATGTGGGTCCAAGAAACGCTGCAGTTCAGGAGGAGGGAAGTGTGTGGGTGGTGACCAGGGCCGAACTGGCCATCGGGCACTTCTGGCAAATGCCAGAAGGGCCGGTGCCAGTAGTGGGCCGCTGCACTCTTTCCCCCCTACTCCCGCCAGTGCCGCCGCCGCATTCAACTATACCGGCGTCCATGACGCCGGTATAGTTCAATGCAATGATGGAGGAGAGAGCGTCCGCTGACGCTCCCTCTCCCATCATTCCCCGCTCTGCCTCTGACACTGCGGGTGCACGATGACGTCATATCATCGCACACCTGCTGTGTCCCGGGCAGACTGCAGCCGCCGAGACAGGAGCAGCGCGGGCAAGAGGAAAGGTGAGGAGAGTGTGGAGCCATTATCGGGGGGATGAGATGTGGGTTGTGCTGTATATACCACTGTGTGGGCTGGGCTGTGTATGTACCACTGTGTGGGCTGTGTATATACCACTGTGTGGGCTGTGCTGTGTATATACCACTGTGTGGGCTGTGCTGTGTATATACCGCTGTGTGGGCTGTGCTGTGTATATACCACTGTGTGGGCTGTGCTGTGTATATACCACTGTGTGGGCTGGGCTGTGTATGTACCACTGTGTGGGCTGTGTATATACCACTGTGTGGGCTGTGCTGTGTATATACCACTGTGTGGGCTGTGCTGTGTATATACCACTGTGTGGGCTGTGCTGTGTATATACCACTGTGTGGGCTGTGCTGTGTATATACCACTGTGTGGGCTGTGCTGTGTATATACCACTGTGTGGGCTGTGTGTTGTGTATACTACTACGCGGGCTGTGCTGTATATACTACTACGCGGGCTGTGCTGTATTTACTACTACGCGGGCTGTGCTGTATATACTACGACCCGGACTGTGCTGTATACTACTACACGGGCTGTGCTGTATACTACTACACGGGCTGTGCGGTAAACTACTATTGGGGCTGTGCTGTATATACTACGACCCGCGCTGTGCTGTATACTACTACATGGGCTGTGCTATATACTATGCAAGTTGTGCTATATTATATGCGGGCTTTGATATATACTATGGGAGGTATATTATATTCTATGGGGGAGGCCGTGTTATATACTACTAGCTATTGAACCCGTTCTACGCCCAGGTGGCGAGCATTTATATTGGTATATGGTCTCCATCCTGTCATGTGCTGCTCCATCCTGCGCCCCCATCCTGTCATGTGCTGCTCAAATCCTGCACCCCTGTTCTGTCATGTGCTGCTGCCATCCTGCAGCCCCATTCTGACATGTGCTGCTCCCATCCTGCGCCACCGTTCTGTAATTTGCTGCTCCCATGCATATGGCCGGTACACTGCTCCATTATGGTTCATGGCCCCCATAACATGCTCCATAGTATATGCCCCCGTACACTGCTCCATAAATGTTGATGGCCCCCATAAGATGCTTCATAGTATTATATGCCCCGTATGCTGCTGCGATATATATATATAAAAAAAAAAAAAATAACATACTCACCTATCGTCGCTGGGCACCGAGTGCTGGGGGGCCTGAGCAGGCGGGGACACCGGCGCGCTGTGGGGGTCAGGTGCCGGTATTGCCGCCAGCTCAGGCCCCCGACACTTGCTATATTCACCTGTCCCCTGTTCCAGCGCTGCACGCCACTTCTTCCGGTCCTCTGGCTGTGACTGTTCAGTCAGAGGGCAGCGCGCATTAAGCGCGTCATCGCGCCTTCTGAACTGTGAAAATCATAGGCAGAGGACCCGGGAGACAGAGCCGCACGCAGCGCTGGAACGGGGGACAGGTGAATATAGCTTATACTTACCCTCCTGGCGCGTCCCTGCCTCTCCGTTGGAGATCGCGGTGTGTGTTCAGTGTTTACGCATACCTCGATCTCCTGGGAGCGTCACTCTGTGGGGTCCAGACTGCGCCGGCGCTTGCGCAGTCTATAAAGGCTTCGGACAGAGTGACGCTCCCAGTGTTATATTATAGATGTGGCTGTGTTATATACTACTGCGGGGGTATATTCTATTCTATGGGGGAGGCTGTCTTATATACTATGTGGGGTATATTATATTCTATGGGGGAGGCTGTCTTATATACTATATGCGAGCACATTTGCAGGATCCTTTTTTTTTTTTGCCGGATCCGTTTTTTCTCAGAGTTGTATTAGCGCCTGATGGCCACACGTTTCATCCGTTTTTTGCTAAATCCGTCGCTGTGCATTTTTTCGACGTACCGAAAAACCGTTTCTCTGTATGTGTTTTCCGTCCGGCGGAAACAGCTTTTTTGATGTATCCTGCCAAAAACGGATGAAACGTGTGGCCATCAGGTGTAATCCGGCGCTAATACAACTCTATGAGAAAAAACGGATCTGGCGTAAAAAAAAGGATTCGGCGAAAATAAACGGATCCGGTGGAAAAAACAGATCTGGTGGAAAAAAAAAAACATCCGGCGGAAAAAAACGGATCTGGCGGAAAAAAAACATCCCGGTGGAAAAAAATGGATCCTGCAAATGTGCTCGCAGGATGCGTTTCACCCATAGACTTGTATTAGCGACAGATGGACACAAGTCGCGTCCGTCGTGCTACGGATCAGTCGTGTTTTGGAATACCGTCGGCACGAAAAAACGTTCAAGTGAACGTTTTTTTGGCCGTTGCGGCAGAAACTCCGCCCCCTCCTCCCCGCACTTCAGAATGGGCAGCAGATGCGTTGAAAAACTGCATCCGCTGCCCACTTCGTACACAAATTTCACAACGTGCGTCGGTACGTCGGCCCGACGCATAGCGACGGACCTGTACCGACGCAAGAGTGAAAGAGGCCTTAATGAGCGTTGAATTTTTTAAAAATAAAGAAAAAAATGGCGTGGGCTCCCGTGCAATTCTCTGCGCCAGAGGGGGAAAGCCGACGGCCGGGGGCCAATATTTGTAGCCTGCTATGAATATCAGCCCGCAGCTGTCTGCGTAGCCTTTACTGGCTATTAAAATAGGAGGACCCCCCCAAAAAAATGATGTGGGGTCCCCCTATATTTTATAGCCAGAAAGGCTACGCAGACAGCTGCGGGCTTATATTCATAGCCTAGAGAGGGGCCATGGATATTGGCCCCCCCCCGGCTACAAATACCAGTCCGTAGCCATCCCAGAAATGGCCATCTGTAAGATGCGCCAATTCCGGCACTTAGCCCCTCTCTTCCCACTCCCGAGTAGCGGTGGGATATGGGGTAATAAGGGGTTAATGTCACCTTGCTATTGTAAGGTGACATGAAGCCGGGTTAATAACGGAGAGGCGTCATTAAGACGCCTATCCATTACTAATCCAATAGTAAGAAAGGGTTAATAAAACACACACATTTGGAAAAAAATATTTTAATATTCTTCATTTAACCATACTTACCATACTTCTGCGCCTGCAAAAAAAAGTAAAATAATAAACCGTATACTACCTGTCCGACGCAGTCCAATTAATAACGAGTGTCCCACGACGATCTCCCCTATAGAACAGTGACATCGGGTGATGTCACTGCTCTATAGGACCCTCAGTGACACACTGACAGGAGACAATGGCTCCTGCAGTGCATCATTGAGGTTACTCTAGTTCACTGGTCTCACTTTATGGCAATTGCTGCGTGGGAAAATGTCTCACCCAGCAATGCCAATAGTGAGACTAGGGACTATTTTCTCACAGGGGCGTAGGAATACCTTGTGAGGAATACATGATGGAAGGATACCTTCCATCATTGTGTTCCTGGAGCCCCTGGAGAGTGGTCGCATCAACTGATGCTCCTGCTCTCCACGGGAGATCGTCGTGGGACACTCGTTTTAATTGGATTTCTGCGGACAGGGAGTATATTGTTTGTTTATTATTTTAATATTTTTTACAGGTGACAATGGCTTCGGGGAACAAAGTGACAAGTGATGGTGAGTATGTACTCTATGTTATATGTACTGTATGTCTGTAGTATGTATGTACTGTATATCGCATGTCGTCGCATGGTGCATGTCGTTGCATGGTGCATGTCGCATGCCGGCGCATGGTGCATGTAGCATGTCGCATGGTGCATGTCGTCGCATGGTGCATGTCATCGCATGGTGCATGTAGCATGTCGTCGCATGGTACATGTCACATGCCGTCGCATGGCGCATGTTGTTGCATGGTGCATGTCGTCGCATGGTGCATGTCGCATGCCGCTGCATGGTGCATGTTGCACGCCTCTGCATGGTGCATGTCACATGCCGCTGCATGTCGTCGCATGGTGCATGCCAGCGCATGGTGCATGTAGCATGTCGCCGCATGGTGCATGTCACCGCATGGTGCATGACGCATGTCGTCGCATGGTACATGTCGCATGCCGTCGCATGGTGCATGTAGCTGCATGGTGCATGTCGCTGCATGGTGCATGTCGCTGCATGGTGCATGTCGTCGCATGGTGCATGTCGTCGCATGCCGCTGCATTGTGCATGTCGTCGCATGCCGCTGCATGGTGCATGTCGCATGGTGCATGGCGCATGTCGTCGCATGGTACATGTCGCATGCCGTCGCATGGTGCATGTCGCTGCATGGTGCATGTCGCTGCATGGTGCATGTCGTCGCATGGTGCATGTCGTCGCATGGTGCATGTCGTCGCATGGTGCATGTCGCATGCCGCTGCATGGTGCATGTTGCATGCCGTCGCATGGTGCATGTCGCTGCATGGTGCATGTCGCTGCATGGTGCATGTCGTCGCATGGTGCATGTCGTCGCATGGTACATGTCGCATGCCGTCACATGGTGCATGCAGCATGTCGTCGCATGGTGCATGTAGCATGGTGCATGTAGCATGGTGCATGTCATCGCATGGTGCATGTAGCATGTCGTCGCATGTTACATGGTGTGTGTTGTATGTATGTACTGAGTGTTTTTTTTTTTTCATTCAACACATTAGCCGGATGATGGGACTACAACTGTCCCATCATTGGCTAATGTGCCAGTCACTGTCAGTGTAGCAGGCAGAGCCCGATGGGACTTGTAGTCCCATCGGACGATGCCTGCACACACATACATACACATATATATACATACACACACACACACACACCAACAACCCCCCACAGGAACCCCCGGCGCCGAGCGGCACAGGAGACCCCCGGCGCCGAGCGGCACAGGAGACCCCCGGCGCCGAGCGGCACAGGAGACCCCCGGCGCCGAGCGGCACAGGAGACCCCCGGCGTCGAGCGGCACAGGAGACCCCCGGCGCCGAGCGGCACAGGAGACCGCCGGCGCCGAGCGGCACAGGAGACCCCCGGCGCCGAGCGGCACAGGAGACCCCCGGCGCCGAGCGGCACAGGAGACCCCCGGCGCCGAGCGGCACAGGAGACCCCCGGCGCCGAGCGGCACAGGAGACCCCCGGCGCCGAGCGGCACAGGAGACCCCCGGCGCCGAGCGGCACAGGAGACCCCCGGCGCCGAGCGGCACAGGAGACCGCCGGCGCCAAGCGGCACATGCCGGCACCCAGACCCCAGCGTCAGGCATCCACGCACTTCCCCCAGCAGAGCCAGCACAGCCCTGTCCTCAGATCCCAGCGTGAGCAGTGAGCACACATAGCCCCGCCCGCCCCCAGCACAGCCCTGCAGGCAGCCCCGCCCCCAGCCCAGTCACTTTTGCTGAGTGACTTCAGACTGTGGGGGCTGGTCACGCCTGCTGCTGACGTCACGTCAATTTTCAGAGCCTGGAAATTGACGTGACGTCGGCGGAAATGAGCGGCGGCTGCAGTCTGGGGGTCATGTGACCCGTACCCAGCTGCAGCCATAGCGCCGCTCACAGGCAAAAACGACAACGCAAGGTATTTACACAATGCAATAGGGGCCCTGGGGGGATACATTGGGGGGTTACATGAAAGTAGTGGACAACCCCTTTAATATAAAAATCTCAATATTAAGCTTACCTTCTCCCATGGCCACCAAGTTAATTTTTTGGATTTGGATGTTTGTATGTTAGGAGTCGAGTTTCCTCTGCTGCACAGGGGGAATCTCGATCCGTGTCTGCTGCGGTCTCCCATTCTGCATCGGCTGCAGTGGGGTCTGCTCAGCGGAGACATCGCTCCCAGCGTCTCGCTGGGACTGATTCTGTGCAAAGGGTTTCTACTGCCTTTTCTGGCTCTCCTGTTGTACCCTGCACTGATCTGCGGCGAGCGGGCTTCTCTGGGACTAAGTCCTTATTTTCACACACTGAGCATGCCCAGGGCAAGATCTCCCGTTGGAGATCGAGGGTCACATGCTCAGGTACTACAGCACATCCCATTGGTCTTCCAGGAAGGTCCTGAAAGGGCAAAACTTCGGTAGCAGCTTCCTGTGCTGCAACTATATAAGCTGCGCATGACAGCACGGCCATGCGCTAGTATTGTCTTGATATTATGTGTGTGTGTAGGTGGATGTATGTCGAAGGATGAAAGCTCCTAAATATCCCATTCCTAGTGTTGTTGTCTGTTTGTGAATGGTGGTAGCTATCTAGCACCCGACTAGCCATCAGCACGAAACACACATTACAGCGTCCAGTTGCTGTGTTCGCCAGTACGGCGCCGTGCGCTTTCTCTGCGGTTTCCTGACCCAAGCCTGGGTGGTTAGTGGCGTCCGTCAGTGCGGCACCGCACGCACTCTCGTGCCTTTGTATATTATTATTTCTGTTTCTCTGACACCCCAGTTGCGGTGTCGAGCGCATGAGGTCTTTGAACTCAAATCCTCTGTCTTGGGATTGAGATTAGAGAATCCTTGCTTGCGCTCTATGTGCGGTACCGCGGTCCTGTGACTCAACAGGGTTCGCTTCCAGCACACAGGGTGAAGTTAACCCATGTGTGTATTTTTATAGTACCGCCATATAGTCCGTCTCTACTAGCAGCAGGGTTTTTACCTGCACGGTGGACCTCGGACTGCGAACGCACCTAATTCCATAACATCTTATTCTTGGTGCGTTCCGCCAGTCCTTAACATAATACTAGCGCCAAGGTCTGGCTAGTAAATGACGGACGATCAGCGTTCACAGTGGTACATCCAGCAGCTGAAGGGAAGGTTGGCGGCTCTCGAGCGTTCAACCTCAGCTGTGGATGTCACTGCTGGCGCTGTTCAGGCTGCTAGTGTAGCTGCAGCCACCTTGTCCACTGCCACCCCTGTACCGACTCTATCTCGCCTCCCGCTACCAGAGAAATTTTCTGGTGACAGTAAGTCCTGTAGGGGTTTCGTGAGTCAGTGCTCAATACATCTCGAGCTTCTGGCCTCTCGTTTCCCCACAGAGCGGGCTAAGGTGGGGTTTATTGTATTTCTACTGTCGGACAGGGCGTTGCAGTGGGCTACGCCGCTGTGGGAGCGTGGCGATCATGTGGTGCAGAGTGCTCCGTTGTTTCTGAGCACTCTGAAACAGGTCTTTCTAGGACCTCGTGTCACCCATGATACGGCGCTCCAACTGTTGGCATTGACTCAGGGCTCGTCCTTGGTCAGCCATTTTGCCGTAAACTTCCGCACCTTAGCATCTGAGTTGGAGTGGTCAGATAAAGCCCTTATTCCAATATTTTGGAGGGGGTTGGCTGACCATGTTAAGGACGCCCTGGCCACTAGGGAGATTCCCGCCACACTGGAGGAATTAATAACCGTATCCACCCGTATTGACCTCCGTTTTCACGAGCGGAGGTTAGAGCGGGCCCAGTGTAGGCAGAGGTTTCGGCTGGCTCCCACCTTCGCCAAACCTTTGGAATCTCCAGTCCAGGCATCTGAGTCCCATGAGCCTGTGGTAGTGTCACGAGCGGGATCTAAGTCCTGGACCGCTCGTGCTCAGGTTTGTCATGTTTGCCAACAGTCAGGACATCTTGCCGCCAGATGTTTCCAGCGGTCGAGGAAACGTCAGCGTCTAGTGGTAGTAGGTGGAGGTGAACTAGACACGGCGACGTTTGCCTCCAAATTGTCCTTTTAGGGGACAAAAACATTAGGCTCATCCTCTCACTCGGTAGAGCTCTGCGTGGATTCTGGGGCGGAGGGCAATTTTATGTCTTCTGCCTTCGCCCAACGTCACGCAATACCCCTGGTTATGCTACCTCAACCAGTAACGGTACGAGTGGTGAATGGGTCGACACTCCCCGCACAGATAACACATCAGACTATCCCATTTACTCTGTCCATGTCACCATCTCATCAGGAGATTATATCTCTGCTCATCATTCCTGAGGGAATTGATGAGGTCCTGTTGGGGATACCTTGGCTATGGTACCACTCTCCTCACATCGAGTGGTCCTTGGGCAGAATTCTGGGATGGGGTGAATCTTGTGGGGGCAGGTGTCATCGAGAGTGCGTTCAGGTTGCCACTACAGAGGTACCCGCAGATCTTTCCTCTCTCCCCAAGCAATATTGGTCTTATGCAGACGTGTTCTCCAAAAAGGCGGCGGAGACCCTTCCGCCCCATCGCCCCTATGACTGCCCTAGCGATCTCTTGCCTGGTGCTGAGCCTCCCTGGGGTCAAGTTTATCCACTATCTCTCCCCGAGATGGAGGCAATGTCTCAGTACATTCAAGAGAATCTGGCAAGAGGGTTCATCAGGAAGTCAGTGTCACCGGCTGGGGCAGGGTTCTTTTTCGTGCAGAAGAAGAATGGGGAACTACGTCCATGCATAGACTACAGGGGTCTTAACGCTATCACCGTTAAGAACAAGTATCCTTTGCCCTTGATATCTGAGCTCTTCGATAGGCTTCGGGGAGCTAGAGTGTTTACTAAACTAGATCTGCGGGGTGCTTATAACCTGATTCGCATCCGTGAGGAGGACGAATGGAAAACGGCGTTTAACACCAGAGATGGGCACTATGAGTATCTGGTGATGCCCTTTGGGCTCTGTAATGCACCTGCCGTTTTCCAAGACTTTGTGAACGACATCTTCCGGGATATGCTTTCCACCTCAGTTGGAGTCTATGTGGATGATATTCTCATTTTTTCTCCAGATATTGATTCCCACCGGAGAGATGTTGGCAGAGTCTTCAACCTCCTACGGGCAAACTCTCTGTATGCTAAGTTGGAGAAGTATGTGTTTGAGCAGGAGTCTTTAACTTTCCTGGGCTATATCATCTCCGCCCAGGGATTGGCTATGGATCCTGCCAAACTACAGGCTGTGATGGACTGGCAGGAGCCCCACTCTCTTAAGGCGGTGCAGCGCTTTATGGGGTTCATTATTACCGCCAGTTCATTCCCCACTTCTTAACTCTGGTAGCTCCCTTGGTAACCCTCACCAAGAAGGGAGCGAATCCCAAATTGTGGTCGGAAGAGGTCTCCAAGGCCTTCACTGCTATTAAGTCTCATTTTGCTAGCGCTCCCATCCTACATTGCCCTGATGTGGATAAGCCATTCTTAATGGAGGTGGATGCCTCATCCGTTGGTGCTGGAGCAGTCCTCTATCAAAAGGATGCTCAAGGTCGGAAGCATCCTTGCTTCTTCTTCTCCAAGACCTTCACACCAGTGGAGAGAAATTACTCCATCGGGGATAGGGAGTTGCTAGCAATGAAGTTGGCCTTTTCAGAGTGGAGACACCTTCTGGAAGGTGTGCGGTTTCCCTTCCAAGTTTTCACGGACCACAAAAATTTGGTGTATCTACACACTGCCCAGCGGCTGAATTCTCGTCAGGCCAGATGGTCCTTATTTTTCTCCCGGTTTCATTTTACTCTGCATTATCTCGCCGGGGAGAAGAATATTCGTGCCGACGCTCTCTCTCGCTCCCTTATGTCAACTGAGGAGGAGGAAGAGGAGCCTCGGCTTATTGTCCCTTCAGAGAGCCTGAGGACCGTAGCGCCGGTTTCGCTAGAGTCTGTGCCTCCGGGTAAGACTTTTGTGCCCATTAATTTGCAACCGGAGGTTCTCTCTTGGGCTCATTCGTCCAGGGTGGGTGGACACTTTGGGACAAAGAGGACATCTGAGCTACTGGCGAGGACATATTGGTGGCCACATATGGTCCGGGATGTCAGAGGTTATATTCAGGCATGTGTCTCTTGCGCCAAAAATAAATCTCTTCGTCAAAGGCCAGCTGGGTTACTCTATCCCTTGCTGGTGGCAGATAGGCCCTGGGAGATGGTCGGGATGGACTTTGTTGTGGGTTTACCCAAGTCTCGCGGCTGTACCATCATTTGGGTCATCACCGATCATTTCTCAAAAATGGTGCATTTGGTGCCGCTACCATGGTTACCTTCTGCACGGGCTTTGACAGCGTTGTTCATAAAACACATCTTCCGCCTACATGGTATGCCAGACAAAATTGTCAGTGACCGGGGTCCCCAGTTTTCGTCTCGGTTCTGGAGAGAGCTTTGTCGTCTTCTCAGCATTGAGTTGAATCTCTCTTCCGCATATCATCCCGAGACGAATGGCTTGGTAGAGAGGGCCAACCAGACCTTGGTCACATACCTGCGACATTTTGTTTCAGCCACTGGACAAACCCCATTCCTCCTCAACTATGGTCAGCATCCACAGGTACCTGTGCCTATGCCCGTGTCTTCCGCAGACTTCAGGGTGGCAGACTGGGCTGTGGAGGCACGGGATATTTGGGATCGCACTCAGGATGCCATTCGGGCCTCCAAGGAGAGAATGAGGTCCTCCGCCGATGCTCATCGGCGCCCCGCTCCAACCTTTGCTCCAGGCGACTTGGTGTGGCTCTCCGCCCGTAACATCAGGCTGCGAGTTGAGTCCACTAAGTTTGCTCCTAGCTACTTGGGCCCCTTCAAGGTCCTCGAACAGGTTAATCCTGTGGTCTATCGTTTTGCCCTTCCGCCATGCCTAAGTATCACCGACACCTTTCATGTGTCCCTCTTGAAACCCGTGTACATGTCCCGGTTTTCCGAGTCATCTGCTGGGACATCGGGTTCGTCTACGGACGATTACGAGGTGAACGCTATTTTGGGGTGCAAGGTGGTACGTGGTAAAAAATTTTATTTGGTGGACTGGAAGGGTTATGGTCCTGAGGACAGGTCCTGGGAGCCTGCTGAGCACATTCAGGCTCCGCAGCTCATTGCTGCCTTCGAGCGTAGCGAGGCCCAAGGGGGGGGGGCCCTAGGGGTGGGTAATGTTAGGAGTCGAGTTTCCTCTGCTGCACAGGGGGAATCTCGATCCGTGTCTGCTGCGGTCTCCCATTCTGCATCGGCCGCAGTGGGGTCTGCTCAGCGGAGGCGTCGCTCCCAGCGTCTCGCTGGGACTTATTCTGTGCAAAGGGTTTCTACTGCATAGAACTGTAGAACAGGACGGCACTAGAGCGATACCACTTTCAGAAGCCAGGACAAAAAATGTAGGATCCAGAGCGCTAGGCGTCACGCATGCTAGGGGGTATTGGTGCTCAGCATACTAAATGAAAACCAATAGTTCGTATATGGCCATAGGAAAGAAAATATGCGGCACTCACCCCAATTCAGCAGTGGAAAGCGTGAATTTTAATGGAAAACATAAACATAAAAATCCGTTACAACATCAGGTAAGCAGGAGGGTGCGGTGTTGGAGCTTGGACGACGGCCGTTTCGCACAGCAGGTGCTTCGACGGGTCCAGGTAGTAGATTGCTACACGTCATTTCCTTATAAAGGCTTTCTGACGTGCAAGCGTTATTCTGAAGGTGAATATACATACATAATAATAACCTAAAAATATGTGAATTAGTGACAAATTATGACATAATCTACATATACAGAAACATACAATATTAAAGGATTAATGCAGTCAGCATTTTATCTGCATATATATAATTAAATATTCTTATTTGCAATATTTACTTTTTTAAGAGCTTCAATTTATAATATCATTCCGACCTATGTATTTATAAAAATACAGACATATCAAGCCTATCATTTAATCCTATCGGTCCCTAAGCATTCGCATTTAGGATCCATTTGGCTTCTTTTTGTAATAAAAGCCTGCTTTGATCACCTCCTTGTGGAGGAAATTTAACTATTTCTATGCCTGCAAAGCTGAGAAGCTCAGGGTTAGCTTCGTGCTTATCTCTCATATGCTCAATTAGTCTCAAACAGCCTTTTCCCTTCTGATTGAGTTGTAATGTTCTCTGAACCTTGAAATTAATGGTCTTATTGTCTTGCCGATGTAAAAATATCGGCACGGACAGAACAACACATAGATCACATGTTTACTTTTACAGAAGATAAAATCTTTTACTCTATGGGTGATAGAACCTATTTGTAGAGGATTTTTTATTACATGAAGGTGGCAGAATCTACAGTTGCCGCATTTATGGTTCCCGAAAGAAGTGTTACTACTTAGCGAGGTGTTTTTAGATGACAGTAATCTGTTATGTACCAAAAGATCAGACAAATTATGGGCACGTTTGTATGCAAATTTTGGAGCATTTTTATAAATCGATATTAGATCCTTATCTGTTTTTAATACGTGCCAGTTTTTTCTGATGGAGGCATGGATGGCTTTGTCCATATTACTGTGCTTAAAGCAGAATGAAAAATTATTATCTATTTTTTCTTTATCCATTTTTTCACCTTTATTTTTTCTTCTTAAAAAATCAGATTGTGTGCATTTATTTATCCGAGTTTCAGCTTCTTTCAATAGCTGTGGAGGATAACCTCTTTTTAGAAAGCGGGTTTTTAATTCACTTACTTGTTGATTAAATGTCGTATCACTGTTATTAATTTTACGCAATCTCGCCATTTGGCTATATGGCAATCCTCTTTTTGTATGTAGAGGATGAGCACTCCCGAAATGAAGAACATTATTTGTAGCAGTTTGTTTCCTAAAGACTTTTGTGGAAATATTTCCCTCTATAATTTCTATTTTAACATCTAAATATTCCAAATTGTCATTTCCGTAGCAATGGGTAAATCTTATATTTTCATTGTTGGAACAATTTAAATACTCCACAAATTCCTTAAACTCTGTTTCATTACCATCCCATATGATCATAATATCATCCACAAATCTAGTATAAAATCGAATATGCTTCAAAAAAGGGTTGTTAATATTGTTAACATATGTATCCTCAAATACTGCTATGTGAAGAGCAGAACAAAAAAGATTACCTCAATGAACAAAAAAAAAAAAAAAAAAAGAATTTGTGATAAATATTGACCTGTCCATTCAAGGACATTTTAGCTATAGTATGAAATCCTGTTTTTCCTGTCTGTGGAATTGCCTTTGTACTGTTTGTTGTGAAACTGCCGCCCACGAAACTGTTTTCTTTTCTTTTCTTTCTTTCCTGTTTTGTCTCTTTGTTTAAACATGCAAAACTTGTATAACCACTAAACCTACTGAAACAACTATATAAAGAAGGGATAGCACCTTGAAGGCAGGCGTGCTTCAGAGACTTCCCAGTGATACACTATACAAGACGTGTCTTGTGTATTATTTCTGGTGATTCCCCACTTCCAAAGGCTGCTCCGACTGAGTGTGATCCCGACATTTCCTGGCGCCTGAACAGGGACCCGAGGTCTGTGTATTCCTTCAAGAACACCGGCAGAATACGAACGAAAAGAGAATCTGGGATAATGGACGGCAGATGAACAAAAACCTGGCCAGGTAAGAGACACTGTTAGATCTCTTATATCTGCCCTGCACTGTCCGTAAGATTTTCTGTGTCGTGTTCTTTAGCGGGTAGTTCTAGTAGAGGAGGATACCTATAGCCCGGGTTCTTGAACTATTTAGGAATTGATCACCTCACGGAGTACGGCATTGAATGAGAGTGAATGTGAATAGAAGGTGTGTGGAAGTTGGGAATAGCCCTATAAGCCGCCCAGGGGGTTGAATGTTGTGAATTCTGTGGCTGAATTCACTCCTGTGGTCACAAGTGGTATTGCAGCCTCTGGGCTTCCTCCCTCAGGTGTTTTGGTGAGCTCGTTGGCTGCCTTGCTATTTAACTCCACCTGAGTCTGTCTTCCTTGCTCCTTGTCAATGTTCCAGTGTTGGATCTGAGCTACTGCATCTTTCCTGTGGCCTGCTGCTCTGCTAGATAAGTGTTACTTTGTTTTTGTTTCCGTTTTTTCTGTCCAGCTGTGCTATTCTCTTTTGCTGGAAGCTCTGAGACGCAAAGGGTGCACCGCCGTGCCGTTAGTTCGGCACGGTGGGTCTTTTTGCCCCCCTTTGCGTGGTTCTGCTTTAGGGTTTTTTGTAGACTGCATAGTTCTCTTTGCTATCCTCGCTCTGTCTAGAATATCGGGCCTCACTTTGCTGAATCTATTTCATTCCTACGTTTTGTCTTTTCATCTTGCTAACAGTCATTATATGTGGGGGGCTGCCTATTCCTTTGGGGTATTTCTCTGAGGTAAGTCAGGCTTGTATTTCTATCTTCAGGCTAGTCAGCTCCTCAGGCAGTGCCGAGTTGCATAGGTAGTGTTAGGCGCAATCCACTGCTGCTTTTAGTTGTGTGAGGATAGGTTCAGGTTTTGCAGTCTGCAGAGATTCCACGTCTCAGAGCTTGTTCTATTGTTTTTGGGTTATTGCCATATCACTGTATGTGCGCTGATTACTGCACACTGTGTTGCCTGATAGCACAGCATAACAGTTGAAACAGAAGAAGTGACTGTCCCACTGGGCAACGTGGTTGCGTCCTTTCGGGGAGACCTCCGCGCCTATGTTCAATCTCTGATCCTGTCTTTGACAAAAACCTGGTGACGGATAAGTGTATGATAGTATGAGCCCAGGACAGATAAATTAGCCTGGGACAAGAATACGTTGTATGTGATAGTATAAGCCCAGGACAGATAAATTAGCCTGGGACAAGATACGTTGTATGTTCTTTTTCTTTTTCTGTCTGGTTGCATTTGTGTTGTTTGCTATAGGTGTAGGAATCAGGATTTTCTTACATCAACACAGTTTAAACATCCTAGCTCCTTAGGAAGAAGGTAACGAGGTATTCTCATACCCAAACGCCACCTAGGGCAAGAAAAAGACATCCTAGCTCCTTAGGAAGAAGGTAACGAGGTATTCTCATACCCAAACGCCACCTAGGGCAAGAAAGCTCAGGATAAGAAAATGGGGAATAAGCAAACAAAGTCGGAACCAGAAGAATTAGATATCTATACTATCATAAAGGAGAGAAGTGGTGAAGATGCCACTAAGGGGCTGAAAAAGATTTTTAGTAAGTTTGGAGTTACTAGGGCAGAAGCTTTTAGTAGAAAACTATGGGAAGGAATTCAGGAAAGGAAAAAAGGAATAATCAGAGACAAGAAATGGATAGATCAGATCCAAGCATTGATTGATGTCTCTAGGGTAGCAGAAAATGAGGGATGGACATATAATCAACAGAGTAAAAAGTGGTGTATTAGACCCACAGGCTGTGGAGAAAAACAAAATGTGGAATCTAAAAATACCCCACCCCCATACCTTAACCCACATGCCCCATCTTTTCTCCAAACACCACCTCAAAGTTTAGCCGGACCAGGAGGATGGGTATGTCCGCACTGTGGACAACAAAATCCAGACTGGAGAAATGATTGCCTAGCCTGTGGTACACCTAGACATGGCGCTGTACTTGCCCCTGTTAGGGTAGTACCAAGACCCTTTAGGGAACCTGGTGCTGACGGAGTAATGGGAACTAGATATCACCAAACTCGACAATATTTCCCTTTGTCCCCCGCTGAAGGCATGTCTCTCTTGCATAACGCACCAGATCCCACCCAGTGTCCAGTTAGATTTGCACAATATATACAGCAAATTATGCAGACTCACGCTGGCGTTTGGGCAGATGGAGAAGAATTATGTAGAATGAAAATGACTCCTGGACTCTTCCAGGAGCTATTAGCGAATCTACAGGTACATAGGCCCCAAGCAGGAGATGGTGCCTTACAAACGATAGAATCAGGTACACAATTTGTAGATCACTTAATGGTTTTCATGAGGGAGAGACAGAGGCAGAGAGGAACAACGGGAGTGGTGGCTCAGAAATCTGGACAATCAGTAGACGAATATTATCTAAGTGTAGAAAATAATTTCAGAGATGAAGGCATGGATCTAACCGCTCCAGGAATGATGAGTAGAGTTGAGCGACCTTGACCTTTTTAGAGTCGAGCCGGGTTTTGCGAAACCCGACTATGTCCAAAGTCGGGTCGAGTGAAATCGGCCGATTATGACGTAAAGTCGGGATCGACCGAAACACGAAACCCAATGCAAGTCAATGGGGCAGCATAGTCGGCAGTGAGTGGGGGCCAGGAAAACACCTAGAGTGGCCATTTTAATGTCAAAACCATCCATTCTTCTTAATGAAGCTTGTCAAGCGTAATTTACCTTATAATAATTGGAAGGCATTTGAAATTGGGGGTCATTTGGCTAAAGTTGTGGGGGGTAGGGCTGGTTCAAGTAATTAGTGGGCCCAGGAAATCTGGACCACGTCACGGCAGTGGAGCAGGGAGAGGTAAGTATTTCAACTTTGCAAGTGCTGTGAACCTGAGCAAGCAGGGGGGGCCCACTCGTTGGCATTGGCACTGGCACAGGGCCCCTCAAAGTACAGCGGTGTGTTTGCACGGCGGGGGCGCCTCCCACCGGCAGCAACACTTTTGCGTACTATGAGAGGCCCTGTGCCAGTGACGTCGCCAACTAGTATTCCTCCCCCCACCTGATGAAGGAACCTGCACTTTCATCTGCACCTTCCTCTTTGTCCCCGTGTAAGGTGGTATGGTATGCGGGAAGAGCAACCTGACTTTCAGCAGGGTCACAATGTTGTTGTGTAGCGTGCACGGGGAATGTTGCGTTATGGGTCAATGTACCAGCAGACTCATCTATCACTGGCTGGGCAATGGGCACGATGAAGTGGAAACACAGATATAGGCCCAAAGAAGAAAGTGGGCTAAATGCAGTTCAAAATTGGTAACACAGGAATAACCAGGGGGCATTGCAGTGGAGGACAACTGGAATGAGAGGCTGACACAGAGAGTAGGGCCAAATCAGTAAGTAGTCGAAATGCAGTTCAAAATTGGCAACCGTAGTAAACAGGCAGCACAGCTTTGTTCAGTGGAGGAGAACAGCAAGGAGTGGCAGACACCGATAGTAGGCCCCAACCCAACTAGTAGGCCAAATGCAGTTTAACATTAACAACTACTTAACGAGAGGCTGAAAATGGAATTTCAGGACAGGAAACCAGGAGAACAGCAAGGAGCGGCAGACACCGATAGTAGGCCCCAAACCAACTAGTACGCCAAATGCAGTTGTTCCATTTAACCACAATTTAATGAGAGCCTGAAGATAGAAGCTCAGGAAAGGCAACCTGGTGAAAACCTTGGAGTGTAACACAACCTGTCTCTACAC
The DNA here is from genome assembly GCF_032444005.1 of Ranitomeya imitator. Lineage (NCBI taxonomy): Eukaryota > Metazoa > Chordata > Amphibia > Anura > Dendrobatidae > Ranitomeya > Ranitomeya imitator. The sequence goes on along the minus strand of NC_091291.1, from coordinate 18,821,922 downwards.
CCCATACCAAATTTGTAGGCCTAATGCAGCGTAGTTTCCACCAACTACTAAACGAGAGCCGGAAGATCGAAGCTCATGAAAGGCAACCCGGGGAACACCTTGGAGTGTAACACAACCTCTCTCTACACCACGAAAGGGCTGATTCTTAGGAAGGAAGGCTGTTGTAAATAAGCATTGCGCGTCCGAGGGTGATTATATTCTTATTCGGTATCTACTCACCCTCGGACGCGCCATGCTTCTTGATTTGTAATTAATGTTTATTTGCAATGTGCTTTTGACTTACTCAATTATTTTTTTAATTATTGATTTTATTAAATTAATAGTTTAACATCTTATTGGAAATAATTTAAAGGAGACGCGACAGGACAACACTCGGTGGATGCCATATCTGTGTTAACAACTCCAAAAAACTTTCAGTTAACTTCTTGCAGGAGAAAGAAATTGTAGCTGTTGGACCTTTGTAGTACAGTTCCAGATATTTGTTGTGTGTTTGTTTTGATTGTTAAAATGTCTGCATTTGAGATCTCAACACGATCTTATTTTTTATAATCAAATTAATTTTTTAAATATTTTATTAGGTTGGTTCAAGGGGTACACGGGCCGCAGTAGACAGGTCAGTGGAGGCCTAGTGGAAGGAGGGACCGCAGATGCGCCACTGTTTCACCCATACACAATTAGTAGGCCTAATGCAGCGTAGTTTCCAACAGCTACTAAACGAGAGCCGGAAGATCGAAGCTCAGGAAAGGCAACCTGGGGAACACCTTGGAGTGTAACACAACCTCTCTCTACACCACGGAAGGGCTGATTCTTAGGAAGGAAGGCTGTTGTAAATAAGCATTGCACGTCCGAGGGTGATTATATTCTTATTCGGTATCTACTCACCCTCGGACGCGCCATGCTTCTTGATTTGTAATTAATGTTTATTTGCAATGTGCTTTTGACTTACTCAATTATTTTTTTAATTATTGATTTTATTAAATTAATAGTTTAACATCTTATTGGAAATAATTTAAAGGAGACGCGACAGGACAACACTCGGTGGATGCCATATCTGTGTTAACAACTCCAAAAAACTTTCAGTTAACTTCTTGCAGGAGAAAGAAATTGTAGCTGTTGGACCTTTGTAGTACAGTTCCAGATATTTGTTGTGTGTTTGTTTTGATTGTTAAAATGTCTGCATTTGAGATCTCAACACGATCTTATTTTTTATAATCAAATTAATTTTTTTTATATTTAATGATGTTGGTTCAAGGGGTACACGGGCAGCAATAGACAGGTCAGTGGAGGCCTAGTGGAAGGAGTGACGGCAGACAGGCATCAAAGGCCTAACATTGGGCTGGCTGTAGGCAAGTTAAAATTGGTTCCAGGGGAACACGGCCATCAGTGGCCTGGTCAGTGTAGTTGTAGTTGAAAGAACGGGACGCAGACAGGCTTCGAAGGCCTAACATAATAACATAGGGCTGGCTGTAGGCAAGTTAAAATTGGTTCCAGGGGAACACGGCCATCAGTGGCCTGGTCAGTGTAGTTGTAGTTGAAAGAACGGGACGCAGACAGGCTTCGAAGGCCTAACATAACAAACTTGGGCTGGCTGTAGGCACTTTTAAATTTTTTCCAGGGGTACATGGGCAGCAGTGTATGGTCAGTGGAAGTCTAGTGGAAGGAGTGACCGCAGACAGGCTTCCAAGGCCTAACATAACAAACTTGGGCTGGCTGTAGGCACTTTTAAATTGGTTCCAGGGGTACACGGGCAGCAGTGGTCTGGTCAGTGGAAGTCTAGTGGAAGGAGTGACCGCAGACAGGCTTCCAAGGCCTAACATAACAAACTTGGGCTGGCTGTAGGCACTTTTAAATTGGTTCCAGGGGTACACGGGCAGCAGTGGTCTGGTCAGTGGAAGTCTAGTGGAAGGAGTGACCGCAGACAGGCTTCGAAGGCCTAACATAACAAACTTGGGCTGGCTGTAGGCACTTTTAAATTGGTTGCAGGGGTACACGGGCAGCAGTGGTCTGGTCAGTGGAAGTCTAGTGGAAGGAGTGACCGCAGACAGGCTTCGAAGGCCTAACATAACAAAATTGGGCTGGCTGTAGGCACTTTAAATTGGTTCCAGGGGTACATGGGCAGCAGTGTATGGTCAGTGGAAGTCTAGTGGAAGGAGTGACCGCAGACAGGCTTCCAAGGCCTAACATAACAAAATTGGGCTGACTGTAGGCACTTTTAAATTGGTTCCAGGGTAACACGGCCAGCAGTGGCCTGGTCAGTGTAGTAGTTGTAGAAAGAAGGGACCGCAGACAGGCTTCGAAGGCCTAACATAACAAAAATGTCAAAACAATGGTATTGTCAGTGCCAGGCATTGAAGGATGTCAGCGCCTAGACTACACATTGGTGAAGCTGTGAGAGATAATTTTGCTAGTGGTAGAGCACTGTTTGAGCTGGGGGGGGGAACTGTCTTGTGGCCGGCGGTACAGGCACAGGGCCCCTCATATTACAACGGTGTGTCTGACGTTGGGTGCGCACCACCACCGCCAGAGACACTTTATTGTACTATGAGGGACCCAGTGGCAGTGCCGTCGACCAAAAGCGGCCACACCCACCTCTTCAGACAAACAGCACTCTCAAGGGTCCAAGCGCAAAGTGGCGATAGCACGGCCCCGTGTGGGGAGTTTGGCCATTTCGTGAGGTGGAAACATGTCGTATGCTGGACAATCAGGTGAAGAAAATTACGAGATTGGAAAAGTCATTCAGAATAGTCCACAGGCAAGACCTTTTCATAGGAAAGCTAGGTGTCAGCCGGGCAGGGTGGGGCAAAAGATTTTGAAATCCAGTTGTGGTTCATTTTAATGAAGGTTAGATCATCTACATTTTGGGTAGCCAGACGAGTCCTTTTTTCTGTTAGTATTGAACCTGCAGCACTGAATACTCTTTCTGATAGGACACTAGCTGCCGGGCAAGCAAGCTCCTGCAATGCATATTCTGCCAATTCTGGCCAGGTGTCTAATTTGGATGCCCAGTAATCAAATGGGAATGACGGTTGAGGGAGAACGTCGATAAGGGATGAAAAATAGTTTGTAACCATACTGGACAAATGTTGTCTCCTGTCACTTTGAATTGATGCTGCAGTACCTGTCCTGTCTGCGGTCATAGAAAAATCACTCCACAACCTGGTCAGAAAACCCCTCTGGCCAACGCCACTTCTGATTTCTGCCCCTCTAACACCTCTGGTCTGCTGGCCCCTGGAGCTCGTGTGAGAACGATCACGGGCGCTGTGTGCAGGGAATGCCAGAAGCAAACGGTCAACAAGAGTTGATTGTTTTGTTGCTAATATTAGTTCCAAGTTCTCATGTGGCATAATATTTTGCAATTTGCCTTTATAGCGAGGATCAAGGAGGCAGGCCAACCAGTAATCGTCATCGTTCATCATTTTTGTAATGCGTGTGTCCCTTTTGAGGATACGCAAGGCATAATCCGCCATGTGGGCCAAAGTTCCCGTTGTCAAATCTGCGGTTGTGCTTGGTTGAGGGGCAGTTGCAGGCAAATCTACGTCACTTGTGTCCCTCAAAAAACCAGAACCCGGCCTTGCCACGCCACCAATTTCCCGTGCCCCCGGGAAAGCTTCCTCATTAAAAATATACTCATCCCCATCATCCTCCTCATCCTCCACCTCCTCTTCGCCCGGTACCTCGTCATGTACACTGCCCTGACCAGACAATCGCTGACTGTCATCAAGGCTTTCCTCTTCCTCTGGTGCAGACGCCTGATCCTTTATGTGCGTCAAACTTTGCATCAGCAGACGCATTAGGGGGATGCTCATGCTTATTATGGCGTTGTCTGCACTAACCAGCCGTGTGCATTCCTCAAAACACTGAAGGACTTGACACATGTCTTGAATCTTCGACCACTGCACACCTGACAACTCCATGTCTGCCATCCTACTGCCTGCCCGTGTATGTGTATCCTCCCACAAAAACATAACAGCCCGCCTCTGTTCGCACAGTCTCTGAAGCATGTGCAGTGTTGAGTTCCACCTTGTTGCAACGTCTATGATTAGGCGATGCTGGGGAAGGTTCAAAGAACGCTGATAGGTCTGCATACGGCTGGAGTGTACAGGCGAACGGCGGATATGTGCGCAAAGTCCACGCACTTTGAGGAGCAGGTCGGATAACCCCGGATAACTTTTCAGGAAGCACTGCACCACCAGGTTTAAGGTGTGAGCCAGGCAAGGAATGTGTTTCAGTTGGGAAAGGGAGATGGCAGCCATGAAATTCCTTCCGTTATCACTCACTACCTTGCCTGCCTCAAGATCTACAGTGCCCAGCCACGACTGCGTTTCTTGCTGCAAGAACTCGGACAGAACTTCCGCGGTGTGTCTATTGTCGCCCAAACACTTCATAGCCAATACAGCCTGCTGACGTTTGCCAGTAGCTGCCCCATAATGGGAGACCTGGTATGCAAAAGTGGCAGGTGCGGATGGAGTGTTTGTGCGACTGCGGTCTGTGGACGAGCTCTTGCTTCTGCAGGAGGACGAGGAGGAGGAGGAGGAGGAGGGGGTGCGAACGGCTACAGACAACTGTTTACTAGACCGTGGGCTAGGCAGAACTGTCCCAAACTTGCTGTCCCCTGTGGACCCTGAATCCACCACATTTACCCAGTGTGCCGTGATGGACACGTAACGTCCCTGGCCATGCCTACTGGTCCATGCATCTGTTGTCAGGTGCACCTTTGTGCTCACAGATTGCCTGAGTGCATGGACGATGCGCTCTTTAACATGCTGGTGGAGGGCTGGGATGGCTTTTCTGGAAAAAAAGTGTCGACTGGGTAGCTCGTAGCGTGGTACAGCGTAGTCCATCAGGTCTTTGAAAGCTTCGCTTTCAACTAACCGGTAGGGCATCATCTCTAACGAGATTAGTCTAGCTATGTGGGCGTTCAAACCCTGTGTACGCGGATGCGAGGCTAAGTATTTCCTTTTTCTAACCATAGTCTCATGTAGGGTGAGCTGGACTGGAGAGCTGGAGATCGTGGAACTAGCGGGGGTGCCGGTGGACATGGCAGACTGAGAGACGGTGGGAGATGGTATTGTTGCCGCCGGTGCCCTAGATGCAGTGTTTCCTACTACGAAACTGGTGATTCCCTGACCCTGACTGCTTTGGCCTGGCAAAGATACCTGCACAGATACAGCAGGTGGTGCGCTAAATGGTGGTCCTACACTGCCGGAAGGGATGTTGCGTTGATGACTAGCTTCATTGGCCGAGGGTGCAACAACCTTAAGGGACGTTTGGTAGTTAGTCCAAGCTTTCAAATGCATGGTGGTTAAATGTCTATGCATGCAACTAGTATTGAGACTTTTCAGATTCTGACCTCTGCTTAAGGAAGTAGAACATTTTTGACAGATGACTTTGCGCTGATCAATTGGATGTTGTTTAAAAAAATGCCAGACTGCACTCTTTCTAGCATCGGATACCTTTTCAGGCATTGCAGACTGAGCTTTAACCGGATGGCCACGCTGTCCTCCACCAGGTTTTGGCTTTGCCACGCGTTTTGGGCAAGATATGGGCCCGGCAGATGGAACCTGTGGCGATGTTGATGCCTGCTGCGGCCCCTCCTCCTCCTCTGCTTCAGAACTGCTGCCGCCTGCACCCTGTTCCCCCAATGGCTGCCAATCGGGGTCAAGAACTGGGTCAGCTAATAACTCTTCTTGTACCTCCTGCGCAACTTCGTCTGTGTCACCGTGTCGTTTGGTGGTATAGCGTTCGTGATGGGGCAACATAGTCTCATCAGGGTCTGATTCTTGATCAGCACCCTGCGAGGGCAATGTTGTGGTCTGAGTCAAAGGACCAGCATAGTAGTCTGGCTGTGGCTGTGCGTCAGTGCACTCCATGTCAGATTCAACTTGTAATGGGCATGGACTGTTAACTGCTTCACTTTCTAAGCCAGGGACGGTATGTGTAAAGAGCTCCATGGAGTAACCCGTTGTGTCGCCTGCTGCATTCTTCTCTGTTGTTGTTTTTGCTGAAGAGGACAAGGAAGTGACTTGTCCCTGACCGTGAACATCCACTAACGACGCGCTGCTTTTACTTTTACCAGTTTCACGAGAGGAGGCAAAAGAGCTAGAGGCTGAGTCAGCAAGATAAGCCAAAACTTGCTCTTGCTGCTCCGGCTTTAAAAGCGGTTTTCCTAATCCCAGAAAAGGGAGCGTTCGAGGCCTTGTGTAGCCGGACGACGAACCTGGCTCCACAGCTCCAGACTTAGGTGCAATATTTTTTTCCCCACGACCACCTGATGCTCCACCACTACCACTACCCTCATTACCAGCTGACAATGAACGCCCCCGGCCACGACCTCTTCCACTAGACTTCCTCATTGTTTTAAAAACGTAACCAAACTAACGTTATTTGTTGCAGTCACACAACTTACACGGTGAGCTATAACTTCAGTATGATTTAGCTACCCCTTTACAGGTTGGTGAGACCACAGCGAAAATCAGGCCCAATGTTACACACTCTGTTTTTGGTGGCTGCAAATTAGAGAGATGCCCCACACGCAGGACTGTCACTGAAGCACAAATGTTAATATTAATGTCACACTATTATTTTTTTTTTATTTTTATTTTTTTCAGGAACACTTTAGAAACACCAAAAAAAAAAAAAAAATAGATTTTTGCAGGGAGAATTTAGAAAACAAATGTAACAAACTATATGCTTTCTATGGGCCACTGAGTGAGAGATGACGCACACAGGAATCAGGAGTGGCACACAAGCCCAGAGGCCAATATTTTTCTACCAATGATTGATGGAGTTATTTTCTCTGGTAGATTTTGGAACCCAAATCAAGGAAAAAAAATATAGGCTTTCTATGGACCACAATTGGAGAGAGAGAGAGAGAGAGAGAGAGAGAGAGATGGCACACCCAGGAGTCAAGACTGGCACACAAGCAGAAAGGCCAATATTAATCTCCCATTTTTTTGGGGGGTTTGTTTTTTTTTTTTTTTTTTTTTTCAGGGAGACTTTAGAAAAAAAAATAATAAAAAAAATATGATTTTATCAGGAAGAATTTAGAAACCAAATAAAATATAATGATTTTTTCAGGGAGAATTTAGAAAACAAATAAAACCAAAAATAGGCGTTCTATGGCCCACTGACTGAGAGAGAGAGAGAGAGATGGCACGCTTAGTACTGGCACACAAGCCCAAAGGGCAATATTAATCTCCCTTTTTTTTTCAGGGAGAATTTCTAAAACCCCCAAAAAAAAAAAAATAGGCTTTCTATGGCCCACTATTTGTGAGAGAGATGGGACGCTCAGGACTGGCACAGATGGCACGCTCAGGACTGGCACAGAAGCCCAGAGGCCAATATTAATCTCCCTTTTTTTCTGGGAGAATTTATAAAACCAAAAAAATATTTAAATAGGCTTTCTATGGCCCACTATTTGTGAGAGAGATGGCACGCTCAGGACTGGCACAGATGGCACGCTCACAACTGGCACACAAGCCCAGAGGCCAATATTAATCTCCCTTTTTTTCAGGGAGAATTTATAAAACCAAAAAAAAAATTAAATAGGCTTTCTATGGCCCACTATTTGTGAGAGAGATAGCACGCTCAGGACTGGCACAGATGGCACGCTCACAACTGGCACACAAGCCCAGAGGCCAATATTAATCTCCCTTTTTTTCTGGGAGAATTTATAAAACCAAAAAAATATTTAAATAGGCTTTCTATGGCCCACTATTTGTGAGAGAGATGGCACGCTCAGGACTGGCACAGATGGCACGCTCAGGACTGGCACAGAAGCCCAGAGGCCAATATTAATCTCCCTTTTTTTCTGGGAGAATTTATAAAACCAAAAAAATATTTAAATAGGCTTTCTATGGCCCACTATTTGTGAGAGAGATGGCACGCTCAGGACTGGCACAGATGGCACGCTCACAACTGGCACACAAGCCCAGAGGCCAATATTGATCTCCCTTTTTTTCAGGGAGAATTTATAAAACCAAAAAAAAAATTAAATAGGCTTTCTATGGCCCACTATTTGTGAGAGAGATGGCACGCTCAGGACTGGCACAGATGGCACGCTCACAACTGGCACACAAGCCCAGAGGCCAATATTAATCTCCCTTTTTTCAGGGAAAATTTATAAAACCAAAAAAAAAATTAAATAGGCTTTCTATGGCCCACTATTTGTGAGAGAGATGGCACGCTCACAACTGGCACAGATGGCACGCTCACAACTGGCACACAAGCCCAGAGGCCAATATTAATCTCCCTTTTTTCAGGGAAAATTTATAAAACCAAAAAAAAAATTAAATAGGCTTTCTATGGCCCACTATTTGTGAGAGAGATGGCACGCTCAGGACTGGCACAGATGGCACGCTCACAACTGGCACACAAGCCCAGAGGCCAATATTAATCTCCCTTTTTTCAGGGAAAATTTATAAAACCCAAAAAAAAATTAAATAGGCTTTCTATGGCCCACTATTTGTGAGAGAGATGGCACACTCAGGACTGGCACACAAGCCCAAAGGCTAATATTAATCTCCCACTGTATTTTTATCAGGGAGAATTTATACACCCCACAAAAAAAATACAGAAAAATGAAAAGGCTTTCTATGGCCCACTATGTGAGAGAGATGGCACACACAGGGATGGCACTCTAGCAGAAATGCCAAATTGCCAATCTTAATCTCCCACCAAAAAAAAAAAAAAACAGGGAATGTCCTACAATTACTATCTCCCTGCCTGCAGTAATCTCAGCCAGGTATGGCAGGCAGCTACTATCTCCCTGCCTGCAGTAATCTCAGCCAGGTATGGCAGGCAGCTACTATCTCCCTGCCTGCAGTAATCTCAGCCAGGTATGGCAGGCAGCAATAAGGAGTGGACTGATGCACAAATCAAATAAAAAGTGTGGACAAACAAAAAAGATAGCTGTGCAGAAAGGAAGGAACAAGAGGATTTGTGCTTTGAAAAAAGCAGTTGGTTTGCACAGCGGCGTACACACAGCAATGCAGCTATCAGGGAGCCTTCTAGGGCAGCCCAATGAGCTACAGCGCTGAGGGGGAAAAAAAAAAAAAAAACTTCCACTGTCCCTGCACACCGAGGGTGGTGTTGGACAGTGCAAATCGCTGCAGCACAAGCGGTTTTGTGGTTAATGGACCCTGCCTAACGCTATCCCTGCTTCTGACAAAGCGGCAGCAACCTCTCCCTAAGCTCAGATCAGCAGCAGTAAGATGGCGGTCGGCGGGAACGCCTCTTTATAGCCCCTGTGACGTCGCAGACAGCAAGCCAATCACTGCAATGCCCTTCTCAAAGATGGTGGGGACCAGGACCTATGTCATCACGCTGCCCACACTCTGCGTTTACCTTCATTGGCTGAGAAATGGCGCTTTTCGCGTCATTGAAACGCGACTTTGGCGCGAAAGTCGCGTACCGCATGGCCGACCCCGCACAGGGGTCGGATCGGGTTTCATGAAACCCCGACTTAGCCAAAAGTCGGCGACTTTTGAAAATGTTCGACCCATTTCGCTCAACCCTAATGATGAGGTTAGTTACAAAAACCTTTATAGATGGATTGTTTCCAAAAGTGAAGGAAAAGCTTAAGGCCGCAACCCCTGATTGGAGAATCTTGGAAGACCCACACCTGGCTAGACAGAAAGCTGTAGGGATAGAAATGGACTTAAGAGAAAATTCTAAGCCAGTAAGAATTGCACAGGCTAATACTGGCTCTGCTAATCAAAAGTTTACTTGTCATTACTGTAAGAAGCCAGGACATTTCCAAAGGGAATGTAGGAAGAGAAAAGCAGATATAGATTCAGGAACATTTGTACCCAAAAATAGGATAAATAACCCAGTGCCTGATCAAACAGACAGCTCAGAATGACTGAAAGTTATGCAGGTCTCTCTTCCTTCTAGAAGACCAATAATACAAGTTGAAGTTGAGGGCAAAAATGTACCTTTTCTGACAGATACGGGAGCAACATCCTCCATTTTAAATCAGGACTTTTTACCATATCCTGACAATATATCCTCAAAGGTTACATATGCAGAAGGGTATGATGGTAAAATTCAGGCGTTGCCCTTTACAAAACCTTTAAATGTGAGCTTTGGCCCTAAAACTTTTGTATCCAAATTTTTATTTGCTAAAGGTGCACCTACCTGCTTGTTGGGTACTGATGTCTTAAGTAAAATGCATGCAAACATCCATTTTAGAGAAGATGGCACAGTTATGCTGACCATCCCTGAAGATGCAGAAACTCTGGAACCATATGTTAGAATACAGGCAATGGAGGATTTTCCCGAAATTTACACTCAACAAGCAAAAATTGACTTGTCTCGGGTTCCTGACAGCCTATGGGCAAAAGGAGACACTGATGTAGGATTTTTATCAGTAGCTCCTATACTGTTAGAAACTGCCCCGGGAACCATATTACCTCAGCTTAGGCAATACCCCATCAGCGCCCAGCAAGAACAGGCGATTTCTCAACAAATTCAGGATTATGTGTTACAAGGTGTTTTGGTAGAAATCAGGTCACCCGCCAATACACCCTTATATCCTGTTAAAAAGAAAGTGTCCTCCAAAGAAACTATGGTGAAATATCGCATGGTGCACGACTTACGGGAAATCAATAAGGTTTTGGCACCGGTCACCCCTGTGGTACCGAATCCTCATACCTTACTGTCTCAAATTCCCAGCACTGCTGCATATTTTACGGTAATTGACTTATCAAACGCATTTTTTTCTGTGCCACTACATAAGAACTGTTGTCATTTGTTTGCCTTTACATTCAAGGGTAAACAATTAGCATGGACAAGATTGCCACAAGGTATGGTACACTCACCAACTTTGTACTCTGAAGCAATGCAGACCGTGCTAAAAAATGTCATCCCAGAACCAGGAGTAGTCATTCTACAGTATGTAGATGACTTACTTATTTGTTGCCCTGATGAACAAACGGCAGTTACCTCAACTGTTAATTTCTTAATTTTCCTAGCGCAAGAAGGCTGTAAAGTAAATAGACAGAAACTCCAGGCTTGTCAACAAACAGTCGTGTTTTTAGGTCACTGCATATCACAGGGCATCAGACACCTCACACCTCAACGTACGGAAGCCATACGTAACATGCTTGAACCCAGGAATCACAAACAGCTGCGTGCTTTCCTAGGTATTGTTTCACACTGTAGACAGTGGATCATACATGCAAGTCAACTCATGCAGCCTTTATATGACTGTATTGCCAACACACCATATTCACTCAGTGAAGAGGCTAAACAGTCATTTTCCTCTTTGAAAACAGCACTGGTATCAGCTCCGGCTTTGGGACTCCCAGACTACACTAAACCTTTTCAATTGATGGCAGCTGAGATATCCTCACATGCTACAGGGGTGCTCACACAAAAACATGGAAACAAACAGAGACCTGTGGCATACATATCAGCTCATCTGGACCCTGTAGCTAGAGCCGCACCTTCTTGTGTAAGAGTAGTAGCCGCAATTTCACTGTTATTAGATAAAGCTTCTGAGATTGTTCTTGATCACCCACTTCTAGTTCAGACCACTCATGATGTACATGGCATTCTTAACCAGGTCCAACCTAAACATATTTCAATGGCCAGACACCTCCGTCTCCAATGTTCCCTACTACTGCCGCCCAACATTTCCTTTGCCAGGATTCAGACTCTTAATCTCGCGTCTTTGCTCCCTTTAGAGTCTGAGGGGGGTACCATACCTGAGGAAACTGCAACTGCACTCTCCAACTCCTTTGACCCATCAAAGTCAATGCATGATTGTGTACAATTAATGGAACAAGAGACTCAGGGCTTATGTAATGTACGTGACAAGCCACTCTGTAATGCTACATTTGAACTTTTCATAGATGGCAGTAGATATGCAGATATGAATGGACAATTTCATACAGGTTATGCGGTAGTAACTCAGCATGAAGTGCTGAAAGCAGAACCTCTCCCTGCTAATCAGTCTGCACAAGAAGCAGAACTTACGGCATTAGTTGAAGCTCTAAAAATAGCCAAAGATCAGACAGCAAACATATACACTGATTCTAGATATGCACATGGCATTATTTTCGATTTTGGCGTAATATGGAGAGCCAGAGGTTATATGACTGCTTCAGGCCAACCTGTTAAACATGCCTCCCTCATTAGACAGATTCTGGAGGCAGCACAAGAAACTAAAGAAATAGCGGTGATAAAGGTAGCTGCACATGTGAGACTCGACACCGAGGAAGCCAGGGGTAACGATAAAGCCGATAAGGCAGCAAAACAGGCAGCACGTAAACCCTTACATCATGCCCACACACTAGATAGCTCTGAAGATGATGAGGAAAGATTAAAGGAAGCTCAGAAACAGGTAGACGACGAAGAACGAGGGCAGTGGCAGAAAAAAGGGGCAGAAGATCAGCAAGGATTATGGAAAAAAGGAACTTTGTTGTGTTTACCCAGAGCCTGGTACCCCGCAGTGGCAAGTGACCTCCACCTACCCACGCATGTGTCGGCAAATGGTATGACGCTCAAGGTAAAAGAAAGGTGGTTGGCTCCAGGTTTTGGTAATTTTGCTCGGAACATGTGTGCTGCATGCGCTATATGCCTGGCACACAATCCAGGTCAGGCCATTAAAACCCCAACCAAGCATCATGTAAGACCACTGTATCCCTTTCAAAGACTCCAGATCGACTACATCCAACTTCCTAGGTACAATGGATACGAATATGTGCTTGTGTGTGTGGACATGTTCTCAGGGTGGCCAGAGGCTTATCCAGTTCGTAGAGCCTCAGCAAAAACTAATGCCATTAAAATAGCACATGAACTGATACCCCGTTACGGCATGCCTGAGGTGATCGAGTCAGATAGGGGTACCCATTTTACTGGGGAAATATTCCAGAATGTTATGAAAATGTTGGGAGTAGAAAACCAGTTTCACACTCCATATCATCCACAGAGTTCAGGTAAAGTGGAAAGATTAAATGGGACAATAAAATTAAAAATCCAGAAGGCCATGGCAGAAACAGGAAAGCCTTGGACCGAGTGTCTACCACTTGCCCTGTATTCCATCCGAAACACCCCAAGGGGGAAGGCTAAGCTGTCACCACATGAGATTCTTTTTGGTAGAGCAGCAAATTTGGGTTGTTATTTTCCACAACAACTGATGTTGAATACTGAGACTTTAACTGCTTATGTACAAGAATTACAAAAACGTTTAACTAAAGTGCATTCGCAGGTTTTTGCTTCCCTTCCAGATCCAGAAAATCTCGAAGGAGGCCACAAGTTGGAACCTGGTGATCAAGTCTACGTGAAAAGACACACCAGAAAGACTCTGGAACCGAGATTTGACGGACCTTTCCAAGTCCTGTTAACAACTCCAACAGCAGTCAAGCTTGAAGGAAAGACATCATGGATACATGCAAGCCATTGCAAAAAAGCAGTATAAGACTCATGATATTGATGTTAATAATGTTAACCTCAACGGAGGCATGGGAAAGACTGAATTCTCTAGCCCCTTTGAACAATAGATTCGTACAACATCATAGAAAATTAGTGCATGACTTGTTAAATAATACGCAACCCCTGGCAGATTGTTGGATCTGTACCCATTCACCAGTATCAGCCACAAGTATACCTTTTCTAGCAGTTCCCGTGTCAGCTGAAGAAATATTCGCTTGGCCTAATTGTTCAGACAACCTGGCCAACAACCAACCTGGCAATACTAGACTATGGAATACTACAATCGCCATACCAATTGTGGGATGGGTAGAATTTCCTTGGTGGCAGGGCAATCTTACAGGAAAAATAGACAACTTACAATATTTAGCATTCAAGGGAGGAAAATGGGTACCTAGGAATAAGACTGGATTAACTGATTTAGGACAGGTCCCCACTGAAAATCTACAGTTCAGTTTCAGTACAACCACCCCTTCCTCTGATGCTTTCAAACCTACAGTATTGGAAAGATACATACATAATAGAAAATGGGAACATTCTGAGTTGTTCCCCCAAGGTGATGCAAACAGTTGTACAAGTAAGCCGGGGAACCTGGTTTGTAATGAATCCAATGAGTATGTCAACGGAATGCATGTATGTGGGAATCCCGCAGCCGGGTACTGTAGCCCCTTGGGACAAAAACCCTCTTGGTGTATGCTTCAGAATGTATCTAGATTTGTGGACTTGGCTCACAGATTGGTATTGCAGCACTCAGCTCTATGGGATCTGCCTGAAGGTACATTTTGGATATGCGGAGAAGGAGCATATAAATGGCTTCCCGTAGGTATAAAGGGTACTTGTACATTAGGACGCCTAACCCCGGCTACTTTCATAATTTCAAATAAACAAGTGAATATGCAAGCCGTGCCCAAGCACACACTGTATAAAAGAGCTGCAGATAACTCACCACGTCCCTCGGGGAGGCCGCATATAGTACAAATGGGAATTCCCAACAAAATTGCTAGTACCATTTTTATTTATCCTATGTTAACACAGATGTGGGATAAATTAGTTAGAGCCACGGATTATCTAGATGATCAGATTTGGGATATATTGGACATATTAAATACTAGTATAGCTGTACAGAATCAGCTTATAATAGTCACTAACCAACATACCCTGGTATTGGATTACCTAACTGCCTCACAAGGGGGTATGTGTCAAATCATCGGACCCACCTGCTGTCATTATATAGACCCGAATAGTACTATGAGTATGAGATGTAAATTAAAAGACGTACAACGACTCAGGGATCAGTATGACAAAGACAATGACCAAAATAAGGATAGCTGGTGGTCAGATACCTTTTCTTTTCTTAACCCGGCCAATTGGTTCAGAGGGATCGGTGGGTGGGTTACCGGGATTATGCAAAGCCTAATACATACAGTTATGGTTATTGTAATTATATATGTATTGTTCAAGGTTGTACTCAAGGGTATCTCGGTATGCACAAATAAATTTTGTGTAATGGATGCGAGAATATAAAGTTTTTTTTTGTAATATCACAAAAAGAATGACTAAAATGATCGACAAGGTTTTGAATGGAATATGTCAAAGGGGGGATTGTGAAGAGCAGAACAAAAAAGATTACCTCAATGAACAAAAAAAAAAAAAAAAAGAATTTGTGATAAATATTGACCTGTCCATTCAAGGACATTTTAGCTATAGTATGAAATCCTGTTTTTCCTGTCTGTGGAATTGCCTTTGTACTGTTTGTTGTGAAACTGCCGCCCACGAAACTGTTTTCTTTTCTTTTCTTTCCTTCCTGTTTTGTCTCTTTGTTTAAACATGCAAAACTTGTATAACCACTAAACCTACTGAAACAACTATATAAAGAAGGGATAGCACCTTGAAGGCAGGCGTGCTTCAGAGACTTCCCAGTGATACACTATACAAGACGTGTCTTGTGTATTATTTCTGGTGATTCCCCACTTCCAAAGGCTGCTCCGACTGAGTGTGATCCCGACAGCTAGGAACAAATTTGCATATGTACAAGAGATGGGCATACCCATTGCTGTTCCAATTAATTGTGTATACCACTTATCCATAAATTTAAATGAATTATTTGATAATATAAAATCCAGACTATCCAAAATAAACGCAATAATTTCTGGATCTAATTCCCTCTTTAACAGAATTGTTTGAATAGCCTGCATTCCTTTTTCCCTTGGAATTCGAGTAAATAAATTCACCACATCAATAGATGTTAAAGCAAAAGTAGGTTGCCAGTCTACCTCTTTAAGGGTTAATACTAATTCTCCCGAATCTTTGATGTGCGAAGGAATTGTTTGCAACAATGGTTTTAATAACCAATCTATATATTGGGATAATGCTTCAGTGACAGAATTAATCCCTGAAATTATAGGGCGACCTGGAGGTTCTTTTATGTCCTTATGCACTTTTGGTATACTGTACCAATGGGGAAATTGCGGATGTTCTAACAATAAACTTTCTGCACGCTTTTTTGGCAAAATTCCCTTCTCAACATATTTTCTCAGCAGTGATCTTAATTTGAGTACATATTTGTGGGTGGGATTACTTGGTAAAGCACAATAAGTGATAGGATCATTTAATTGTGTATATGCCTCTTTTATTTAATATTCTTTATCTAACACCACAATATTGCCTCCTTTATCAGCTCTCCTGATAACGACATCGTCCCAACCTTGTAACTCCTTGAGAGCTAATAATTCTTTATTACTGAGATTGTTTGTTGGAGCTTGATAAAGAACTGCTTCTACATCTTTTATGACCAAATCTTGGAAGAGGTCGATGGCGTTACCAGGAGAGACAGGAGGCATGAATCGGGACTTTATGCCGCCTCTAAATGGTTTCATTTTTTCTATATTTACAGCTTGTGACCTAGATGCATCATTTAAACTCAGCAGCAAAGCAGCGTCATTATTATCTTCATCTATTTCCACTGGATATACCATAAAGCCTAAAGCGCCAATATCATTCTCCACAGACCTCGGTGTTTCATATGATACTTGGAAATTCGATGTGGGAGGGACATATTTTTTATCTTTCTGGAAATATTTATGCAGATGAAGTTTTCTTACACTTTTGTATAGATCTATCTTAAAACCTGTTAAATCAAATGATTCTGGGAGGCAAAAATTCAGTCCTCTAGATAGTAACGCAATATGGTCCGCATTTAAAGTTCTTTTAGACAGGTTTAATACTTGTAGTCCATCTGTTATTTCCTCCACGAGACTTGTTTTCGTTTTCCTTTGGGCGTTGCGGTTCTTTCCCCCTCGTCTGATCTTTCCTCTAAAGGGATTGAGCCGCTAGCTTTCATTGAAGAAGTAGAATTAAGTTCACCTGTCTCCTCTGCAGCACTTGATTCGGAATCAGTGACCCAGCCGTCTTGCTTTTTTTCTTTCCTATGTGCATATACGAACTAAGGGTTTCTACTGCCTTTTCTGGCTCTCCTGTTGTACCCTGCACTGATCTGCGGCGAGCAGGCTTCTCTGGGACTAAGTCCTTATTTTCACACACTGAGCATGCCCAGGGCAAGATCTCCCGTTGGAGATCGAGGATCACATGCTCAGGTACTACCGCACATCCCATTGGTCCTCCAGGAAGGTCCTGAAAGGGCAAAACTTCGGTAGCAGCTTCCTGTGCTGCAACTATATAAGCTGCACGGCCATGCGCTAGTATTGTCTTGATATTATGTGTGTGTGTAGATGGATGTATGTCGAAGGATGAAAGCTCCTAAATATCCCATTCCTAGTGTTGTTGTCTGTTTGTGACTGGTGGTAGCTACCTAGCGCCCGACTAGCCATCAGCACGAAACACACATTACAGCGTCCAGTTGCTGTGTCCGCCAGTACGGCGCCGTGCGCTTTCTCTGCGCTTTCCTGACCCAAGCCTGGGTGGTTAGTGGCATCCGTCAGTGCGGCACCGTACGCACTCTCGTGCCTTTTGTATATTATTATTTCTGTTTCTCTGACACCCCAGTTGCGGTGTCGAGCGCATGAGGTCTTTGAACTCAAATCCTCTGTCTTGGGATTGAGATTAGAGACTCCTTGCTTGCGCTCTATGTGCGGTACCGCGGTCCTGTGACTCAACAGGGTTCGCTTCCAGCACACAGGGTGAAGTTAACCCATGTGTGTATTTTTATAGTACCGCCATATAGTCCGTCTCTACTAGCAGCAGGGTTTTTACCTGCACGGTGGACCTCGGACTGCGAACGCACCTAATTCCATAACATCTTATTCTTGGTGCGTTCCGCCAGTCCTTAACATTGTATTTCCTCTCAAGGACTGATTGAAACTAATGTCTATCGGAAGCCTACGGCAACCAACACACTATTACATGCAAGCTCATCTCATCGCCAATCTACTATTGATGGAATCCCTATTGGGCAACATCTGCGGATTAAGCGGATTTGCTCTAGCCAAGAGAAATTTCAAAACCAGGCTCAAGATTTGTACCATTGTTTCAGGGAACGGGGGTATAGCCACAGGCAAATTCGCAGAGGCTACAAAACAGCCTATCTATCAAACTACACCAAAGAAAAATGATGATGCACAGGTGAGATTAATCACTTCTTTCAACTGTCAATGGAATGACTTTACCCAAATAATTACTAAACATTGGGGCATTTTGCGGTCTGACCCCATATTGAAAAATGTCCTTTCGGATAAGCCATTGATCACCGCCAAAAGATCAGATAATCTTCGTGACTTAAGGTACCTTCACACATAACGATATTGTTAACGATATCGTTGCTATTTGTGACGTAGCAACGATATCGTTAATGAAATCGTTATGTGTGACAGCGACCAACGATCAGGCCCCTGCTGGGAGATCGTTGGTCGCTGAATAAAGTCCAGAACTTTATTTCGTCGCTGGACTCCCTGGAGACATCGCTGGATCGGCGTGTGTGACACCGATCCAGCGATGTCTTCACTGGTAACCAGGGTAAACATCGGGTAACTAAGCGCAGGGCCGCGCTTAGTAACCCGATGTTTACCCTGGTTACCATGCTAAAAGTAAAAAAAAACAAACACTAGATACTTACCTACCGCTGTCTGTCCTCCAGCGCTGTGCTCTGCACTCCTCCTGTACTGGCTGTGAGCCGGAAAGCAGAGCGGTGATGTCACCGCTCTGCTTTCCGGCTCCCAGCCAGTACAGGAGGAGAGCAGAGAAGCAGAGCGCAGCGCTGGAGGACAGACAGCATTAGGTAAGTATCTAGTGTTTGTTTTTTTTTACTTTTAGGATGGTAACCAGGGTAAACATCGGGTTACTAAGCGCGGCCCTGCGCTTAGTTACCCGATGTTTACCCTGGTTACCGGCATCGTTGGTCGCTGGAGAGCGGTCTGTGTGACAGCTCTCCAGCGACCAAACAGCGACGCTGCAGCGATCCGGATCGTTGTCGGTATCGCTGCAGCGTCGCTTAATGTGAAGGGGCCTTTACTTGTTCAAAGTCATTATTCTCCAAATGATAAAATGAAAGGGGCGAGCGTACCCATACATGGTTTCTTTCCATGTTCCTTTTGCAAGGGTTGCCAGAATCATATTAAAAGCAAAGAATTTTCCAATCCTCAGGATGGTCGTGTGTTCAAAATCCGTCACCGACTTACCTGTGCCTCCAAGGGGGTAATTTATCATGTGCAATGTCCTTGCAACAAAGTGTATATTGGAATGACGACACGTGAACTTAAGTTGAGAACAAGAGAACATGTACGCGACATCGAAAAGGCAAAGACCGCGAAGGATGTGGAGTCACTTAAAACTCTCCCCCGGCATTTTTATTTATATCATGAATGCAATGCAAGCAAGCTTAAAAATTAAAGCAATTGATCAGGTCTCTTTAGGCCCACGGGGTGGTGATTTATTCAAAGCTCTCGCCAAAGTGGAAAGCCGTTGGATTTACCGACTTAATACGGTTACTCCGGTAGGCCTAAATGAGAGTTTCGGCTTTGCGTCCTTTCTATAGCGACATCATACACGTTTTTTAGGGGGGGGGTAGGGTTTTGGTTTATTTGCATTTTTTAATTTTTATGTCATTCATGTGTTTATATGTCATGTTTTTAAACTTTTTTTCTTAATATTCTAGTTCTGGCCTTTTGTGAATTATGCCTGATTGAAGCACATCCTACTACACGTCCACTTCTGCCCACAGTCTCTTTTATATGGAAGCATCTTGCAGTGACACTAAAGATCCCTCTTACGAATTTTTTGATATGTACATATTTTATGCTTGTTGTTTATTATTTAATCTGAGGATGTGATATTCGTGATTATACTTATGTACTATAGTCATAGCAATGATTAGATTCTGCTAGTGGTATGGGACAATTGTATATGACATAACCAATTTGTGTTAAATTTTCACATTGTTCTCAACATGCATGTTCACATTATAGCTGTATATGTCTCACTTTTGCATACTTTATATATTTGTTTATTTTCAACAAATATGATATTCACATTGCTCGTTATTGAATTCATTTATGTATATCATTGTTGTGTGTACGTTGTGTTTATTCACTATTATGTAATTTTACCCCTTAGTATTATATTACTGTAAATATATATATATATATATATATATATATATATATGTATTTGCTCTTTCTATAGTCACGTCACCACCATGTTACTTTATTATTTTTTTATATATAGTTTAGGCTAGGTTCACATTGCGTTAGCAGCAGCCCGTTCAGCACATACGCTAACGGGCTGCTGCTAGCGCAAGTGCCTGCGCTACATCACGCTAGCGCAGATGGAGCATCTGCTAGCTCCATCTGCGCTAGCAGTGACGGACCCGGAAACGCTGCAGCCAGCGTCTCGGGTCCATCACTCAAATGACGGCACATCGCTAGCGCACGCCCATTGTGGGCGTGCACTAGCGATGCGTTCGCCATTGCATTCAATGGCGGCGTTAACGGACTACGTTACACCGCGTTATTCCATGGTGTGATGTAGTCCGTTAACGTAGTCAATGAACGCAATGTGAACCTAGCCTTAGATAACCGGTGTTAATATATCGGGCAGTTTATATACCTAGCCATACCTTTGCTGCTACTGTCGTTTATTTTATAGGTTTAGTCATGTGATGCGCTGTAGTTCTATAGATTGTTTATATTTGTCCTTTCTCCCCTGGCTCTCAGTGCGCATGCGCGGGCTTCCTTGACTCCGGGCCTTTGTGGGGGCGGTGCCCGGCGCGTGGCATGTGACCGCCGTCTCCATGACGGCGCTTGCCTGTTTGCGCTCCACGGCCGCTTCGGTGAAGGTGCTGTCGGTTGTCTTGGGAGCGCGGCCGATCGCGGCATGGTGTCAGCTGCTTATCACAGCTGACATCCGGCACTATAAACTCCCGGCACACCGCGATCAAACATGATCACGATGTGCCGGCGGTGCAGGGAAGCATCGCGCAGGGAGGGGACTCCCTGCGGGCTTCCCTGAGACCCCCGCAGCAACGCGATGTGATCGCGTTGCTGCGATGGTCTCCTACCTTCCTCTCCCTGCAGCAAGGCCCGGATCCAATATGGCCGCAGCATCCGGGTCCTGCAGGGTGCTGTGCAAACTGTCAGATCACCGATCTGTGATGTCCCTCCCTGGGACAAAGTAAAAAAGTTTTTAAAAAAATTTCCAAATGTGTAAAAAAAAAAAAATCCTAAATAATAAAAAATAAATAAATATATTATTCCCATAAATACATTTCTTTATCTAAATAAAAAAACAATAAAAGTACACATATTTAGTATCGCCGCGTCCGTAATGACCCCACCTATAAAACTGGCCTACTAGTTAACCCCTTCAGTAAACACCGTAAGAAAAAAAAAAAAAACAAGGCAAAAAACAACGCTTTATTATCATACCGCTTAACAAAAAGTGGAATAACACGCGATCAAAAAGACGGATATAAATAACCATGGTACCGCTGAAAGCGACATCTTGTCCCGCAAAAAATGAGCCACCATACACCATCATCAGCAAAAAAATAAAAAAGTTATAGTCCTGAGAATAAAGCGATGCAAAAATAATTATTTTTTCTATAAAATAGTTTTTATCGTATTGTTAGGGCACACGGGATGCGTGTGTTCTCATCTTAGTTGTCTGCTGCCAAATTAGATGTGAAGTATTACGGCCGGAGAAATCAGGACACAAATGCAAGCAATTGTCTCTCAAAGACTTCTGGTTCTTTATTCGTCGGACCGCTCTTTTATGGAAAAATTGGGCAGTCTCAGCACATTACATCATGGGTTTTTCCAACTTAACACTTATCAGAAAACTCTTTTGATCTTACATCTTCTATGTTATTATCTTTATTACTATAGTACCATAATTCTAATGATTATTGCTTTTAATCTATTCCTGTACCATTATCGCCCTAATGGCGCCTCTTGGGTCAAGCTGACATCTTTCTCTGCACGTATTCTACTTATCTTTGGTTTATTGGCGATCGATTCACCTTCGTGCAGATACATTTACTCTAGATAAGGGTAGGGGATTTACACAGCCTTTCTTAAAGTCCATCTGGATACTAGGTGTATCCTGGTACATCCTGGTACAGAGTGATCAACAGAATTTAGTCTTGTGACAGTGAATCAGAAAACCTTAAAGCTACACGAGTCTAATGTTAAGCAAAGCATCCATATTGGTTTGATTTAAGTATATCTTCATATGCCATACATTCTCCCCTTAACAGTCCCCCCTTTGGAGATATGCAAAATCAAAACTCTGATCTCGTCGAGCCTATCGATCTGCTCCTCTGCGCCTAATCTGAAGCCTATCTAACTAAAGGCACCGTCACACTAGACGACATCGCTAGTGATCCGTGACGTTGCAGCGTCCTGGCTAGCGATATCGTCCAGTGTGACAGGCAGCAGCGATCAGGATCCTGCTGTGATATCGCTGGTCGGGGAAGAAAGTCCAGAACTTTGTTTCGTCGCTGGATGTCCCGCTGACATCTCTGAATCGGCGTGTGTGACGCCGATTCAGCGATGTCTTCGCTGGTAACCAGGGTAAACATCGGGTTACTAAGCGCAGGGCCGCGCTTAGTAACCCGATGTTTACCCTGGTTACCATCGTTAAAGTAAAAAAAACAACCACTACATACTTACCTACCGCTGTCTGTCCTCGGCGCTCTGCTTCTCTGCTCTGCGATGACGTCACCGCTCTGCTTTCCGGCTGCCCGGCGCTCACAGCCAGAGCAGAGAAGCAGAGCGCCGAGGACAGACAGCGGTAGGTAAGTATGTAGTGGTTGTTTTTTTTTACTTTAACGATGGTAACCAGGGTAAACATTACCCGGGGACCTCGGGATCTTTGGTCCCTGGAGAGCGGTCTGTGTGACAGCTCTCCAGCGACCAAACAGCGACGCTGCAGCGATCCGGATCGTTGTCGGTATCGCTGCAGCGTCGCTTAGTGTGACGGTACCTTAACTAATTTTCACCGTATAAACGAGACGGTCCATCTCTAGTAGATGGACCCCCTCCTAACGGACTTTGCACAGGAGGAGCCAGATCCTAGTCCCTCCCTCATCGGTGTGCTTCAGGCAGATGTATTCCAGGGGATGTGGATCCTCTCATGATTTTCACAGCAGCTTCTTTCATCAAGGGGATCTTTGAAATCAGCATGTATGGTCATCATCACTTTGGTTTCCATGGTCCTCATCATCATTGTCTTAAGGCGTGAAGCTATGCAGGTAGAGAATTAAGGCTTAATATAGTTAAAATAGATAGAATAGTTATTGCAAACTTAATGGGTCAATAAGTGCCTTTATGGTATCCCTAGTGTATTTTATGAACCGTTGTTGATTATAGTATAGGTAGTTTATCCAGTGTATGTTCTTATTTATGGGAATGGTGGGTTTAAGCCCAACTGCTGTCTTGTTCCTGGCTTTGAATCTATCAGGTACCCCCACTGGTATCTATGCTTCTTAGCCAAAATTTACCTTTTGTGCCACCATTCTGCCTCCCAAGTTTAGTACTTGAGCCTAGTACATATAACCCTTGGTCATTCTCTGAGAAGTTGTCAATGGTAAGGTACAGGACTTTGCATCCCTCCTTGGGGCAATGAGTGGCAGGGATGTGGAGTATTGAATCTGGAAGGCCCCTCTGGCCCTTAAATGGGGCTTTGGACAGGGTCATGCGGGTTAATAGGCTGATTCCCCATTTGTCTCTGCGTTGCAGGGCCTGGACTGGTTGATGTCCCCAGTCACTTTCACCAGTGTGCCACCCAACAAGTGACCAATCCTCACAGTTTGAACCTTCCCCTGTTTCAGTAGTGGTGACACAGATGAATTGTGTGTTTAGCCAGATGTCAAACTGTGCCATGGGGCCTGGGCATTCTACTATGAGGCAATAATCAAATTGATATGTTACTCTTGGGGTGGAGATATTATACCAAAATGTCACTATACCCTCCTCATGAGTGACTACCCCTTGGTGACTGGCTACCCCTTGGACTAGGTGAAGGATAAGTGTCAGACGGATGAAGAGTGGCAGCCGCCACTGGATTCTGGATCTGGCATCTCCTTGCAGTGGGAAGCGTGGACCCATGGACTGCTGTGGTAGTAGACAGGACTTGGAACGGGCTGTCATCTCTAGGTTTGAACCTCTTGGTGATGAGGAGTCAGTCATCGGGCAGGATCTGGTGGGCACCTTCTAGGTCCTCAGGATCTGGGATGGATGGAACTTGAGAACAAATTTAGTCACATGCCTTATTTAACAATAAACTTAGTCTGCATATAGACAACTGTAGTTAGAAAAGGTATAATCCTAAACTGGGAATATTAGTAGGGTCCTATAGTGCTGAGTCTGTAGGACCTGCTAGTGTGTGTGTGTGTGTGTGTGCACATGCGTATGTGAAACCTAAGGGAAAGACTAAAACTCCTTATGCTATAGCTCCACTGTTTCCTGTCTAGCATTAAGTATGTAGGGTCATTTGTTTGAGGCCTTCAATTTCCCTTGTTCATCCTTAGGCGTATTTCATCGGTGTGGCTCCATCTTGGTCCCTTTTATTCTTCTCTTCTTTGGATGCTTGCTTCTGGAATGTTAGGACATCTTTTTCCAGGGATAGCCCCTTTTCCTCCATTTCTGGATCTATATTAGAGTACAGATGAGATGTTTCTGTGTCAAGTAGTATCATTGCTGCTTCTTTTGCTGTTGCTTCAGTTAGTCTGCTGCCCACTGCTTCCCTTGAGGTGTCTCCAGTGTGTGTGCGTCTTCACCTTTTACCACCGCAACTCTTCCAGGCATCAACGAGGACTCCATTCGTTCTTGTATGGCTTAGGCTGTCTCTGACCGGTGTTCCCTTAGCCATGATGAAGTCTCTTTCCCTCCAGATTGGTCGTGGCTGTGTGTTGAATGGACCTGTTGCATGCTTCTATCAAGGCCCGCAGTCCTGCCTTTGGGTGGAGGCAGCGGTTTTGCTGGCAGCAGGTATCTTCTGTAACTACTGCTATACCAGTGTGCAAACGGCCTTCTTGGTCTGCATACCTTGGTCAAACCACAAAGAGCGTCAGGTCAGGAACTTCCAGAGGTCTTCTTGTCTCATGACAGCGAGACAATCGCGTTGAGCCATTTCAGAGTCGACTACCTCTTCCACTGATGTGTCAGAGATGTGATCTTCACCCTCTCCCCCCTTGGCAGAGGTAGGAGAGAAGCTGGGTTATGAACAGCACATCTGGAGATGGTGACATTGACGGGAGCAGAATAGGGCATTGCAGACATAGGACAGCAGAATAGGATCTTCAACTGGTGACCCAAAATGATGTCAGAAGCCTTGTCCAGTACAGGTGGGTTGCAACACGGTTCTCATGCAGGTTGGGACTCCACGGGCCACTGGGTTAAGAGTAGTACCCAGGAGGGCATTGTCTCCTTCCGGGAAGCTGTGTCAGGACTCCAGTTGCATGGCTTGCTTCTCCATGACAAAACAGGCAGAACAGTTTGTTATAATCTGGCAGTCCTAGAGCAGGAGAGGATGTGAGTGCAGATTAGCATGTCAAACCCATCGATGGCTTCCTTGGATGAACTGAAAAGAGTGTCCTTGAGGCATTAAGGCTCCAGGGATGGCAGGAAACTAGTCCAATGAAGGACTGTAGCTGTGTTGGCTTGGCTGCCAGAGGTATGTGCTGGACAGCTCCTTTCCTGTCTTCAGTGGGATGTGTCATCTTCCAGGGCTCCAGGTATATTTCCAGTTGTTGTATAATGGCGGCAGATTACGAAATGGAAGGTGGGCATTGCAGTTTCCATGGCAGCAGGGCTCCTGACTCCAGTTCCATCTTCATAGGCTGGACTTTGAGCCTGCAAATTTCTTCCGGGCCTCGTGTCCGCAGTGAGTCTGGGATCAATGCCATCAGTTCAATGTCCACATGATCTACAGGTGTGTCCTGTAAAGTGAAGGGACCGTACACTTCTGCAGATGCAGACTGCTCCTGTGAAAGTGACAGTTCTGGCTTGGATTTTTGGTGGTAGATCTGATCTTAGTAAAACTGACAGGGTAGGTGGATGAGACAACCAATTGAGACAGCATACTCTGCAGGTTGTAGGCCTTTGTGTAGGGGCCTGATTCTTGGAGTGTACCGTGTGTTACCATTAGTGTTGAGCATTCCGATACCGCAAGTATCGGGTATCGGCCGATACTTGCGGTATCGGAATTCCGATACCGAGATCCGATACTTTTGTGGTATCGGGTATCGGTATCGGATCCATAGGGATGTGTAAAATAAAGAATTAAAATAAAAAATATTGATATATTCACCTCTCCGGCGGCCCCTGGACATCACGCTGGTAACCAGCAGGCTTCTTTGTTTAAAATGAGCGCATTTAGGACCTGCGAATGACGTCGCGGCTTCTGATTGGTCGCGTGCCGCTCATGTGACCGCCACGCGACCAATCAGAAGCCGCGACGTCATTCGCAGGTCCTAAATTCCTAGAATTAGGAGTTTAGTGAATGAGAATGACGTCGCGGCTTCTGATTGGTCGCGTGCCGCTCATGTGACCGCCACGCGACCAATCAGAAGCCGCGACGTCATTCTCATTCACTAAACTCCTAATTCTAGGAATTTAGGACCTGCGAATGACGTAGCGGCTTCTGATTGGTCGCGTGGCGGTCACATGGGCGACGTCATTCCTCAGGTCCTAAACGCGCACATTTTAAACAAAGAAGCCTGCTGGTTACCAGCGTGATGTCCAGGGGCCGCCGGAGAGGTGAATATATCAATATTTTTTATTTTAATTCTTTATTTTACACATTAATATGGATCCCAGGGCCTGAAGGAGAGTTTCCTCTCCTTCAGACCCTGGGAACCATCAGGATACCTTCCGATACTTGGTGTCCCATTGACTTGTATTGGTATCGGATATCGGTATCGGCGATATCCGATATTTTTCGGGTATCGGCCGATACTTTCCGATACCGATACTTTCAAGTATCGGACGGTATCGCTCAACACTAGTTACCATCCACCCCCACAAAAGGCACTACTGCATCCGTGAGAAAGTCTGGGTCTGGTAAGTCAATGTTCCTGATTACGCTTCTCTCGGGTATTTTTGTGGACTGTAAGGGTATACGTACTTTCATATATTGCGGATTCAGTATGCCAATACCCTATTAGGGTCTGGAGCTTGGTAGTGGTGGGTATCACAGTTCCTTCTAATTGATTAACTTGCATTTCAAATCTGAGATCCTGAAACTTTTGATTACATCGATGAAAGAAACTATCCACAGGTTCTCCTTTCCCCTGCATGACATCCTGGAGAGTGGGGGTCTGGGCTGGCAGGCGGTTATTAGCCCAGACGTAAAGCTTACGGAGGAAATATTCTCCGGATATACGTGACTCAAGCCATTCTACATGGAGGTTGTCAGGCTCAAGGGCTAGTCACATCCTTGGCCAAAGGGAACGTCCTGCTGCAATTTGAGTGAGCCTTTCTAAATATGTCCATGAGGCAGAGTGTGCCTTTTGTATTTGATGCATCCTTTTATAAAATGGCATGGGATGTTGCACTGGGTCTGGCAAGGTGCTCACTAGGGTGTCTGTCTCCTGGTATTTCCAGGGGTCATTGTGTGGAGTAGATTGTGTGCCAGAGTGTAAGCTTTGAGGTTTAGAAGATGATGATGATGTACTCCCACCATATAGTGGTGGATGCTGTGGATTATCAGTCTGAGCTGTTGATTCCTGTCTTCCCTCTTCTGCTTGATCATGTACTTCCATGTCATGTTCATCTTCTCCTTCCTTATTCTTTTTATAGACTGCATTAATTAATGGAGCTATAGTGGATGCTGGACAGGATGTAGCATAAGGTATTTCGTCTACATATATAGTTGGATAGAAAGTAGGGCTATTTGGGTTGGTCATCTGACAGTCAGAACAAGTCTCACGATATTCTGCATTCTGCGTTTGACAGCTGGTACATGTCCAGTCGTCGGGAATGTATATGGGCGGTATCAATGACTGTAATGCAGATGTTGCAACTGACACATTTTCTGTAGGCGCCTGTTTGGCATAAAATTCAGTATCCTTGTCATATTCCCCTCTCCATGCCTGTCTTCTGACTTTCTTTACCATCTTATAAAATTCTTCAGGGTCCTGTAGGATTTCATAATATCTAAGCCTAGGACCCTGCTCTCTACTCATTAACACATTCTTCCATACCTTCTTATCTAATCCTCCCCCCTTTGGGGTCGGAGGGTTCTTCTTAACATGCGTTTTCTTTCCTTGCTCCCCTATGGGTCGAGTCTGTCTTATGAGTATTGACTGACTGCTCCCACCCATTCTATCATCTGAATTCTGAGTGCGTCTGAGGGACATGTGTGTCTATCTCTTGAGACAAGGGGTCTTCAGTGATATTGTGATGTCTAGTATTTTGAACACAGTGATATAGGAAGTTGGCTAACAATTACCACCAGGGTATTTAACAATTCTTCTATACCCAGAAAAATGCGTAGTCTAAAAATGCCAGATAAATTGCTAGAATATCCACTTCCACAACACTTTCACTTTAACAAAAATCATTTCAAAAACCATCTCACAGAAAAAATGTAGTGACGTTAGTCAAACATTAACTAAAAAGTAACAATGGCCTTTGGATCTCACACTACCAGAGACATCTGTACAAGTAAAAGCAATTACCATTCAAGGAATTTTCTTCCTTCATGAACACATTGTAACAACTGACTTTACAATTCTAAAGTATGCAAAACAAAACCGGTTAACTAATTCTCTAATCTCACAACATATATACAGAATTAATTCAAAACTTTAACCATATGTTAGTACGCCTCCTGCCGGCAAACCATATACCATACAAACAGACAAAGGACAGCCTAAACTAACACTGATGTCAGATACTGTGAATCCCTGACAATAAAACACTTCACAATTTATCAATCTATATGCCAGCCTGATCTGTAGAGATAAAAAGTCTATACCTGGGCAGAACACACTTTAGGTAAACAGGGAGAGAGCAATCACTCAGTCACATCAATACGGTAATTGTAATTACCTTTCCACCCTTATAGAATAAAACCTATGAACTTACGCTGCAGCCAAAACATAAAAAAAAGATATAAATGAGGTATCGCTGTAATCGTACTGACCCGAAGAATAAAACTGCTTTATCAATTTTACCAAACGCGGAACGGTATAAACGCCTCCCCCAAAAGAAATTCATGAATAGCTGGCTTTTGGTCATTCTGCCTCACAAAAATCGGAATAAAAAGCGATCGAAAAATGTCACGTGCCCGAAAATGGTACCAATAAAAACGTCAACTCGTCCCGCAAAAAACAAGACCTCAAATGACTCTGTGGACCAAAATATGGAAAAATTATAGCTCTCAAACTGTGGTAACGCAAAAAATATTTTTTGCAATAAAAAGCGTGTTTCAGTGTGTGTGACGGCTGCTAATCATAAAAATCCGCTAAAAAACCCGCTATAAAAGTAAATCAAACCCCCCTTTATCACCCCCTTAGTTAGGGAAAAATTAAAAAAATGTATTTATTTCCATTTTCCTATTAGGGTTAGGGCTAGGGTTAGCGCTAGGGTTAGGGCTAGGGTTGGTGCTAGGGTTAGGGTTAGGGTTGGGGCTAGGGTTATGGTTAGGGTTAGGGCTAGGGTTAGGGCTAGGATTAGGGCTAGGGTTAAGGCTACAGTTAGGGTTAAGGCTACAGTTAGGGTTGGGGCTAAAGTTAGGGTTAGGGTTTGGATTACATTTACGGTTGCGAATAGGGTTGGGATTAGGGTTAAGGGTGTGTCTGGGTTAGAGGTGTGGTTAGGGTTACCGTTGGAATTAGGGTTAGGGGTGTGTTTTGATTAGGGTTTCAGTTATAATTGGGGGGTTTCCACTGTTTAGGCACATCAGGGGCTCTCCAAACGCGACATGGCGTCCGATCTCAATTCCAGTCAATTCTGCGTTGAAAAAGTAAAACAGTGCTCCTTCCCTTCCGAGCTCTCCCGTGTGCCCAAACAGGAGTTTACCCCAACATATAGGGTATCAGCGTACTCAGGACAAATTGGACAACAACTTTTGGGGTCCAATTTCTCCTGTTACCCTCGAGAAAATACAAAACTGGGGGCTAAAAAATAATTTTTGTGGGAAAAAAAAGATTTTTTATTTTCACGGCTCTGCGTTATAAACTGTAGTGAAACACTTGGAGGCTCAAAGTTCTCACAACACATCTAGATAAGTTCCTTTGGGGGTCTAGTTTCCAATATGGGGTCACTTGTGGGGGGTTTCTACTGTTTAGGTACATTAGGGGCTCTGCAAACGCAATGTGACGCCTGCAGACCATTCCATCTAAGTCTGTATTCCAAATGGCGCTCCTTCCCTTCCGAGCCCTCCCATGTGCCCAAACGGTGGTTCCCCCCCACATATTGGGTATCAGCGCACTCAGGACAAATTGCACAACAACTTTTGGGGTCCAATTTCTTCTGTTACCCTCAGGAAAATACAAAACTGGGGTCTAAAAAATAATTTTTGTGGGAAAAAATTTTTGTTTTATTTTTACGGCTTTGCATTATAAACTTCTGTGAAGCTCTTGGTGGGTCAAAGTGCTCACCACACATCTAGATAAGTTCCTTAGGGGGTCTACTTTCCAAAATGGTGCCACTTGTGGGGGGTTTCAATGTTTAGGCACATCAGTGGCTCTCCAAACGCAACATGGCGTCCCATCTCAATTCCTGTCAATTTTGCATTGAAAGGTCAAACGGCGCTCCTTCCCTTCCGAGCTCTCCCATGCACCCAAACAGTGGTTTACCCCAACATATGGGGTATCAGAGTACTCAGGACAAATTGTGCAACAACTTTTTGGTTCCAATTTCTTCTCTTACCATTGGGAAAATAAAAAATTGGGGGCGAAAAGATAATTTTTGTGAAAAAAAATGATTTTTTATTTTTACGGATCTGCATTATAAACTTTTGTGAAGCACTTGGTGGGTCAAAGTGCTCACCACACCTCTAGATAAGTTCCTTAGGGGGTCTACTTTCCAAAATGGTGTCACTTGTGGGGGGTTTCAATGTTTAGGCAGATCAGTGGCTCTCCAAACGCAACATGGCGTCCCATCTCAATTCCAGTCAATTTTGCATTGAAAAGTCAAATGGCGCTCCTTTGCTTCCAAGCTATGTCATGCGCCCAAACAGTGGTTTACCTCCACTTATGGGGTATCGGCGTACTCAGGACAAATTGTACAACAACGTTTGGGGTCCATTTTCTCCTGTAACCCTTGGTAAAATAAAACAAATTGGAGCTGAAGTAAATTTTTTGTGAAAAAAAGTTAAATGTTAATTTTTATTTAAACATTCCAAAAATTCCTGTGAAACACCTGAAGGGTTAATAAACTTTTTGAATGTGGTTTTTAGAACCTTGAGGGGTGCAGTTTTTAGAATGGTGTCACACTTGGGTATTTTCTATCATATAGACCCCTCAAAATGACTTCAAATGAGATGTGGTCCCTAAAATAAAATGGTGTTGTAAAAATGAGAAATTGCTGGTCAACTTTTAACCCTTATAACTCCCTAACAAAAAAAAAATTTGGTTCCAAAATTGAGCTGATGTAAAGTAGACATGTGGGAAATGTTACTTATTAAGTATTTTGTGTGACATATCTCTGTGATTTAATTGCATAAAAATTCAAAGTTGGAAAATTGCGAAATTTTCAAAATTTTCGCCAAATTTCCGTTTTTCACAAATAAACGCAGGTAATATCAAAGAAATGTTACCACTATCATGAAGTACAATATGTCACGAGAAAACATTGTCAGAATCACCAGGATCAGTTGAAGCGTTCAAGAGTTATAATCTCATAAAGGGACAGTGGTCAGAATTGTCAAAATTGGCCCGGTCCATAACGTGAAAACCACCCTTGGGGGTAAAGGGGTTAATATTGGCAAATCTGTGCATCTGTGCCAGTCCAGTCTGTGGTATCAGTCTGTCATTTTGTGCCACTGAAACAATACTGTAAAACAGAGGGCCAGATTTATTCACTTGTCTTCCATATAAAAACAAAAAGGGAGATTAATATTGGCAAATCTGTGCATCTGTGCCAGTCCAGTCTGTGGTATCTGTCTGTAATTTTCTGCCACAGAAACAATACTGTAAAACAGTGGGCCAGATTTATTCACGAGTCTCCCATAAAAAAAAAAAAAAGAAGGGGAGATGAATATTGGCAAATCTGTGCATCTGTGCCAGTCCAGTCTGTGGTATCTGTCTGTCATTTTCTTCCACAGAAACAATACTGTAAAACAGTGGGCCAGATTTATTCACTAGTCTCCCATCCCAAAAAAAAGAAGGGGAGATTAATATTGGCAAATCTGTGCTTCTGTGCCAGTCCAGTCTGTGGTATCTCTGTCATTTTCTGCCACAGAAAATATACTGTTATACAGTGGGCTGTTGTGAATTCTGTGGCTGAATTCACTTCTGTGGTCACAAGTGGTACTGCAGCTTCTGAGCTTCCTCCCTCAGGTGTTCTGGTGAGCTCGTTAACTGCTTCATTACTTAACTCCGCCTGATGCTGCTATCCTTGCTCCTTGTCAATGTTTCAGTGTTGGATCTGAGCTTCTCCTGATTGTTCCTGTGACCTGCTGCTCTGTATAGCTAAGTGCTTTTTGCTTTTTTGTTGCTTTTTTTCTGTCCAGCTTGTCTTTTGTTTTGCTGGA
Source organism: Ranitomeya imitator (assembly GCF_032444005.1). Taxonomy (NCBI): domain Eukaryota; kingdom Metazoa; phylum Chordata; class Amphibia; order Anura; family Dendrobatidae; genus Ranitomeya; species Ranitomeya imitator. Next base: position 18,789,336 of record NC_091291.1, on the reverse strand, counting down.
AGCTCTGAGACGCAAAGGGTGTACCGCCGTGCCGTTAGTTCGGCACGGTGGGTTTTTTTTGCCCCTTTGCGTGGTTTTGCTTTAGGGTTTTTTGTAGACTGCAAAGTTCGCTTTACTGTCCTCGCTCTGTCCTAGAATATCGGGCCCCACTTTGCTGAATCTATTTCATCCCTACGTTTTGTCTTTTCATCTTACTCACAGTCATTATATGTGGAGGGCTGCCTTTTCCTTTGGGGAATTTCTCTGGGGCAAGTCAGGCCTATTTTTCTATCTTCAGGCTAGCTAGTTTCTTAGGCTGTGCCGAGTTGCCTAGGTAGTTGTTAGGCGCAATCCACAGCCGCTTTTAGTTGTGTTTAGGATAGGATCAGGTGTGCAGTCTACAGAGTTTCCACGTCTCAGAGCTCGTTCTTGTATTTTTGGGTATTTGTCAGATCACTGTGTGCGCTCTGATCGCTAAGCACACTGTGTTTCTGGATTGCCTTCATAACACCTGTCATTAGCAAACATAACAGTACAAGGAGCCCCCAACTAATGATTCTCAATAGAGGGAAAGAAAAAGTTCTGACATCATTTTTTTTTTTTTTTTCTGCTCTGTCTTCACTTTTTTTTTTTCCCCTAGACATTTGGGTGATTCTGGACACAGGTGTGGACATGGATGTTCAGGGTCTGTGCTCTTCAATGGATAATCTCGTTATAAATGTACAAAAAATTCAAGATACTATTGATCAGAAATCTATGTTAGAACCAAGAATTCCTATTCCTGATTTGTTTTTTGGAGATAGAACTAAGTTTCAAAAATAATTGTAAGCTATTTCTGGCCTTGAAACCTCATTCTTCTGGTAATCCTATTCAACAGGTTTTGATTATTATTTCTTTTTTGCGCGGCGACCCTCAAGACTGGGCATTTTCTCTTGCGCCAGGAGACCCTGCATTGAGTAGTGTCGATGCGTTTTTCCTGGCGCTCGGATTGCTGTACGATGAGCCTAATTCAGTGGATCAGGCTGAGAAAAATTTGCTGGCTTTGTGCCAGGGTCAGGATGATATAGAAGTATATTGTCAGAAATTTAGGAAATGGTCAGTACTCACTCAGTGGAATGAATCTGCGCTGGCAGCTTTGTTCAGAAAGGGTCTCTCTGAGGCTCTTAAGGATGTCATGGTGGGATTTCCTATGCCTGCTGGTTTGAATGAGTCTTTGTCTTTGGCCATTCAGATCGGTCGACGCTTGCGCGAGCGTAAATCTGTGCACCATTTGGCGGTATTGCCTGAGGTTAAACCTGAGCCTATGCAGTGCGATAGGACTATGACTAGAGTTGAACGGCAGGAATACAGACGTCTGAATGGTCTGTGTTTCTACTGTGGTGATTCCACTCATGCTATTTCTGATTGTCCTAAGCGCACTAAGCGGTCCGCTAGGTCTGCCGTCATTGGTACTGTACAGTCCAAATTCCTTCTGTCCATTACCTTGATATGCTCTTTGTCGTCGTTTTCTGTCATGGCGTTTGTGGATTCGGGCGCTGCCCTGAATCTGATGGATTTGGATTATGCTAAACGTTGTGGGTTTTTCTTGGAGCCTTTGCGGTGTCCTATTCCATTGAGAGGAATTGATGCTACACCTTTGGCCAAGAATAAGCCTCAATACTGGGCCCAGCTGACCATGTGCATGGCTCCTGCACATCAGGAAGTTATTCGCTTTCTGGTGTTGCATAATCTGCATGATGTGGTCGTGTTGGGGTTGCCATGGCTACAAACCCATAATCCAGTATTGGATTGGAATTCCATGTCGGTATCCAGCTGGGGTTGTCAGGGGGTACATGGTGATGTTCCATTTTTGTCGATTTCGTCATCCACCCCTTCTGAGGTCCCAGAGTTCCTGTCTGATTATCAGGATGTATTTGAAGAGCCCAAGTCCGATGCTCTACCTCCGCATAGGGATTGTGATTGTGCTATCAATTTGATTCCTGGTAGTAAATTCCCTAAAGGTTGATTATTTAATTTATCCGTGCCCGAACACGCCGCTATGCGCAGTTATGTGAAGGAATCCCTGGAGAAGGGACATATTCGCCCATCGTCATCACCACTGGGAGCAGGGTTCTTCTTTGTAGCCAAGAAGGATGGTTCGCTGAGACCGTGTATTGATTACCGCCTTCTTAATAAGATCACTGTTAAATTTCAGTATCCCTTGCCATTGTTATCTGACTTGTTTGCTCGGATTAAGGGGGCTAGTTGGTTCACTAAGATAGATCTTCGTGGTGCGTATAATCTGGTGAGAATCAGGCAAGGAGATGAATGGAAAACTGCATTCAATACGCCCGAGGGTCATTTTGAGTATCTAGTGATGCCGTTCGGACTTGCCAATGCTCCATCTGTGTTTCAGTCTTTTATGCATGACATCTTTCGTGAGTATCTGGATAAATTCCTGATTGTTTACTTGGATGACATTTTGATCTTCTCAGATGATTGGGAGTCTCATGTGAAGCAGGTCAGAATGGTTTTTCAGGTCCTGCGTGCTAACTCTTTGTTTGTGAAGGGATCAAAGTGTCTCTTCGGTGTGCAGAAAGTTTCATTTTTGGGGTTCATCTTTACCCCTTCTACTATCGAGATGGATCCAGTTAAGGTCCAAGCCATCCAGGATTGGATTCAGCCGACATCTCTGAAAAGTCTGCAAAAGTTCCTGGGCTTTGCTAATTTTTATCGTCGCTTCATCTGTAATTTTTCTAGCATTGCCAAACCATTGACCGATTTGACCAAGAAGGGTGCTGATTTGGTTAATTGGTCTTCTGCTGCTGTGGAAGCTTTTCAGGAGTTGAAGCGTCGTTTTTGTTCTGCCCCTGTGTTGTGTCAGCCAGATGTTTCTCTTCCGTTCCAGGTCGAGGTTGATGCTTCTGAGATTGGAGCAGGGGCGGTTTTGTCACAGAGAGGTTCTGATTGCTCAGTGATGAAACCATGTGCTTTCTTTTCCAGGAAGTTTTCGCCCGCTGAGCGTAATTATGATGTGGGCAATCGAGAGTTGCTGGCCATGAAGTGGGCATTCGAGGAGTGGCGTCATTGGCTTGAAGGAGCTAAGCATCGCGTGGTGGTATTGACTGATCATAAGAACTTGACTTATCTCGAGTCTGCCAGGCGCTTGAATCCTAGACAGGCCCGTTGGTCGTTATTTTTTGCCCGCTTCGACTTTGTGATTTCGTACCTTCCGGGCTCTAAAAATGTGAAGGCGGATACTCTGTCTAGGAGTTTTGTGCCCGACTCTCCGGGTTTATCTGAGCCAGCGGGTATCCTCAAGGAAGGAGTCATTGTGTCTGCCATCTCCCCTGATTTGCGGCGGGTGCTGCAAAAATTTCAGGCGAATAAACCTGATCGTTGTCCAGCAGAGAAACTGTTCGTCCCTGATAGGTGGACTAATAAACTTATCTCTGAACTTCATTGTTCGGTGTTGGCTGGTCATCCTGGAATCTTTGGTACCAGAGAGTTAGTGGCTAGATCCTTCTGGTGGCCATCTCTGTCACGGGATGTACGTACTTTTGTGCAGTCCTGTGGGATTTGTGCTAGGGCTAAGCCCTGCTGTTCTCGTGCCAGTGGGTTGCTTTTGCCCTTGCCGGTCCCAAAGAGGCCTTGGACACATATTTCGATGGATTTCATTTCTGACCTTCCCGTTTCTCAAAAGATGTCAGTCATTTGGGTGGTCTGTGATCGCTTTTCTAAAATGGTCCATCTGGTGCCCTTGGCTAAATTGCCTTCCTCCTCTGATTTGGTACCTTTGTTCTTTCAGCATGTGGTTCGGTTGCATGGCATTCCTGAGAATATTGTTTCTGACAGAGGTTCCCAGTTTGTTTCAAGGTTTTGGCGAGCCTTTTGTGGTAGGATGGGCATTGACCTATCCTTTTCCTCGGCTTTCCATCCTCAGACTAATGGCCAGACCGAACGAACCAATCAGACCTTGGAAACATATCTGAGATGTTTTGTTTCTGCAGACCAGGATGATTGGGTGTCCTTTTTGCCGTTGGCTGAGTTCGCCCTTAATAATCAGGCCAGCTCGGCTACCTTGGTTTCTCCATTTTTTTGCAATTCTGGGTTCCATCCTCGTTTCTCTTCAGGACAGGTTGAGTCTTCGGACTGTCCTGGTGTGGATTCTGTGGTGGATAGGTTGCAGCAGATCTGGACTCAGGTAGTGGACAATTTGATCTTGTCCCAGGAGAAAGCTCAACTTTTCGCTAATCGCAGACGCCGTGTGGGTCCCCGACTTCGTGTTGGGGATCTGGTTTGGTTATCTTCTCGTCATATTCCTATGAAGGTTTCCTCTCCTAAATTTAAACCTCGTTTTATTGGTCCGTATAGGATTTCTGAGGTTCTCAATCCTGTGTCTTTTCGTTTGACCCTCCCAGACTCCTTTTCCATACATAATGTATTCCATAGGTCGTTGTTGCGGAGATACGTGGCACCTATGGTTCCATCTGTTGAGCCTCCTGCCCCGGTTTTGGTGGAGGGGGAATTGGAGTATATTGTGGAGAAGATTTTGGATTCTCGTGTTTCTAGACGGAAACTCCAGTATCTTGTTAAATGGAAGGGTTATGCTCAGGAAGATAATTCCTGGGTTTTTGCCTCTGATGTTCATGCTTCCGATCTTGTTTGTGCCTTTCATGCGGCTCATCCTGGTCGGCCTGGGGGCTCTGGTGAGGGTTCGGTGACCCCTCCTCAAGGGGGAGGTACTGTTGTGAATTCTGTGGCTGAATTCACTCCTGTGGTCACAAGTGGTATTGCAGCCTCTGAGCTTCCTCCCTCAGGTGTTCTGGTGAGCTCGTTAACTGCTTCATTACTTAACTCCGCCTGATGCTGCTATCCTTGCTCCTTGTCAATGTTTCAGTGTTGGATCTGAGCTTCTCCTGATTGTTCCTGTGACGTGCTGCTCTGTATAGCTAAGTGCTTTTTGCTTTTTTGTTGCTTTTTTTCTGTCCAGCTTGTCTTTTGTTTTGCTGGAAGCTCTGAGACGCAAAGGGTGTACCGCCGTGCCGTTAGTTCGGCACGGTGGTTTTTTTTTGCCCCTTTGCGTGGTTTTGCTTTAGGGTTTTTTGTAGACTGCAAAGTTCGCTTTACTGTCCTCGCTCTGTCCTAGAATATCGGGCCCCACTTTGCTGAATCTATTTCATCCCTACGTTTTGTCTTTTCATCTTACTCACAGTCATTATATGTGGGGGGCTGCCTTTTCCTTTGGGGAATTTCTCTGGGGCAAGTCAGGCCTATTTTTCTATCTTCAGGCTAGCTAGTTTCTTAGGCTGTGCCGAGTTGCCTAGGTAGTTGTTAGGCGCAATCCACAGCCGCTTTTAGTTGTGTTTAGGATAGGATCAGGTGTGCAGTCTACAGAGTTTCCACGTCTCAGAGCTCGTTCTTGTATTTTTGGGTATTTGTCAGATCACTGTGTGCGCTCTGATCGCTAAGCACACTGTGTTTCTGGATTGCCTTCATAACACCTGTCATTAGCAAACATAACAGTGGGCCAGATTTATTCACTAGTCTTCCATATAAAAAAAAAGAAGGGGAGATTTTTATTTCCAGTGTGTGCATCTGCGTCAGTCCTATTAGTGGCATATCTGTCAGCCACTGTCTGCCACTGAAACTGTGTACTGTAATACAGTGGGCATGATTTTCCCTGCAGTCTCACACACCTATTAAGGGAGATTTAAATTCACAACAATTTTGCGTCCACCTTGTAACTGGTTTTACAGTACCAAATCCCAAACTGTTCTTCAACTATATCAATAGTAAAAGAATAAAAACTGAAAATGTAGGCCCCTTAAAAAATAGTGAGGAAAGAATGGTTGTAGATGATGAGGAAAAAGCTAACATATTAAACACCTTCTTCTCCACGGTATTCACGGTGGAAAATGAAATGCTAGGTGAAATCCCAAGAAACAATGAAAACCCTATATTAAGGGTCACCAATCTAACCCAAGAAGAGGTGCGAAACCGGCTAAATAAGATTAAAATAGATAAATCTCCGGGTCCGGATGGCATACACCCACGAGTACTAAGAGAACTAAGTAATGTAATAGATAAACCATTATTTCTTATTTTTAGGGACTCTATAGCGACAGGGTCTGTTCCGCAGGATTGGCGCATAGCAAATGTGGTGCCAATATTCAAAAAGGGCTCTAAAAGTGAACCTGGAAATTATAGGCCAGTAAGTCTAATTCGGCATCCGCGGGGCTGATTTTCGAGATTCGGCACCCGCGGGGCTGATTTTCGAGATTTGGCAATCGCGGGGCTGATTTTCCAGATTCGGCACCCGCGGTTGTGATTTTGCGAGATTCGGCACCCACGGCAGTGATTTTTGAGATTCAGCACCCGCGAGGCTGATTTTCGAGATTCGGCACCCACGGGGCTGATTTTCGAGATTCTGGATTATTTCAATGAGAATAACTGTTTAACTCCATATCAGCATGGGTTTATGAGAAATCGCTCCTGTCAAACCAATCTAATCAGTTTTTATGAAGAGGTAAGCTATAGGCTGGACCACGGTGAGTCATTGGACGTGGTATATCTCGATTTTTCCAAAGCGTTTGATACCGTGCCGCACAAGAGGTTGGTACACAAAATGAGAATGCTTGGTCTGGGGGAAAATGTGTGTAAATGGGTTAGTAACTGGCTTAGTGATAGAAAGCAGAGGGTGGTTATAAATGGTATAGTCTCTAACTGGGTCGCTGTGACCAGTGGGGTACCGCAGGGGTCAGTATTGGGACCTGTTCTCTTCAACATATTCATTAATGATCTGGTAGAAGGTTTACACAGTAAAATATCGATATTTGCAGATGATACAAAACTATGTAAAGCAGTTAATACAAGAGAAGATAGTATTCTGCTACAGATGGATCTGGATAAGTTGGAAACTTGGGCTGAAAGGTGGCAGATGAGGTTTAACAATGATAAATGTAAGGTTATACACATGGGAAGAAGGAATCAATGTCACCATTACACACTGAATGGGAAACCACTGGGTAAATCTGACAGGGAGAAGGACTTGGGGATCCTAGTTAATGATAAACTTACCTGGAGCAGCCACTGCCAGGCAGCAGCTGCCAAGGCAAACAGGATCATGGGGTGCATTAAAAGAGGTCTGGATACACATGATGAGAGCATTATACTGCCTCTGTACAAATCCCTAGTTAGACTGCACATGGAGTACTGTGTCCAGTTTTGGGCACCGGTGCTCAGGAAGGATATAATGGAACTAGAGAGAGTACAAAGGAGGGCAACAAAATTAATAAAGGGGATGGGAGAACTACAATACCCAGATAGATTAGCGAAATTAGGATTATTTAGTCTAGAAAAAAGACGACTGAGGGGCGATCTAATAACCATGTATAAGTATATAAGGGGACAATACAAATATCTCGCTGAGGATCTGTTTATACCAAGGAAGGTGACGGGCACAAGGGGGCATTCTTTGCGTCTGGAGGAGAGAAGGTTTTTCCACCAACATAGAAGAGGATTCTTTACTGTTAGGGCAGTGAGAATCTGGAATTGCTTGCCTGAGGAGGTGGTGATGGCGAATTCAGTCGAGGGGTTCAAGAGAGGCCTGGATGTCTTCCTGGAGCAGAACAATATTGTATCATACAATTAGGTTCTGTAGAAGGACGTAGATCTGGGGATTTATTATGATGGAATATAGGCTGAACTGGATGGACAAATGTCTTTTTTCGGCCTTACTAACTATGTTACTATGTTTGTTAGTTTGATTACATATTTCCAAGAATGAGGAAGTCTGGTGGAAGAGGTCATGGCCGTGGGCGGTCATTGCCGGCTGGTAATGATGGTAGTGGTGGTGGAGCATCAGGTGGTCGTGGGAAAAGCAATATAGCACCTAAGTCTCGAGTTGTTCAGCCACCGTCATCGTCTGGCTACACAAGGCCTCGAACGCTCCCTTTTCTGGGAGTAGGAAAACCGCTTTTAAAGCCGGAGCAGCAGGAAAAAGTCTTGGCTTTCCTTGCTGAGTCAGCCTCTAGTTCTTTTGCCTCCTCTTCGGAAAGTGCAAAATGTAAAAGCAGCGCATCATCAGTGGATGCTCCCGGTCAGGGACAAGTCGCTTCCTTGCGTTCTTCACCCAGAACAACAGAGAAGGATGCATCAGGCGACACAACGGTTTACTCCATGGAGCTCTTTACACATACCGTTCCTGGGTTAGAAAGGGAAATTGTTAACAGGCCATGCCCATTACAAGATGAATCGGACATGGAATGTTGTGAATTCTGTGGTCGAGCTCCCTCCTGTGGTCATGAGTGGTACTTCGGCTGGTTCCGTCCATGAGCTTCATCTGGTGGATGTGAGTGGGGCTGTGGCTTCTGAGTTTCCTTCCTCAGGTAACGAGGTGAGGTCGTTAGGTGCTGCTCTATTTAACGCCACCTAGTTCTTTGTTCCTTGCCTCCAGTCAATGTTCCAGTATTGGTCTTGCTCTCTCCTGGATCGTCTTGTGGCCTGTCTGCCCTGCATAAGCTAAGTTCTGCTTGTGTTACGTTTGTTTGCTATTTTTTCTGTCCAGCTTGCTATATTGGTTTTTCTTGCTTGCTGGAAGCTCTGGGACGCAGAGGAAGCACCTCCGTACCGTTAGTCGGTACGGAGGGTCTTTTTGCGCCCTCTGCGTGGTTGTTTGTAGGTTTTTGGCTGACCGCAAAGCTATCTTTACTATCCTCGGTCTATTCAGTAAGTCGGGCCTCACTTTGCTAATACCTATTTCATCTCGGTGTTTGTATTTTCATCTTTACTCACAGTCATTATATGTGGGGGGCTGCCTTTTCCTTTGGGGAATTTCTCTGAGGCAAGGTAGGCTTATTTTTCTATCTTCAGGGCTAGCTAGTTTCTCAGGCTGTGCCCGAGGCGCCTAGGTCTGGTCAGGAGCGCTCCACGGCTACCTCTAGTGTGGTGTGATAGGATTAGGGATTGCGGTCAGCAGAGTTCCCACGTCTCAGAGCTCGTCCTATGTTGTTAGTAACTATCAGGTCACTTTGTGTGCTCTTAACCACCAGGTCCATTGTGTTTCTGAATCACCAGTTCATAACAATGGAGTGCACAGATGCACAGCCACAGCCAGATTCTTATGCTGTTCCTTTGACTCTGATCACTACATTGACCTCGCAGTCTACTGATCCAGAATCTGACCCAGATGACACTATGGAGCCCCGTCACGAACGCTATAGCACCGGCTTACACGGTGACACAGAGGAAGGTGCACAGGACATAGAAGAAGAGGTCATAGATGACCCAGTTGTTGACCCCGATTGGCAGCCATTGGGGGAACAGGGTGCAGCCGGCAGTAGCTCTGAAGCGGAGGAGGAGCCGCAGCAGGCATCAACATCGCAACAGGTTCCATCTGGCAGGCCCGTATCTGGCCAAAAACGTGTGGCAAAACCAAAAACAGTTGTAGGACAGTGTGGCCATCCGGTTAAAGTAGCTCAGTGTGCAATGCCTGAAAAGGTATCCGATAGTAGGAAGAGTGCAGTCTGGCATTTTTTTAACCAAGATCCAAATGATCAGTGCAAAGTCATCTGTAAGAAATGCTCAAGGACCTTCAGCAGAGGTCAGAATTTTAAAAATCTAAATACAAGTTGCATGCGTAGACATTTAACCACCATGCACTTGCAAGCCTGGACTAACTACCAAACGTGCCTTAACTTTGTTGCACCCTCTCACAATGAAGCTAGTCAGCAACTCTACATCCCTTCCCTTACTGTAAGCCCGCCGTTTACCACACCACCTGCAGCAAATGTGGAGGTTTCGTCGCAAGGCCAAAGCAGTCAGGGAATCACCAGGTTCTTGGTAGGAAACACTGTATTTAGGCCAACAGCAAGTATACCATCACCAACCCTCTCTGTCTGCCATGTCCACCGGCACCCCCACTAGTTCCACCATATGCATCTCTCCAGTCCAGCTCACCCTACAAGAAACTCTCGTTAAGAAAAGGAAGTACTCATTCTCTCATCCGCGTACACAGGGTTTGAACGCCCACATTGCTAGACTAATCTTGTTAGAGATGATGCCCTACCGGTTAGTTGAAAGCAAAGCTTTCAAAGCCCTGATGGACTACGCTGTACCACGCTACGAGCTACCCAGTCGACACTTCTTTTCGAGAAAAGCCATGCCAGCCCTCCACCAGCATGTAAAAGACTGCATTGTCCATGCACTCAGGCAATTTGTGAGTAGAAAGGTGCACCTGACAACAGATGCATGGACCAGTAGGCATGGCCAGGGGCGTTACGTGTCCATCACGGCACACTGGGTTAATGTGGTGAATGCAGGGTCCACAGGGGACAGCAATATCGGGACAGTTCTGCCTAGCCCACGGTCTAGAAAACAGTTGGCTGTAGCCATTCGCACCCCCTCCTCCTCCTCCTCCTCGTCCTCCAGCAGAAGCGAGAGCTCGTCCACAGGCCGCAGTCACACGACCACTTCATCCGCAGCTGCCACTGTTGCACACGAGGTGTCACATTATGGAACAGCTAGTGGCAAGCGTCAGCAGGCTGTATTGGCAATGAAGTGTTTGGGCGACAACAGACACATCGCGGAAGTTCTGTCCGAGTTCTTACAGCAAGAAACTCAGTCATGGCTGGGAAGTGTACATCTTGAGGCAGGCAAGGTAGTGAGTGATAACGGAAGGAATTTTATGGCTGCCATAGCCCTTTCACAGCTGAAACACATTCCTTGCCTGGCTCACACCTTAAACCTGGTGGTGCAGTGCTTCCTGAAAAGTTATCCGGGGTTACCCGACCTGCTCCTGAAGGTGCGCAGACTTTGCTCGCACATCCGCCGTTCGCCCGTACACTCCAGCCGTATGCAGAACCATCAGCGATCTTTGAACCTTCCCCAGCATCGCCTAATCATTGACGTTGCAACAAGGTGGAACTCCACACTGCACCTGCTTCAGAGACTGTGCGAACAGAGGCATGCTGTTATGTATTTGTGGGAGGATACACATACACGGGCAGGCAGTTGGATGGCAGACTGTTGTGAATTCTGCTCTTGGGTTCCCTCCAGTGGTTGTAGGTGGGAATGCAGTTGTCTCTGAGTCACAGACCTGGTCAGGTGTATCGGATGATTACAATTCTGACTGGGATATTTAAGTGGGCAGGATCCTATAGCCTTGCCAGTAGTCAATGTTCCTTGTGAAGTGTTGGATCACTTTCTGGCTTCTCCTGCTCGCTGCCTATTTCAGCAAAGATAAGTGTTTGGTTTTTGTTTCTGTGGCACACTGCTGTATGCTTGTTTCAGTTTTATTCCTGCTCTGATTGTAGGATTCACTGGAGTTGCAGATTTACGCTCCTACATCTTTTTGTAAAGATGTAGGAAGTTTTTGTATATTCTGCTGTGGATGTTTTGAAGGGTCTTTAATACTGACCGCACAGAACTCTGTCCTATCCTGTCCTATCTAGCTAGTGTGGCCTCCTGTGCTAATCCTGTTTTTCTGCCTGTGTATGTTTTTTCCTCTCCGACTCACTGCCAATATTTGTGGGGGGCTGTCTATCCTTTGGGGATTTTCTCTGAGGCAAGATAGTATTCCTATTTCCATCTTTAGGGGTATTTAGTTCTCCGGCTGTGACGAGGTGTCTACGTGTGTTAGGTACACTCCACGGCTACTTCTAGTTTCGGTGTTAAGTTCAGGATTGCGGTCAGTACAGTGGCCACTTTCTCCAGTGAAAGTTCTCATGCAGCTCCTAGGTCACCGGATCATAACAGCAGACATGGAGTTGTCAGGTGTGCAGTGGTCGAAGCTACAAGACCTGTGTCAAGTCCTTCAGTGTTTTGAGGAATGCACACTGCTGGTTAGTGCAGACAACGCCATAATAAGCATGAGCATCCCCCTAATGCGTCTGCTGATGCAAAGTTTGACGCACATAAAGGAGCAGGCGTCTGCAGCCGAGGACGAGGGAAGCCATGATGACAGTCAGCCATTGTCTGGTCAGGGAAGTCTACTGGACGAGGTTGTGGGTGAAGAGGAGGAGGACAACTATGTGGCTAAAGATATGATCCCGAGAGGACTGCGGATTAAAAAACTGCCTACAACTGTATACTCAGCAGAATTTACTGAGGAATGGAACTCTGTCCTGAGCAATTGCTCAAAAGATCTGATGAAACTCATTATTAAATATGAGGATGATAAATTAAAAAGTATACAGCAGGAATTGGATGAAGTGAATTCTCTTTTGAGTGAGCACAAAACAAGTGCACATTTTGATGCATTAATGGCAAAAATTAATGAAGGAATAACTGCTCTAGAGGAACAAATCATGGATCGTAAAAGAAGAAAATTCACTAGAGATTCCAATGATTATTCTACTAATAAGGTATATGATTGGGGTAATTGGACTAATGTGAACAGAACCCCTAAATCGATACTCAAACAAAGTCAGCCTCACCAAAAACGCAAAAGTTTTAAGAAGAAAGTAACTAAACCGCATGTATACTTCACTTCATCAGACCCAGATTCATCGGATAATCAAGGCAGTGCTTCAGATGTTTCCCTCAATGAAAACAGGGCATGTGCCCCAAGAAATGACTACCGCCAGACAAAAAACGCAAGAGGCGGGGGGGAGAAAGCACAGACGAAGGAGGGATGATTACACTCAACAAGAAACTTCACACGAAATAAATGATTATACCAACGTGTTAAATCTATCATCCAAACCTTTATCATCTGAACAAATTCAAGTTCTGTCTTTAGGACTAAATTTCGTTCCGGATCAGGACTTTGATTTATTTACAACTATTATGGACACTTATAAATTTGTACTAAATCTGACTATCAGCAAGCATTTCCGCCATGGAGAAAACCTTGGAGAGGAACCTAACCAGGAGGACACTATTGCCCCATATAGATTGGACAATGAATTTTCACAAATGGACTTTAAAGAACAAGTGGCGTTAGTTGCATTACAGGACCTCAGCTCGGATATATTGTCAGATCATGGACGGGTGCATTTCTCCCAGAATTTTACCACTAAAAATCCATATTACTATCCTGTTCAAGCTAGATCTGAGCGTATGGACCAATTTCAGGAGAGTGTAGAAAGGGAACTAAGACGATTATATAATGATGTTAAAATAAATGGTAAAAATAGTCAAAAAAACATATCCATAAAACATCGCAATGCAATAAAAGAACTTCAAGAAATGTCAGATCTGACTATTAAAATGTCGGACAAGGGAGGGGTGGTTGTATTGTTAAATACAGTGGACTATCACAAGAAAATGTTAGAGTTATTGTCCGATCAAAATACATATAAAAATTTAAACAAAATCCATCTCAAGAAATCATTGGAAAGAGAGACATGATCATAAAGGAGGGATACAACTTGGGGGTACTAACTAAAAAACAAACAGAATATCTTACAGTAGAAAACCCTATTATCCCCATTATATATGGGGTACCCAAAATACACAAAAAAGAGGGTATTCCCCCCATGCGACCCATAGTATCCGGAATCGGATCATGTAATGAAAAACTGTCAGTGGGTAGATTCACTTCTTGAGCCCCTCGTCAAACGAACCCCAGGATATATCAGAGATTCTAAAGAGGTATTATGTATTTTTGACAATAAGATCTGGCAGGCTAATTATTCTTGGCTATGTTGCGACGTCATATCCCTATATACGTGCGGGATGCATGATCTGGCAATACGAGCGATACAGCATCATCTTGTGAAATTTAGTAACTATTCTACGGATTTGATTGAATATCTATTAACGGTGATACATTTTCTGTTAACTAGTAATTTTTTCTCATTTGATGGCCAGTTTTATGTACAGCAGGCGGGAGTGGCCATGGGTGCCAAATATTCACCCTCCCTTGCAAATTTAGTAATAGCTTTTTGGGAGATGGAGTTTATCTTTTCCGTGGCCAATCTGTATTTGGAACATGTGGTGTGGTATGGCAGATACATAGATGATACCCTCATAATATGGGAGGGGGATGTGTCGGTCATACCACACTTCATGGAATACCTCAATCACAGTGGATATGATATCAGGTTTACGTATAGGCTGGACAATGTGAGCATCTTTCTTGGACTTGGAACTAACGGGACATAAAGATCAAAATATTATTACCAAAACACATCATAAGCCAGTGAGAGGTAACACTGTATTGCATGCTAATAGTAGCCACAATAAGCACACAATCAAATCAATCCCGGTGGGTGAGTTCACCAGGATCAAGCGAAATTGTAGTCTGGAAGGGGATCTAAAAGGTGAATTTGATCAGATAGCAAACAAATTAAAATGTCGAAAATACCCACGGTGGACAATCAATCGGGCAAAAAGAATTGTGGATGGAAGGGATCGTAAAGAGTTAAGGTACCTTCACACTAAACGACGCTGCAGCGATACCGACAACGATCCGGATCGCTGCAGCGTCGCTGTTTGGTCGCTGGAGAGCTGTCACACAGACAGCTCTCCAACGACCAACGATCCCGAGGTCCCCGGTAACCAGGGTAAACATCGGGTTACTAAGCGCAGGGCCACGCTTAGTAACCCGATGTTTACCCTGGTTACCATCCTAAAAAGTAAAAAAACAAACGCTACATACTTACCTTCCGCTGTCTGTCCCCCGGTGCTCTGCTTCTCTGTACTGGCTGTGAGCACAGCGGCCGGAAAGCAGAGCGGTGACGTCACCGCTCTGCTTTGCGGCCGCTGTGCTCACAGTGAGTACAGAGCAGCAGAGCGCCGGGGGACAGACAGCGGAAGGTAAGTATGTAGTGTTTGTTTTTTTTACTTTTAGGATGGTAACCAGGGTTAACATCGGGTTACTAAGCGCGGCTCTGCGATGTCAGCGGGAGAGCCAGCGACCAAATAAAGTTCTGACCTTCTAGCCCCGACCAACGACATCACAGCAGGATTCTGATCGCTGCTGCGTGTCACACTGAACAATATCGCTAGCCAGGACGCTGCAACGTCACGGATCGCTAGCGATATTATCTTTCACAATTGGTGCAGAATCCAACCAGAGGAGCAGCACTTTTAGACCTAATACTATCTAATAGACCTGACAGAATAACAAATCTGCAGGTGGTCGGGCATCTAGGAAATAGCGACCACAATATTGTACAGTTTCACCTGTTTTTCACTAGGGGGACTTGTCAGGGAGTCACAAAAACATTGAACTTTAGGAAGGCAAAGTTTGAACAGCTTAGAGATGCCCTTAATCTGGTAGACTGGGACAATATCCTCAGAAATGAGAATACAGATAATAAATGGGAAATGTTTAAGAACATCCTAAATAGGCAGTGTAAGCGGTTTATACCTTGTGGGAATAAAAGGACTAGAAATAGGAAAAACCCAATGTGGCTAAACAAAGAAGTAAGACAGGCAATTAACAGTAAAAAGAAAGCATTTGCACTACTAAAGCAGGATGGCACCATTGAAGCTCTAAAAAACTATAGGGAGAAAAATACTTTATCTAAAAAACTAATTAAAGCTGCCAAAAAGGAAACAGAGAAGCACATTGCTAAGGAGAGTAAAACTAATCCCAAACTGTTCTTCAACTATATCAATAGTAAAAGAATAAAAACTGAAAATGTAGGCCCCTTAAAAAATAGTGAGGAAAGAATGGTTGTAGATGACGAGGAAAAAGCTAACATATTAAACACCTTCTTCTCCACAGTATTCACGGTGGAAAATGAAATGCTAGGTGAAATCCCAAGAAACAATGAAAACCCTATATTAAGGGTCACCAATCTAACCCAAGAAGAGGTGCGAAACCGGCTAAATAAGATTAAAATAGATAAATCTCCGGGTCCGGATGGCATACACCCACGAGTACTAAGAGAACTAAGTAATGTAATAGATAAACCATTATTTCTTATTTTTACGGACTCTATAGCGACAGGGTCTGTTCCGCAGGATTGGCGCATAGCAAATGTGGTGCCAATATTCAAAAAGGGCTCTAAAAGTGAACCTGGAAATTATAGGCCAGTAAGTCTAACCTCTATTGTTGGTAAAATATTTGAAGGGTTTCTGAGGGATGTTATTCTGGATTATCTCAATGAGAATAACTGTTTAACTCCATATCAGCATGGGTTTATGAGAAATCGCTCCTGTCAAACCAATCTAATCAGTTTTTATGAAGAGGTAAGCTATAGACTGGACCACGGTGAGTCATTGGACGTGGTATATCTCGATTTTTCCAAAGCGTTTGATACCGTGCTGCACAAGAGGTTGGTACACAAAATGAGAATGCTTGGTCTGGGGGAAATTGTGTGTAAATGGGTTAGTAACTGGCTAAGTGATAGAAAGCAGAGGGTGGTTATAAATGGTATAGTCTCTAACTGGGTCGCTGTGACCATTGGGGTACCGCAGGGGTCAGTATTGGGACCTGTTCTCTTCAACATATTCATTAATGATCTGGTAGAAGGTTTACACAGTAAAATATCGATATTTGCAGATGATACAAAACTATGTAAAGCAGTTAATACAAGAGAAGATAGTATTCTGCTACAGATGGATCTGGATAAGTTGGAAACTTGGGCTGAAAGGTGGCAGATGAGGTTTAACAATGATAAATGTAAGGTTATACACATGGGAAGAGGGAATCAATATCACCATTACACACTGAACGGGAAACCACTGGGTAAATCTGACAGGGAGAAGGACTTGGGGATCCTAGTTAATGATAAACTTACCTGGAGCAGCCAGTGCCAGGCAGCAGCTGCCAAGGCAAACAGGATCATGGGGTGCATTAAAAGAGGTCTGGATACACATGATGAGAGCATTATACTGCCTCTGTACAAATCCCTAGTTAGACTGCACATGGAGTACTGTGTCCAGTTTTGGGCACCGGTGCTCAGGAAGGATATAATGGAACTAGAGAGAGTACAAAGGAGGGCAACAAAATTAATAAAGGGGATGGGAGAACTACAATACCCAGATAGATTAGCGAAATTAGGATTATTTAGTCTAGAAAAAAGACGACTGAGGGGCGATCTAATAACCATGTATAAGTATATAAGGGGACAATACAAATATCTCGCTGAGGATCTGTTTATACCAAGGAAGGTGACGGGCACAAGGGGGCATTCTTTGCGTCTGGAGGAGAGAAGGTTTTTCCACCAACATAGAAGAGGATTCTTTACTGTTAGGGCAGTGAGAATCTGGAATTGCTTGCCTGAGGAGGTGGTGATGGCGAACTCAGTCGAGGGGTTCAAGAGAGGCCTGGATGTCTTCCTGGAGCAGAACAATATTGTATCATACAATTAGGTTCTGTAGAAGGACGTAGATCTGGGGATTTATTATGATGGAATATAGGCTGAACTGGATGGACAAATGTCTTTTTTCGGCCTTACTAACTATGTTACTATGATATCGTTTAGTGTGAAGGTACCTTTAGTTACATCTCAAAAAAACAGTAATTTAGAAATGGAGAAAAAGCCATACATATGTTTCCAATATAGCCCACAATTTACCAAAATTAAAGACATCATTCATAGGTATTTGCCCATCCTATATGAAGATCAACAATTGTATGATATATTGAATTCTGGTATAAATGTGGTGTCCAGAAGAGCTCCGACAATTGGCAATAAGATAGCCCCTAATATGTTTTGCTCTGACAAGACTAAACCAATAAAAGCCTGGTAACACTGTGTTTGTCATGGCTTTCACCAGGATTCCTATATCACAAGCGACAGACAGGCCTGGGAGTGGGACTGCTGCCACTCCACAAGAAAGAGTGGCCCACTTCCATATGTCCTTCTTGAAAGCCTGACGCTTCTTCTCAAGGACTGGCAGAGAAATGTTGGGTAGAGAGATCAGGAATATGTGTCTCTTGTGTTCTGGAAGTTCCTTTTCTAGAGTGTCCTGCATTTCGAGGAAGTCGTACTTGTCCAGGTCCAGGAATGAAAGGAGAAACACTTGGGGCTGTGGGATTCCCCCTTCTATAAGACTTTGAATGCAGTTATTTCTAATTTCATTGAGCACATTCTCTTCATTGAACGTCTTCTTCCTTCGGATCATGGAAGCATGCACGTCGGAGTCAACTTTGGATCTCACAAATTAGAATTTCATGTTCATAGCTTGAATCGCTTTTGCTAGGTCAATGTCGTTTTGCTTAAAACGTTCTGATGATAAGATGATGAAAAAGTCATAACGACTGAATTCAACAGACTGGAGATAACTGTCTGCCACAAAATTTGGAGTTCCTATTCCTGGAAGATCCCAAACAGTTACACTAGGATACTGAGGATGGACGTATGGACTTGGCACCTTTGTTGTCTCGACGACACCAGTTTTGGCTGAACCTTCTTGTTCATCATCCATGCCACGGATGGCATTGACAAAAGTTGACTTTCCAGTTCCTGATTCTCCTGTAATGGCAATGTTCAAAGGGGCATTTTCTATTTCCCTGAGAGACTTGCTGAGTTTCTCAGTCGCTGTACAGAGGTCACCTTCTTCTAAAGATGACCGAATGTCCTGGATTTCTTCATCACTGATGATGTCGAAAGAGGAATCCATTTTCAGTTATTAGTCTGAAGAAAAATAAGAAAGAATTTATGAGAGCAAAACCTTTACCCACTAACATCACAACTGATAAAACTACATTCTCAGGAATATATTAGCTCTGGTAGAGGCAGACTGGACCACCAGAGTAGTTGAAGATTCTCCAGTATAGAAACCATGCTCTACCAAGCCATTATGATATGGTCTTTCCAAAATTTTGTTTCAAGATATTGATCAAACATTGGTTTTAGGACCTTCTTTGAGGAAAGACCTGGTCTGGTCAGTAAAGGTCTGACGATAGTGAACTCCACCATTCTTGAGAATAAAGGGGCCAATGAAGTTAAATGCTGTGTCTGCTGTTGAAAAACAGAAATGTTTCCATTCTTGTTCAATAAAAGCATCATTGGAACAAAGCGAGAGATGGGTTGAGTGGAGCACATGTGGAAATTTTTTTTTTTTTTCCCAGTGCAACCCTCAGTTCATCATTGGCCTTCTTCAGTCTTATTTTTATAAAGTGCTTCTCCACCTATATAACTTTTGTTTTCTCAGGAATATTCCTGTTAATATTCTCCCAATTCCTCCTAGATTTCACAGTATTCACCCTACTGTTCTTTATATTTGAACCAGGATGGAAGTTTCAACAATTGTTAGACATTTTTGGAAGCTTAAGGCAGTCATCCTTGGACAGTAAGCCATTGACACAATCTAAACTGTTCTCTCCCCATAGCCCTTTCTTTAGTTCTTACTTTGCAAAATACATAAAAAAAGAAGTGCTAATCAGAAGAACAGCAGCATGACGGCCAACGTAAACCCATTGCTATGAAGTTTTGAAGCACGTCTCAAGCAAATATCTAGAAATAAATACTATTTAATATACAATTTACATGTTATAACAATATTTTTTGAATGCATGTATTAGAAATTACAGTAATTGAAGGGTACGTTGTCAACATCTCACTGACGTTAACGTTGATGTAATGCTAGCAATCAAAAGCCAATGGCCATCAAAAAGGGGACATTTAGCTTTAGACTTACTCCAAAAGTCAATGTAAATTTTCTTGAAGATCACTTGTGTACCTACAGGAGGGTTGCCAGGGGTAGACATAATAGTGGTGCATCTTGTATAGTCACACGGAGCCCAAGACGGTAAGGAGGCTACCTCCAGCTCCGAAGTAGATGAAATTGTGCATTATGAGGAGCTCTTGGTCTGGCAAAGTTCCCATATATTGTTCTTGCACAGGGGCCCTCTTCTGTTTATGTCCACTACTAGGAGTCATGGTGACTAAGGAGGTAGAAAATACCCATCTGCGATATCAGAAGACACCAGTATGGCATATGCCATCTCGAAGATCCTAGTATCCTTATATTGCAAAAGAAGAGGTTTCATCTTAGTCTCTGCTCAATGACTGAAAGTACTTGTCCACTTTGGCAACCCTTATTATCCAGTGGATTTCCCCATAAACAGTTGATTGAATATTTTTTTTATTAGGATAAATTACAATTAGTTATTGTTGACCTGAGAGCTGATAGTTGAATGACTTTATTGGTTTTGCCTGGAAAATAAATCCTGCATGTCAATACATCATGGGTCTATCAGACAGATTGATTGCTTATATTAATAGCTCCTTTTACCCCCCTGTATTATGTTTTAACATTGATGTCTCTCTAACTGTTGGGGAACAACACGAAAATTGTAATTCTCCATCAGTTGAAGAGCCGCAATTTGGAGTCCATTGCCTTAACCCATATAGAAAAGGTTGAGTCCAAAAAGACCAACTGTCCTTCTCAGAAAAGCTGTTTTTCTAGGGTCTTCTTCAAGAGTTCAAAGTCATATTTGTCCATTTCTAAGCAGGACAAAAGGAAGACAATGGGTTCCTCCACTCCACTATCCCTAAGACTTGTGATACAATTATCTCGTATCTCATGCAATATTCTCCTCTCGTTGTACGTCTTCCGTCTTCGAAGCTTGCTTGCTCTTAAGTCAGTGTCTATTTTGTTCCTTACAAAGTAAAACTTCTTCTTCATGGAACAGATCTTCTTGGCCAGTTCCATGTCGGTGTGTCTCACCCTTTCAGAAGCTATGATAATAAATAAGTCATAGTGCTCATAGTTGATTGATTGGGTAATTGTCCTGGTAGTTCCTGTACCGGGAAGATCCCAAAATAGCAGATTTCTCAGCTTGGGATGTGGATAGGCGGTGGGCTCCATTGTGGTCTCCACTACTCCTGTTTTAGCAGCATCTTCGTCTTCGTCATTGTGAAGACCACGGATGGCATTAACAAAGGTGGACTTCCCAGAGCCCGACTGTCCCATTATGGCAATGTTTATTATGTGATTTCTAAGGTCCATTCTTCTTGGGTCACAAGAGTTCCCTTCCTGAGTGGTATCGCTCTTACTACACGCTGTGTCGGACAAGGTACTCTCATGTAGCGCTCTTATGATGTCTTCCACTTCCTCTTCACAGAAAGCACAGAATATTTCATCGGTGTACATAATCCCTTGTTAATTAGACTTTGGAGAGAAAATAAGATTCAGTGTTTTTGAACTGATCACTTTAAATACATTAAACTTATAGTGAACCTGAGATGCAACTTGTAATTTGCCTTGGAGCTGCATTTACAATTCTACGGCCTTCAGGGCTGAAATCAGTCAGCACTTCCTGCTTGTATAGTGCCTGAATAGAGCTTGGTTTGGTGATTAGTACTAAGGGTAGTGTGCAGTCACTATACTGACATGCTTTATTATTGTAGCTTAACCAAGCTGTTAGGGGTATTTCTAAAGACAGAGCAGAATAGTGAATGCAGCTCTAGGTATAATATAGAAGGTAATTCAAGATTCATGCAAAAAAAGGATGCAATATATGTGTAAAGGTGATGTTGCTGCGTTTTTTTACTTCAATATACTTTATTTCCATTGTCAGGGAGCAACCCTGTAACATGTTCATTATTTCTACATTACAGGATGCCGTATGCGTCCCCAGCACAGTGCCCCTACACCATCATAATACCATCCTCATAACGACATGCATCTCCAGCACAGTGCCCCTACACCATCATAATACCATCCTCATAACGACATGCATCTCCAGCACAGTGCCCCTACACCATCATAATACCCTCCTCGTAACCACATGTGTCCCCAGCACAGTGCCCCTACACCATCATAATACCATCCTCATAACGACATGCATCTCCAGCACAGTGCCCCTACACCATCATAATACCCTCCTCGTAACCACATGTGTCCCCAGCACAGTGCCCCTACACCATCATAATACCATCCTCATAACGACATGCATCTCCAGCACAGTGCCCCTACACCATCATAATACCCTCCTCATAACCACATGTGTCCCCAGCACAGTGCCCCTACACCATCATAATACCATCCTCATAACCACATGCGTCTCCAGCACAGTGCCCCTACACCATCATAATACCCTCCTTATAACCACATGCGTCTCCAGCACAGTGCCCCTACACCATCATAATACCCTCCTCATAACCACATGTGTCCCCAGCACAGTGCCCCTACACCATCATAATACCATCCTCATAACCACATGTGTCCCCAGCACAGTGCCCCTACACCATCATAATACCATCCTCATAACCACATGCGTCTCCAGCACAGTGCCCCTACACCATCATAATACCCTCCTCATAACCACATGCGTCTCCAGCACAGTGCCCCTACACCATCATAATACCCTCCTAATAACCACATGCGTCTCCAGCACAGTGCCCCTACACCATCATAATACCCTCCTCATAACCACATGCGTCTCCAGCACAGTGCCCCTACACCATCATAATACCCTCCTCATAACCACATGCGTCCCCAGCACAGTGCCTCTACACCATCATAATACCCTCCTCATAACCACATACGTCTCCAGCACAGTGCCCCTACACCATCATAATACCCTCCTCATAACCACATGCGTCTCCAGCACAGTGCCCCTACACCATCATAATACCCTCCTCATAACCACATGCGTCCCCAGCACAGTGCCTCTACACCATCATAATACCCTCCTCATAACCACATACGTCTCCAGCACAGTGCCCCTACACCATCATAATACTCTCCTCATAACCACATACGTCTCCAGCACAGTGCCCCTACACCATCATAATACCCTCCTCATAACCACATGCATCTCTAGCACAGTGCCCCTACACCATCATAATACACTCCTCATAACCACATGCGTCCCCAGCACAGTGCCCCTACACCATCATAATACTCTCCTCATAACCACATGCGTGTCCAGCACAGTGCCCCTACACCATCATAATACCCTCCTCATAACCACATGCGTCTCCAGCACAGTGCCCCTACACCATCATAATACCCTCCTCATAACCACATGCGTCTCCAGCACAGTGCCCCTACACCATCATAATACTCTCCTCATAACCACATGCGTGTCCAGCACAGTGCCCCTACACCATCATAATACCCTCCTCATAACCACATGCGTCTCCAGCACAGTGCCCCTACACCATCATAATACCCTCCTCATAACCACATGCATCTCCAGCACAGTGCCCCTACACCATCATAATACCCTCCTCACAACCAAATCTGTCTCCAGCACAGTGCCCCTACACCATCATAATACCCTCCTCGTAACCACATGCGTCTCCAGCACAGTGCCCCTACACCATCATAATACCCTCCTCATAACCACATGCTTCTGCAGCACAGTGCCCTTACACCATCATAATACTCTCCTCGTAACCACATGCATCTCCAGCACAGTGCCCCTACACCATCATAATACCCTCCTCATAACCACATGCGTCTCCAGCACAGTGCCCCTACACCATCATAATGCCATCCTAATAACAACATGTGTCTCCAGCACAGTGCCCCTACACCATCATAATACTCTCCTCATAACCACATACGTCTCCAGCACAGTGCCCCTACACCATCATAATACTCTCCTTATAACCACATGCGTCTCTAGCACAGTGCCCCTACACCATCATAATACCCTCCTCATAACCACATGCGTCTCCAGCACAGTGCCCCTACACCATCATAATACCCTCCTCATAACCACATGTGTCTCCAGCACAGTGCCCCTACACCATCATAATACTCTCCTCATAACCACATACGTCTCCAGCACAGTGCCCCTACACCATCATAATACTCTCCTCATAACCACATACGTCTCCAGCACAGTGCCCCTACACCATCATAATACTCTCCTCATAACCACATGCGTCTCCAGCACAGTGCCCCTGCACCATCATAATACTCTCCTCATAACCACATGCGTCTCCAGCACAGTGCCCCTACACCATCATAATACTCTCCTCATAACCACATGCGTCTCCAGCACAGTGCTCCTACACCATCATAATACCCTCCTCATAACCACATGCGTCTCCAGCACAGTGCCCCTACACCATCATAATACTCTCCTCATAACCACATGCGTCTCCAGCACAGTGCCCCTACACATCATAATACTCTCCTCATAACCACATGCGTCCCCAGCACAGTGCCCCAACACCATCATAATACCCTCCTCATAACCACATGCGTCTCCAGCACAGTGCCCCTACACCATCATAATACTCTCCTCATAACCACATGCGTCTCCAGCACAGTGCCCCTACACCATCATAATACCCTCCTCATAACCACATGCGTCTCCAGCACAGTGCCCCTACACCATCATAATACCCTCCTCATAACCACATGCATCTCCAGCACAGTGCCCCTACACCATCATAATACTCTCCTCATAACCACATACGTCTCCAGCACAGTGCCCCTACACCATCATAATACCCTCCTAATAACCACATGCGTCTCCAGCACAGTGCCCCTACACCATCATAATAATCTCCTCATAACCACATACGTCTCCAGCACAGTGCCCCTACACCATCATAATACCCTCCTCGTAACCACATGCGTCTCCAGCACAGTGCCCCTACACCATCATACCCTCCTCATAACCACATGCGTCTCCAGCACAGTGCCCCTACACCATCATAATACCCTCCTCATAACCACATGCATCTCCAGCACAGTGCCCCTACACCATCATAATACCCTCCTCATTACCACATGCGTCTCCAGCACAGTGCCCCTACACCATCATAATGCCATCCTAATAACAACATGTGTCTCCAGCACAGTGCCCCTACACCATCATAATACTCTCCTCATAACCACATACGTCTCCAGCACAGTGCCCCTACACCATCATAATACCCTCCTCATAACCACATGTGTCTCCAGCACAGTGCCCCTACACCATCATAATACTCTCCTCATAACCACATACGTCTCCAGCACAGTGCCCCTACACCATCATAATACTCTCCTCATAACCACATACGTCTCCAGCACAGTGCCCCTACACCATCATAATACTCTCCTCATAACCACATGCGTCTCCAGCACAGTGCCCCTGCACCATCATAATACTCTCCTCATAACCACATGTGTCTCCAGCACAGTGCCCCTACACCATCATAATACTCTCCTCATAACCACATGCGTCTCTAGCACAGTGCCCCTACACCATCATAATACCCTCCTCATAACCACATGCATCTCCAGCACAGTGCCCCTACACCATCATAATACTCTCCTCATAACCACATGCGTCTCCAGCACAGTGCCCCTACACATCATAATACTCTCCTCATAACCACATGCGTCCCCAGCACAGTGCCCCAACACCATCATAATACCCTCCTCATAACCACATGTGTCTACCCCCATGATCTACATAATAAACTCCTCTTATCACTGCCACAGTACCACAACAAAATTATAACATCCTCCACCATCACTACCGCAGGACCCCAAGAGTCACAACCTCCACCATCATTACCACAGGACTCCAAGAGTCACAACCTCCACCATCACTACCACAGGACCCCAAGAGTCACAATGGCCTCCTCCATCATCACTACTACAGGACCGCAAGAGTCACAACCTCCACCACCATCACTACCACAGGACCCCAAGAGTCACAACCTCCACCACCATCACTACCACAGGACCCCAAGAGTCACAACAGCCTCCATCATCACTACCACAGGACCCTAAGAGTCACAACCTCCACCACCATCACTAATGCAGGACCCCAAGAGTCACAACAGCCTCCATCTTCACTACTACAGGACCCCAAGAGTCACAACCTCCACCACCATCACTACCACAGGACCCCAAGAGTCACAACCTCCACCATCATCACTACTACAGGACCCCAAGAGTCACAACTTCTACCACTATCACTGCCACAGGACCCCAAGAGTCACAACAGCCTCCTCCATCATCACTACCACAGGACCCTAAGAGTCAAAACTTCTACCACTATCACTGCCACAGGACCCCAAGAGTCACAATGGCCTCCTCCATCATCACTATTACAGGACCCCAAGAGTCACAACGTCCACCACCATCACTACCACAGGACCCCAAGAGTCACAACGTCCACCACCATCACTACCACAGGACCCCAAGAGTCACAACCTCCACCACCATCACTACCACAGGACCCTAAGAGTCACAACCTCCACCACCATCACTAATGCAGGACCCCAAGAGTCACAACAGCCTCCATCTTCACTACTACAGGACCCCAAGAGTCACAACCTCCACCACCATCACTACCACAGGACCCCAAGAGTCACAACCTCCACCATCATCACTACTACAGGACCCCAAGAGTCACAACTTCTACCACTATCACTGCCACATGACCCCAAGAGTCACAACAGCCTCCTCCATCATCACTACCACAGGACCCCCAAGAGTCACAACTTCTACCACTATCACTGCCACAGGACCCCAAGAGTCACAATGGCCTCCTCCATCATCACTACTACAGGACCCCAAGAGTCACAACCTCCACCACCATCACTACCACAGGACCCCAAGAGTCACAACCTCCACCACCATCACTACCACAGGACCCCAAGAGTCACAACAGCCTCCATCATCACTACCACAGGACCCTAAGAGTCACAACCTCCACCACCATCACTAATGCAAGACCCCAAGAGTCACAACAGCCTCCATCTTCACTACTACAGGACCCCAAGAGTCACAACTTCTACCACTATCACTGCCACAGGACCCCAAGAGTCACAACAGCCTCCTCACTCCCTATTACTGATTTATGTCTCACACATTCCCAATCAAGAGGCCTATATTTACCTCTCGGGGTAAGGCAATGGCGTCTTGTCCTCTGAGGTCTGGCACTTCTACTGACTTTCTATTTTTTTATCTGTACAAAGGTTCAAGTTTCTGTTCCGATTCTCGAAAAACAGAAAGTGAAACTAGTCAAATTTCTTGTTTCCATTCTCTCTCTCTTTTCCCTGAAGAAAATGAAAACCTTCCCCTTTGTCACCATCTGCTGCCCAGCTACATGCAATGCAGGGAATGCTATTATTCTGGGACACATGTGGGAAATTCCTTTTAAATATTTAACCCCTTAAGGACTTTCCAGTTTTGACCTTCAGTGGCTTCTGGGACTATTTTTGTATTATTATAATTTTTTGAGTTTTCAAGATGAATTGATTTTTTTTAATATTACTATTTTGTTCCATGCAATGTGTTATTATTATCATATCAGTTTTATATTTTTGGGGTGGAGAAACAGTAATTACGCCATTATCTTTTGGATTTTGTTCATCGTTGCTGGTCGGTACGATGATATGATACCCAATTTATTAGATTTTTTTTTTAGTTATTTTATTACTTTTCCACACATAGAACACTTAAAAAATATTGTTTGTTCCTACAACTTGTTGATCGCATTTTTTTCTGTTTTAAAAAAGCATCTTTGACATCGGTTTCATGTTTATCACACATATATATATATACTAGCTGAAGAGCCCGGCGTTGCCTGGGCATAATAAATATCTGTGGTTAGTTATAGCACCTCACTTCTCTTATTTTCCCATCACGCCTCTCATTTTCTCCCTCACATCTCTCATTTTCTCCCTCACTCCCCTCATAACACTTGTCATTTCGACCTCACATCTGTCATTTTCCGATCACTCCACTATTTTCCCTCACTCCTCTCATTTTACACTCACACCTTTTCATTATCACCTTACACCTCTCATTTTCACCTCAGTATATACATGTTTGTCATCTCCCTTATATATAGTATACACCCGTATGTCATCTCCTGTATATAGAATATACCTGTATGTCATCTCCCCTGTATATAGTATATACCTGCTGTGTGTCATCTCCCCTGTATATAGTATATACCTGTATGTCATCTCCTCCTATATATAGTATATACCTGTATGTCATCTCCTTCTATATATAGTATATACCTGTATGTCATCCCCTCCTGTATATAGTATATACCTGTGTGTCATCTCCCCTGTATATAGTATATATCTGTGTGTCATCTCCTCCTGTATATAGTATATAGCTGTAGGTCATCTGCTCCTGTATATAGTATATACCCGTGTGTCATCTCCTCCTGTATATAGTATATACCTGTATGTCATCTCCACCTGTATATAGTATATACCTGTAGGTCATCTGCTCCTGTATATACCTGTGTGTCATCTCCTCCTGTATATAGTATATGCCTGTATGTCATCTCCTCCTGTATATAGTATGTACCTGTATGTCATCTCCTCTATATAGTATATACCTGTGTGTCATCTCTCTTGTATATAGTTTATATCTGTGTGTCATCTCCCCTGTATATAGTATATACCTGTGTGTCATCTCCTCCTGTATTAGACCTCGTTCACACGTTATTTGCTCAGTATTTTCACCTCAGTATTTGTAAGCTAAATTGGCAGCCTGATAAATCCCCAGCCAACAGGAAGCCCTCCCCCTGGCAGTAAATATTAGCTCACACATACACATAATAGACAGGTCATGTGACTGACAGCTGCCGTATTTCCTATATGGTACATTTGTTATAGTTTGTCTGCTTATTAATCAGATTAATATTTTTGAAGGATAATACCAGACTTGTGTGTGTTTTAGGGCGAGTTTCGTTTGTCAAGTTGTGTGTGTTGAGTTGCGTGTGGCGACATGCATGCAGCGACTTTTGTGAGATGAGTTTTGTGAGGCGACATGCGTGTAGCAACTTTTTGTGTGTCAAGTTGCATGTGACAGGTTAGTGTAGCAAGTTGTGTGCAGCAAGTTTTGCGCATGGCGAGTTTTGCGCGTGGCGAGTTTTATGTGTGGTGCCTTTTGAGTATGTGCAAGTTTTGCGTGAGGCAACTTTTGTGCATGTGGCAATTTTTCTGCGTGTGCAGGTTTTGCATGTGGCGAGTTTTCCATGAGGTGAGTTTTGCACTTGTGGCGAGTTTTGCGTGAGCCTAGTTTTTGCATGTGGCGAGTTTTGCGCGTGGCGAGTTTTGAGCGGCGACTTTTGTGTTTCGACTTTTTTTGTGGCGAGGTTGGTGTATGTGTGGTGAAATGTGTGCTGAGGGTGGTATATGTGTTCAAGCATGTGGTAGTGTGTGGCGCATTTTGTGTATGTGTTCAAATCCCCGTGTGTGGTGAGTATGCCATGTCGGGGACCCACCTTAACAACTGTACGGTATATACTCTTTTGCGCCATCGCTCTTGTTCACATCTGGCAGCTGCCAATTTGCCTCCAACACTTTTCCTTTCACTTTTCCCCATTATGTAGATAGGGGCAAAATTGTTTGGTGAATTGGAATGCACGGTGTTAAAATTTCACCTCACAATATAGCCTATGACGCTCTCGGGGTCCAGACGTGTGACTGTGCAAAATTTTGTGGCTGTAGCTGCGACGGTGCAGATGCCAATCCCGGACATACACACATACACACACACACATTCAGCTTTATATATTAGATTTTTATGCCGTTTACTACATAGTTTTATAGTACTGAACATTATATGTGCAGCCATAGCAATTTTTGTTTATTTCTGTTATTATATGTTTTTTTTAATTATTTAGTGTTACTTACAAGGTGATTTGAAAATGTGATCCTTTCATTCCTTAGATAAGGGGAACACAATTTTTTCAGAGTTAGGTCAGACAACTGTTCTTAATTAATTTTTGGATGCTGAATCCAGAAATGATCTCAGTTTTTCTCTATCACGTCAAGTTTTTGAACTACAGGATTTTTGTCTTCTCAAAACTATGTAAACTACTGTACCTAAAAAGTGTTTTTTTTTTTTTTAAATAGTACAAATATGAACAAAAAATGAAATATATAAGAAATAGGCATGACAAAGTTGTGACTACTCTTACAAGTTGCCACGTAGCTCTATGTGAGTCGAATTGTAATCAGATGACAAGTCTTATTACAGATATCAGTGCAATTGTGCTTCTCTGGCAGGTAAGTTGTGGAGGAAAAACTTGACGTGCTAGAAAAAAACTGACTACATTTTTGGAATCAGCATGCCAATTTTAGTATAAATCAGCTCAAAAACCTAACTCAACAGAAATTTTTTTCAAATTGTTCCCCTGTGAAAAGTTCATCAATATCAGATCAGTGGGGGTCTATCATGGGGCACTTCCACCAGTCGGCTGATCTCAGGTCCTGCAGTATCTGGAAGTACACAGTGCAGAGATCCTGAACAGCACAGCGCCATCCACTGTGTTGTGGTCGTTCTCGGTACTGCAGCTCAGATCACGTTCACTTCAGTAGGAGCTGAGCTGCTGTATCTAAGAACGGCTACTACACAGTGTAAAAACTTCTTAGATGCTGCGGTTGTTCTTCATTGCAATGCCTAAGAGGTTCAATGGCTTACATGCTTACAGACTTTTGAAATGTTTGAGTACAGCCCAAAGAACACCAAGAAACACCGCTCAGCAACCAAAGGACTTGCCCTTTGGGGTGTAGATTTTGGTTCCTTAGAGCGTCATTACAATATCAGGATAATTGGCGAGTATGGGCCAGGATCAGAGTTGGCTGTATGTTACAGCTGACAGTCACAGGAGATGGTACAGACTTGGCTCCATAAATGTATTATAGTCTCCCCCATAAACATACAGAGCAGGAAGGAGTTTTCAAGGGTCCCATTCAATGTAGCTGATGGGGAGACTGGCGAGAGATCTGATTTGTTTCGGGAGTCTGAGGGTTTATTCTGGGATCTGTATAGATGGGGCTGTGTTTTGGAGTTTATATAGATGGGGTCTGGTTTGGGGTCTATATATATATATATATATATATTTATATGAGTGTCTGGTTTGGGGTCTATATATATGAGGGTCTAGTTTGGGGTCCATATAGATGGGAGACTGGTTTGGGGTCTATATATATGAGTGTCTAGTTTGGGGTCTATATGTATGAGGGTCTGGTTTGGGGTCTATATATAGGAGGGTCTAGTTTGGGGTCCATATAGATGGGAGACTGGTTTGGGGTCTATATATATGAGGGTCTAGTTTGGGATCTGTATAGATGGGGCTCTGTTTTGGAGTCTATATAGATGTGGTCTGGTTTAGGGTCTGTATATTCAAAGATTCAAAGAAGCTTCATTGGCAGGACCAAATACACATCAGTTTTGCCAAAGCAAGTGTATAGAGGCAATAGGGATAGGGACTGAGGGGATGTTGGGTAGGAGCTGTGGGGGGAGGTGGATGGGGCAGATCCAGGGTGGGGGCTATAGTCCATGGCATAGGGGAGATGGATGGGGCAGATCCAGGGTGGGGGCTATAGTCCATGGCATAGGGGAGGTGGATGGGGCAGGTCCAGGTTGGGGGCTATAGTCCATGGCATAGGGGAGGTGGATGGGGCAGGTCCATTGTGGGGGCTATAGTCCATGGCATAGGGGAGGTGGATGGGGCAGGTCCAGGTTGGGGGCTATAGTCCATGGCATCATAGTTCTCTTTCACGTAGTCTATGACATTCGCTCACATACCGCGCTGCTATCTCCACCGCTCTCTCTTCTTCTCCCAGCAAGATATAGGTTTTCTCTTCCTCCTTCATGGTGATGAAGTCTGGGAAGAGATGTGAGAGTCTCCTGAAGTGAGTGTCCCTCACTGCTGAGTATTTGGAGCAGTGTAGCAGGAAGTGGGTTTCGTCCTCTATGGCCTCCTGATCACAGTGTTGGCACAGTCTTTCCTCCCTGGGCTTGTAGCTCTGCCTGTGTCGGCCACATTCGATGGCCAGACTGTGGGCACTGAGTCTATATCGGCTCAGGATCTGGCGGTCTCTGGGGTCCGGGAGTTTCTCCAGATATGGGGCCAGTCTGTAGTCTCTCTGTAGGCTCCGGTACATGGTCAGTTTCTGTGAGCTGATGATATCATTCTTCCAGTCACTGACATACCTCTCCTGGCCTTCATCTGCCATCTTCCTAATTCCGGCTTTTGTCAGGTTGTTGTGATTGGTGTTCTGCTCCGGTTGGGTTTGGCTGGGCTGTTCCGGGGGTTCTGGTTTTTCTGTTTCACCTTCATGTATCAGGGCTTTATGGTGGTGGGAGCTTGGATTGCTCCTATGCAGGTGAGCCCGGAATGACAGCGCCCTCTTTAGAACTGTCAGGTGTAGAGGGAATCTGCCCAGCTCGGCCCGACAAGCACTGTTGGAGGTGCTCCGATGGACCTGGAGAAGGTGCTTGCAGAATTCCAGGTGGAATATTTCTGTTGGACTGGAGTCCCACTTTGACCAGTCTGGGTAGGTGTGAGGACCCCAGACTTCGCTGCCATACAGGAGGATTGGGGCGATGATGGAGTCGAAGATTTTTAGCCAGACCCTCACTGGTGGCTTCAGATGGTAGAGTGTCCTTCGGATGGCATAGAAGGTTTTGCAGGCCTTGTCTTTCAGGGTCTCTATGGCTTGTTTGAAGTTCCCTGACCGGTGAATCTCTAGGCCCAGGTAGGTATATTTGTCCGTTCCTGTGAGGTCGCAGTTGTTGAGGATAAATGATGGGTGTTGGTCTGATCTTCTCTTTCTCCTCTGGAACACCATGGTGTTGGTTTTCTTTAGGTTGACCGGTAGGGCCCAGGTGGAGCTGAATTTCTCTAGGATTTTCAGGTTGTCCTGGAGGCCTTTCTCGGTTGGTGACAGCAGCAGCAGGTCATCTGCATACAGCAGGAATTTCACCTGGGCGTCGTGGAGGGTGAGACCTGGTGCTGAGGAGGATTCCAGGGCGGTAGCCAGCTCGTTGATGTAAATGTTGAAGAGCGTTGGGCTTAGGCTGCAGCCTTGTCTGACTCCGCGGCTCTGCTGGAAAAAAGCCGTTCTTTTGCCGCTCACACTCACGCTGCAGCTGTTCTCGGTGTAGGAGCTTTTGATGACATCGTAGGTCTTTCCTCCTATTCCACTCTCCAGCAGTTTCAGGAATAGGCCCGGGTGCCACACTGAATCAAAAGCCTTTTTAAAGTCCACAAAGCAGGCGTATATCTTCCCATTCTTTGTATTGTAGACGTGTCTCTGAATGAGGCTGTGCAGAGTATAGATGTGGTCAGTGGTGCGGTGGTTCGGCATGAACCCTGCTTGGCTCTTGTTGAGGACGTTGTGCTCGGTGAGGAAGGTGAGGATCCTCTTGTTCAGGATACTGTTGAACAGTTTTCCCAGGTTGCTGCTGACGCATATGCCTCTGTAGTTAGCTGGGTCATACCTGTCCCCACTCTTGTGGATGGGTGTGATGAGGCCTTGGTTCCAGGTACGAGGGAAGTAGCCGGCACTCAGTACAATATTGAAGAGTTTAACCATTGCAGCCTGTATTTCTGGTGGGCTGTACTTCAGCATTTCTGGTAGGATTCTATCTAGGCCACCGGCTTTTCTACATCTTATGGAGGAGAGTCTCTCGGTTACTTCCTGTAGTGTTATAGGTGTATCCACCGGGTTTTGGAAGTTTTTGATTTTTTCCTCCATTGCTTTTAGTTTCGCCATTATGTTTTCCTGTTCTTGGCTTAGTCCTTCCTTTGGAATGTCTTTATAGAGGTCTCTGAAGTATTGGAGCCAGAGGTTGCCATTTTGGATATGGTTGTTGTTTTTCTTGTCTTTGGTGCCCATGTGGTTCCATAGTTCCCAGAAGGAGTTGTCTTGGAGGGCGTCTTGGAGTTGATTGAGCTTGGTAGAGATGTAACTCTGCTTCTTCCTCCTGAGGATGGTTTTGTACTGCTTTTGTATGGAGTCATAGGCTTCCCTCAGACCCAGGTGGTTGGGGTCTCTGTGTTTCTTGTTGGAGGCTGTTCTCAGGGTCTTCCGTACAGCTTTACATTCTCTGTCAAACCAGCCATTGACCTGTGTTTCTTTTGGTCTCTTGTAGTCGACTTTTTTAAGGTCGGACAGTCTGGCCATTGCGTAGAATATATTGTTGAGGTCCTTTGCTGCTTGGTTCACTCCCTCTGGGTTTGGCATGTACTCAAGGTTGTAGAAGTGGTGGAGCATCCGCTGTATTTCAGGTCTGCTGGAAGCTTCTTTATATCTTAGTGCCTATGAGGGTCTAGTTTGGGGTCTATATAGATGGGAGACTGTTTTAGGGTCTATATGTATATGAGGGTCTAGTTTGGGGTCTATATAGGTGGGAGACTGGTTTGGGGTCTATATATATATATGAGGGTCTGGTTTTGGGTCTATATATATGAGGGTCTAGTTTGGGGTCTATATATATGAGGGTCTAGTTTGGGGTCTATATATATGAGGGTCTAGTTTGGGGTCT
This sequence comes from Ranitomeya imitator, assembly GCF_032444005.1. NCBI lineage: Eukaryota > Metazoa > Chordata > Amphibia > Anura > Dendrobatidae > Ranitomeya > Ranitomeya imitator. Next base: position 18,755,256 of record NC_091291.1, on the reverse strand, counting down.
ATATATATATGAGTGTCTAGTTTGGGGTCTATATATATGAGGGTCTAGTTTGGGGTCTATATATGTGAGGGTCTAGTTTGGGGTCTATATATGTGAGGGTCTAGTTTGGGGTCTATATATATGAGGGTCTAGTTTGGGGTCTATATATATGAGGGTCTAGTTTGGGGTCTATATATATGAGTGTCTGGTTTGGGGTCTATATATATGAGGGTCTAGTTTGGGGTCTATATATATGAGGGTCTAGTTTGGGGTCTATATATACTGTATATGAGGGTCTAGTTTGGGGTCTATATAGATGGGAGACTGTTTTGGAGTCTATATATATATGAGGGTCTAGTTTGGGGTCTATATAGATGGGAGACTGGTTTGGGGTCTATATATATGGGTGTCTGGTTTGGGGTCTATATATATGAGGGTCTAGTTTGTGATCTGCATAGATGGGGCTCTGTTTTGGAGTCTATATATATGAGGGTCTAGTTTGGGGTCTATATATATGAGGGTCTAGTTTGGAGTCTATATATATGAGGGTCTAGTTTGGGGTCTATATATATGAGGGTCTAGTTTGGGGTCTATATATGTGAGGGTCTAGTTTGGGGTCTATATATGTGAGGGTCTAGTTTGGGGTCTATATATTATTATTATTATTATTATTATTATTTATTATTATAGCGCCATTTATTCCATGGCGCTTTACATGTGAGGAGGGGTATACATAATAAAACAAGTACAATAATCTTGAAAAATACAAGTCACAACTGGTACAGGAGGAGAGAGGACCCTGCCCGCGAGGGCTCACAATCTACAAGGGATGGGTGAGGATACAGTAGGTGAGGGTAGAGCTGGCCGTGCAGCGGTTTGGTCAATCGGTGGTTACTGCAGGTTGTAGGCTTGTCGGAAGAGGTGGGTCTTCAGGTTCTTTTTGAAGGTTTCGATGGTAGGCGAGAGTCTGATATGTTGTGGTAGAGCATTCCAGAGTAGGGGGGATGCACGAGAGAAATCTTGTATGCGATTGTGGGAAGAGGAGATAATAGGGGAGTAGAGAAGGAGATCTTGTGAGGATCGGAGGTTGCGTGCAGGAAAGTACCGGGAGACGAGGTCACAGATGTATGGAGGAGACAGGTTGTGGATGGCTTTATATGTCATGGTTAGGCTTTTGTACTGGAGTCTCTGGGTGATGGGGAGCCAGTGCAGGGATTGACAGAGGGGAGAGGCCGGGGAATAGCGGGGGGACAGGTGGATTAGTCGGGCAGCAGAGTTTAGAATAGATTGGAGGGGTGCAAGAGTGTTAGAGGGGAGGCCACAGAGCAGGAGGTTACAGTAGTCAAGGCGGGAGATGATGAGGGCATGGACTAGGGTTTTTGCAGATTCTTGGTTTAGGAATGTGCGGATCCGTGAAATATTTTTGAGTTGGAGGCGGCAGGAAGTGGAAAGGGTTTGGATATGTGGTTTAAAGGAGAGATCAGTGTCAAGGATTACCCCAAGACAGCGGGCTTGTGGGACTGGGGAGAGTGGGCAGCCGTTTACTGTAATGGATAGGTTCGTTGGGGAGATCGCGTGAGATGGGGGAAAGATGATGAATTCTGTTTTGTCCATGTTAAGTTTTAGAAATCTAGTGGAGAAGAAGGATGAAATAGCAGACAGACATTGAGGGATTCTGGTTAGTAGGGAGGTGATATCTGGTCCAGAGATGTAGATCTGTGTGTCGTCAGCATAGAGATGATACTGAAAGCCGTGAGATTCTATGAGCTGTCCCAGGCCAAAGGTGTAGATGGAGAAGAGCAGGGGTCCTAGAACTGAGCCTTGCGGGACTCCGACAGATAGGGGGCGAGGTGAGGAGGTGGTGTGTGAGTGGGAGACGCTGAATGTACGGTCAGTTAGGTATGATGAGATCCAGGATAGGGCCAATTCTGTGATGCCAAGGGATGAGAGGGTCTGCAGCAGCAGGGAATGGTCCACTGTGTCAAAGGCAGAGGACAGGTCCAGGAGGAGGAGGACAGAGTAGTGTCGCTTGCTCTTGGCGGTTAATAGGTCATTGGTGACCTTAGTTAGGGCAGTTTCAGTGGAGTGGTGTGACCGGAAGCCTGATTGAAAGCGGTCGAAGAAGGAGCAGGAAGATAGATGGGAGGACAGTTCAATATGGACATGTTGTTCCAGTAGTTTTGAGGCAAAGGGGAGAAGTGATATAGGGCGATAGCTAGATACAGAGGATGGGTCAAGAGAGGGCTTTTTGAGGATAGGTGTGATTGTGGCATGTTTAAAGCTTGAGGGGAAAATGCCAGTTGTTAGTGATAGGTTAAAGAGATGGGTTAGGGTTGGGATGAAGACTGTGGTGAGGTTTGGGATGAAGTGGGATGGGAGTGGGTCAAGTGCACAGGTGGTGAGATGCGATCTTGAGAGTAGAGTGGAGAGTCCGTCTTCTGTAATGGTGGAGAAGTTGGTTTTGGAGGTGGAGGGCTGGGTAGTTGGGAGGAAGGGTTCTGGGGGTTGTTTACTAAAATTGTCTCTGATGTTCTCAATTTTCTGCTTGAAAAATGAGGCGAAGTCTTCAGCTGAGATGAGTGGGGAGGGAGGAGGTGCTGGGGGACGGAGGAGAGAGTTGAAGGTGTTGAATAACTGTTTGGGGTTGTGAGACAGGGAGGATATGAGAGATGAGAAGTAGGTTTGTTTTGCTGTGGCGAGCATGGTTTTGAAAGCAGTGAGGGACTGTTTGAATGCGATGAAGTGCTCGATGGAGTGGGATCTTTTCCATCTGCGCTCAGCAGCTCTGGAAGCTCGCCTCAGTTCTTTTGTCATGCTGGTGTGCCAGGGTTGTCTGTTGATTTTGCGAGCTTTGGTATGTGTGAGAGGAGCAAGAGATTCCAAAGCTGCAGCTATTGTGGTGTTATATAGAGTGGCAGCATCATCCGCATTGTGTAGGGAGCTTATGTCTGTGAGAGGGAGGAGGGATTCAGAGAGTGAGTGAAGATCAAGGTGTTTAAGATTTCTGCGAGGGTGTGAGAGTTTGTGGGGTGGGGGTTGTAGACAAGGAGTGGAAAGGGAAGAGAATGTAAGTAGGTTGTGGTCAGAAAGAGGAAGAGGTGAGTTTGAGAGGTTAGATAGGGAGCAGAGGCGGGTGAGAATGAGGTCCAGTGTGTGACCATCTTTGTGGGTGGCTGTAGAAGACCATTGAGTGAGGCCAAAGGAGGAAGTGAGAGATAGAAGTTTAGTGGCAGCTGAGAGGGAAGTGTCAATGGGGATGTTGAAGTCGCCCATGATGATAGTGGGGATGTCAGCGGCGAGGAAGTGGAGTAGCCAGGTGGTGAAGTGGTCGAAGAAGGTGGTGGCTGGCCCTGGGGGACGGTAGATGACAGCCAGTTGGAGGTTGGAGGGGGAGTAGATGCGCACAGAGTGCACCTCAAAGGAAGGGAGGATAACAGAGGGTGGCAGTGGGATTGGGGTGAAGGAGCAGTTATCTGACAGGAGAAAACCAACTCCTCCGCCATGCTTGCTGCTGGGGCGGGGTGTGTGAGAAAGGTGGAAGCCACCGTAAGAGAGTGCCGCAGGGGAGGCTGTGTCAGAAGGGGTGAGCCAGGTTTCAGTGATGCCGAGGAAGGAGAGTTTGTTATTGATAAAGAGGTCATGGATAAATGGAAGTTTATTGCAGACAGAGCGTGCGTTCCATAGTGCTCCAGATAGGGAAATTGGGGGAGTGGGGGCAGGATGAATGGGTATGAGGTTACTGTGGTTGCGAGGACGTGTAGAGGATCGTGGCAGGGGATTAGAAATGAGTGTGGGGATGTGATGAGGAGGGCCAGGATTTGGGGATATGTCGCCAGCAATGAGGAGCAGCAGACAGAGCGTTAGAAGGTGTGAGCTGGATAGGTCATGATGTGGCCGTGTGTGCCTGGCGAGAAAGGATTGTATGTGGAGGAATAGTTCTGTGGAGGAGGTGAGATGACTGGGGAGGATGGAGGGAGAAATGACTAGTTCTTTACTGGGTGGAGGGACTACAGGAGATAGGAAGAAATAGAGTAGTATGGGGGTGAATGTGAAAAGAAACCGAAACATTATAGTGGTTTTCTATTCCTTTACCTTCCAGTCAATTCCAGTCCAATTCTAGTCTAATTCATAGCAATTAAAAAACTGCAATTTAAAAATGCAATTTCTAAGATGGTCAGACACGTCTGGTCAGACTCATGGCTATGAATTTATGGGCACCTAAGGGCTCACAGCTGAGAGGGAGGATGTGGGCGTGTGTGTCTAGAGCACATGTTCACAGTTAAGCCAGGTCATAAAGAGGGAGTGGGGTAGATGGCCACTCAGGTATGCAAGCAAGAAGCAAGGGAAGTGAAATACGAATGGATAGAAAACAATGGGTAAGCAAAGCATACCAGGTGGGAATTATATGCAGTTCACATAAACACACATTGCAGGAAAGGCAGAGTAGATGGACAGCAGCATACCAGGTGGGAATTATATGCAGTTCACATAAACACACATTGCAGGAAAGGCAGAGTAGATGGACAGCAGCATACCAGGTGGGAATTATATGCAGTTCACATAAACACACATTACAGGAAAGGCAGAGTAGATGGACAGCAGCATACCAGGTGGGAATTATATGCAGTTCACATAAACACACATTGCAGGAAAGGCAGAGTAGATGGACAGCAGCATACCAGGTGGGAATTATATGCAGTTCACATAAACACACATTGCAGGAAAGGCAGAGTAGATGGACAGCAGCATACCAGGTGGGAATTATATGCAGTTCACATAAACACACATTGCAGGAAAGGCAGAGTAGATGGACAGCAGCATACCAGGTGGGAATTATATGCAGTTCACATAAACACACATTGCAGGAAAGGCAGAGTAGATGGACAGCAGCATACCAGGTGGGAATTATATGCAGTTCACATAAACACACATTGCAGGAAAGGCAGAGTAGATGGACAGCAGCATACCAGGTGGGAATTATATGCAGTTCACATAAACACACATTGCAGGAAAGGCAGAGTAGATGGACAGCAGCATACCAGGTGGGAATTATATGCAGTTCACATAAACACACATTGCAGGAAAGGCAGAGTAGATGGACAGCAGCATACCTGTGGGTAGACAAAACAGCTTGATTAGAGGATACAGGTGGTGATGAGGATGATGAAAGTACAGCAGTGATGAATGCTCAAATGCCCCATGGAATTCTAGTCTAATTCATAGCAATTAAAAAACTGCAATTTAAAAATGCAATTTCTAAGATGGTCAGACACGTCTGGTCAGACTCATGGCTATGAATTTATGGGCACCTAAGGGCTCACAGCTGAGAGGGAGGATGTGGGCGTGTGTGTCTAGAGCACATGTTCACAGTTAAGCCAGGTCATAAAGAGGGAGTGGGGTAGATGGCCACTCAGGTATGCAAGCAAGAAGCAAGGGAAGTGAAATACGAATGGATAGAAAACAATGGGTAAGCAAAGCATACCAGGTGGGAATTATATGCAGTTCACATAAACACACATTGCAGGAAAGGCAGAGTAGATGGACAGCAGCATACCAGGTGGGAATTATATGCAGTTCACATAAACACACATTGCAGGAAAGGCAGAGTAGATGGACAGCAGCATACCAGGTGGGAATTATATGCAGTTCACATAAACACACATTACAGGAAAGGCAGAGTAGATGGACAGCAGCATACCAGGTGGGAATTATATGCAGTTCACATAAACACACATTGCAGGAAAGGCAGAGTAGATGGACAGCAGCATACCAGGTGGGAATTATATGCAGTTCACATAAACACACATTGCAGGAAAGGCAGAGTAGATGGACAGCAGCATACCTGTGGGTAGACAAAACAGCTTGATTAGAGGATACAGGTGGTGATGAGGATGATGAAAGTACAGCAGTGATGAATGCTCAAATGCCCCATGGAATTCTAGTCTAATTCATAGCAATTAAAAAACTGCAATTTAAAAATGCAATTTCTAAGATGGTCAGACACGTCTGGTCAGACTCATGGCTATGAATTTAATATATGTGAGGGTCTAGTTTGGGGTCTATATATATGAGGGTCTAGTTTGGGGTCTATATATATGAGGGTCTAGTTTGGGGTCTATATATATGAGGGTCTAGTTTGGGGTCTATATATGTGAGGGTCTAGTTTGGGGTCTATATATGTGAGGGTCTAGTTTGGGGTCTATATATATGAGGGTCTAGTTTGGGGTCTATATATGTGAGGGTCTAGTTTGGGGTCTATATATATGAGGGTCTAGTCTGGGGTCTATATATATGAGGGTCTAGTTTGGGGTCTATATATATGAGGGTCTAGTTTGGGGTCTATATATATGAGGGTCTAGTTTGGGGTCTATATATGCGAGGGTCTAGTTTGGGGTCTATATATGTGAGGGTCTAGTTTGGGGTCTATATATATGAGGGTCTAGTTTGGGGTCTGTATATATGAGGGTCTAGTTTAGGATCTAAATTCTGAATAATAGAATAGTTTAGAATCTAAAGTCTGAGGACTCTCAATTCTAAATAGTTTAGGATCTGTATAGATGGGGCTCTGTTTTGGAGTCTATATAGATGGGGTCTGGTTTGGGGTCTATATATATATGAGGGTCCAGTTTGGGGTCTATATATATGAGTGTCTAGTTTGGGGTCTATATATATGAGGGTCTAGTTTGGGGTCTATATATATGAGGGTCTAGTTTGGGGTCTATATAGATGGGAGTCTGGTTTGGGGTCTATATATATATATATATATATATATGAGGGTCTGGTTTGGGGTCTATATACCGGTATATGAGGGTCTGGTTTGGGGTCTATATAGATGGGAGTCTGGTTTGGGGTCTATATAGATGGGAGTCTGGTTTGGGGTCTATATAGATGGGGTTCCAGTTTGTGATCTGTATAGATGGGGCTCTGTTTTGGAGTCTATATAGATGGGGTCTGGTTTGGGGTCTGTATATATGAGTGTCTGGTTTGGGGTCTATATATATGAGGGTCTAGTTTGGGGTCTATATATGCGAGGGTCTAGTTTGGGGTCTATATATGTGAGGGTCTAGTTTGGGGTCTATATATATGAGGGTCTAGTTTGGGGTCTGTATATATGAGGGTCTAGTTTGGGGTCTATATATATGAGGGTCTAGTCTGGGGTCTATATATATGAGGGTCTAGTTTGGGGTCTATATATATGAGGGTCTAGTTTGGGGTCTATATATATGAGGGTCTAGTTTGGGGTCTATATATGCGAGGGTCTAGTTTGGGGTCTATATATGTGAGGGTCTAGTTTGGGGTCTATATATATGAGGGTCTAGTTTGGGGTCTGTATATATGAGGGTCTAGTTTAGGATCTAAATTCTGAATAATAGAATAGTTTAGAATCTAAAGTCTGAGGACTCTCAATTCTAAATAGTTTAGGATCTGTATAGATGGGGCTCTGTTTTGGAGTCTATATAGATGGGGTCTGGTTTGGGGTCTATATATATATATGAGGGTCCAGTTTGGGGTCTATATATATGAGTGTCTAGTTTGGGGTCTATATATATGAGGGTCTAGTTTGGGGTCTATATATATGAGGGTCTAGTTTGGGGTCTATATAGATGGGAGTCTGGTTTGGGGTCTATATATATATATATATGAGGGTCTGGTTTGGGGTCTATATACCGGTATATGAGGGTCTGGTTTGGGGTCTATATAGATGGGAGTCTGGTTTGGGGTCTATATAGATGGGAGTCTGGTTTGGGGTCTATATAGATGGGGTTCCAGTTTGTGATCTGTATAGATGGGGCTCTGTTTTGGAGTCTATATAGATGGGGTCTGGTTTGGGGTCTGTATATATGAGTGTCTGGTTTGGGGTCTATATATTTGAGGGTCCGGTTTGGGGTCTGTATAGACAGTCTTGTTTGGGTTCTGTATAGATGGGGGTTTGTATTTGTTTTAACTCTTTAGTCTGCAGTGTGATTTTGTTGGGGGTCTGTATTTCTGTGCGCTATTTGTAATGCTAATGCAATAGATTAGGGGCGGGTCTTACATGCATGGGCGGGGCATAAGAAAAAAAAATCCTGTTTCTAGAATCTCCCAAATGTCCCTTTTGGCCCATCTGTCTGTGACTGGGATCACAGTTGTCCCCCACAGTCACTACTTGGCGCGGACACACAGGGACGCAGCATTACTGGCCGAGCAGCGCTACTACTCCACCGCCATCTCCGGCTTCTAAATCTATCCGGCCGTAATGTAATATCCCGGCTTCTCTCCGGATCAGATTCATCTCTGTTGCTGATTTCCTTCTGTTTAGTAGTTAATCTGCATCTGTGCTCAAGACGTTGTGACAAGGACGGAGCGAGGAAGATGCCTGAGCGCAGGCTATAAACTGAGCCCCCGCACTGGGGCCACCGCCGGTCACCACCACCTGTGCATCTGAACTCTAACATTCAACACCTCTAAAGAAAGCCCAAGACGGTGTCACCTCTTAAAAATAAACCCTCGCATCATACTGTAATTAGCTGGAGCGCCTCCGCTCACCACCATGACCATTGGCCATACTTTCCAAGACTTGAACCCAAAACTATGGAGTGTTTAAGCATTGACCAGTTTCACCCAAACACCCCCAAAATTGCCATAAAAAAATACACCTTTCAAGTTAAAGTAGCACCCGATAAATCCTGCAAAATTCCTACCTCTCAAGAATGACTCTCTTGAAAGTCCAATGAGGACCTACAAAGTCATTTTTAGATCCATAGCAAATATTTGCATAAACCCCGCCCCCGCTTAGGACCTAATTACCCTAAAAAATCCAATCTTTAAATCAAAGTAGTATAAATCCCATAATGATTCCCTTGGCAAAAATGTGCCAAGACTTGACAGGACGTACACCCATGGCCAAAATATGCATAAACCCCACCCCCGCTTAGAGCTACGTTACCCCAAAAATCCAATCTTTAGATCAAAGTTGTATAAATCCCATAAAAATCCCCTTGACAAGGATGTAGTACAACTTGACTGTAAGGGCGTATACAAATATCATAGGGACTAATTGTCAAAATTTGCCTAAACCCACCCCCGCTTAGAGCTCAATTGTCCCCCAAATCCAATCTTTAGATCAATGTTGTATAATCCCATAAAAATTCCATTGGCAAGAATGTAATACGACTTGACAGTAAGGACGTATACAGAAATCATCGGGACTTATTGTCAAAATTTGCATAAGCCCACCCCTGCTGAACGCTCCAGTTACGCCAATTAAAAAAAACAAAAATACAATCTTTAAATCAAAGCTGAATAAACCCAATAAATGCTACAAAAATCCAAATATACATTTCCTGTCTCATAACTAATGGCAAGAAATGGCATCGAGGGCGTACCTTGAAAAAAAATTGCATAAGCCTTGCCCCTGCTGAGAGCTCCATGTAACACGCTCTAAATATATAATATAGTTGAATGTCTGATTCTGGCTTCCTGCAGTCACCACCAGGGGGAGCTCACTGCATACAGATAGATACAGCTAGTCCTCATGCGTTGGCTGCTCCATCTAGTGGCAGTTGCCGAGAAGGCACCTTTGCAGCAATGCTTGTGTGAGATACAGAAGTTTGTGGTTATTTCCAGCCCTCGCCTCCAAATTAATTTATAGATGTAGCAGAGCTGAATTTATTCTTTTTATTGCCTCAAATCCAGGAAGCACCTGACATATTACTCACCTGCTAATATGCAGGAGTGGGAATTTTTTTATTATTTTTTTTTTTACTTGAATACCTGTATTTTGTGTTAAAAAATAATATTCGCCGATGGGTTTTTATTAAAAATGTTGCACCGTTTTGCTTTTACAGGCTCTTAACTTGCTGTCTGTGGTCATCAAGGACCTCAGAAAAAGACCGATCCTAAGCTCACTGACTGATTCTCAGTTGACTCTTTCTGCATGGTGCCGTAGAAGGTAAACGGTGCAACCTTTTTAATGGAATCCAATTGCAAAAATGATTTTTAGCCCGAAACGCGTAAGATAAAAAAAAAAACCTTTATCTTTGAGGCTTCACTTTCGTATGTAGATGACAGACTCAGCTCTGCTACATCTGTAGGATCCCAGTGCTTTTTTTCTCTCTAGGACAAGGGCCTCGCTTGCGTTCTGCGTAAATGTTCACGCCGCGCGGCCTGTTATGCAATCTACGGATTATGGAGCCAATTTTGGGCGTGGAGACTGTTTTTGACAGATGGATGCCAAAATCCAGAAAATTCTCTTCTCGTCAGCTGGAGTCGCCCTCCCTCCCTCTATCTGCGCCTGCCAGGCGGCGAAAAGGGGGGCAGCAGAGGGAGGGTGGAGAGGGACATCTAGAAGCTTCCGAATCCCGTCACAGCTGTATATAGAGGGAGTCCGCAGGCACACAGCAAGCCATATCTGAGGGCACGGGCACAGGTGAGGAGCGCGGGGCGCGCAGGTGGGCAGGCGACGTAGGGGTCCGAAAGAGCCGAGTTTGTCATCTCCCGTGACGAGATCTGAGGATTTACATGGGACTGCGCAAACGAGTCAAATGACAAATCCAGCTCTGCTACATCCAAAATTGATCGGCCATGCTGCGTCGCCGTTAACCCCTTAACATGCCGCGTACGTTGTCCCTGACCTCGCTATATGGCTGTCTGTCAACTTTTTTTTTTCCGAGCCTAAAGTCTGACATGGTGACTGTGCCGTTGTTCTCTGTTATCAGCCGCTGTTCTAAAATTCAGACTATGGGGTTATGGATATAGAGGGAAAGTGATCCGCACTACATTTGACAATGGATAGGCGGAGGAAAGTGGCGTCACTGCTTTACGTAAGTGCGCGTACGGGGTTAATGTGATATCAGACATTTAATATCGACATATAACTAATCCTTCATTGTGCAAATGTAGCAGAGGCGAATGGGTCATCTGGTTACAATAGCAAAGCCGAAGAGGTCATCTGGACGAGCACATTGTATGTTTTGATATTGCGTTACATAGGACTGCAGATTACGCAACTGTAACATCCTACCACATCCGCAAAGAGACAAACTAACTTTTCCATCCATAAACCTTAATGGACAAATTCAGCTCTGCTACATTGTTCTTCCGATTGTTCACATCGCTTTATGACTACGTAATAAAATAAAGTCGCATAATTGTTCACTGTGGTTAATTTTCTAGAGAGCGCAATCCATGCAGTCCTATGTAAATCTGTACATAACACGTTGCATCTGTCATGTTGTTGTAAATGACTGTATAATCGAAGGAGGGGAATGTACCGGAGTCCGTGCTGGTCACTACATGTACTGGGGGTTTAGTGGGGTATGGTGCATGGCACAAGTGCTCAAAATGAGACGTCATGTACTCCGCGTGACAGAACGAGGCCATCATGTGCAATTAGCGAGGAGACAGGCCTCTCATGTTACAACGTATCAGAAAGTATCTATCCAATGATATGGACAAATACAATACTGCCCCTATGTACAAGAATATAACTACTATAATACTGCTCCTATGTACAAGAATATAACTACTATAATACTGCCCCTATGTACAAGAATATAACTACTATAATACTGCTCCTATGTACAAGAATATAACTACTATAATACTGCTCCTATATACAAGAATATAACTACTATAATACTGCTCCTATGTACAAGAATATAACTACTATAATACTGCTCCTATATACAAGAATATAACTACTATAATACTGCTCCTATGTACAAGAATATAACTACTATAATACTGTCCCCTATGTACAAGAATATAACTGCTATAATACTGCTCCTATGTACAAGAATATAACTACTATAATACTGCTCCTATGTACAAGAATATAACTACTATAATACTGTCCCCTATGTACAAGAATATAACTGCTATAATACTGCTCCTATGTACAAGAATATAACTACTATAATACTGCTCCTATGTACAAGAATATAACTACTATAATACTGTCCCCTATGTACAAGAATATAACTACTATAATACTGCTCTCTATGTACAAGAATTTTACTGCTATAATACTGCTCCTATGTACAAGAATATAACTACTATAATACTGCTCCTATGTACAAGAATATAACTACTATAATACTGCTCCTATATACAAGAATATAACTACTATAATACTGCTCCTATGTAAAAGAATATAACTACTATAATACTGTCCCCTATGTACAAGAATATAACTGCTATAATACTGCTCCTATGTACAAGAATATAACTACTATAATACTGCTCCTATGTACAAGAATATAACTACTATAATACTGTCCCCTATGTACAAGAATATAACTACTATAATACTGCTCTCTATGTACAAGAATTTTACTGCTATAATACTGCTCCTATATACAAGAATATAACTACTATAATACTGCTCCTATGTACAAGAATATAACTACTATAATACTGTCCCCTATGTACAAGAATATAACTACTATAATACTGCTCTCTATGTACAAGAATGAAACTACTATAATACTGCTCCTATGTACAAGAATATAACTTCTATAATACTGCTCCTATGTACAAGAATATAACTTATATAATACTCCTCCAATGTACAAGAATATAACTACTATAATACTGCCCCTATGTACAAGAATATAACTACTATAATACTGCTCCTATGTACAAGAATATAACTACTATAATACTGCCCCTATGTACAAGAATATAACTACTATAATACTGCTCCTATGTACAAGAATATAACTACTATAATACTGCTCATATGTACAAGAATATAACTACTATAATACTGCTCTCTATGTACAAGAATGAAACTACTATAATACTGCTCCTATATACAAGAATATAACTACTATAATACTGCCCCCTATGTACAAGAATATAACTACTATAATACTGCTCCTATGTACAAGAATACAACTACTATAATACTGCTCCTATGTACAAGAATATAACTACTATAATACTGCCCCCTATGTACAAGAATTCAACTACTATAATACTGCCCCTATGTAGAAGAATATAACTGCTATACTATTGGCAAAGCTTTTTCATGAGAGGAGTGGGAAGTTACCTGATGCTACCTCTAGGCGTCACTGTGTTGCACAATATGGGAACACGTTGCAATTATTTTCCACTAGGTGTCACTGTATTCCAGACCCTCTTTATTATCCAGGATAAAAGAATTGTCGTTATGGTAGGAAACTTCCATGATTTTCCTACCTGCGTCCTTTACCTTTGATTGAAGTGAAGCTAATTCATTGCTCAGTGGAAAAGTTTCCAGCCTTCTCCCATGTCTGATGTCACACACAGGCCAAGTGGGTGTGGAAATTCTGGAAGGCTACAGCTGAACTTTCCATGAGGAGATGAACCTGTGTGTTAAAGGAACTGAAACACCAGAATTTGGCAGGGTGGTTTCGTAAGCACCTATGTGTTATGATGATGCAGCAAGTTATGACTTTGGTCATTTTTGCCACTGGGTCAGCTGACTAACATTGCCTATTATTTTCAAAAATGTCATCCTATAGTAAATACCGTGTGCAAGTAGAGGAGTAAATTCTTTAATATTCAACATATCTAATATTTAAGATATTTAAAGGGTATCCATTGCGTTAATTTTTTTTTTCATATATTAATCGTACACATTAAAATAAGAAACTTTGTAATATATCTTATCAGAGAAATCTTCATTTATTCTTGATTCACAGGTGAAATCTGTCTTTCCTGAATACCGTTTCTACCCATGAATTAAAAGTGAAAGTTCAGTCCGGGAGGAGAAAGATGCAGATTTCTCTGATAAGATATATTACAATGTTGCTTATATTCACGTGCACTATTGATTTATGAAATAACAATTTTTATAAATTTCACACTTTAATTTTTTTTTTAGAAGCACCCGATCTTTATTTTATGCCTGTGATTCCCAAGGCCGATAGTCTGCAGCTTTAGCGTTGGGTTTTAGCATGTTGCAACCTTGCACCAAGGACATCGCTGATACTCATCACATACAGTACAGTTCTTATACAGGGGCGTAGCGACCAAGGTTGCAAAGGTCGCGACTGGGTCCATGCAGTTTGGGGGTCTGCCGATGCCAGCACAATATTCAACTGGATGTGCGTCCTTGGACGCACATTCAGCTGAAGTGTATTGAGGCGCAGAGACCCGTCAGGTCCGTGAGTGGCAATACATGCTGCCGGCCAATCAGAGGCCAGCATCCAGTGATTGTGGGAACATGGCAGTAGTATCATGCGCGGCCATCACTTGCCAGCTTCTGAAGAGAATGCTGTACAGCGGGGGAGCGGAGTGAAGGTGAGTATAATGGTTAATTTTTTTCTATGTATTAAAGAACAGCAGCAGAAAGGGGGACATATACCAGGATGGGGGATATATATACCAGGATGGGTCCAGGATAAGGGACATATACCAGGGTGGGGGATATATATATACCAGGATGGGCCCAGGATAAGGGACATATACCAGGATGGGGGATATATATACCAGGATGGGTCCAGGATAAGGGATATATACCAGGATGGGGGATATATATACCAGGATGGGCCCAGGATAAGGGACATATACCAGGATGGGGGATATATATACCAGGATGAGCCCAGGATAAGGGACATATACCAGGATGGGGGATATATATACCAGGATGGGTCCAGGATAAGGCATATATACCAAGATGAGCCCAAGATAAGGGATATATACCAGGATGGGGGATATATATACCAGGATGGGTCCAGTATAAGGGACATATACAAGGATGGGGGATATATATACCAGGATGGGTCCAGGATAAGGGATATATACCAGGATGGGGGATATACATACCAGGATTGGTCCAGGATAAGGGACATATACCAGGATGGGGCATATATATACCAGGATGGGTCCAGGATAAGGGACATATAACAGGATGGGGGATATATATACCAGGATGGGTCCAGGATAAGGGACATATACCAGGATGGGGGAGATATATACCAGGATGGGAGATATATATGCACCTGGATGGTGTCAGGATGAGGAAGCTATATACCAGGATGGGGCGGGGTGGGAGGTGGTCCAAATCCATCAGACCCTAGTTATGCCACTCTTATACATGCATATTTTTCAGCTGGGAGCCAGCACAGTTCTGGTTCAGGCCTCAGTTTTGGATCCCAATTCAGCCCACCAATATCTGCTGATGGCCACTGGTTACACTGCATCTGGATGAGACGCGGCTGACAGAGCAGTTATATTAGCCGAGCCACCTATGAATAGTGCACAATGCCCAGAGGCTGCTGAGTTGTGGAAAGCTCTCAGGATTTCTAAGCCTGCATTACCCTGTGAACGTTTGAAATATAGAAATGTTACGCCCTGGTGAAAATCACAATAAATGACTGATCTCATCTGTTCTTCACTATGAGTTTTGCGGTATCACCGTCATAGTGAGGAACAATGCTGAGCAGTTACAGTGCGGCATTGTACCTAGAGGCGGAATTAATCTATCGAAAGCGCTAAATTGTGTCACTGTAAAATGAAGTGCGGGTCTGAGATCAAAACTGAGAAAAAGAAAAGGAAAATTGGACAGAATTTGTCACAAAACTCCAAAAATGGTCTGGGCAAAATTGTTGGTACCCCAACTTAATATTTGGTTGCACCCTTTGGAATAAATAACTGCAATCAATCGCTTCCTATAACCATCCACAAGCTTCTTACACCTCTCAACTGGAATTTTTGACCACTCTTCTTATGCAAAGTGCTCCAGGTCTCCTATATGTGAAGGAGCCTTCTCCCAACAGCAATTTTACGATCTCTCCATGAGTGATCAATGAGATTTAGATCCGGACTCGCTTTCTGACACTGGGCTTTAGATTGTGACCCAGAATACTTTGGTAGTCTTCAGATTTCATGATGCTTTGCACACAGTCAAGGTACTCAGTGCCAGAGGCAGCAAAACAACCCAAAACATTTTTCAACCTCCACCATATTTGACTGTAGGTACTATGCTCTTTTCTTTGTAGGCTTTATTTCATTTTGAGCAAACAGAATGATGTGCTTTACCAAAAAACTCTATCTTGTTCTCATCTGTCCACAAGATGCTTTCTCAGAAGGATTTTGGCTTACTCATGTACATTTTGGCAAACTGAAGTTTAGTTTTTTATGTCTGTGTATCAGTGGGATTCTCCTGAGTCTCTTGCCATAGAGTTTCATTTTATTCACATGTGGATAGATAGTTTGCGCTGACATTGATGCCGTCTGAGCCTGCAGGATAGCTTCAATTTCTTTGGAGTGTGATTGGGGCTGCTTATCCACCATCCGGACTATTTTTGGTTGCAACCTATCATCAATTTTTCTTTGCCGTCCATGGACTACAGTGCCATGGGTTGTAAACTTACTTATTATATGGCACCCCATGTTCAAAGGAACATCAAGATCTCTGGAGATGGACATGTAACCTTGAGATTGTTGATATTGTTAAACAATTTTGGTTCTGGCGTGATTTTCATATTGCCCACCCCTGTTACTTGCCACAGGTGAATTTGAAAAAAGCATCACATGCTTGAAACCAAGTCGTTTAACTACAATTTTGTAATGGTGCCATCAATTTTGTCCAGACCCTTTTTCGGGGGTTTGTATGAAATTATATCCAATTTGCTTTTATTTTCTGTCTTTTTTTTGTGTTGTCCTAAAACATTCAAATAAAATAAAATGTATATGACAAAACATGTGTAATTGTAAAAATTTTCTGGGAGAAGCTTCGCACATGTTGCTCAGGACTTTTTCTGTGCTGCCTTGAGATGTTTGGAGACATGTGCCCGGGCACTCATCCTATAATTACAGGAGACGTATCGCTGCACAAAACATTTATTAATTGTTATTTGCTATTAGTAGAACATGAAGCAATCAGATGGAGCCGGCCCCGAGTTGTGTGTGCTTTGTGCCGTATGTAACGAGGACTCACTCGTCATACTGCCTGCGTACATTTCATGTTATCATTGGAGGCTTGGTATTGTGCACTTATATTTGGGCTGTGGGTGTGACAAGCATAGTTGGCATTGTCCCCTCCGTGTGCAGGATGTGTTGCCCTAGTTTATCTTATAGAAATAAACTTATAAAAACTTCATGATCATTTATACACAGCACATGATATACTTCTCTTTATGGAGTGGACTGTTATGGGACTTTTTGAATTATGAGTATTTTTTTTCACCTAAGTATTGTTGTCCCTTGGCCAGAGTTGCCGTGTAGTCCAAGCCTAATGCGAGGATGATATGATATTTTACTTCATCTTTATTTTTTCTTTTAATTCCAGAAGCAAAATGTCTAAGGGTCCAGCAGTTGGCATTGACCTGGGCACCACCTACTCTTGCGTAGGGGTCTTTCAGCATGGCAAAGTTGAGATTATTGCCAATGACCAGGGTAATCGTACCACACCAAGTTATGTGGCCTTTACTGACACCGAGAGACTCATTGGGGATGCAGCGAAGAATCAAGTGGCCATGAACCCAACAAACACGGTGTTTGGTGAGTACTTTGGCCTGGGAGATCCAGATCATTGTAACCTAAGGTCTAGGAAACTCTATTTTGCCTCTTGGTGTTATTATAGATGCCAAGCGCCTGATTGGCCGCCGTTTCGATGACCCCGTTGTACAGTCCGACATGAAGCATTGGCCATTTACAGTGATAAACGATGGTGGGAGACCCAAGATGCAGGTGGAGTACAAAGGGGAGACCAAGTCCTTCTATGCAGAAGAAGTATCTTCCATGGTCTTGACCAAAATGAAAGAAATCTCTGAAGCCTACCTTGGAAAGGTGGGATATCGGCATATGTGACCTATGGACTGACTCGTATTAGAAATAGCAGTGGAGTTGGTCATCTAAAATAAAGTAGGTGGTGATGGGGGGGTGGTCAAAATAGAGACAACATACATGACAAATTAGGATGAAGATGTTCTTTGTCATTAAGACCCCAAACTGGAAAATTTATTCCGATTTCTAAAACAATTCAGTCTTTAGATCAGATTTCTAAATCAATTTAGACCTCAATTAATTGGACCCAAGTTGCTAAAATAAATCTGACCCTTAAAATTAGATGCAGAGAGCAGATATCAGATATGTGTCTATATGTGCAGGGTATCAGTAATTATCAGGAAGAACAAGAGTCCACAAAAGTGGGCTTACAGTGATGCTCCTGGTATTAGCGTTGAAGTCCCTGTTGCGTCTGGCCCCTCCTGGCTTCTCCTTTCTTCCTTGTGGGAAACTCAACTCTTAAAGCTTAAACTTCCTTTACTATGGATCGTACGGTTGTCCCTCTCTGCCTTCTATGGGTTGCGTGTCTATGCGGTGGTCCCCCGTCTACAAACAAAGCAAAATGGCATGGGGCTGACTTGAAGGTTGGGTCAACCTTCCTTAGATATGGGTGAACAAGCTCTTGAAGTAGCACCAGAAGTGAGATTGATTTTGACTTTATTGATGGACGCTCCTTGACTAACGAATGTTCCCTACCTCCAATTTTAATTTTTTATTTTTATCAGATAGAATTTGTTAATTGACACATTATCTTTTTTTTCCTAGGCAATCACAAATGCTGTGATTACAGTCCCTGCCTACTTCAATGATTCCCAGAGACAAGCCACCAAAGATGCAGGGACCATTTCGGGACTCAATGTCCTACGTATCATCAATGAGCCGACCGCTGCTGCCATTGCTTATGGCTTGGACAAAAAGGTAAGACTAACATGGACTTGCTAACTCCAGTTATAATGCAGATTAGCCAATACTATTTATTCTATAATTTCTACCTGTAGGTTGGGGCTGAGAGGAATGTCCTCATTTTTGACCTTGGTGGTGGCACATTTGACGTTTCCATACTTACCATTGAAGATGGTATCTTTGAAGTTAAATCTACTGCTGGTGACACTCACTTGGGTGGGGAGGACTTTGACAATCGCATGGTTAACCACTTTGTTGGAGAATTCAAGCGTAAACACAAGAAAGATATCACAGAGAACAAGCGAGCCATCCGTCGCCTGCGTACGGCTTGTGAACGTGCTAAGCGCACTCTATCTTCCAGTACCCAGGCTAGTATTGAGATTGACTCCCTTTTTGAGGGCATTGACTTTTACACATCCCTAACTCGTGCACGTTTTGAGGAGCTCAATGCGGACCTCTTCCGTGGCACTCTAGAGCCGGTGGAGAAATCTCTCAGGGATGCCAAGCTGGATAAGGCTCAGATCCATGATATTGTTCTGGTTGGAGGATCGACACGCATTCCAAAAATACAAAAGCTTCTGCAAGACTTCTTCAATGGAAGAGAACTGAACAAGAGCATTAACCCAGATGAGGCTGTGGCTTATGGAGCTGGTAAGAACATTATGTATTTTTCATCTTCCACCTGTAAATGCCATAATATATATAAGCAACACCACTTTTTATATTTTTTTATGATATTTTACCCAAAAAACTAGAGAAAATTCTGATAAAGTTTGTAAATGCCCAACTTATTGTGTAAAAATCTTTACATATCTTGTCTAACTGCCATGCGTTATAGGTGCTGACATGATGGCTCTCAAGGTATGTCTCACAACTAGGTGTGAGCCCTGTCTGTACACACTCATACCTCCCACACATATACCTCCCACACACATACCTCCCACACATGCACATGCACACTTAGCTGCATAAAGAAGAAGAGCACTATTTAGATCTTTTGGCAGAGAAAATCCTCCTATAATAAACAGTGGATCTTGTAGCTTTCTACCTTCAATTTCAAAGGTACTAGGTTCGTATCTCGAGAAAGACAATATTTAAAAAAAAAAGGTTATAATTAACTGTATTTTAAGGCAGAGATCTGAACATCTATTAAGTCATAATTTACTAATAGGATGCTTGTAAATAAGATCTCTAAGCTGGACAATCAAATTTATTAGGAAAATAACCTTCTCTGACTTTTAGTTGATTCAAACACTTTTTAAATATACCTCAGCAATCTTACTAATTTCCATAATTCTTGTAACTGAGATATGTAGACCATCTATGATTCTATGTTATTTGCCTTTATTTAGGATGACGCTGACTCTTGCGTCCATTGCTCTTTTCTTAGCTGTTCAGGCTGCAATCTTATCCGGAGACAAATCTGAGAACGTACAGGATCTTCTGTTACTGGATGTCACTCCCTTGTCTCTTGGCATTGAGACTGCCGGAGGGGTCATGACCGTTCTCATCAAACGTAACACCACTATACCCACCAAGCAAACCCAGACTTTTACTACTTACTCTGACAACCAGCCAGGTGTACTCATCCAGGTAATGAGTCCTGATATATCCTCACTACTGTACTGGAGGTATACAACTATTAAGATGATATTGTGCATTGCAACCATTTTTAAACTTCCTCTTGGTCTGATGACCACCACTTAGCAGGCAATATCTGTTTGCCCTGAGCACCACAAGATAGGGTCACGAGGTAATTGATAGAGAAAAGCCAGTGATATAATTCATATAGAGTCGATTAAATGAGTACTTTGTTATTAGGTATTTGAAGGAGAAAGAGCGATGACAAAGGACAATAATCTTCTCGGAAAGTTTGAGTTGACCGGAATTCCACCTGCTCCTCGAGGTGTTCCCCAAATCGAAGTGACCTTCGACATTGACGCCAACGGGATCATGAATGTGTCTGCTGTGGACAAGAGCACCGGCAAGGAAAATAAGATCACAATAACCAACGACAAGGGTGAGTGGGAAAAAGCGGAGCCAGATTATAAAAGGCATGTGACCTGGAGTCTCTGGCACCATGAGGGCCTAGGAGGTTCCTACAATGGATCGATCTATCTATCTATCTATCTACAGTATCTATCTATCTATCTAATAAGTTTTTATCTAATTAATGACCCATTAAGTAGCATTAACAACCTAGTGACCAACAATGGTGCCAGAAGTTTTATGGGACCCTTACCTATTGGGAAGAAGGGGATCCTCAGATCGCCATTTGACTTTTTGTTTTGAAATGTAGGGAGGTCTCTAGCTGGATGTTTTTTTCTGATTCCCATATCAGATGTTAGGGCACAAGTTTTTATGCACCATTTTCACATTTGTGGCTTCTATAGACAGTCATATGGAGTCTGATTTTCAATGGTGGGATAAGGTCCTTCACCAAATACTTTTGCTCAGCTGAATAATATAGCCAACTAACTCTTTTTCTTCTTTCAATCTACTCGGCTGAGGAATAAAAATATCTCCTGGGTGAAAATGTTATAGTGAGACATTAGGATTCTGTTTTACAACAGACAGTAAAACGAGATGGAGAGTAGTTTGCACTGACACCTAGAGGTAAATATGAAAACTGCAATATTCCACCTTCCCTGTATAAATAGAGTTAAATATAAACATATCCAACCTTTTTTCTATAGTGTCCTATGCTATTGAGCTTGTATGGAAAGTAAATCTTTCTTTATATACTAGTATATGGAAACCAAAGTTAATATTATGATCTTTATTAAAGGTCGTCTGAGCAAGGAGGAGATTGAACGTATGGTACAGGAAGCGGACAGATATAAATCTGAAGACGAAGCTCAGAGAGACAAGATCTCCGCCAAGAATTCACTCGAGTCCTTGGCCTTTAACATGAAGAGCACAGCTGAAGATGAGAAGCTGAAAGACAAAATTAGCCCAGAGGACAAACAGAAGATCCTAGACAAGTGCAATGAGGTCATCTCCTGGTTGGACAAAAACCAAGTGAGCACTCCTCCATGTAATTTGAATCTAAGTGCATGTTTCTTAGGGCACTGCCAAGGGAAAACCTCAAGACAAACCATTTAATCCAACACTGAACTATAATATCTTCACATCTTAAAAAGTTTTCAAACTCTTTATGTAATTTATTATTTATTATATTATCTACTTGTCTTGTTGGATTTTTATCTCCACACTTCAATCAGAAGATGTAATATCATATAACAGAAGGATGTTCTTGGGAAAGCCAAATGGAAACTCACAAAGATGGGGGTAATAAAATCAGTTATCAGTTTTTAGGAAATTTGGTGCAATCAAGCAACTTTGCCTATCTGTAATCCAGTGTTTGGGGAAGACTAGGGAAGTTCCAGAGTGTAAGTACAACACGAAGGGATAAGGGAAAGGGAACCCAACATTAGGGAAGGGAGAAGAGGAGACCCATAGGCAGATCTAATGTCACCCTGTCTGCCCTATCGTCTCTATATAGGTTCTGCACCTATCGCCGAGTAGAATACCTAACCTCTGCCTGACCCTAGCGATAAGCCCTGCACGGGGAGGACGAGTCACCTGTTTCAGTATGAGACGCACAGTGTAGGAAGACTAAATGCAACACGAAGGGATAAGGGAAAGGGAAGTCAACACTAGGGAAGGGAGGAGAGGAGACCCCTAGGTAGATCTAACGTCACCCTGTCTGCCCTATCATCCCTATATTGGTTCTGCACCTATTGCCGAGTAGGATACCTAACCTCTGCCTGACCCTAGCGATAAGCCCTGCACGGGGAGGACGAGTCACCTGTTTCAGTACGAGACGCACAGTGGAGGAAGACTAAATGCAACAAGAAGAGATAAGGGAAAGGAAACCCAACACTAGGGAAGGGAGGAGAGGAGACCCCTATGCAGATCTAATGTCACCCTGTCTGCCCTATCGTCCCTATGAAGGCTCTGCACCTATCGCCGAGTAGGATACCTAACCCCTGCCTGACCCTAGTGATAGGCCCTGCACAGGGGAGGACCAGTCATCGGTTTCAGTATGACACGCACAGTGTAGGAAGACTAAGTGCAACACGAAGGGATAAGGGAAAGGGAACCCAACACTAGGGAAGGGAGGAGAGGAGACCCCTAGGCAGATCTAACATCACCCTGTCTGCCCTATCGTCCCTATATATGTTCTGTACCTATCACCGAGTAGGATACCTAACCCCTGCCTGACCCTAGCGATAAGTCCTGCATGGGGAGGACGGGATGGGCACTATTCAATCCCCACTACCAGTAAAGATAGATGGGATACTCAAACAAGGGGAACGCTTAGCTTGAGTAGACTCAGAGAGAAACACAGATGTCCTCCAAACACCAGAGAAGAAGATAGCCGACTGCTATAGCTCCAAGCCTCAACAGGGAAATGGAAATTAGAATTATCACCCGCAACTCCCAGCAGCAAGCTGGGAGTTATAAGCACCGCGGTCCAGGTGTGTCAACCAGAGCCAAGGGAGGTTCCACTGGGTCCTAAACTCAGAAGGACTAGGAAGGAGTCTCCAAAGCCAACTGCTGAGACCTTCTGCGGCTAGATGCAGTGTGACTGTCTACAGCCTCTGACAAACCCGTGACACAGTAGCCGATACTGTTAAAGTGGTATTCCCACTACAGTAATTTCTGGCACACCTACAGGATCTACCATAAATTTTTGAAAGATGCCGGTCCCACCTCCGAGGTCAGCACCTGCGTCAATGGGAACACCGCGAACATTGTCCCTTCTAATGACATGACACCCTTTCCATTTGTTCTCGGCAAGGATGCGGCCACCTCACATGCTGATCACAAGTTTGTAGGATTTCCTGTAAATTTGTGATAGTGATACCCCTTTTTAAGTAATGTATTACAAGTCAGCAAGGCAGGGGTGGGACTCAGAAAATATTGACAAATCACCTATTTTTTATGGAGGAAGGATTAAATTAAAGATAACTGAAAGCTCTACTTATATCTGGGAATGAGGTGGAGCTTTGTCGACTGGCTCAGGGGAGGCTTCGGTTATTCTTATTTGGACCATTTCTACACCCCGATGTAAATGGACCTTGCTCTTTAAATCTTGATTTAAAGGGAATCTGTCAGTTTATTCATGCTGCCCAAACCACGAGCAGCATGAATTAGGTGGCACAATTGCAGCCAAGTACATTTTTTTTTCGGAATCTCTCAGGTGTTTCAGAGAGAACATAGTTAAAAGGAATCGGTCATCACGAGGTTTTTGCTTCCCTATCTGAAAGCAGTAGGACATTGGGGGCAAATACCCTAATTCCAGTGATGTATCACTTACTTTCCTGGGTGCAACAGTTTTGATAAAATCACTGTTTTATCTGCTGCAGGTCTATCAGTTCTCTGAATGCTGAGCTCTGTATAATCCCGCCCACACCACTGATTGGCTGATTTTCTGCATATGTCCGGTGTACACAGAAAGAAGCCAATCATTGGTGGAGGCCTGGCTGGACCACCTGGCAGCAGGTTTTACTGGTCCGCTACTGATAATCTCCTGTTGATAAAGTGATTTTATCAAAACTACAGCTGTCAAATATGTGACATATTGCTGCAATCAGATTCTCTGTCTCTATATTATGCTGATCTCAGAACTGTTAACAAAAACCTGTTGACAGATTCACTTTAATGCGTATGGGCTGAGATGAGACTAGTCCGGATTCACCTCTTGACAGCTTTTCCCAGCACTGCTCCTGGTGAATGACAGGTATCTTCCATGTGTGTACTTAGGGAAAGACCTATCAATCACTTGCCATGGTGCTGTAAGATCTAGCTAGGAGAGGTGCCATACTAGTTTCATTGCTGCCTATGGTCCTCAGCCAGATCGTTAAACTATGTTTTAGCTGCAACACCGGAGCATTTCAGAATAAAACATACATGACTGAAATCGTGCAGCCAGCCACTGAATCATGCTGCCCGTGGTTTGGAAGCTTGCGTTTCGCCAATGCTTCTTCAGGGATTTTCATGACTCTTGTATCTTACTCATCATTTTTTTCCTTGTCTACATGTGATTCTACTAGATGGCTGAAAAAGAAGAATATGAACATCAACAGAAGGAGCTGCAGAACCTCTGCAACCCAATAATCACTAAATTATACCAAGGAGCCGGGGGAGCAGGAATGCCCGGAGGGATGCCAGGCGGCTTTCCTGGAGCCGGAGGCAGTGCAGCAGGTGGATCTTCAGGACCCACCATTGAAGAAGTCGATTAAGAACCTCAACCCAACACTATGTAAAGCAGGTTTCACGGCACAGTCCCAAATCAACACGCTTTATAGTCATCATAACTTAGATCCTGCTTTATCTTATAGCCGAGGAGACTGTTATATTTGTATTAAGTACCTGATGTTTGTACTTTCTGCACCCTACTCTGTTCTGCCCAACACCTTTCAGTGTGTTTAAGACTTGTGATCCCGGAACCTTGTTATTATTGTCTGATGATACCAACGTCTTCCATAATTTGCACTTTGGATGTTTCAATATACCATCAACGAGTAGCAGCCGTGACAAGCATTGTATCGATACTCAATCCTGAGGGACTTATCATACACATGTTCTTGGAAGGTTCCAAATCTACTTTGCCAAAGACACAAGTAAAAAAAAAATCCTCAAAGATGCAGCTGAATTGGTCATACAGACTAAGGTAAACCAAAACGAGAACCTTCATCTGCTCCTCTTCACCCAGATGATGGCCAAGCAAAGCCACTGCCGAATTAATCATGAGCCTCCTGTTCCACAGTAGATTGGGTTCATCTGCTAGACATAGGACATTCGGTTAACAGAGATGGGAGATTCTTGTCATGTTATGTATATTCTATTAACTAGACCACCATCTTTTATGGACTTCATGGTGAAAGTCGTGGAAACAAGTTTTGATGTTTCACCTTGCGTTTTTTTGGAATGTTATCCCGATATTTTGGAATGGTCTCCAATGTAAAGTAGTTTTCAAAGCTTTTCTTTCGCCGAATAGAATTCGAAGACTATTATTTACTATTTTTGTAAATGAGGAAGAATATTAATTAGTTGCATCTTGGAGACCTCCTAATCTTGGCGATTATTCATTCATTCAGCTCCAAGGTCTTTGAAACTTAGAGGTCTTAATGTTTAGATTTAAAAGACAGGGCTCTTCTTGTTCTGCCAAGACGTTCGACTTCTGGGCCTTCATGGGTCATGATAGGTAGCTGTTCCACCATATCTAGATGATGTGGCGTCATGAACAGAAGAGGAATTACGAAAAGAGCCATCAGCCACTTTGTGCTAACAAGAATAAAAAGATTTAGAAAGACAAGTCTTCCAAGATTTCCAGTCAACCAATGTATTTCATCAACACAAATTCTGCTCTCATATGTGGATTTTCCCCCAGTTTTAATTAAAAAAGTACCGAGGTCAAGAATATAGAGTTTTGACGGTGGCTAAAATACAACTCTCTGCATGGTTTGGGAAGAATTTGTACAAGAGAGAGGACCAGATTGGAGAACCCAAGTCTTCGAGTGAAGTACTTCATTGGGGTCCAGATCTTTTGCCAATTATATTTTCATGGTCAATTTCGATGTACTTGCCCCCACCTTCATTTTTCCATATTTCCACTTTTACCTTAATGCATAGATTTTGTCCCCAAAAATATTTTTTTGCAATTGAGTGTCATTAAAATTTTCTCACCATTTGCCTTCTGAGTTATCTGACAAACCTTAGTGCGCTCATTCTGACAGGGACTTTAAAATCCTCTATGCCAAGGGTGGGCAATTAATTTTCCCGTGGGGCCACATGAGAGACTAAGACAGTTGTGGAGGCCAAACCAATAGGCTGAAATTAATTTTGCTCAATATTAACATAATTATAATTATTTTTTATTAATATTAATTTTAGCACTTAATATTGAGCAGAATTAAGTATGCCGACATTACCCTATGCACCGTTTGAAACTACACACAGCCCTTTTATATAATGTATGATCACATTCACAGCCCTTATGTACTGTAAGAGTCCCCACATAGCCCCTATATATCGTAAGACCCCCTATAGTCCCCACATAGCCTCCCCATGTCCAGCATGAGACTCCATAGCCTCCCTATGTCCAGCATGAGACCCTCATAGCCTCCCCATGTCCAATGTGAGACCCTCATAGCCTCTCCATGTCCAATGTGATACCCTCGAGTCGTAGCATCCCTATGTCCAGCATGAGACCCTCATAGCCTCCCCATGTCCAATGTGAGACCCTCATAGCCTCCCCATGTCCAGCATGAGACCCCCATAGCCTCCCTCTGTCCAATGTGAGACCCTCATAGCCACTCCATTTCCAGCATGAGACACCATAATTTCCCCATGTCCAACGTGAAACCTCCATAGCTTCCCCATGTCCAGCATGAGACCCCGATAACCTCCCCATTTCCAGCATGAGTCCCAATAGCCTCCCCATGTCCAGCATGAGACCCCTAGAGCCTCCCCATTTCCAGCCAAACATCCCATAAACACAAAAAACCCACCACATACTCACCACGCTCCCGTTCTGCCTCTGTTTTCTCTGATGCGCTGACTCTCCATAGTGCACAACTGACCCGATAAAATAACGTCAGCTATCTCACATGCTGATTGGTGGAAGAAGGGGCCGGCGTCCCCTCTGCCTGCATTCCAAGGATGCAGATAGCGGTGACAGTGGTCAGCGGCAGACATACTGGGAAGGAGAAGGTTCGGCGCGTAGGCTACTGTTTTCAGCCACTCCTCTGTCTTGGTCCACGGGCTGGACGGGAACAGCCATAGGGTCGGATGTGGCCCACAGGCCGCACTTTGACCAGATCTGCTCTATGCTGATTTACAACAGCAGACCACATCAAAGTTGTATTGAACTTTGCTGTGATGGGGTCGTAACCCAGCTGAGAGGAGCGCAAAAAAAATCCTCACTCAGACATCCGATTATTTTCACATACAAGAAAAAGAAGCCGATTATTCTGATCAGACTCTGACCATGGATCGGACACAGTGTGGTCCAAGTGCCATCCAATTTTCTCGTAACTCGCAAATGCATTGGGAAGCAAAGAGTCTCTAAACGCATCATGGTGCAAAATCTTTAACGAAAGCCAATTGAAAAAAATAAATATTTCAGCTGAAAATCCATGACTCTGAAGGCGTCCATGTCTTTTAAGTGACCACTTGTGCCTTTAGGGGTTTTACACTGAGCATGGTTCCTAGGCCAATGTCTATCTTCATAGTTCTGTTCCACCCGGGGGACTTAGAGTTGTGTCTCTGATGCTTTTATGAGCGGGACTGTAATCACTGTGCCAAAATAATCATCAACAACATTAGTAATAAAAGTGCCATATGATCACCCTGACGATCGTGATATTTCTATGTCGGGGGTGCCGGTATGGAAGGTTTCTTGTGTGATCATCACTTGGCATCCCAACACAAATTCGGGGAATGCAGGATTCGGATGGGTGAAGTAATGAGTTGATCTTTTTGCATTGGGCATCATTGGTGTAACCTATTCATACTCTAGGCATAAGTTCCTGCAGCTTTTTATTCCATCTTTCATGAGGCGGTGGCACCTTGCATGTGAGTTTTGATGCCCTCGTCTAAGCCTAGCTCCAACATTTGGGGTATACAACCATAAGACCCTGTGTACAAATATTGATGTGAATTATTGATTCTTGTCTTGGGACCAACACCTACTCAGCAGCTGGAGAAAGGTGGTCTGAGCCTAAGGAAAGAGTTAAGGTCTGAGCTTTCAGTGATGGTCAATGCTTGACCATGTGAGTTCTGATGCTCTCCTCCAAGCCTAACCCCGAAATTTGGGGTATACAACCATAAGACCCTCTGTACAAATATTGATGTGAATTATTGGTTCTTGTCTTGGGACCAACACCTCCTCAACAGCGGGAGGAATGTGGTCTTAGCCTACGGAAAGAGTTAAGATATGAGCTTTCAAAGATGGTCAATGCTTGACCATGTGAGTTCCGATGCCCTCGTCCAAGCCTAACCCCAAAATATGGGGTATACAACCATAAGACCCTCTGTACAAAGGTTGATGTGAATTATTGGTTTTTGTCTTGCGACCAACACCTCCTCAACAGCTGGAAAATGTGGTCTTA
Source organism: Ranitomeya imitator (assembly GCF_032444005.1). Classification (NCBI taxonomy): domain Eukaryota; kingdom Metazoa; phylum Chordata; class Amphibia; order Anura; family Dendrobatidae; genus Ranitomeya; species Ranitomeya imitator. Next base: position 18,726,493 of record NC_091291.1, on the reverse strand, counting down.
GCCTAGGGAAAGAGCTAAGGTCCGAGCTTTCAATGATGGTCAATGCTTGACCATGTGAGTTTTCATACCCCCGTTCAAGCGTAACCTCAAAATTTGGGGTATACAACCATAACACCCTCTGTACAAAGGTTGATGGGAATAATTGGTCTTCATCTTGCGATCAACACCTCCTCAACAGCTGGAGAAATGTGGTCTTAGCCTACGGAAAGAGCTAAGGTCCGAGCTTTCAATGATGGTCAATGCTTGACCATGTGAGTTTTGATGCCCTCGTTCAAGCCTAGCCCCAAAATTTGGGGCATACAACCATAAGAACCTCTGTACAAAGGTTAATGTGAAATATTGATTCTTGTCTTGCGACCAACATCTCAACAGCTGGAGAAAGGTGGTCTTAGCCTATAGAAAGAGCCAAGTTCTGAGCTTTCAATGATGGTCAATACGATGGCCAACGATTGACCATGAAGCCTCCAGAAGGGTCATAAAATCAATGAAGGGTTTCAGGTGTCGGACCCCCATCGATCTGGTGGGAAAGGATAGGCAATTATTATCAAAATAAATAGTCCACAACCCCTTTAAGACTGCATTTTAAAATCAATCTCCAACTAATCAAATGCAAAATGATCTGGGTCACCTGGAGTAGAGTAACACATTTTCTAAAAAAGTTGGAAAGAAACTTTCGAAGGAGGCAAAATTTTAGTTCTTACTAAATCCACAAGAAAGGAAAATCCTAACGACGGCAGCACGAGAGACTGATGGCAGCTCCTCCGACAGGAATTAGGTTACAACTGTCCTTGTAATGATGTAATATTTAATGGATCAGTCAGCTTAAAACCCCCGGGGGGTCCAGGCCAGATGAGCAACAATGAAAATGACCTAGTTTCGGCTGTGCAGATCTTTATGAGGCTCTTTATGAGGATGGTGACGGTTTTTCATGAGCAAACACAAATATTTCATCCCAGTGATTCATTGATCACACGGCGCAGCGTAAGACATGCACCATATAATGGATATATAATATAGATATATCCTGATACATTGACTGCAATTTAAAAGGGAAATATACAATTAGTTACCAATCCAAAATAAGAATCCACAATTTGATAATCTTCCTTCCTGTGTAATCCAAACAAATCACTGTATTCACTTGTTATGCAGGTTTATATAGCAGCAACATATTCCACAGCGCTGTACAGGGATCGTCATCACTGTCCTCACAATCTAGATTCCCTATCAGTGCATCGTTAGATTGTAGGAGAAAGCACCCCGCATGCCAACCACTGAGCCACCACACAGTGCTAACCACTGAGCCACCACACAGTGCTAACCACTGAGCCACCACACAGTGCTAACCACTGAGCCACCACACAGTGCTAACCACTGAGCCATCACACAGTGCTAACCACTGAGCCACCACACAGTGCTAACCCCTGAGCCACTACACAGTGCTAACCACTGAGCCACCACACAGTGCTAACCACTGAGCCACCACACAGTGCTAACCACTGAGCCACTACACAGTGCTAACCACTGAGCCACCACACAGTGCTAACCACTGAGCCACCACACAGTGCTAACCACTGAGCCACCACACAGTGCTAACCACTGAGCCACCACACAGTGCTAACCACTGAGCCACCACACAGTGCTAACCACTGAGCCATCACACAGTGCTAACCACTGAGCCACCACACAGTGCTAACCCCTGAGCCACTACACAGTGCTAACCACTGAGCCACCACACAGTGCTAACCACTGAGCCACTACACAGTGCTAACCACTGAGCCACCACACAGTGCTAACCACTGAGCCACCACACAGTGCTAACCACTGAGCCACCACACAGTGCTAACCACTGAGCCACCACACAGTGCTAACCACTGAGCCACCACAAAGTGTTATCCACTGAGTCACCACACAGTGCTAACCACAGAGCCACCACACAGTGCTAACCACTGAGCCACCACACAGTGCTAACCACTGAGCCACCACACAGTGCTATCTACTGAGCCACCACAAAGTGCTATCCACTGAGCCACCACACAGTGCTAACCACTGAGCCACCACACAGTGCTAACCACTGAGCCACCTTACAGTGCTAACCACTGAGCCACCATACAGTGCTAACCACTGAGCCACCACAAAGTACTATCCACTGAGCCACCACACAGTGCTAACCACTTAGCCACCACACAGTGCTAACCACTTAGCCACCACACAGTGCTAACCACTGAGCCACCACACAGTGCTAACCACTGAGCCACCACACAGTGCTAACCACTGAGCCACCATACAGTGCTAACCACTGAGCCACCACACAGTGCTAACCACTTAGCCACCATACAGTGCTAACCACTGAGCCACCACAAAGTGCTAACCACTGAGCCACCACACAGTGCTAACCACTGAGCCACCACACAGTGCTAACCACTGAGCCACCACACAGTGCTAACCACTGAGCCACCACAAAGTACAATCCACTGAGCCACCACACAGTGCTAACCACTTGGCCACCACACAGTGCTAACCACTTAGCCACCATACAGTGCTAACCACTGAGCCACCATACAGTGCTAACCACTGAGCCACCACACAGTGCTATCCACTGAGCCACCACCCAGTGCTAACCACTTAGCCACCACACAGTGCTAACCACTTAGCCACCATACAGTGCTAACCACTGAGCCACCACACAGTGCTATCCACTGAGCCACCATACAGTGCTAACCACTTAGCCACCACACAGTGCTAACCACTGAGCCACCATACAGTGCTAACCACTTAGGCACCACGCAGTGCTATCCACTGAGCCACCATACGGTGCTAACCACTGAGCCACCACATAGTGCTAACCACTGAGCCACCACATAGTGCTAACCACTGAGCCACCATACAGTGCTAACCACTGAGCCACCACACAGTGCTAACCACTGAGCCACCACACAGTGCTAACCACTGAGCCACCATACAGTGCTAACCACTGAGCCACCACACAGTGCTATCCACTGAGCCACCATACAGTGCTAACCACTTAGCCACCACGCAGTGCTATCCACTGAGCCACCATACAGTGCTAACCACTGAGCCCCCACACAGTGCTAACCACTGAGCCACCATACAGTGCTAACCACTGAGCCACCACACAGTGCTAACCACTGAGCCACCACACAGTGCTAACCACTGAGCCACCACGCAGTGCTAACCACTTAGCCACCACGCAGTGCTATCCACTGAGCCACCATACAGTGCTAACCACTGAGCCACCACACAGTGCTAACCACTTAGCCACCACGCAGTGCTATCCACTGAGCCACCATACAGTGCTAACCACTGAGCCACCATACAGTGCTAACCACTGAGCCACCATACAGTGCTAACCACTGAGCCACCATACAGTGCTAACCACTGAGCCACCACACAGTGCTAACCACTGAGCCACCATACAGTGCTAACCACTGAGCCACCATACAGTGCTAACCACTGAGCCACCACACAGTGCTAACCACTGAGCCACCACACAGTGCTAACCACTGAGCCACCATACAGTGCTAACCACTGAGCCACCATACAGTGCTAACCACTGAGCCACCATACAGTGCTAACCACTGAGCCACCACACAGTGCTAACCACTGAGCCACCATACAGTGCTAACCACTGAGCCACCATACAGTGCTAACCACTGAGCCACCACACAGTGCTAACCACTGAGCCACCACACAGTGCTAACCACTGAGCCATCATACAGTGCTAACCACTGAGCCACCACACAGTGCTAACCACTGAGCCACCATACAGTGCTAACCACTGAGCCACCATACAGTGCTAACCACTGAGCCACCACACAGTGCTAACCACTGAGCCACCACACAGTGCTAACCACTGAGCCACCATACAGTGCTAACCACTGAGCCACCACACAGTGCTAACCACTGAGCCACCACACAGTGCTAACCACTGAGCCACCATACAGTGCTAACCACTGAGCCACCATACAGTGCTAACCACTGAGCCACCATACAGTGCTAACCACTGAGCCACCACACAGTGCTAACCACTGAGCCACCATACAGTGCTAACCACTGAGCCACCATACAGTGCTAACCACTGAGCCACCACACAGTGCTAACCACTGAGCCACCACACAGTGCTAACCACTGAGCCATCATACAGTGCTAACCACTGAGCCACCACACAGTGCTAACCACTGAGCCACCATACAGTGCTAACCACTGAGCCACCATACAGTGCTAACCACTGAGCCACCACACAGTGCTAACCACTGAGCCACCATACAGTGCTAACCACTGAGCCACCATGCTTCAACTTATTCCTCTGATGTCTTTTTTTAACCCATCCTGGCTGTGCTATATTTCACATTCATTTGGTTCCGAAACGGTCTTACAAACGATTATGAGAGAAGTCTTTAGATTTTCCATGAAAAATAAAAACAAAAATGTGGTCTCAGGAGCGCTGCCAATGACGTGAAAAAGTCTCAAAATTTTTGCATGAAAGTCTATATTGGGAAAATCCGTCAATGAGAAACTATAAGATCCTCTGAAATATATGAACATTTTTCTAGCATCGGGGACCAGCAGAATAGTGAGTGCAGCTCTGGGGTATAATACATGATGTAACTCAGGATCAGTAATGTAATGTATGTACACAGTGACTGTACCAGCAGAATAGTGAGTGCAGCTCTGGGGTATAATACAGGATGTAACTCAGGATCAGTAATGTAATGTATGTACATAGTGACTGCACCAGCAGAATAGTGAGTGCAGCTCTGGAGTATAATGCAGGATGTAACTCAGGAGCAGTAATGTAATGTATGTACACAGTGACTGCACCAGCAGAATAGTGAGTGCAGCTCTGGAGTATAATGCAGGATGTAACTCAGGAGCAGTAATGTAATGTATGTACACAGTGACTGCACCAGCAGAATTGTGAGTGCGGCTCTGGAGTATAATACAGGATGTAACTCAGGATCAGTAATGTAATGTATGTACACAGTGACTGCACCAGCAGAATAGTGAGTGCAGCTCTGGGGTATAATACAGGATGTAACTCAGGATCAGTAATGTAATGTATGTACACAGTGACTGCACCAGCAAAATAGTGAGTGCAGCTCTGGAGTATAATACAGGAGGTAACTCAGGATCAGTAATGTAATGTGTGTACACAGTGACTGCACCAGCAGAATAGTGAGTGCAGCTCTGGAGTATAATACAGGATGTAACTCAGGATCAGTAATGTAATGTATGTACACAGTGACTGCACCAGCAGAATAGTGAGGGCAGCTCTGGAGGATAATACAGGATGTAACTCAGGATCAGTAATATAATGTATGTACACAGTGACTGCACCAGCAGAATAGTGAGGGCAGCTCTGGAGGATAATACAGGATGTAACTCAGGATCAGTAATGTAATGTATGTACACAGTGACTGCACCAGCAGAATAGTGAGCGCAGCTCCTGGGTATAATACAGGATGTAACTCAGGATCAGTAATGTATGTACACAGTGACTGCACCAGCAGAATAGTGAGTGCAGCTCTGGAGTATAATACAGGAGGTAACTCAGGATCATTAATGTAATGTATGTACACAGTGACCGCACCAGCAGAATAGTGAGTGCAGCTCTGGGGTATAATACAGGAGGTAACTCAGGATCAGTAATGTAATGTATGTACACAGTGACTGCACCAGCAGAATAGTGAGTGCAGCTCTGGAGTATAATACAGGATGTAACTCAGGATCAGTAATGTAATGTATGTACACAGTGACTGCACCAGCAGAATTGTGAGTGCAGCTCTGGGGTATAATACAGGATGTAACTCAGGATCAGTAATGTAATGTATGTACACAGTGACTGCACCAGCAGAATAGTGAGTGCAGCTCTGGAGTATAATACAGGATGTAACTCAGGATCAGTAATGTAATGTATGTACACAGTGACTGCACCAGCAGAATAGTGAGTGCAGCTCTGGAGTATAATACAGGATGTAACTCAGGATCAGTAATGTATGCACGCAGTGACTGCACCAGCAGAACAGTGAGTGCAGCTCTGGAGTATAATACAGGATGTAACTCAGGATCAGTAATGTAATGTATGTACACAGTGACTGCACCAGCAGAATTGTGAGTGCAGCTCTGGAGTATAATACAGGATGTAACTCAGGATCAGTAATGTAATGTATGTACACAGTGACTGCACCAGCAGAATAGTGAGTGCAGCTCTGGGGTATAATACAGGATGTAACTCAGGATCAGTAATGTAATGTATGTACACAGTGACTGCACCAGCAGAATAGTGAGTGCAGCTCTTGGGTATAATACAAGAGGTAACTCAGGATCAGTAATGTAATGTATGTACACAGTGACTGCACCAGCAGAATAGTGAGTGCAGCTCTGGGGTATAATACAGGATGTAACTCAGGATCAGTAATGTAATGTATGTACACAGTGACTGTACCAGCAGAATAGTGAGTGCAGCTCTGGAGTATAATACAGGATGTAACTCAGGATCAGTAATGTAATGTATGTACATAGTGACTGCACCAGCAGAATAGTGAGTGCAGCTCTGGAGTATAATACAGGATGTAACTCAGGATCAGTAATGTACCGGTAATGTAAGTTCTGATGATACTTCATTGACAGAAATTTTGAAGAAAAAGTTCTGCACCTTAAGAAGTTATTGATGAACATACCCTTTAAATGCCCAGTCCTGTGTACTCGTAGTGTAACCGCATCATTAGTAACTAATAGTTTATTTCATGAATGATTCATTGAATGTAAACGGCAATTTAAAAATTTATTACCGTAATCCGGATTTTCTCATGTTCGCTTTACGGTGTCTGACGGGGCGTGATTGGTGTCACCTGTAATGGATCCATGTGGGCAGGGACATGTGTGGTGCCCGCGGGCAGGACGCCGGGTTCTGCAGAGATGAGTAATACCTGCTCTCACCATTTTCTCCTGTTGGTTTATTTTTATCTTCTGTAGATTATATAAATTGTGTAACTCTCTGGATCTGTGATGCGAGCAGTGACACATGTCTGATACTAGTGAATGGAAGAATAGCTGGTGCCACCCATGGCAGGTACAGAGGGGGCGCCGTGCACTGAGGGGGCACCTCCAGCAGCCAGGACCAGGCGCAGGCACTAAAGACACTTTAATCCTGGAGAAAAACATTAAAGGGGCAGTCACAAAGATCTATAGCCACAGACAACACTTCTGTAACAATCACTATTTATGAGTCCATAAGTCCTGCAAACTTAGCAATCACTGATACCATCCTCTGATGTCCAAAACTTTCCTGCGCAACTGAGGATAAATACTGTTCACACATTATCATTATCTGCTTTCCTTGACACAGTGTTCCCTATCATCGCCGTGGACTGTGTAGTTTATTGCTACAAAATGTAATGCAGAATTTAAGATGTTGCTCAGCCAGCGCCTCCTGTTTCATGGACTAAATGCTTAACTAGAAGACAATAAAACATTTTCATTTTTGAACACATTTTATAAATCAAAGTGAAAGAATAATCAGAAAAAGACATACCGTACGTCTTAAATTTCACACTTGACACAAGACGTAATATAGACCTCCTGTTTTATGCAGATGAATTTTCAGCAGTCTTATTACTACCGCAGACAATGAAAGCTAACACCTCTATATACAGTAGATAACACAGGAACCACCATTCACAATAGATGATGTCACAGCTCACCTCCTCCTCCTCCTGTACAATGACTGATAACACCTCTATATACAGTAGATAACACAGGAACCACCATTCACAATAGATGATGTCACAGCTCACCTCCTCCTCCTCCTGTACAATGACTGATAACACCTCTATATACAGTAGATAACACAGGATCCACCATTCACAATAGATGATGTCACAGCTCACCTCCTCCTCCTCCTGTACAATGACTGACAATACCTCTATATACAGTAGATAACACAGGATCCACCATTCACAATAGGTGATGTCAGAGCTCACCTCCTCCTCCTGTACAATGACTGATAACACCTCTATATACAGTAGATAACACAGGATCCACCATTCACAATAGATGATGTCACAGCTCACCTCCTCCTCCTGTACAATGACTGATAACACCTCTATATACAGTAGATAACACAGGATCCACCATTCACAATAGATGATGTCACAGCTCACCTCCTCCTCCTCCTGTACAATGACTGATAACACCTCTATATACAGTAGATAACACAGGATCCACCATTCACAATAGATGATGTCACAGCTCACCTCCTCCTCCTCCTGTACAATGACTGACAATACCTCTATATACAGTAGATAACACAGGATCCACCATTCACAATAGGTGATGTCAGAGCTCACCTCCTCCTCCTGTACAATGACTGATAACACCTCTATATACAGTAGATAACACAGGATCCACCATTCACAATAGATGATGTCACAGCTCACCTCCTCCTCCTCCTGTACAATGACTGATAACACCTCTATATACAGTAGATAACACAGGAGCCACCATTCACAATAGGTGATGTCACAGCTCACCTCCTCCTCCTGTACAATGACTGATAACACCTCTATATACAGTAGATAACACAGGATCCACCATTCACAATAGGTGATGTCACAGCTCACCTCCTCCTCCTGTACAATGACTGATAACACCTCTATATACAATAGATAACACAGGATCCACCATTCACAATAGGTGATGTCACAGCTCACCTCCCCCTCCTGTACAATGACTGATAACACCTCTATATAAAGTAGATAACACAGGATCCACCATTCACAATAGGTGATGTCACAGCTCACCTCCTCCTCCTGTACAATGACTGATAACACCTCTATATACATCTAACCAATAATCAGTAAGCACATCAAAACAGTGGGGTCGAGAGAAAACCGCTCGTGTAACCCCCTTAATATTACCCAGATGTCTCGGGTTATAAGGACAACTCCAATAAGCATATAAACCCAGAAAAAGGAGTAAGCCAGTCCCACAAAACATAATAAAAATCAATAATGCTTTATTAATACAAAAATTCATGTCTACAAACACACATATGACACATAGATCCAGTAAACTGCTATCATAGCAAAATAAGGAGGGAGATCAGGAAGGTCACATAGCGGTAAGCTGGATAGCCTACATGGAAACTAATGCATCCACAGGAAAGCACATGGGGATAATCAATGAGTATAAGGTGCAAGTGCCAATTCAAAGTGCTCTAACACACCATCAGTGTTGTCCGCATATAAATAACGTACTCACTCCCACAAGCTTACCCATCATGTAGAAGGATGGTTCCCCGTGGCTTCCAGCTGCCCCTTGACGCGCGTTTCGCCGCCTAGCTTTCTCAAAAGGGGGTATATACAGTAGATAACACAGGATCCACCATTCACAATAGGTGATGTCACAGCTCACCTCCTCCTCCTGTAAAATGACTGATAAAACCTCTATATACAGTAGATAACACAGGATCCTCCATTCACAATAGGTGATATCACAGCTCACCTCCTCCTCCTGTACAATGACTGATAACACCTCTATATACAGGAGATAACACAGGATCCACCATTCACAATAGGTGATGTCACAGCTCACCTCCTCCTGTACAATGACTGATAACACCTCTATATACAGGAGATAACACAGGATCCACCATTCACAACAGATGATGTCACAGCTCACCTCCTCCTGTACAATGACTGATAACACCTCTATATACAGCAGATAACACAGGATCCACCATTCACAACAGATGATGTCACAGCTCACCTCCTCCTCCTGTACAATGACTGATAACACCTCTATATACAGTAGATAACACAGGATCCACCATTCACAATAGGTGATGTCACAGCTCACCTCCTCCTCCTGTACAATGACTGATAACACCTCTATATACAGTAGATAACACAGGATCCGCCATTCACAATAGGAGATATCACAGCTCACCTCCTCCTCCTGTACAATGACTGATAACACCTCTATATACAGTAGATAACACAGGATCCACCATTCACAATAGGTGATGTCACAGCTCACCTCCTCCCTCCTGTACAATGACTGATAACACCTCTATAAACAGTAGATAACACAGGATCCTCCATTCACAATAGGTGATATCACAGCTCACCTCCTCCTCCTGTACAATGACTGATAACACCTCTATATACAGGAGATAACACAGGATCCTCCATTCACAATAGGTGATATCACAGCTCACCTCCTCCTCCTGTACAATGACTGATAACACCTCTATATACAGGAGATAACACAGGATCCACTATTCACAATAGATGATGTCACAGGTCACCTCCTCCTGTACAATGACTGATAACACCTCTATATACAGTAGATAACACAGGATCCACCATTCACAATAGGCGATGTCACAGCTCACCTCCACCTCCTGTACAATGACGGATAACACCTATATATACAGGAGATTAAACAGGATCCACCATTCAGTATAGTATTTCTCCCCCTCCTGCGTATCAGCACATAACACCTCTAGTTATTTCAGGTGGTATCACAGCTCACCTTTTCACCTCCCTTCACAATTACTTTTGTTCAGATTTAAAAACTCTGATAAATCTTATAGAAAAAAAAGAAATAGGGCCCATTTCATGATGGTCATTTTCACAGTGTTCTAGCAGCCATCACTAGGGCCCTGTTCACATTTGCAGCCAGGGGAGTTCCTCAGGGGCGTAGCTGCAAAGAGTCAAGTGGGATCAGTGGCAACTTGGCCCTTCATCCTCAAAGATCCCTCTGCTACATAAGACACCAGTATTATTGTTGGCGCGGAGTGGCCACCATTACAGATTTTACATCGGGGCACCGAACTATAGATCCAAAATTAAAGCCGTTGTGATTAATCGAGTTCATCAGCAAAAGAATTTAGAGAATAGCATGAGCAAAGCAGTGGGATATTGACTCTCGTTGACCCCAGGGCAAAATTTCCAACATGGCCTCCAGTTATCGTAGGTCTTTTTTAGCTTTGGTCTTTTGATATCGTCAAAAGGACCTTTTGGTTCCAAGCAGGGACAGATACAAACAGAAGCGGATATGTGATCTCTTCCCTTTAATAGCTCATCATTGTGCACAATTCTATTTGCTTTGGAGGTGGATGTTGCCCCCTTACACCTCGGGCCCCTGTGCAACTGGACATGTCGACCCTTAGTTCCATGACCTAGGTATGACTGCAACTCTTGCACTCACCCCTGGATATAGCTGGATAACAATATACAGTGGGGCAAAAAAGTATTTAGTCAGTCAGCAATAGTGCAAGTTCCACCACTTAAAAAGATGAGAGGCGTCTGTAATTTACATCATAGGTAGACCTCAACTATGGGAGACAAACTGAGAAAAAAAAATCCAGAAAATCACATTGTCTGTTTTTTTAACATTTTATTTGCATATTATGGTGGAAAATAAGTATTTGGTCAGAAACAAAATTTCATCTCAATACTTTGTAATATATCCTTTGTTGGCAATGACAGAGGTCAAACGTTTTCTGTAAGTCTTCACAAGGTTGCCACACACTGTTGTTGGTATGTTGGCCCATTCCTCCATGCAGATCTTCTCTAGAGCAGTGATGTTTTTGGCTTTTCGCTTGGCAACACGGACTTTCAACTCCCTCCAAAGGTTTTCTATAGGGTTGAGATCTGGAGACTGGCTAGGCCACTCCAGGACCTTGAAATGCTTCTTACGAAGCCACTCCTTCGTTGCCCTGGTGGTGTGCTTTGGATCATTGTCATGTTGAAAGACCCAGCCACGTTTCATCTTCAATGCCCTTGCTGATGGAAGGAGGTTTGCACTCAAAATCTCACGATACATGGCCCCATTCATTCTTTCATGTACCCGGATCAGTCGTCCTGGCCCCTCTGCAGAGAAACAGCCCCAAAGCATGATGTTTCCACCACCATACTTTACAGTAGGTATGGTGTTTGATGGATGCAACTCAGTATTCTTTTTCCTCCAAACACGACAAGTTGTGTTTCTACCAAACAGTTCCAGTTTGGTTTCATCAGACCATAGGACATTCTCCCAAAACTCCTCTGGATCATCCAAATGCTCTCTAGCAAACTTCAGACGGGCCCCGACATGTAGTGGCTTAAGCAGTGGGACACGTCTGGCACTGCAGGATCTGAGTCCATGGTGGCGTAGTGTGTTACTTATGGTAGGCCTTGTTGCATTGGTCCCAGCTCTCTGCAGTTCATTCACTAGGTCCCCCCGCGTGGTTCTGGGATTTTTGCTCACCGTTCTTGTGATCATTCTGACCCCACGGGGTGGGATTTTGCGTGGAGCCCCAGATCGAGGGAGATTATCAGTGGTCATGTATGTCTTCCATTTTCTAATTATTGCTCCCACTGTTGATTTCTTCACTCCAAGCTGGTTGGCTATTGCAGATTCAGTCTTCCCAGCCTGGTGCAGGGCTACAATTTTGTTTCTGGTGTCCTTTGACAGCTTTTTGGTCTTCACCATAGTGGAGTTTGGAGTCAGACTATTTGAGGGTGTGCACAGGTGTCTTTTTATACTGATAACAAGTTTAAACAGGTGCCATTACTACAGGTAATGAGTGGAGGAAAGAGGAGACTCTTAAAGAAGAAGTTACAGGTCTGTGAGAGCCAGAAATCTTGATTGTTTGTTTCTGACCAAATACTTATTTTCCACCATAATATGCAAATAAAATTATAAAAAAACAGACAATGTGATTTTCTGGATTTTTTTTTCTCAGTTTGTCTCCTATAGTTGAGGTCTACCTATGATGTAAATTACAGACGCCTCTCATCTTTTTAAGTGGTGGAACTTGCACTATTGCTGACTGACTAAATACTTTTTTGCCCCACTGTAGATCTGATGAAAACTGGATGACGTCGATGACAGACATTGTGATAATGGCCAATTTATAAAATGTATAAATTAAAGTAATTGTGCTTAAAATCATTATAAAGAGCACTAATTGCCGAATATTTATTACGTGATGCGCGGAGGTCTACGGGAATGTACTGTGCCCATATAACTATATACCTTCACAGGGTGGAGCATGGACTTTTATTATAGCATTACTATTCCTAATCAGATGGGTGTGCCGTTCCCAGTTTTTATTGTGGTTTTCCCTGTTTACTGCTGGTAATGGGGCTACTGTCGACAGAGGAGATACAATGGGAGCAGCATATATATATATATATATATATATATATATATATATATATATATATGAAAAAAAAAAAAAAAAACAAATCAGCACTCCCAATATAAACACGTGCAAGCTGCAAACTGCAACAAATAGATACAAAAATATCACAGCAGCACATGTACATGAATCAGCCATGTGAAAACACAGACAAATATACATTTCTCCAAAATATTTTTTTTATAAAAATTTTCTCAAAAAATTTTTTTTCATAAAACTTACAGTTAAAATGGAGATTCTTAGCGCATAAATTGGCCAATTCATGTGTGCCCATCAACCGCGGCAAGGTGATCTCCCCCTGATGGGTCCTACTCTACTGTATATGCCACTCTTGGGCCACCAGCCTACGACTCTGGACAAACATGTCACTCTGGGCTAAGCCTACAATTTATGGGCAGGTAGAGTTAATCACTGCCACCTGCTAGGTCAATGGGGGGAGTGCAAGACAAGTCTGGATGTTGCCACATGTTTATATTGGGAGTGCTGATTTGTTTTTGTTTTTTTCTTCTATTTGTATGGATGTGGCAACATCCAGACTTGTCTTGCACTCCCCCCATTGACCTAGCTGGTGGCAGTGATTAACTCTACCTGCCCATAAATTGTAGGCTTAGCCCAGAGTGACATGTTTGTCCAGAGTCGTAGGCTGGTGGCCCAAGAGTGGCATATACAGTAGAGTAGGACCCATCAGGGGGAGATCACCTTGCCGCGGTTGATGGGCACACATGAATTGGCCAATTTATGCGCTAAGAATCTCCATTTTAACTGTAAGTTTTATGAAAAAAATTTTTTTGAGAAAATTTTTATGAAAAAAAAAAAAAAATATTTTGGAGAAATGTATATTTGTCTGTGTTTTCACATGGCTGATTCATGTACATGTGCTGCTGTGATATTTTTGTATCTATTTGTTGCAGTTTGCAGCTTGCACGTGTTTATATTGGGAGTGCTGATTTGGTTTTTTTTTTCTTCTATTTGTATGGATGTGGCAACATCCGGACTTGTCTTGCACTCCCCCCATTGACCTAGCAGGTGGCAGTGATTAACTCTACCTGCCCATAAATTGTAGGCTTAGCCCAGAGTGACATGTTTGTCCAGAGTCGTAGGCTGGTGGCCCAAGAGTGGCATATACAGTAGAGTAGGACCCATCAGGGGGAGATCACCTTGCCGCGGTTGATGGGCACTCATGAATTGGCCAATTTATGCGCTAAGAATCTCCATTTTAACTGTAAGTTTTATGAAAAAAAATTTTTTGAGAAAATTTTTATGAAAAAAATATTTTGGAGAAATGTATATTTGTCTGTGTTTTCACATGGCTGATTCATGTACATGTGCTGCTGTGATATTTTTGTATCTATATATATATATATATATATATATATATATATGTGGCTTCCCTTGTATGAATTCTGAATGGTTTGCTAAGATATGCATATTCATTGGGTGGGAAAGTGGTGTAAAAGATATGACCTGGAAGCAGTGGGTGTGGTTATGAAAAATGTCTCCCTGAAATCACTACCGGGACCACATCTAGAAAGCTTCCCAAGGCTGAGGATTCCAGAGTTGTTTGTTTGACCTTATTCACACAGCTCACGTCTGACACACGGTAAAGTGTTAATATTAGACAGTGTAGGACCATCCTGAATAGGATCACCTTGGTGCTGGCGGCACGGCTTTTATGCTTTTTTTGATCAAAAAGAGTGTTACTAAGGACCCTATGCTATTGAAATACACAATTGGTTTTTAATTATTTAGTTACAGCAGGGTTTATGATCATTTTGTTTCTTGTAAGTTTTGTCTGATTAATGGCTACTATTGCATGTATACCGACTCACATTCCAGCTGAATTTGTGTGTTTTTTTCTTAGATTTTTGCATTTTGTTCAAGTGATGGCGTGGCCTCCCTTCCTTGATCAGAACATTACATTTAAAATGCTTCCCAGGGCTGAGGTGTCCAGTTTTCAGGACCCAGTCCCTTGTTTGGCATTGTTCACATAGGCCACTTCTGACACATGGTAAGGTTTTAATATTAGGCAGTGTAGGACCTCCCAAATAGGATCACCTTGGCGCTGGCGGCATGGCTTTTATGCTTCTTTTTTTAAATCAAAAAGAGTGTTACTAAGGACCCTATGCTATTGAAATACACAATTGGTTTTTACTTATTTAATTACAACAGGGTTTATGATCATTTTGTTTCTTGTAGGCTTTGTCTGTTTAATGGTTACTGTTGCATGTATACCGACTCACATTCCAGCTGAATTTGTGAGTTTTTTCATGGATTTTTTTGTGCAAGTGATAGCATGGCCTCCCTTTCTTGATCAGGGCATTACATTTAAAAAGCTTCCCAAGGCTGAGGTGTCCAGTTTTAAGGACCCAGTTCCTTGTTTGGCATTGTTCACATAGGCCACTTCTGACACATGGTAAGGTTTTAATATTAGGCAGAGTAGGACCTCCAAAATAGGTTCACCTTGGCGCTGGCGGCATGGCTTTTATGCTTTTTTTTTAAATCAAAAAGAGTGTTACTAAGGACCCTATGCTATCCTATTGCTATTCTTATTTAGTTACAGCAGGATTTATACTCATTTTTTTTCTTGTAGGTTTTGTCTGTTTAATGGCCAATGTGAACATGTGTGTTGCATGCACAGCAACTCAATCTCCAGCTCAATTTTTTTGTGTTTTTTCTTACTCATTGTAAGTATAGCAGACAGTGTCGAAAACAGGTAATCGACGATCAAAACATTATTTATTTTGCCATATGCAAAAAAAACAAAAAACTTTTTGACCTGTGTCAGATCTTTATCAAGTATGAATCACTTCTGAAAGTTAAATTCTGAGGGTATGTTTTCTACCTGCCGCGGTTGTCACCCAGTTCTTCAATGCTGAATCTATCACGATATGGATGGAGAGGACTGATTATTTCCCAAAGGAGTTATAGTCATTAGTAAAACACATGCCTTCTTCTAGAAATAGCGCCACCCCATCCCACAGGTGGTGTCTGGAATTGCAGCTCCGACTCATTCACGTATGGACAGGTATGGCGCTGTTTTCTGCAGGAAGTAGACATGTTTTACTGTATATTCCCGAACAATCCATCTAAGTTGACAAATCTTTCGGAAAGGAATGTGCAAAGTTCTATAAAAATGGTAATTCCCCCAGATCTCCCAGAACAAGAAACGCGTTTTTTGTTTTAACAATGTTGCTTAAAGAGATGATACAAGAGCTGCACACATAATGTGCACTTGTAGGAGTCGTGCTATAGATGTTTTTTATAGGGTTAATGATACCATGAGGAAATAATTAATTTTCTCGTTAATTACTGGGTTACGGGATGATTAATGATTGGGAATCAAACATGTACAGGTTACAGAATAAACAAAGAGAAGATAATGAGACAAAGTCCCCGTGATCAGGGAAGGAGTTTCTCACACTTTTGTAGAAGCCCCGTAAAAAAAAATAAACACCCGCAGTCAGGTATCATGGGCATCATGTGGCATCAAGTCCTTATAGAAACACTATCGAAATTAAATCAATGACAGCATTGGGTAAAATAATAAAGCACAAGTTACAACATATTTTTTCTGGCCATATATAAATAAACTTGTTCCCATATGCAAATAAGCTGAAAGTGCTCGCAGGGTGGAGTCAAGTCTTGACAAGAGGTCCTTGACAAGGACCTCTTGCCGAGGTCCTTGCCAAGGACCTTTTGCCAAGGTCCTTGGCAAGGACCCTCATTAAGATACATATGTCAACCTTCTCAAATTTGCCCCTACCAATTATTTTTAAACAATCCTGGTCAAAAGGGGTGATTTTATACACCAACACCACCCACAAATGGGTGTTTCCATGCAGGGTTGGGGAGGAAGGGTTTAAAAAGGGCTAAAGTGTTCCTAAATTAACAACATGAAAATAACATTGCTTTTGGTCTTGAATGACAGCTACGGAGCTACCTGATGATTTCTCGGTAGAAACATTTGCCATGATCATGTCTAGCTCACTCAGGGCGTTATCACATGGATAATTTTTAGACCAAAATTGTACAAATTTTGTAAAACTTGGTTAATACCCTTTTCCATCACGCTTTGCTTTCAGGTGCTGCTGGAGGCAGACTGCAGACAGAATCAGTCTCCTTCTCCCTCTGGCAGATGGAAAGAGTGAAGGGGACTGATAGTATATCTCCATCTGGTCTTCAATGGGAATGGCAATGATTGTTTCAAGCAGTGAAACTAAGAACCAGTGTGAACATTGTGAATAAATGTCATAGTGGGTCAGGATGGTGGCTCAGTGGTTAGCACTGGGGTCCTGGGTTCAAATCCCACCAAGGACACTATCTGCAAGGAGATTTTACTTTCTTTGTTGCTTCTCCAGTTGTTTCTCACTCTTCAAAAACATACTGATAGCGGATTGTGAGCCCCAGTGGGGACAGTGATGTTTGTACAGCTCTACAGACTATGATGGTGCAATAAAAATAAGGAAAATAAATATAACTCGTCTTCTTTTCATGTCCATGGTAAACTTTTTTTTTTTTTTTAATGAATGATTTATCCTAATGCAGAAAAAAAATTGAAATCCAAAGAAATTCACTTCCCTTAGACATCCTTATACCTTTCCTTCTCCAGAAATCAGGAACATGCGGCTCCTCCCAAAAGATTTTGGCACAAAACAGAATACAATCCAAGATTTTAGCCGGCCCTAACTAGTTCAGCAGAAGGTAGAAAATCCAGTAGGTTTGGCCTAGAAGCAAAATGAATCACTGGTCATAATAAATTATAATGCTCGAGTTTCTGTTTGGGTAAATGTGTAATAATGTATGATACAAAACCATAACATAACATAACCATAACCATAACCATAACATAACATAACCATAACATAATGCCGAGAGCTGTTATCTGCTGATCATCTGATAGCGTCAATCTTAGAGGTCGGGATCCAAACGTCAAAGAGACAGAAACTTGAAGAGCCTCAATTTTCATCTTTAAATAAGTAATGTATCATCTAAAAAGGACCTATTGTTTTCTGATAAAAAAAAAATTCTTTATATGTTGGCAATTTTTTTCTATATCACAAATTTTTATAAAAAAAAATGAAAATATGAAATCATGTAATTCCCACACCATCCACTGGGGCTTCTATTTCCCAACTTCCTGTCATTTCAGGAAATGCACATGAACATTAGCAGCTATAGAAGGATTCCGACCCCATCTTTTGTTTTAAAGCCTCTAATGAGCATGTGCAAAGGTGATTGTAAAGGGAAGGGAGACCAAAAGGAGCTGTGATATCACCAATTGTGATTGCCAGCTGGTAAACTAAGGTGTTACCTGTCATTGTAATCCTGTCTGTGATGATAATAAGCCTGCTGAAAACGCTTCCTAAAAGGATAGGAAGTATGAGAATAAAATAGCTCCTGTGGCCAGAGAGAAAATTGGGAGATTACTAATTTTATTTTTTAATAAAGTTCATAATATGTAGCCAGACAAGAGTCTTTCAATTCTTGTTTGAGGGATTTTCATCCATTCTTCCTTGGAGAATTCTTCCAGTTCTGTGAGATTCCTGGGTCGTCTTGCATCCTCTGCTATTTTGAGGTCCAGCCACAGATTTTCAATGATGTTCAGATCAGGGGACTGTGAGGGCCATTGTAAAACTTTTAGCTTGTGCCTTTTGAGGTCGTCTATTGTGGATTTTGACGCGTGTTTAGGATCACTATCCATTTGTAGCAGCCATCCTCTTCCTCATTTCAACTTCAGCTTTTTAAGAGTTGTTGTTATGTTTATATGAAGAATTTGTTGACATTTTATTGAATCCATTCTTCTCTCTACCTGTGAAATATTCCCTGTGCCATTGGCTGCAACACAACCCTAAAGCCTAATTGATCCACCCCTATGCTTAATGGTTGGTGAGGTGTTCTTTTCCTGAAATTAACTCCGTGTCCATTTTTCTCCACACCTTACTTTGATCATTTTGGCTAATGAGTTCTATTTTAACCTCATCGGTCCACAGGATTTGTTTCCAAAATGCAACAGGCTTGAGTACGCAGGAGAGATTTTCTTCTGATGACTCTTTTTTCATGAAAGCCACATTTGTGCAGGTGTTATTGGGGTTTCAGCACACAGACCAACATGAATCGAAACTGCTGACCTCTTACTATGTCATGTAATTTTTTTTTTTTTAAACGATAGATGCCCATTAACTGCCACACTGACTCTGTTGCTTTATGAGTAGACAGAATCACTGATTGATCGATGATTTATGTACTCCATTCTAACCCATGCCCCCAAAAAGTTAAAATAGCAGAAATATTTTATATATACAGAATAAAGTACATAAAACTTTTAAAAAGTCCCAAATCCTTTAATACTAGCCCCCCTAATAAAATATACTCTCCCCTAATATTTTACAATAATTATCGAGTCTCTAAAAATAAAGAAAAGTCCGTAATAATTCATGATAGTTCCAAATATCTAAAAATAAAAAATCCCTAATAATTAACGTTGCTTAATATTTCACAACATTCCCTAATAAACAATGAAACCCTACTGTTTAATAACAGCCCTAATAAATAATAAAGGTTTCTAATAATATTAGTTCGTAATAAATAATGAGTTCCTACTAATTAATAATAGTTCCTGATAACAATAAGGGTCTATAATAATTAGTAGTAGTCCATAATAAATACGGTAATAGTCCCTAATAATGAGGTAGCCTAACAATTAGGAACAATCCATAATAAATAACGAGTTTGTAATAATTACTAATAGTCCTAATAATAAGAGTTCCCAATAATCAGGAATGTTACCTAATAAATGATGAGCCCCTAGTAATATTAGTCCTTAATATATGAGTCCTTAATAATTAATAACAATTCAGTTCTTAATAATCAGCAATGGTCCTTAAATATTGAGTCCATAATAATATTAGAACCTAATAATGAATCAGTCACTTATAATTAATAATACTCTCAAGTAATTAGTAATAATTTGTAATCAATGTCATACTGTTAGTAGTGTCCAGCCACACCGCTGCTATGAGGCTGGTGAGTCTTGGGAGGCCCGATGCCATCTCTGGCACCGCCCCGGCCTGACTTTCAACTGTATTCATTCTGGAGGCAATCATTCTGTGTATATTGCTATGTGCGGGCAATCATGCTGCTTGGGAGCCATTATACTATTTGAGGGGCCATCATAGTTTTTGGAGGGCTATTTGTGGGGTCATCATGCAATTTGGAAATCTATGTAGGGGGTGTCATGCCATATCAAGGGCTATGTGGGGGCCGTTATGCTATTTGAAGGGTTATATGGGGAACTATCATGCTATTTGCAGGGCCATCATGCTATTTGGAGGGCTATGGGGGACCATCATACTATTTGGAAGCCTATGTGGGAGGGTAATCATACTGTTTAGAGGGCTATATTGAGGGTCATCATGCTCTCTGTAGGGCTATGTGAAGTGCCAGCATGCTATTTGGAAGGCTATGTGGGGGAATCATGCTATTTGGAGGGCTAGTGGTGCACCATCATACTATTAGGAGGGCTATGTGGGGAACCATCAAACTACACTGCTCAAAAAATAAAGGGAACACTAAAATCCCACATCCTAGATATCACTGAATGAAATATTCCAGTTGTAAATCTTAATTAATTACATAGTGAAATGTGTTGAGAACAATAAAACCTAAAAATGATCAACGTAAATCACAACTAATATCCCACGGAGGTCTGGAGTTGGAATGATGCTCAAAATCAAAGTGGAAAATGAAGTTACAGGCTGATCCAACTTCAGTGGAAATGCCTGAAGACAAGGAAATGATGCTCAGTAGTGTGTTTGGCCCCCACATGCCTATATGATCTCCCTACAATGCCTAGGCATGCTCCTGATGAGGCGGTGGATGGTCTCCTGAGGGATCTCCTCCCAGACCTGGACTAAAGCATCCTACAACTCCTGGAGAGTCTGTGGTGCAACGTGACATTGGTGGATGGAGTGAGACATGATGTCGCAGATGTGTTCAATTGCATTCAAGTCTGGGGAATGGGCGGGACAGTCCATAGCTTCAATGCCTTCATCTTGCAGCAACTGCTGACATACTCCAGCCACATGAGGTCTGGCATTGTCCTGCGTTAGGAGGAACCCAGGGTCAACCGCACAGGCATATGGTCTGACTAGGGGTCTAAAGATCTCATCTCGGTAACTAATGGCATTCAGGCTACCTCTGGTGAGCACATGGAGGACTGTGCGGCCATCCAAAGAAATGCCATCCCACACCATTACTGACCCACTACCAAACCTGTGATGCTGGAGGATGTTGCAGGCAGCAAAACGCTCTCCACGGTGTCTCCAGACTCTGTCACGTCTGTCACATGTGCTCAGTGTGAACCTGCTTTCATCTGTGAAGAGCACAGGGTCCAGTGGCGAATTTGCCAATCCTGGTGATCTGTGGCAAATGCCAAGCGTCCTGCACGGTTTTTGACTGTGAGCACCACTCTGATCTGTGGACGTCGGGCATTCAGACCATCCTCATGGAGTCGGCTTCTAACCGTTTGTGGAGATGCATGCACATTTGTGGCCTGCTGGAGGTCATTTTGCAGGGCTCTGGCAGTGCTCCTCCTATTCCTCCTTGCAAAAAGGCTGAGGTAGCGGTCCTGCTGCTGGGTTGTTGCCCTCCTACGGCCCCCTCCACACCTTCTGGTGTACTGGCCTGTCTCCTGGTAGCGCCTCCAGCCTCTGGTCACTGCGCTGACAGACACAGCAAACCTTCTTGCTACATCTCGCATTGATGTGTCATCCTGGATGAGCTGCACTACCTGAGGGTTGTAGAGTCCGTCTCATGCTACCACAAGTGTGAAAGCACAACCAACATTCAAAAGTGACCAAAACATCAGCCAGAAAGCATTAGTACTGAGATGTGGTCTGTGGTCCCCACCTGCAGAACCACTCCTTTATTGAGTGTGTCTTGATAATTGCCAATAATTTCCATCTGTTGTCTATTCCATTTCCACAACAGCATGTGAAATTGATTGTCAAACAGTGTTGCTTCCTAATTGGACAGTTTGATTTGACACAAGTCTGATTTACTTGGAGTTATATTCTGTTGTTTAAATGTTCCTTTTATTTTTTTGAGAAGTGTATTTGGAGGGCTATGTTGGGGCCATCATGCTTTCTGGAGGGCTATGTAGGGCCATCATGCTACCTGAAAGGCTATCTGAAGGTCCAGCATGCTATTTGGAGGGCTATGTGGGAGGCCATCACATTATTTGGAG
This sequence comes from Ranitomeya imitator, assembly GCF_032444005.1. Lineage (NCBI taxonomy): Eukaryota > Metazoa > Chordata > Amphibia > Anura > Dendrobatidae > Ranitomeya > Ranitomeya imitator. The sequence goes on along the minus strand of NC_091291.1, from coordinate 18,704,036 downwards.
GGCTACGTGAGGCATCATCATGCTATTTGGAGAGCTATGTGGAGGGGGGGGGTCATCGTTTTATTTAGAGGACTATATTGGGGCCATCATGGTATCTGGAGGGCTCTCTAGTGGACTGTGAAAGATGACACGAGAGAGATCACACAGAATCCCACCGCTGAAACCAAATATGATCGATCTGCACCTTGCCACCCCGCCTGACATCACTATTACGTTTGAGGAATCATGCGGTACGGTCTTTGCACTTGCACCAATTTGACGTTCCGCACCCCCTGGGGAAACATAGGATCAGCTTGGCACAGTTTTAAGGTACCGTCACACTAGACGATATCGCTAGCGATCCGTGACGTTGCAGCGTCCTGGCTAGCGATATCGTCCAGTGTGACACGCAGCAGCGATCAGGCCCCTGCTGTGATGTCGCTGGTCGGGGAAGAAAGTCCAGAACTTTATTTCGTCGCTGGCTCTCCCGCTGACATCGCTGAATCGGTGTGTGTGACACCGATTGAGCGATGTCTTCGCTGGTAACCAGGGTAAACATCGGGTTACTAAGCGCAGGGCCGTGCTTAGTAACCCGATGTTTACCCTGGTTACCATCGTTAAAGTAAAAAAACAAACACTACATACTTACCTACCGCTGTCTGTCCTCGGCGCTCTGCTTCTCTGGTCTGGCTGTGAGCGCCGGGCAGCCGGAAAGCAGAGCGGTGACGTCACCGCTCTGCTTTCCGGCCGCTGTGCTCACAGCCAGACCAGAGAAGCAGAGCGCCGAGGACAGACAGTGGTAGGTAAGTATGTAGTGTTTGTTTTTTTACTTTAACGATGGTAACCAGGGTAAACATCGGGTTACTAAGCGCGGCCCTGCGCTTAGTTACCCGATGTTTACCCTGGTTACCGGCATCGTTGGTCGCTGGAGAGCTGTCTGTGTGACAGCTCTCCAGCGACCAAACAGCGACGCTGCAGCGATCCGGATCGTTGTCGGTATCGCTGCAGCGTCGCTTAGTGTGACGGTACCTTTACACAGAAGCTCCCTATCTATATGGGCCGAGTGAGGTTTGGGTAGTGAGAGGACCACTCAGTCACTGATGTGGCACCACACTCACAAACCTGACAGGTTGAGAGGCCGTTTTCACTAGTCCCAGTGAAACAGCACCTAGTCAGCTCGTTAGGACTGCCACCAGTTCCCCGCTAGATATAAGCCAGATCATTAATGGGATTATATTGGGCCAGAAACTAGCCACAGTAGCATGGAAAGTTCAGCCGAGAACACAGATGTGTGGATTCATTGATTGAGAATAAAGAGCAACCCAAAGTTAAATTATATATTTTATTTCCTTAAGGGCACACTAGACAAAACACTATATACACAATAATTATACATATACAATGATCAGATATGCAAATACAGATAGTGGTAGTACAAAGTATGCAGAAGATAAGGATCAGAAACCAGTCAAATGAAAAGCCTGGCTTTTGTGGGAGGTCTGCCACATGTAAGGCTGATGGGCCCCTCTGTTCCTTGACTTCTCCCCACACAATATGTCATCATGACCTCCCCAGAAAAAGGCAATAGGCCATGTTTTACATGAGCATTTATCCCCTTGGTACCACTCCCCTCCTGCCCCCTGGGCTGGACCTAAATCCCCTCCCCTTTCATCTAGCAGCTGAAAACTCCAAAACCTAAGATGAGTTAAAACACCTTAATGGACGATTGTTGGGAGGCGGTTTTGGCACCATTGGATACTGCCGGGCCTGTGCTACACGTTGAGACAAAACACAACTTTGCTACCTAGCTCCTACTAGCCATCCTACGTATCTCCTCACACTGGAGTGCTAGAATGTTGTGGGGCTAGGATGTACGATAACTCCATATTCTCCTTATGAAATCCTAGCTGCCTGAATAAAGCAGTTACACTTCATGGGCTCCACAGGAGGTCTTCCTGCAGAAGCTTGGATACTTACTAGTGTGGCAGAACCACCTGCTTAGTCAGGTGTCTTGTTACAGCTACACATGCTTTTCAGGAGGATTGTATGCTGCCATTAAATCCCCCCACCCTTCACATGGACCATCATACTATTTTTGGTGCCATCATACTACTTGTAGGGCTATTTATGGGGCCAGAACACTATTTGGAGGGCCATCATACTATCTGGAGGATTGTGTGACAGCCATTGTACTGTCTGGAGGGCAGTGTAGGGTCCTTTATACTGTGTGAAATGTTATGGGGGACCATCAAACTGTCTGGTGGGCTATATGGAGGGCATTATACTGTTTGGAGGCTATATGGGAGGACATTACAAATGTGTTTGGGCTACACATTTGTTTGCATCATACTTTGTAGGGGCCATGAAAGGGGTATTTTATGTGTGGGAACATTAATGGGCTTCAATAGGGGTAAAATTACTTTGTAACAGCTGCAGAGTTGTGGGCTATGTGACCCTGTCGAATATCTGCATAATATATATTTTTTCTTTTTTGGGGCAAATAGGACTTCTGCTGTGGGGCCCCATGATTTCTATGTACACTCCTGTTAGTAATAATCCCTAGTAATGAATAATAATCTCTGAGAGTTGATAAATGCAATGAAAGTTTTTGTAGTGAAGTTTCCTTTAACTACTTCATCTCTTCGTCTCTTCCTAATTCAAATATTCTTAAGAATATACGGAAATCTTTTATTGCCCCTATTAAAGGGAAGGATGATGCACTTTGCTTTGGAAATGTTTGCAGTGATCTCCAGGCTGATAATGATTCTCTCCTTCTGTACCAAAATATTAATTAGTGCTTTGCATGGTTTTTACATGTTACTCATCATCATCATTCAGGGAGTGGAGGTTCCCGGGCGTTTCTGATGGGCGATGAATGATGGCACAGGTATATATACTTCACGCTGTGCCCTGGCTCATGGCACAAGGGGGAAAACTCAGGATGGGTGCGCACATAGCAGAGAGGTCCCTGTTGCTGGGCTGCCTTGTGGCGTTGGTTATTCCAGGTAAGATCCAGTATTGATCAATTTATGTCACCAAAATATGGAAAATATGCAAGTCCTTAAATCGGGAATTAAAGGGACCTGATTGTTGATTTTTGAGATGGTTGGAAAAAAAATATGTAAAACGGTAGCAGGTAACCGATTACTGAAAGTCTGGACTAGTTGTTAATATTTAGTCTGCATCATAATTGTGCTGTAATAAGGATTTGAGTAATAAGATAAGATCTAGATTTTTGTGCGAAAAACGATCCGAGTCTCTTCAGTGGTTTTTCTTCAAATTTTCACCGAGTTTGGTCCAAATTTCAAAAAGTTTTTTCTGATGAGAAACAAAAAGAAGAAGTTTCTCCATTTTCTCCTATGTACCATACAGATGGCATCGGAGCGCCGGAAGTTTTTTTTCATGGACCCATAGACTTGCATTGACGGTTTTTATCCGGCACTCGAATCAATGTCTCCATAATTTTGCACCAACCCCTTTTTCTGCACAAAAGTCGAACATATGAACACCCCCATGGACTATACTAAGTACAAGCTCTACCGGTGAAAAATACAGACAAAACTCGCACACGCACAAAAAAAGATGCATACAAAAATCCACACGTGACTTATTTGCAGCCCTATAGAAAAATCATCAATTTGATATATTTGAATTACGGTCACATTGAATAACAAACTTGGCTTGACTACACTTATATGCGTGTCATATTGCTAAATCTATCATGTACATCTGCCTTCCAGATAGATATGAGTAGGAGAAATTTTAATTATCTGTATAAATTAAAACTTGCGATTTCTACATATTGGGCAGGATGGGAAAACACAAGTCTGAATAGTATTCATGAATGAATCAAAGGTGAAAATGTAATTAAGTCAGAAGTTATGGGCGCGGATGAGAAAATTTAGGGTGTAAGAACGAGCGGGAGGAGGCTGGGAGGCTTCGTGAAAGAAGAAAGATAATTTTTCATCCTGGAAGAAGAGAAAGTTCTGATGATCGGAGACTGTAATTACTGGAATTATTAGGCATCGGCCAGGGCTGGGAGTTCTAAGAGGAGCACGTGTGATGATGACCCAACCACCACACCTCGTACAGAGAAATAATAAACTTTAATCAACTGAAATATCTATTAATATCCTCTCCTCACATTAGTCCCTAGAATCCTTTTGGATTCCTTTTTACAAAATACCGGTCCAAAAATAATTTTAATGATTTCCTTCAGTAGTCTTTTAAGGAATAGAGATGGTGGAATCACCCAAAATTAATTTTTTGAAAAAGGTTTATCATTCTTCAAGATATCTCCAAATACCAAATCATAATAAACAGAGAGTCAGCAAAGGGTTTTAAAAAAAGAAAAAGAGTATACATTACTCTCCATTCCTAGGCTCACCCTTCCCCTGTCCTGCTGCTGCAGCTCCCTGCCAAGTGCTCTATTTGATTTGGATTGGTCTTCAGATCAGTATTCTCTTCGGTCTTTGGATTTGTCTTCAGATAAGTCTTTTCTTCAGTCTTTGTATTGGTTTTGAGTACATACTTCTCTTTTGGCGAATAAATTAGTCTTCAGATCCATCATCTCTTACAGTCTTTGGATGAGTCTTCTGATCAGTCTTCTGTTCAGTCTTTGGATCAGTCTTCAGGTTAGTCTTCTGTTTGGTATTTAGATGGGTCTTCAGATAAGTCTTCTCTTCAGTGTTTGGATCGGTCTTCAGATCAATCCTCTGTTCAGTGTTTGGATTAGTCTTCAGATCATTCTTCTGTTTGGTATTTAGATTGATTTTCATATGAGTCTTCTCTTTCGTGTTTGGATTGGTCTTTAGACAATCTTCTGTTCAGTCTTTGGATCAGTCTTCACAACAGTCACCTCACCTGTTAAGGTCTTTGGATCAGTCTTCTGTTTCGTCTTTGGATCAGTCTTCAGATTAATCGTCTGTTCAGTGTTTGGATTAGTCTTCACATCATTCTTCTGTTTGGTATTTAGATTGATTTTCACATGAGTCTTCTCTTTCGTGTTTGGATTGGTCTTTAGACAATCTTCTGTTCTGTCTTTGGATTAGTCTTCACAACAGTCACCTGTTAAGGTCTTTAGATCAGTCTTCTGATCAGTCTTCTGTTCGGTCTTTTGATCAGTCTTCCAATATATCATCTGTTCAGTCTTCGGATCAGTCTTCAGATGAGTCTTCTGTTTGGTATTTAGATTGGTCTTCACATGACTCTTCTCTTCGATGTTTGGATAGGTATTTAGATCAATCTTCTCTTCGTTCTTTTGTTAAGTCTTCAGATCAATCCTCTGTTTGGCCTTTGCATCAGTCTTCTGTTTGGTTTTCAGTCCAAATCTTGAGGCACTGATTTGGCCTCCCGTGGTTATTTGGGATGCGCCATACGTTAAAGACATATGATTCTTTCTATTTTATTATATGAGGTTTAGCCGGTGCGTGAAGATCTGAACCAAAGATCACTCCAAATAGAAGAACAATTTGAAGGAAGATCCAAAGCAAGCAGAGGAATGGGCAGAGAATTGCAAGTAAAGGGTGGTCCTATGACAAGTGAATGCAAAATTTTTATCATGCAACCCCTTCCCTTCCTTCAATAGGATCTTGCAAAACGTTAGCCACCATTTTGCTGTATTCTTAAGGATTGAATACCTAAAATTTGGATTCTGTCAAATTTGAATTTTTGAGAAAATTCATAACAAATCAAATCAATTCTCTCATCTCATCGTGGAGGATGGCACGATTGGTATTCTGAAATTGTTACCAGAATTTTTGACAGTGTTTGCCACGGAGTATAAAAACTAACAATCACAATAAATGTATAGAATGAATCATTACAGACAAAGCAATATTAAGCGTGTATAGTTTTTTATTTTATAATCTTATTAGAAATTTGAGAGATATACATTTGCCATTTTTTTTACTTTTTTTAAATCCCAGTATGGGATTTGATCATGCATCAATTGTTTGCCATGCCCATAATGTTTTAATTTGTTTCTGACTAGTTGGAGCTTATTTTTATTTGCGGGATAAGTTGCTGTTTTCATTGTTACAACTTTGAGGATAGATTTGATTTTGTTTTTGCTTTTTTCATTTTTAGAGATGGAATAAGCTAAAGACCCTGGCATTATTTATCGAAATCCTTTACAGTGTTTTCCACACATTCATTATCACATTTGCACCCTTTTTTGTCTAATTTTTGTTTTTTTTCACCTGTTTTTTTCTGCCTTATTCGTCTTTTAATTTGTGCTTTTTTTCAGTTTATGTTACTTGTTTGCTTGTTTCTTTTTCATTTCACCAATGTGGGCAAGGTTATTGTTTTCCAGATATTTATCAATTGCGACTTTGTAAAAAAGTAGCACATTTTTTTGTACAATTTTTCTCCAGTTCCTCCTCTGGAATGTTAATATTCACATTTGAAATTGCTTGCGCAAATTTTGTGACATATTTCGTGCAACATGTGACTATTGTTTATTTGGTGAAAATTTGGGCAAAAAATGTAAAAAGTCGGAATTGATAAATCAAATCAGCTACAAACAATGGGAATCAAAAATTAGGCCCACGTTGAAAAACATAACAAAAAGGTCCAACGCAAAAATGAGCTTAAAAAAATTCAAATTAGAGAAAAAAATTTGACTAAGTTGGCTAAGATCACCAAAAACTAGACAAAAAAGGTGAAAATGCAATAATACATGCATGGTTTGTTTATTATTTGTAAATCTGGTTCCAAGTGGGAGGGGCTCACTGGATCCTCTGGGGCGGGCCTTTAGGCTACTCTGCATTGTTAACTTGTGAGCACCACCCCCTTGGTAAAGACCATAAAAATTTGCTCTAAATATAAAGGTTCTTGGCTTTGGAACAGCATGGCAGATTTCCAAAAAAAAACAAAAAGCGGAATACTCTGCCGCTGACTGCTGAGAAATAATGAGTATCACAGTACGATGACATGACGCGCCTTCTATGCAACTAAATTCAGTCTAGCCTACACGACAAGAATTACAGGAATATATATATAGAAAAAACAAATGCTCTTGTATAATTATATATGTTCTTCTGCATTTATGAGAACTGTGTAAATAAACCTTACAAGAGAAATATGTGCCTGCCCTATATTATACAACCGATATAAGACGACACGCCCTGTAACAGAAAAAAGCATAATAAAAAAAAAAGTTTGTTGCAAAAGTCTTCACATCCTTGTGAAAAGATTCTGGAAAAGCTTCAAGACCCGTAAAGTTAATCAGAATTATATAGTTTGGAGGCAGTTTTTGGAAACTTTTTAGTACTCTTGATGCCAGGAAACAAAACTATAGGGATTTCCCACGAAAAGCATTTTTTTTTTCGACATGTCGGAGTATATTACTAGTAGAAGGCTTTGAAATAAGATTGATTAATGCCTCGAACAGTGGAGGATCGTTGCTTCTAATTCACCTGAACCTCTTTGGAACTCGTAACTTGAGTGATAAGAGTGACCCAATATGGATAGCACTGATTGGTTGATTTCTAAGTATACTGTTCGTAGGCAGGAAGCTGTAAATCAGTGCAGGGGCGGGGTTCGATGAGTAGGCACGAGACACCTAGTGATCATTACCAAACTACAGCTAGCAACCCAACAAGTAGCACATTGCCGGAATCAGGGTAATTGACCCTACATTATGATGTTCTCAGATTAGGTGGTAAAAATCTGGTGATAGAGTCCCTTTAAAAGTGTCAGATGAATATAAATAAATGTATAATGAAAGCCAATGCTCATATCAATATGGCACAAATATGGACAAATTATGTATAAATGATGTGACTTTATGATCCAAGCTTCTGAACTGTTCTTTCTTTTTTCCAGCTTACTCCTTGAAGTGTCACACGTGCGTAGGTAGTGATGGGTGCAGTCCAACCGAGGTGACGTGTCCTGGAGACAATGACAAGTGCTCCACCACCGCCTTGTACGTCGACTCCTGTAAGTAGCCACTTATTATGGAATTGTTGAATACTGTTTAGGGGTTTTGAAATAATAATAATAAAAAAATCATTAGACACTGATCAGCCATAACATTAAAACCACTTTAGAGCATCATAGAATGTTAGAGTTGGAAGATTCCTCAAGGGTCATCGTGTCCAACACCCTGATCACTGCAGGATCCACTAAAACGTCTAAGACAGATGTCTGTCCAGATTCTGTCTGAAGACTTCCATTGAAGGAGAACTCGCCTCCTCTCATGGCAGCCTGTCCCAGTCACTTGTGCCACCAAAGCAGCTCTGGGCCTGTCAATGCCTTGAGTCCACAAGACATCTGAAGTGTCCTGTGATATCTGGCACCAAGTCATTAGCAGTATATCCTTGTATCCTATAAGTTTCTTGGTTAGACCTCCATGAGTCAGACTTGGTTTTCTAGGACATCCCACAGATGGTCGATTTGGACTGTGATCTGGGAATTTGGTGATAAGTAATCACCTTGATCCTTATCATGTTCCTCCATTTCTGACGCACAATTATGTACTCAAAGAGGCATTGACATTAGCGGATCCCACTGCCATGAAGGGGGGGTACTTGGTCTGCACAATGTTGGGTAGGTGTCATATCTACATGATGATAAGGCAAGAGATTTCCATCAGAACATCACCCCATCACACGACCACCGCCGGCTTGTCTTCTTCTCATAGTGCATCCTGCTGCAATTTCTTCCCCAAGTAAAAATCTTAAAATAATTTTTGAGTTCAACCATAAGTTAAATTATGAAAATATGTCTCCCATCAGGCCTCATAAAAGAATAGAACTGGAAGGAACTATGTATGTTATATAGACACAATATTGTCATGATAAGAGCCAAAAATATGGATTTGGAAAATGTAATTGCCTATTCTTTATATCTGTTGTGAATAAGTGATATAACATTTATTTTTTTTTTTTTTACAAAGTTCCTTGTAAGGTGCAGAAAGTTTTTAAAGGCTGCATAAACTCAACTAAAAGTTCCCAAAAAATATCAATATCCCCAAATGACCGGATCACCTTATCCCTGCAGCAGAGGATTTGCGACTCGGATCTTTGTAACACTAAACAAATCCCAGGTACAGTAGCCATATATTTTTAGGTTATTATGGTCTTAGTGTTTTGGGACTTAAGATAATGAAAGATCGAATTAGCTGAATTTGCTCCATTGACAAGTTTAGGTTGGGGTTCACTTTTGGGTCTTGTTTGTCAACTTGAAAAATTGGCCATTCGACAACCTACTATTGGTTTCCATGAGCAACAGATAAGTATTTTTCAAAATGGTGGGTACCACCGATGAGGATGTGGCCAAACCTCAACATTGAAGATTCCACAATCAACGAAACTATTTTAGAATGCATGTGACCGAACGTATTTTTTGGCAATCACTGGAGGTCACTGTATGCACAGTTTCTCCAAGATGGCTTTATGAGCAGTTAATTAAAGACTGACTGTAAAAGTATTGGGGGCTTGATTCATTAAAGTGTTTATGTTGATTTTCTGGAATAAAACACTGAAAAGTTGAAAAAATTTGAAAAGCTGGCAACTTTCGGAATTTTCAAATTGGGCAGAGCATGGGATGGATGGGACATGATGGCATCCTCCCATCAAATTCATCAAGAGTTTCTTAACTTATGCCAGAAATATTACTCTAGTATCTGACAAAGGTGCAGAGCTCAAAATGCTCCAAATACAGTATAATTAGGTGGGCAGCACCTCTTAATAAATTGAGTGCATCTTGCTCTATTATGCCCTTCATTAAGACTGGCATGTACAACACCAGTCTTAATAAACCGGCACCAGCGTTCTCGACTATGAGTGATGGGATTTTTCGTGAGGAAGCATGGTTGGCCATGCCAAAATAATAAATAATATAGTTTACACAGGCAGATTTCTGTACGTAAATATACATTCAAGCTGATACAACCAAGCCAATTTAATAAACTCAACGATACGACCGACCTGATACATCAAAACCAAAGAATAACCAACTCAACGATACAACCAATTTGATACAACCAAGCTAATATAAGAAACTCAATGATACAAACAAGCTTATACGTTCAATCCAATATAACCAACCAAGCAAACCAATTCAATGATACAATCAAGCCGATACAACCAAGCCAATATTACCAACTCAACAATACAACAAAGCTGATACAACCAAGCCAATATAACCAACTCAATGATGCAGCCAAGTCGATACAACCAAGCCAATATCAACAAATCAACGATACAACCAAGTCAGTATAACCAACTCAATGATTCAACCAAGTCGATACAATCAAGCTAATATCACCAACTCAACGATACAACCAAGTCACTATAACCAACTCAATGTTATATCCAAGCTGATACAACCAAGCAAATATAACCAACTCAATGATACAACCAAGTCGATTCAACCAAGCCAATATCATCAATGCAATGATCAAGCTGATAAACCCAAACTAATATAACCAACTCAACGATACAATCAAGCCAATATACAACCAACTCAACGATACAACTAAGTTGATGCAACCAAGCCAATAAAGCCAACTCACCGATACAACTAAGCTGATACAACCATGCCAATATAACCAACTCAACAACACAACTAAGTTGATACAACCAAGCCAATATAACCAACTCAATGATACAACTAAGCTGATACAACCAAGCCAATATAACCAACTCAACAATACAACCAAGCCAATATATAACCAACTCACCAATACAACTAAGCTGATACAACCATGCCAATATAACCAACTCAACAATACAACTAAGCTGATACAACCAAGCCAATATAACCAACCCAACAATACAACCAAGCCAATATATAACCAACTCATCGATACAACTAAGCTGATACAACCATGCCAATATAACCAACTCAACGATACAACTAAGCTGATACAACCATGCCAATAAAACCAACTCAACAATACAACTAAGCTGATACAACCAAGCCAATATAACCAACTCAATGATGCAACTAAGCTGATACAACCAAGCCAATATAACCAACTCAACAATACAACCAAGCCAATATATAACCAACTCACCGATACAACTAAGCTGATACAACCAAGCCAATAAAACCAACCCAACAATACAATTAAGCTACTCATCTTTTGTTCAAGGCTCCTTAACACAGGTTAATTCAATCTGTATTAGGATGAAGAATCATATCTTGACAAAACCATATCCCTTGCTAAAACAGGGAAGTGTGCCGATGACAAAAATAATTTTTAGGCCTGCATAAAGTATCAAATCAGCCCACAAATAAGCATTTAAATGTAATGATTGCCGGTTGCTGCTATGTTTACATGAGATCAGTATACTATAGGAAGTGTGGATTAAATCCGCGCTGCCGCAATAATGATGAGGTTCCAGTTGATAGTAGAATTAAAACAGGTATGTTGTATGTGGTTACTCCTGAAGAAGGGGCCATGAGAGCCCTGAAACGCGTTCAATAAACCACTGTTTTAATTCTACTATCAACTGGAACCTCAACATTATTGCGGCAGCGCGGATTATATACTTCATATGGTCGGTGACCGGCTTGTGGATCTGCGGCAGCCGAAATCTTCACATGCCTGCTTTCAGCTTCACCAGGTGAGCTATTTTTTGGTGATTCCTCCATTCTTTTTGTGAGATAAGACCCTATATGCGCTTTGTGTCTCCCTTTTCCCTTCAAATACATGAGATCAGTGGGGTCTGAGAAGGTTTGACAATTATCAGGCCCTGTAAAAAGGCATTAGTTTAACTAACCGTCTTGTATCCCAACAAGGTCATGGGTTTCCAAGATGCCCAGAGAAGGTTTGTTTCACAGAAATTGGACTGACTGATTTGCTATTAAATAGTCCCTAGGAGTTTGTCTGATCTTATCACAGTTATTGTCATGAATCTATGGATCGTAATGTCCGTATTGGAAAAAATGGATTTAGTGGTTTTTTTTTACCAATTTTCAAATTTTGGTTTAAATGTTTTGGTTTGTAAATTTTTCCTAAATCACATCGACAAGATCTGCAAGAGCTGGTCCAAGCGTACTGGTCATGAGATAACATGGTGGTTCATGTAGGAATGAATTAATATTATTTTGTCAGCTTTGACTATCATTTTATTGTTTTCAGGTCCTAACACAACTCAAAATGATCTCTACTGTCACTCATGTATATCTCCTGGAAGCGACTGCAACAGTGATACAATGAAGACAATGCGATGCACGGGAGAACAGAAACTGTGTGTAGATATGAAAGTCGTAGGTTCCTTTGGTGAGTAGATGGATAAAGGGAAGGGTTGTATATGACAAGTATGTACAGCAAAAATATATTTCCATTGATGAAAATGACTTATGATGATCAGTAAAAAAACTCCAATCAATTAATACCACTCGTCAACAAAAATTATGTTAATGGTAAGGAGGAACTCACAAGTTTTTTCGAAACAAATTTACTACAAAACTTACAAAATTGCATAAAATATTGAGTATTAATTTTTAGCGCTTTTTACCTCTAACACCATTGTCTTTCCTTACCTAACAAAAGGTGACATATCAGATGTCAACATAAAAGGATGTGGAGAGATTCCGTCTTGTACCCAGAACTTGGTTTTCTCCAGTCAAACATCTTCTGTGTCCGTCCAGTGCTGTAATGAAAACTTTTGCAACAGTGGCACAGGTAAGGTCCGATATAGAAGACGCACGGTTCGAAGGAACCTTTTGATAGTAATAATCAAGTAGACAATCTATATGACATCCCTGCATCCGTTTGCCATCCATGTGTCTGTGTACCACATCCATTGCCATACCGGCGCCTAGGAAAATTAGTATAGTTCGCGCTGATCCCAGGCGCCAGCTGATGAAGGCAGCGCTCATTATTGTGTACATCTTGTGTAAAATTGAGAATTAAATTAAAAAATGGCATGGCCTCCCATACAATTTCCATAACCAGCAGAGGGAAAGCCCACAGCTGGGGTCTGATGTTAATAATCTGGGACAAGAGACAATACCCCGTAAGGTTCCCAAGATATTAATATCAGCTCGCAGCTGTTTGCTTAGCCTTTACTGGTGAATGTATAGGGGACCCCAGATAAAAATAACGTAGGATCCTCCTATAAATTCAAACCAGCAAAAGCTAAACAGACAGCTGTGGGTTGATATTAATAGTCTGGGACGGAGTCAGAAATATTGCCCCCCTGGCTACCAGCAAAATCCCTCAGCTGCCCCAAAAATGGTGCATCCATAAGATGCGCCAAATCTTGCTCCTTAGTCTCACTCTTCCAACTTTGTCCCATAGCAGTGGCAAGTGGGGTAATAGGGTTGGGGTTTATGTCAGTCTTGTATTGTCAGCTGACATCAAGATCATGGGTTAGTAATGGAGAGGAGTCTATAAGACGCCACCATTGCTACCTTATAGTAAGTTTGGAAATTAAACACATAGCAAGAATAAAATCCTTTATTTGAAATAATAAATTTACACCCTGTTTTACACATTTATTTCAAAATAAAAAGCAAAGTTATATTCACCTTAGGCCTACTCCATTGAAGCTCTTCATATATTTTTTAGCCCTTTTAGGGGACTTTAGCCTGTGATCATTTGACCACATATAATATGGTGTCACGATATATAGAGAAAATTAAGGTCTACGATGAACTGTAGCCCTTCACTGACCTTTGCAGGAGTAGAAAGATGGTATCAACAGGAGCATATAGCAGGCATCATGTGGGGGGCGATCAGAGCAGCGGCAGCCCCTCCATTTTAATGCTGATGTCTGAGTTTTATATGGTTAGCAGCATCGGTCAACTCTTAGCTCAGGACACTGATGCTTAACACAGATGCCGCCTATTTAATATTAGCGAGCTTCTACCATTAATGGAAGGGGATCAGCTTCTGAGCTCTATCCATACACTGGAGACCCCTTAATGATCAATTTTTCATTAAGAAGTGAAAATCAAATATGGTGGGTGACGCTAGGAGTTTCTCAATATCTTACTACCAAAAATATTACAAAAATATTGTTGTGTGAGGAATATTCAATGTTCTTCTTCAAGATTTTCTTTGAAGGCTCTTTACATCAAGCAAATTGAGAAAAACTAGAATCTTTACAGTTGTTGGAGATTGGATGGGGCGCATCATGGTTTTTCTTTTTTGGGCAAATTAATTTGTATGTTTTTATGTTATACCATTGACCTTTGATGGACTGTAAATTTCCATAAAACTCTTGATACAGGAAAGAAATATATCTTGGTACCGTGTTAGCCAGTAGATAGACAAATATTTAGAATTGAGAGTCCTCAGTGGTTGATACCTTCGAAAGCTTGCAATTTGTTACCATCTTTTCAGTTAGCCATTAAAAGGTATCAACCACTGAGGACTCTCAATTCTAAATACAGTGGGGCAAAAAAGTATTTAGTCAGTCAGCAATAGTGCAAGTTCCACCACTTAAAAAGATGAGAGGCGTCTGTAATTTACATCATAGGTAGACCTCAACTATGGGAGACAAACTGAGAAAAAAAAATCCAGAAAATCACATTGTCTGTTTTTTTATCATTTTTTTTGCATATTATGGTGGAAAATAAGTATTTGGTCAGAAACAAACAATCAAGATTTCTGGCTCTCACAGACCTGTAACTTCTTCTTTAAGAGTCTCCTCTTTCCTCCACTCATTACCTGTAGTAATGGCACCTGTTTAAACTTGTTATCAGTATAAAAAGACACCCGTGCACACCCTCAAACAGTCTGACTCCAAACTCCACAGTGGTGAAGACCAAAGAGCTGTCAAAGGACACCAGAAACAAAATTGTAGCCCTGCACCAGGCTGGGAAGACTGAATCTGCAATAGCCAACCAGCTTGGAGTGAAGAAATCAACAGTGGGAGCAATAATTAGAAAATGGAAGACATACAAGACCACTGATAATCTCCCTCGATCTGGGGCTCCACGCAAAATCCCACCCTGTGGGGTCAGAATGATCACAAGAACGGTGAGCAAAAATCCCAGAACCACGCGGGGGGACCTAGTGAATGAACTGCAGAGAGCTGGGACCAATGTAACAAGGCCTACCATAAGTAACACACTACGCCACCATGGACTCAGATCCTGCAGTGCCAGACATGTCCCACTGCTTAAGCCAGTACATGTCCGGGCCCGTCTGAAGTTTGCTAGAGAGCATTTGGATGATCCAGAGGAGTTTTGGGAGAATGTCCTATGGTCTGATGAAACCAAACTGGAACTGTTTGGTAGAAACACAACTTGTCGTGTTTGGAGGAAAAAGAATACTGAGTTGCATCCATCAAACACCATACCTACTGTAAAGCATGGTGGTGGAAACATCATGCTTTGGGGCTGTTTCTCTGCAAAGGGGCCAGGACGACTGATCCGGGTACATGAAAGAATGAATGGGGCCATGTATCGTGAGATTTTGAGTGCAAACCTCCTTCCATCAGCAAGGGCATTGAAGATGAAACGTGGCTGGGTCTTTCAACATGACAATGATCCAAAGCACACCGCCAGGGCAACGAAGGAGTGGCTTCGTAAGAAGCATTTCAAGGTCCTGGAGTGGCCTAGCCAGTCTCCAGATCTCAACCCTATAGAAAACCTTTGGAGGGAGTTGAAAGTCCGTGTTGCCAAGCGAAAAGCCAAAAACATCACTGCTCTAGAGGAGATCTGCATGGAGGAATGGGCCAACATACCAACAACAGTGTGTGGCAACCTTGTGAAGACTTACAGAAAACGTTTGACCTCTGTCATTGCCAACAAAGGATATATTACAAAGTATTGAGATGAAATTTTGTTTCTGACCAAATACTTATTTTCCACCATAATATGCAAATAAAATGTTAAAAAAACAGACAATGTGATTTTCTGGATTTTTTTTTCTCAGTTTGTCTCCCATAGTTGAGGTCTACCTATGATGTAAATTACAGACGCCTCTAATCTTTTTAAGTGGTGGAACTTGCACTATTGCTGACTGACTAAATACTTTTTTGCCCCACTGTATTTGTCCATAAAACTCTTGAAACTGAACTTTTAAGTTCAACATGTAATGGACCAACCATAGGGGCATTGATGGTCTCCTTATTCAGTCACAACTCAAGTAGATGGAGTCACCAAGTGTCCTTGAACATAATATTCGTAACACAAAATAGAAAATCGTCAAATTAATGGTTCACATCTAATAAACTTTTGAAGCCATATATGAAAATAATACAATTCAGCTACTAATCCAGTATGTCTTCTGTGTAGATTCTAAGCCTGAGGACAAAACACCCAACGGACTACAATGCTACAGCTGTAATACACTTGATGGATCAAGTTGCTCAACTGAGTCAGTAGTCAAAGCACAATGTTATGGAGCCCTAACCTCTTGCTTAGAAATTGAAGGAACATTTGTGAAGGGTAAGTAGATAGCTCGCCAGCTATGATTGCGTTCTCCTAACATTCGCAGAAGGTGGAGATGATAAATAGACTTCCTTATTTGATTTCATGCTGTGATTTCTGCTCGATTATTGCTCTGCTTTTCTTTTCCTAGATGGCCAAACTTTACCCACTGTGATCAAAGGTTGTGCTACACCATCAATATGCAACGTACCTATCCTACCCTTGTTACAAAAGTTGGGCACCCCTACTGTAAAGTGCTGCAACCAAAGTCTCTGCAACAGTCAATATTCTGAGAGCGGTCTTCAAGCCAGTGGCTATTTGCCCGTGGGAAATGCTTCTCCAGGAACAGGTATCCAAAACCAACCTTCTACTGATGCTACTTCTGGAGGCAACCCATTAAAAACGGAACATCCCGCCATTACCAAATATGGCACCGGTTCACACAGTAATAATGGCCATACAGACCACGATAAAATGTTTATTGATAGTGAAAGTAGCACTGTTTCCAGTCCTGTTAATTATTCACCAGGGCAAGCCTATGATGGTATGTTATCACCAGGACCATCAGTTGTATTGAACCCTATCTATAGTGTCAACGATGGTAGCTCCATCCCGGACGCACACCCAACTTTCCCTGATTTCACCAGTTATGGGGAGGACAGTTTTTTTCCCAACTCTAATTCTGACAATGATATGAACTTCCCATATAATAATGAATATAACAGCTATGACAATGGTGGCTTTACAGAAATAGCTTACACGGACATAGACTTCCCAAATAGTAATGACTTGAGTGGCGGCTTCACGGATGTAGTTTACACAGACTTAGACTGGAATGAGGATCCATCCAATTCCCCCACATTGGCTCCAGATAGCGTAGGGCCTAATAGTCATGATTCTATGGGTAGCTCTGCCTATAATCCAAATACCATGTTATCAGCTAGCAACGATACTGGTGGATACTCAACAAACACAGTGAATAATGGTAGTAATGGGAACGTACAAGGAAATAACGTCAACGTGCAAAACCTGACATCCACAACACCAAAGACCCACAATTCTGATATCAATCTGCACATTTCAGGATATGGCACTAACATTTCTAATATGGATACTGGTAACAATAATGCCTCTGGAAATAATATCTCTAGTCCTATTAATTATTCATCAGGGGGAAACAATCTCAGTGTATCATCAACAGGATCATCAACACTTGGAGATGTTCTATCAAACTATAATAACAATAGTACCAGTGATGGTAGCTCCATCCCGGACGCACACCCAACATTTCCAGATTTTAGCAATTATGGAGAGGACAGTTTTTTTCACAACTCAAATTCTGACAATGATATGAACTTCCCATATAATAATGAATATAACAGCTATGACAATGGTGGCTTCACAGAAATAGCTTACACAGACGTAGACTTCCCAAATAGTGACGACTTTGGCAACTATGAGAGTGCCGGCTTCACGGATGTAGTTTACACAGACCTAGGCTGGAATGAGGATCCATCCAATTCCCCCACATTGGCTCCAGATAGCGTAGGTCCTAATAGTCATGATTCTATTGGCAGTTCTGCCTCCAATCCAAATGACATTTTATTAGCTAGCAACGAGACCGGTGGATACTCAACAAACACAGTGAATAATGGTAGTAATGGGAATGTTCCAGGAAATAACAGTACCATGCAGAATCTGGACCCCACAACACCAAAACCTCACAATTCTGATTCTAATCAGCAAATCTCAACATATGGAACTAATATACATAATATTGGCACTGCTAATAATAACGGTTCTGAAAATAATATCTCTAGTCCAATTCATTATTCATCAGGGGGAAACAATCTCAGTGTATCATCAACAGGATCATCAACACTTGGAGGAGATGTTCTATCAAACCATAATAACAATAGTACCAGTGATGGTAGCTCCATCCCGGACGCACACCCAACATTTCCAGATTTTAGCAATTATGGGGAGGACAGTTTTTTCCCCAACTCAAATTCTGACAATGATATGAACTTCCCATATAATAATGAATATAACAGCTATGACAATGGTGGCTTCACAGAAATAGCTTACACGGACGTAGACTTCCCAAATAGTGATGACTTTGGCAACTATGAGAGTGCCGGCTTCACGGATGTAGTTTACACAGACCTAGGCTGGAATGAGGATCCATCCAATTCCCCCACAGTGGCACCAGATAGCGTAGGGCCTAATAGTCACGATTCTATTGGCAGTTCTGCCTCCAATCCAAATGACATTTTATTAGCTAGCAACGAGACCGGTGGATACTCAACAAACACAATAAATAATGGTAGTAATGGGAATGTTCCAGGAAATAACAGTACCATGCAAAATCTGAACCCCACAACACCAAAACCTCACAATTCTGATTCTAATCAGCAAATCTCAACATATGGAACTAATATACATAATATTGGCACTGCTAATAATAACGGTTCTGAAAATAATATCTCTAGTCCAATTCATTATTCATCAGGGGGAAACAATCTCAGTGTATCATCAACAGGATCATCAACACTTGGAGGAGATGTTCTATCAAACCATAATAACAATAGTACCAGTGATGGTAGCTCCATCCCGGACGCACACCCAACATTTCCAGATTTTAGCAATTATGGGGAGGACAGTTTTTTCCCCAACTCAAATTCTGACAATGATATGAACTTCCCATATAATGAATATAACAGCTATGACAATGGTGGCTTCACAGAAATAGCTTACACGGACATAGACTTCCTAAATAGTAATGACTTGAGTGGCGGCTTCACGGATGTAGTTTACACAGACTTAGACTGGAGTGAGGATCCATCCAATTCCCCCACAGTGGCACCAGATAGCGTAGGTCCTAATAGTCACGATTCTATTGGCAGTTCTGCCTCCAACCCAAATGACATTTTATTAGCTAGCAACGAGACCGGTGGATACTCAACAAACACAATAAATAATGGTAGTAATGGGAATGTTCCAGGAAATAACAGTACCATGCAAAATCTGGACCCCACAACACCAAAACCTCATAATTCTGATTCTAATCAGCAAATTTCAACATATGGAACTAATATACATAATATTGGCACTGTTAATAATAACGGTTCTGAAAATAATATCTCTAGTCCAATTCATTATTCATCAGGGGGAAACAATCTCAGTGTATCATCAACAGGATCATCAACACTTGGAGGAGATGTTCTATCAAACCATAATAACAATAATACCAGTGATGGTAGCTCCATCCCGGACGCACACCCAACATTTCCAGATTTTAGCAATTATGGGGAGGACAGTTTTTTTCCCAACTCAAATTCTGACAACAATATGAACGTCCCATATAATAATGAATATAACAGCTATGACAATGGTGGCTTCACAGAAGTAGCTTACACGGACATAGACTTCCCAAATAGTAATGACTTTAGTGCCGGCTTCACTGATGTAATTTACACAGACGTAGACTGGAGTGAGGATCCATCAAGTTCTCCCACGGTGGCTACAGGTAGCGTAGGTCCTAATAATAATGATATTGTTGGTAATTCTGGTAGTGATACCAGTAGTTCCTATAATCTAAATACCATTCCATTAACTGGTAACAATGGACACTCAGCTGACCCTGTCAAGACAAAGACCCATAATTCTGGTATTAAGCAACATATTTCTGGGCATGGTGCTAAAATTTATAATACGGGTATTACTAACAATAATGGTTCTGGAAATTATATCTCCTCATCAGGAAACAACACAGCAGGAAGTGGAAACAGCTCTATTGCCGGCAGTTCTGGGTCCTCTTCACATGGTGGGTACATCAATTCGGGAAATGGAACTGGAATGACCAATGAATGGAACAACAGCAATAATTATTCCAACCACAATAATGCAATGCCTGTAGGGTATACCAATATCCATGGAAATAACTCCTCATCATCATCTTTTAATGACAGTTCTAGTAATGGGACTTGGATAGGTTCTGAGTGGCTCGACACTGTGGTCTACCATAGTCCTGGAGATAATGACTCATCAGTCTCCTATGCTGGACCTGGTGGGATGAATGGATGGGGCAATAGTTCGAACTCTAATATGACAGAACATGTGGGGCATACAAATATTAATGGAAATAATAGCTCAACTACTTCCTACACGAGTACCGGTAATGGAACTGGAATTGCCAATGACATTAGTAACAGCAATAACTCTAAACCTAATACATCAGTTCCAGCGGGATATACTAATATGTCAGGAAGCAATAACTCTTATGGCAGTTCTGGTAATGGGACTGGGATTACTAATAGTAATATCTCTAACCATAGTATGGGGATACCTGAAGGCTATGCCAATGTCCCTGGAGGTAATGGCTCTTCAACATCTTATACCAGTTCTAGCAATGGAACTGGAATGGCCAATGAATGGGTCAACAGCAATGGTTCTTATCATAATATGGCATCACCAGGTGGAAATTATGGATCTTTCAATAGCAATGGCAGTAGCCATTTCTCAGATAGCAACCATAGCTCTAACTTTATGATTCCAAGCAATGGACCTACTTCCGGAAATGTCAGCAACTATGGTGGTCCATGGGACGGTATTGAATCATATCTAAACCATATATCCTCAGGGGCAAATAACAATGGGTCGCACCCCAACATTAGCTCTTGGATGCATGAGTTTCTACCAGGAGGATCTAGCGATAGCAATAAAACAGGTTGGATTTTTGGCAGTAACTATGATCCAAATATGTTGACCAACAATAATGATTCTTCCAGCTATTACCATAATATCCAGAATTTTCTTTCAAAATTGAATGGCTCTATCCATAGCAATGACAGCCAAAAAATCAATGAATGGATCAAAAAAAATAGTTTTTTCTCAAATTTGATGCCCCCCGGTATTAATAATGGCTCTGGGTATAATGTCAATTCCATGTTTAATAGATCTCTAAGTGACTATTTTAAAAGTCTAGGCATGTCATGGAACAACAGTAATATTCCCAACATACCTTCTATGTTCCCTAGTGTTAATAATGGGCCTTTCAACATTAGTAATATTGGTAGTGGATGGAGCAATATTATGAATAATCCAAATGTAAAAAATCCACATGGCAATGAACATAACTCTTATGTAATTCCCTCTGGTGGAAGCAACCCTGGTGCTGGAAGTAACATGGGCCATGAAAACATAAATAACAGTAGCCATAACTCAAATATGATGGTGCCTGGAGTAGGTAGTGGTGGATCATCCAATGGTGGTGCCAGTACAGATGGTAACGGCAATGTCCACAATACAAATTTGTCTGGCCATAACACAGACGTGCTGGTTCCAGGTAGAAGTGCAAATGATTCAACCAGTGATGGTGCTAGCAATGGATCTGGAAGTAAAAACGGTACCATGTCCAATAGTGCCACCACTTTCTGGACAAAATCGGGGCACTTTGTCATCTTCTCAGCCTTGGCTCTGCTCGTTCTGAGCTGAATGCAGATCTCACTAAATACCGGGCAAGGGTTGAGCGTGCTAGTTCTTTGTTTTTATAACTTATTGTGTCTTTAATATGTTCATTACTTGTATGTTTGCAATTATTTTTATGATCCATTTTTATAGACTACCTTTGTTGTTTTGATGGATATCTTCTATTTTATCGTCTTGGAACTGGAAAAAATCTATTTCCCCTAGAATAATACTAATATACAGATGTGCCCTTTTTTAAATATCTTCTTGGCTCAATATATCCAAAGATGAGTGCCATGAGATTACCAGCTTTGGAAGAATGTTGTGATAATTTTTTGAATTTGTAATATGATAAAGTTTTGATCTTAGAGATATTCGGGGAAATGTTTGGGTAGACACATCTGTGCAAAACATATTCAAAATCCTAAAATGCACAAAATTCATAAGGAACCATATTGGTGGCCATATGTCCTACCATCACCATCCTCTGCTGGAATTACTTCTCAGTTGGAAGACCCTAACCCACCTTCAAGTCAAGCCTACAACTTTTATCTTGGCATCTAATGCTTAAATCCAAGTTCATATGTGATGTAAAAAAAGACTATATGTTTTGGATACATGAAATAAAATAAAGGATTATGACCTTTTGAAATAATAAAATGTGTAAATAAAATAAAAAAAATTGGCGTCTGTCTTGTTTTTGGTAAATGTAAGGCTACGATCCTAGGAACTTAAGAAAATAACCTTGTGGATCAGCTGGCAGTTGTTTTGGTAGAAACCACATTGGTTTGTATCTGTAGTTTGGCCAAATGGGATGAGAAATTGAGTACAACTCAACATTTTAAACAGACTAAATGATAAATTTTAGAGTTAGTTCGAATTGACTAGCAGGAACCGGTCCATTGGCCACATCGGTAATCTGGGGCCATTGCGTGGGAACTTTGAGAACCTGCTCATACCTATGGCACCCATGGATCTAATTTTGATCAACCAACTTGGTGTCAAGTCATAACACAACGTTTATGTAGCGTGAGGCCATCTAGGCAAGGATGTCATCAGGTTAGAAAGTTGTGAGGGCTCTCGTCCATTGGCCACAGATTTAGAAGAGGAACACTTATTTAATCAGTGCAGAAGTCCAAGAGGCAGATGTAGGATGAATATCTTAGTCTGCCTGTTAATTGTTCTTTGAAGTTCTACCTCCTAGGAGAACTGGAGATCAAACTGTCTCATCTAGTGTCCCAAATTTTCAGTCACGAAATAAAGAAAAATTAAAATGAAAAATGTGAACATTTCGTATGAGGTGCACATCAGAACCCATCGATAATATAATAAATTTAGGGGTAAGGTTTATTAATAAGGAAACATTCTGTACTGCTCATCTCAAGTCAGAGAGATAAAAAGATTTAATAGTAGCAATGCAATAAAATGATATATAGAGGCACGAGGTGAATTCACGTGAATAACGTGATAAATGAATATGTTGTTTGACTCCAGTTTTTTTTAACGGTTTGCAATGTCTTTGCTTTTCTGCCATTTGTGGCCTTATTTCATAATAATCATATGAAAATGATAAACAAAAATTGTGAAAATGTGGAAATTGACAGAAAAAGTTTCCACTTAATACCACGTGAAATAATTATCGATCAAAGTCAAAGGAAATACCTTGAGGTATTCTCAATATCTGGATACATTTCTTAATCAGTTCTGCACTTTTCATGGATTTTGGTGGCACCTAGAAAGACCTGTCCATTGCGTTCTCCGATGGCAATGAAATTACCAGTTTCAGGCGGTAACTTTAGTGTTGTTTCTGACATACACGTATAGCTGGTAAGATATTAACGGTAATGGTGCTATGGATGACAAGTCTTTACATACCGCCGCGATTAGCCATTGTGGTCAGTTGGATTGTCAACAGAGTGCTGAATAATCCTCTTCTACGTCCCAAAATATTAATGAAAACTGTTCATTATAGGGACACCATAAAAAGGGCTGCACCAAACCAGTAATGGGGCCTCCTCTTTTTCGAGATTGGTAGAAATTTCAGAGTCTCGATTTTCCTTCATACTCATGCTTCCTTTTGGAGGCTCTGATTCACAAAGTTTCTTTGACATCCGTTCCTCCATGTAACAGGAAGGGGAAGATGAGGTCAGTTAGTAGAAGTAGGGAGTAGAGAAGGAGAAGGATGAGGGGTGGTGATAGTAATAGAAGTAGAGCATAATGGGAGGAGGATAAAGAGAGAACTGAACATGTCATTATGGACACCAAGTAGGGGGTAGAAAAGGAGAAGGATGAGGGGTGGTGATAGTAATAGAAGTAGAGCATAATGGGAGGAGGATAAAGAGAGAACTGAACATGTCATTATGGACACCAAGTAGGGGGTAGAAAAGGAGAAGGATGAGGGGTGGTGATAGTAATAGAAGTAGAGCATAATGGGAGGAGGATAAAGAGAGAACTGAACATGTCATTATGGACACCAAGTAGGGGGTAGAGAAGGAGAAGGATGAGGGGTGGTGATAGTAATAGAAGTAGAGCATAATGGGAGGAGGATAAAGAGAGAACTGAACATGTCATTATGGACACCAAGTAGGGGGTAGAGAAGGAGAAGGATGAGGGGTGGTGATAGTAATAGAAGTAGAGCATAATGGGAGGAGGATAAAGAGAGAACTGAACATGTCATTATGGACACCAAGTAGGGGGTAGAGAAGGAGAAGGATGAAGGGTGGTGATAGTAATAGAAGTAGAGCATAATGAGAGGAGGATAAAGAGAGAACTGAACATGTCACTATGGACACTAAGTAGGGGGTAGAGAAGGAGAAAGATGAGGGGTGGTGATAGTAATAGAAGTAGAGCATAATGGGAGGAGGATAAAGAGAGAACTGAACATGTCATTATGGACACCAAGTAGGGGGTAGAGAAGGAGAAGGATGAAGGGTGGTGATAGTAATAGAAGTAGAGCATAATGGGAGAAGGATAAAGAGAGAGCTGAACATGTCACTATGGACACCAAGTAGGGGGTAGAGAAGGAGAAAGATGAGGGGTGGTGATAGTAATAGAAGTAGAGCATAATGGGAGAAGGATAAAGAGAGAGCTGAACATGTCACTATGGACACCAAGTAGGGGGTAGAGAAGGAGAAAGATGAGGGGTGGTGATAGTAATAGAAGTAGAGCATAATGGGAGAAGGATAAAGAGAGAGCTGAACATGTCACTATGGACACCATCCTCACATAACTCTCCATAGAGCCCCATCACTTGGGCGATACCCAATGTAAAATCATAATGTCAGAAGGTCTGGAGAGAAGGTGCAACTTGCAGTGATGTCTGATTCCTGGTGCTGGAAGTCACACTCTGGAGTGAAGCTTCTGAAGAGGATACGTGCAATGGGATAGAAAAAAAGAAGAACAATGAATTATCGGAGAGGGGGCTGCAAGGGACAGGTTAGCTGTGAAGTGATTATTATTATTTTTTTAATAACCTCTTACCTGGTGCCTCTACTGAATGCCAGAGCTGTCCGCCATTTTGATGAATTATCATGAAGCAAATAAACCACATTTTAATACTTTTTGTAAAATTCAAGGAGAATTCAATTTTACTCGAATAAATTCCTTTACTTTTTGGGTTGTGACTGCTGTAGTATGACAGACAGCCAACAGGAATGCGGGGGTTCTTTTTTTCGGACGCATTAGTGTAGTCCTTAATTACAGGACTACAGCAGCCGCATTGATGACGCATACAGTATTAGTTGATTAATTTCATCTGCGTACATAACAAAAAGTCCCGTAAAATGCTGTTTTTCACCTTGGGTTTGGCCCTCATGACTAATTAACTATAAACTTCTCAATTTCTGTTTAATGATATCATTATACGAGGAGTGCCAGGAGCTACTGTGTGTGATATGACAGACAAATTGAGGAAGCTGGAAATTTTCCACTATTTTCACGCCTGACGTCTGCAAACTAATAAAATATGAAAGCAGGTAAAAGTGTAAGAACAGTAAAGTGCACAATTTAACATACAGTCCATTATGAGACTGTCTATTATCCCATTCTTTGACGAGCCTTCCAGAGAAGTTCCACTTTCCCAACTCTACTGCTCTATGGATCACTATTTTTCTCAGCCTCAAAGCCCTCTGAAAATCATGAAAAACCCAACCGAAAACTAGACTTATTTATGTCCTCTAAACAGTTGAGAAACCTAACGGTGAGGTCCAGCAGGTGGACCTACAAAAACTTGTGACCTAATGGCTTCAACAGATTTCTGTTTCAAGTTGGCACAAGGTCTTATAAAATATCTCATATACTTTTCTTAACACTTGTCGGGACCACGTTGTACGTAGCTGGTTAAAGTTAAAATCTGATGAGTTTCAAATTCAGAAAATGTAGATGATTTTGCTAGGAAATTAATTTAGAAGCAAATTTATTTTCCGCAAATGTTCCTTATTATTCTCTAGTGTTTGGAGAGACTTCAAGACATAAAAAATATGGGATGTAGAAAACAAAACAACTAATACTTTGCCGCTCACCTGAGTTGCTCCATGTCCCCTGTAAGGTCCTTACCACTGCCACGACCTGAAACCTTGGACATCTATATACTAGGCCTGGACCTCCGATTGTGACAACACTTTCATTGATGTCCGAGGCCTAGTTGTAGCCGGAAATCCTTGGCTAGAGCACATGTTGAAAGGTTGTGGTGCAGGGAGGCCCTGGGCCTAATTGCGGCCTCAAGTCCCAGTCCAGAATGTGCGTCGTAATGTGATGAGGCACATCAAGATGTCACAACCTGTGCCAACATTCTATGACGCACGCTCTAGTCTGGGATTTCTTGGCACAGATAGGCCAAGCTGGAAGTCCCAACATAGCATAAAGATATGTAATATCGCCATTTTGCTGAATTAGTTTGGAACAAATTACAAAAAAAATCTGCATTTGTAAAATTCAAAATAAATTCAATTCCACTCTAATAATTTATCCTAACTCTATCAATGGGACTCATCATGCAGTATATTGGTTTTGTGACAAGTATTGGAGAGTGTGGCATTTTGTTCTGTGAATCCCCCTTCACCAATATATTGGTTCTTTCAGGAAGATTGTCACCCGATTGTTAAAAAAAAAAGATAAACAATTAAATAATTGCAGTAATGCATTTTTCACAATTTCACCCAACTTAGAATTTTTTTTCTCATTTTTTGGTATATTGGATGGAAAAATGAAAAACTGCAAGAAAAATCTAGCCCTCATATGGCTGTGGTGATTAAACAGTAAAAAAGTTATGGCTCTTGGGGAAAAAAAGAAGGATAAGAAAACCTTACTAATTGTCGAAAAAGAAAATCGACTTGGAAGGGAAGAGTTTCAAATTTTTTGAGGCTTCATGGGTTCAAGGAGCTGGCCTGAAGAGCATGAAGAACCTTTTCTACTACAAGAGATAATATGGGACAAGATTTTTACTAGACTTGATAGGAAAAGTTGTGAAAGATTTAACCATCTCTAAAGAGGTGTAACTTAAAGCTTTTGGGTACCAAAATCTTGGAATGCAAAATCTGCATTGGTGACTTTTTTTGTTATATATGTCCGTGATCCTCCTAAACCAATGGTGCCTCAGTGTGACTTTTCATTTTGTAACTCCTATAGATACACTCCTGCATTTCCCATTGAGGCCATCTCTAAATATATGTCCACAGTGGCTACTGACATCCGTTCTTCAGATGTATCTCACTTTTTCTGTGAGGTTAAGAAAGAATTGTATGGCTTACATATTAAGTTTCCCAACGTTGCATGAACTCACAATTTCAAAAATGTTTCTCTTTTGAAGATAACAAAATCTCGCAAACCTCCTCGACCTGTCGTAAACCGAAAAACTCCATTAAAACTGTGAATGTTTCACCACTCTGAGCATTTTTTTGCCGTGACACAATAAAATTTTAAGTGGCCATTAACACATCTCACCCCGAGATAACGTGTCATCCATTGGGTGGAGCTTCAGAATCAAAGACATCATTAGACGCTCACGGAACTTCCTAAGCAATCATTGTTCTCCTGTAGGAACCATCTCCCGTCACTACCAGAGGTGTAACACCATTGGGCTTCCAGCAATGCCATCAACCACCGCTATTTTCTTGGGTTTGATCACCAGCTTCCTTTTTGTGACCGGTAATTTCTTAATGGTTTTCAAGCACATAATATTATTACTTTATTCCAGGGGGAGTGGAGAGATGGAGGAGTTAGAGGTTTCATTGCGGAATGTTGACCACAAATGACCTCCTGTATTCATTACTATAATAAATAGATGATAGATAGACTAATATTAATATTCTTGCTGTTGCAGGTTGCCACTGTTTGGAGTGTTTTGCCTGTAATGAGACTTTGAATGACAGATGTTCCAATTCGAGTACAGTTAACTGTACTGGAGATGATAACGCCTGTGCAGTAGTTTCATTTTCCGCCAAATTAGGTAAAAATGCCAAAAATTTGATTTCTGTTACTATGAAAGCAAAATCCTATATGAGCTTTTCTTGGATTGTAAAAACACTTAAAATCTAAGTAGTTCTCCAAAAAGAAAATGCATTATTTTTTGTATTTGTTGCTTCTTTATGCCCAACGTAAAAAAAAAGTATCATCCTTCCACAGGATAGGTGATAGCTTGCTGATTTCTGGGGGTTCCACCACTGGCACCCTAAACAATACTAAGATCTACAGTAAAAGTGGTGGATGGAGCATGTCTACAATGGGGGCTCCAAATTGCCACATCGGAACTTCACGATGCCTGGCACCACCTTCCTTTTATTGTCTACAAGGCTTCTGGAGATGAGGATAATTCTAGACAATGGATGGAGTGCTGGGGTAAATGGGCATATGGGAAATTTTAGCATTCTTGGAATCACTGGGGGTTAAGATAGTAGTAACATTTTACGTAAAGGTAACACAACCCCTTCAAGATTGCTCAGCTTTGCCCAATATCAAATTGGATATATTATTTTTCAACTTACAGTAACTCTGTTGTCTTCTATGGAGGAGCAACCACCAAGCACAAGGATCTACGTAGGTGGAATTTCAACCTCTGCAATGTCATCAGTTGACCGTGGATGTTATGAGATACTAAATAGCATGGGATGACTTTATATAGGGGGTTCCAGACCACGGTTGGTTGAGTTAGGCTTAATTGGGTTGGGGTTGGCCACTAGTAAAGAAAAATGTCATAGGGTCACCAGATTGTAACTTAATCTCATTGTGTTTCATCAGGAAACCTGACAGAGCACCTGATAGTGAAGGGATGTGACCGCGGTTTCCCTATGACTTCCATTGTTTCATCAATTCCTTTTGGCATACAAATTATTGCTTCGAGGACTCTCTGTGACTCATCGACATGTAATGAACATTTTGAAGACTTGAGTGACAAATTCTCTGATGTTGAAGGTAATGATCATGGACATAGATGGGGGAATGTCACGTCACCTCTAAGCTCTTTAACTTTTTGATAAATTGTGTGAGTCAATTCTCTGCCAATGTCAAGATCTCGTTCTGCTGTCCTTGAGTAGAAACATTTGGGCATTCATTAAGGTGTTGGGATAAAATCAGCATAGACCTCATACATCTTCTAAAAATTGCAATCAAGGCCGCCCGCTCTGAGTTGAATGCCAAAAGTAGAGAAGAGAACAAAGAAACTTTAATTTTCTCTATTGTGGGAACCCTTCCGTTACATGACAAACATCAATGAAATTACTCCAGCCAACATGAGTATGAGGAGCAATAGATAAAGGGCCCAAATGCACCAATAATTTCAGGAATACCTTCATAATAATGTGCAAGGCTCAAATTTAATATAAAATATATTCTTTATTGGAGAAGAAAATGATTAAAAGCATAAAAATGGACATAGAAAAGTCAGACATAAAATACTAAAGGTAGGTAAGTTATAATAACTAGTGATGAGCGAGTAAAAAAAACACCATAAAACAAAAAGTGAACAAAACAAGCAAAATGTTTTTTTCACTTTTTTTTGGTGTTTTTTTTTTAAATAATTAACAAAGTTTAAATTTTAATGATATTAGTCTTTTTTGGTGAGCCAATTCTATAACTAATCCTGATAATCTATACTAATATTTTTTTTATCACACACTGATAGTAGTGCACAGTGGCATGGAGTACACGTTATATATAAAATAAAACACACCTGAAGTACGTTTCGCATCAAGCTTCATCAGGAGCTGAGAGTTTAAAAGTGTACTAACATCAATACATAAATTTTATGAGATTGGCTTGTGAGCTCTCTCTAGCGGTAACATCACTTTTTGCCTCCAATTGAACATTTGTGTATTTTTTTAGATTACTTTTCTTTTGCCTAGTGGTATTCACTTATGTTTTTTGTGCCAAAAAGGTGCATGTAGTTAATGAATTTTGTGCAAAGTCAAAAATTTAATTTTTTCATTGCACTAGCCAGTTCATGACTGCGCCATTTACTTCTCTCCTTTCTCGCCAGGTTCATTTTCACATTTTATCATATATTCGCTTTTAATGGCTCTATAATTTTTTCTCATTCAGATATCCAAATAATTTTTACTTATTTTTTATTTTGTCACACATAGGCCTTCATTTTTATGCAATTTTTATATATCTTTTTTGTTGTTGTTGATATTGGGAGACAATGTAAAGGAAAATAAGAAATACATGTCTATTTTTTACTTTTTTATTTTTAATTACGACTATAAAGGATTGCTAAACATTTTTAAAATTGCTTTAACCATTCCATAGAAATGGTTTTTATATATTAAACACATTTCTGGGAGAGTGATTGGAAACAGCGATTTAGACTGCCAGCGTCCCTTTTTTTCGTTAATTTTTTATGCTTTTTTTCTGTTTTATTTTTGCTGTAACTGGGGATGGTATTCTAGCACCAGCTACAAAGGAATATAAGCCTCCTGGCTGCATAGTATAGCTGCCTGAAGTTTTCTAAGACCCAGCATCTCCTGTTTCCTCATGACACCCAATGATCATATGATCACTGGGTCTGGAGAAGGAAGCAGGGTAAGTGATTCCTAATCTATATGCACAGCGCTATTTTCGCAGAATCACTCTATTTGTGCAACAAATTTTGCAATTTTTTTGAAATGTTCCAAATCAGGTGAAAATATCTAGAAATCTTATACCAGGACAATAGTGGCAAGTTAAAACACATATAAAATAGACTTTAAAAAATGTGCAAATTGAAATATGTGATGGTGCAAGAGATAACAATAAAGGTGCAAGTGCAATAGTGAATTGGGTTCTTTATGTTTATGTAGAGGATTTGGAACTTTGCACGAGCATAACATTAACACTAACAATTGCTGGCGCTAACAATCGCTAATCGCTAACAATGTGTCTTTATGTGGCCACCTAGTGGTTAAGGTGTGAATATCACGCTGGCAAAAATTTTATTAGCATGTTGTGATGAAATATTGAAAAAATGTATGGAACGTTAAGGGTGGAAACATTCAACAGCTGTGCATGCACACATTGCTCCTGTCCAGCTCATTAATAGAACCCATGCATGAGGACAAGTCATACATAGCCTCCTCCCAGTCATTTGCTTTGCGAAAAGGGGTATCACCTGTAATCTGTCTTTGATAGACGGGGCATTGAGAACCTCCTCTTAACTGCTGGCATCCTTTGGCTTTCTTTTGATTAGCTGGCCTGGCCTTCCAGGGACCATAGAAATCCAGTTGACAGAACATTTGGGCTCGGCTATGGTGGCCATTGGTGGTGGCCTTACTTTGTGTCAAAGACCATAGACTGATATGTTCTAGACCTTATTGAAATGAGAAAATTCACATTGACATTGGCAATAAATCAATTCTAATGAGAATGGAAAAATGCCAAGGAAATGTTCTCTTGTAAAATCAAGACAAATAGACTCATGACACAGCAACGAATGTCAGATCTCACATCAAAGAAACAAAACAGGTTTTATGGGAAGGAAGAGGATGGGTCATAAGACTCTACCAACTGCCTAAGCTTTTAAAAAAAATTATGTTTCCTAAAAATCCCATATTTGTTTTTTGTATCCATGAGATCATGTCCAAAGATGCCACTATGTTGAATTCTAGAGGGTTACCACGAAAAAAAAATTCTTGTGTGGGACTACATCGCTGATGTATTGCAACAAGAAAGTAGCAATTTATTTTTTAGTAGAACTAAATTCTCCTCGAATTTTACCAAACTTCATGTTCTCTAGAATAAGGATTTTTTTCAGTTTCCTTCACACAACTTCAGCAAATGCTGCTGCCATTTTGCAGAACAGTAGAAAGCCTGCGAACAGTAAAATAACAGTAAAAAAAACCCCGAATATAATAATAATACTCACCTTACCGCTCACCTTTCCCGCAAACCCTGTAGCTAGGCGTCTGGTCCTCTACACCTCTTCTTCTTCTTCGTGATACACCTCCTCTTCGGCTTTCTTCACTCTAGGCTGGTGCTTCAGTTACCAAGTAGACCAAGTAGGGTTTTATCCTACGTCATAGACTCGCTAAAAGGTCTACTGTGACTCGTAGGGTCTTATCCTACGTCATAGTGCAAGACTCGTTAAAAGGTCTACTGCGACTTGTAGGGTTTTATCCTACGTCATAGACTCGCTAAAAGGTCTACTGTGACTTGTAGGGTTTTATCCTACGTCATAGTGCAAGACTCGCTAAAAGGTCTACTGTGACTTGTAGGATCGCTACTTCCAACAGGTGGTGTGAAGAGTTCAAGTCCTCTTCCTCTCTGAAGAGGCAATTTTTATATTAAATTTCCCAGAAGAGCTAACAAGCCTACTTACCTTGGTTTGCCAGAGCCGGTATGTCACTCTCAACAAGGAGAAACGTTATCCCTTGGACCTCATGTAGACCTCGGACATCAGTGCCGGCAATGACCAAAGTAACGTTTGTCTTATCGTAATGACACCTCACAGTGATATCAGAGGTCTACTTGGTACCAGAAGTGCCCTTAATCGAAAGGACTTAAAGTTGCCACCATGATCATAACCAGTAGCCAGATTACAATTCCATGCACACTTCTCTTTCTCTCCCTCCTTTAACTCTTGCCCTTCGATGGCTTCAGGTGAAGGAATTCTAGTACTCAATGAAATGTTGTTCTGTTGACGTTCACCTGTTGATTTCCTCAAGGTTCTCATAGTCCTATCCTGGACGTCTGGAACAACGTTGGGTGCCCAACCATGTGGCTATCAATGGGTTTTCCTTTTAAACCAACCATGGATCCTCGGTTACTCACTAAGCTGATTTTTTTTTAGAACGGAATGGTTCGTAAATAAGCCAACATAACAGTCTTGTGTTTCTACGAATGGTCTTGGGTGGACATCAGCCTCCACTATTACAATTCCCCATGTTCAACACTCGCAGACAAGGCTAATGCCCTCACCGAAAACTATATGATTGATTGGGCAGGATATGATGGGCTCAGAAGTCACTGCATCCTATTAAAACATATTATAATGAAGGTATTAATGTCATATGTTACTTTATGTTATTAGTCAATGGAACCAGTGGTCTGGAATGTTACTCTTGCCTCAGCACAAATGAATCAAAATGCTCTGCGGAATCAGCTGAGAAAGTGAGCTGTGCGCCGACTCTCACATCTTGTTACGAAGCTGCAGGAAACATCACAATAAGTGAGTAACCTCGAACTTTGTGTCACGGAGCTGTAAACATGTAACTTTAGCCACTGTGAAAATTGCTTCTTGCTGTTTTTTATTATATGGTCCCAATGATAATCAGCAAGTGACTTTTCTGCATCTTGCTTATTACCTTTTGGTATAAGTAGGCACTGCAGAACTACTTTACAGGAAATCTAACTAAAAAAAGATCTATAGATGTAGGGTATGTTAATATAATATTTAGTTATATGAAGCCGAAATGGTACTAATCAAGTGACTCATTTGCTATATTTCATTGCATTGCATTAAAAAAATCTGTTTGTGTAGGTCACTGACCCTTTATAGGAAATTTATCATCTGTCATGTTTTTCGCTAAACCATCTGAAAGCAGCATGATGTCGGTGCAAAGATCCTGGTTACAGTTGTTAGGGCTAGCGGAACGCACCAAATAATAAGACTGATAGTGTACGGTGCGTTCGTAGCCCGGGGTCCACCGTGCAGAGATGGAACCTGCTGCTGAGTAATGACGGACTATATGGCGGTACTCATAAGTATACTCGCGTGGGTTAAACTTCACCCAACGTGAAGGAAGCGATCCTGTTGCGTCACAGGATCGCGGTACCGCACATAGAAGGCGAGCAAGCAGTCAGCGAACTTAACCCCAACTAGGATTGAAGTCCGATTAGACCACTTGCTGACACAACACCGCAACAGGGTGTGCTAGGCAACTCTTATAACTAGAGCACCGAAGTGCGAACTGTGCCATGCTGGAAGGCACCACTAAGCACCCAGACGTGGGTCAGGAAGCGCAATACTGGCGCGTGGCGCCGCACTGGCGGTCACAGCAATAGACGCTGATACGTGTGTGACACGTTGAGTGATTTGTCGGGCGCTAGATAGCAGCCATACTCCATACGCGAGCAGTCATACAATAGGGTAGGGGTATTTAATGAACGACTTGCACTCACAACAAACACACGTATTCAATTGTACACTAGCGCATGGCCGTGCGGTCATGCGCAGTTTATATAATTGCAGGACAGGAAGTGGCCACAGAAACTTTGCCCTTCCAGGGCCTGCCAAGAGGACCAATGGAATGCGCTGCAGAGCCAGAGCACATGACCCTCGATCTCCAACGGGAGATCTTGCTCTGGGCATGCTCAGTGTGCGCAAACAAGGACTTAGTCCCAGGGAAGTCCGCTCGCCACTGACCAGCACTGACTTTAATGGCAGGAGCTGAAGAAGCAGCAGTAACTCTCTGCACAGAGCGAGAGCGAGCAAGACACTGGGAGCGACGTCCCTGCTGAGCAGACTCCACTGCGGCTGGAGGAGAATGGGAGACCGCAGCGGAGACGGATCGAGATTCCCCCTGTGCAGCAGAGGAAACTCGACTCCTAACATTACCCCCCCTCCTACGGCCCCCCCCTCCTTGGGCCTCGCTACGCTCGAAGGCAGCAATGAGCTGTGGGGCCCGAATGTTTTCAGCAGGCTCCCAAGACCTGTCCTCTGGACCATAACCCTTCCAATCCACCAAATAAAACTTTTTACCGCGTACCACCTTGCACCCCAAAATAGCGTTCACCTCGTAATCGTCCATAGACGAACCCGATGTCCCGGCAGATGACTCGGAAAACCGGGACATGTATACGGGTTTCAAGAGGGACACATGAAAGGTGTCGGTGATACCCAAGCGTGGAGGAAGAGCCAGGCGGTAGACCACAGGATTAACCTGTTCGAGAACCTTGAAGGGACCCAAGTAGCGAGGAGCAAACTTAGTGGACTCAACTCGCAGCCTGATGTTACGGGCAGAGAGCCACACCAAGTCGCCAGGGGCAAAAGTCGGAGCGGGGCGCCGATGAACATCGGCGGAGGACCTCATTCTCTCCTTGGAGGCCCGAATGGCATCCTGCGTGCGATCCCAAATGTCCCGTGCCTCCACAGCCCAGTCTGCCACCCTGGGATCAGCGGAAGACACAGGCATGGGCACAGGAACACGCGGATGCTGGCCGTAATTTAAGAGGAATGGAGTCTGACCGGTAGAGTCGGCTACGGCATTGTTAAGTGCAAACTCTGCCCACGGTAGCAAGGATGCCCAGTCATCCTGTCTGGCAGAAACAAAATGTCGCAGATATGTGACCAAGGTCTGGTTGGCCCTTTCTACCAACCCATTCGTCTCGGGATGATATGCCGAAGAGAGATTTAACTCAATACTGAGTAGACGACATAGCTCCCTCCAGAATCGAGACGCAAACTGGGGACCCCGGTCACTAACAATTTTGTCTGGCATACCGTGTAAGCGAAAGATATGCTTGATAAACAAGACAGCCAACGCCCGTGCAGATGGTAGCCGTGGAAGAGGCACCAAATGCACCATTTTGGAGAAATGATCGGTGATCACCCAGATAATGGTGCAATTACGAGACTTGGGTAAGCCAACCACAAAGTCCATCTCGACCATCTCCCAGGGCCTGTCAGCCACAGGCAGAGTATACAGCAACCCAGCTGGCCGTTGCCGAGGAGTCTTGTTCCTGGCGCAAGAGACACACGCCCGAACGTACTCGGCGACATCACGAGACATATGCGGCCACCAGTATGTCCTCGCCAGTAACTCTGATGTCCTTTTAGTACCAAAATGTCCACCCACCCTGGACGAGTGCGCCCAAGAGAGAACCTCCGGTCGCAAACTAGATGGAACAAAAGTCTTGCCCGGGGGCACAGACTCCAGCGAAACCGGGGCCACGGTTCTCAAACTCTCGGTGGGGACAATAAGCCGAGGCTCCTCCTCCTCCTCCGCAGATGACACAACGGAGCGAGAGAGAGCATCGGCCCGAATGTTCTTCTCCCCAGAAAGGAAATGGAGGGTGAAATGAAACCGGGAGAAGAACAAGGACCATCTGGCCTGGCGAGAATTCAACCGCTGAGCTGTCTGCAGATACACCAAATTTTTGTGATCTGTGAAGACTTGGAAGGGAAAACGTGCTCCCTCCAAGAGATGTCTCCACTCCGAGAAAGCCAACTTCATGGCTAGCAACTCCCCGTCCCCGATGGAATAATTCCTCTCTGCTGGTGCGAAGGTCTTGGAGAAAAAGAAGCAAGGATGCTTCCGACCTTGAGCATCCTTTTGGAAGAGGACTGCTCCAGCACCAACAGAAGAGGCATCCACCTCCATGATAAATGGCTTATCAACATCGGGGCGATGAAGAATGGGAGCGCTAGCGAAGTGTGACTTTATAGAGATAAAAGCCTTGGAAACCTCCTCAGACCACAATTTGGGATTCGCCCCCTTCTTGGTGAGGGCAACCAAGGGAGCTACCAAAGTTGAGAAATGCGGGATGAACTGGCGATAATAATTGATGAACCCCATAAAGCGCTGCACCGCTTTAAGAGAATGGGGTTCCTGCCAGTCCATCACAGCCTGTAGTTTGGCAGGATCCATAGCCAATCCCTGGGCTGAGATGATGTAGCCTAGGAAAGGTAAGGACTCCTGCTCAAACATACACTTCTGCAACTTGGCAGAGGGAGTTTGCCCGTAGGAGGTCGAAGACTTTGCAAACATCTCTCCGGTGGGAGTCAATATCTGGAGAGTAGATGAGAATATCATCCAGATAGACTACGACCGAGGTGGAAAGCATATCCCGGAAGATATCGTTCACAAAGTCTTGGAAAACGGCTGGGGCATTACAGAGCCCAAAGGGCATCACCAGATATTCATAGTGCCCATCCCTGGTGTTAAAAGCCGTCTTCCATTCGTCCCCCTCACGGATGCGAATCAGGTTGTAAGCACCCCGCAGATCTAATTTAGTAAATACCCTTGCTCCCCGAAGCCTATCGAACAGTTCAGATATCAAAGGCAAAGGGTATTTATTCTTAACGGTGATGGCGTTAAGACCCCTGTAGTCTATGCATGGACGCAATTCCCCACTCTTCTTCTGCACGAAGAAGAACCCTGCCCCAGCAGGTGACACTGACTTCCTGATGAACCCTCTTGCCAGATTTTCCTGGATGTACTGTGACATTGCCTCCGTCTCCGGGAGAGATAGCGGATAGACTCGACCCCGGGTAGGCTCAGCACCAGGGAAGAGGTCAATAGGACAGTCATAGGGGCGATGGGGCGGAAGGGTCTCCGCCGCCTTTTTGGAGAATACGTCTGCATACGACCAATACTGCTTGGGGAGAGAGGAAAGATCTGCGGGTTCCTCAGTTGTAGCTACCTGAACGCACTCCCTCTGACACCTACCCCCACAAGATTCACCCCATCCCAGAATTCTGCCTGAGGACCACTCGATATGAGGAGAGTGGTACCGTAGCCAAGGTATTCCCAACAGGACTTCATCAATTCCCTCTGGAATGACGAGCAGGGAAATAATCTCCTGATGAGATGGCGTCATGGACAGAGTAAAAGGAATGGTCTGGTGAGTTATCTGTGAGGGCAGAGTCGACCCATTCACCACTCGTACCGTTACAGGTTGAGCTAGCATAACCAGAGGTATTGCGTGGCGTTGGGCGAAGGCAGAAGACATAAAATTGCCCTCCGCCCCAGAATCCACGCAGAGCTCTACCGAGTGGGAGAATGAGCCTATAGTAATTGTCCCCTTAAAGGACAATTTAGAGGCAAACGTCGCCGTGTCTAGTGTACCTCCACCTACGACCACTAGACGCTGATGTTTCCTCGACCGCTGAGGACATCTGGTGGCTAAATGTCCAGACTGCTGGCAAACATGACAGACCCTGAGTGCACAAGCGGTCCGGGACTTAGGTCTCGCTTGTGACACTTCCCTGGCCTCATGTGACTCAGGAATCAGGACCGGAGATTCCAGAGGTTTGGCGAAAGTAGGAGCCAGCCGAAACCTCTGTCTACACTGGGCTTGCTCTAACCTCCGCTCGTTAAAACGGAGGTCAATTCGAGTGGAGACTGTTATTAACTCCTCCAGTGTGGCAGGAATCTCCCTAGTGGCCAGAGCGTCCTTTACATGGTCAGCCAGGCCCCTCCAAAATATGGGGATAAGAGCTTTATCCGACCATTCCAGCTCAGATGCTAAAGTGCGAAATTGGACGGCAAAATGACTGACCAAGGACTCACCCTGAGTTAATGCCAGCAGTTGGAGCGCAGTATCATGGGTGAGTTGAGGTCCTAAAAAGACCTGTTTTAAAGTGCTCAAAAACAGAGGAGCACTCTGCACCACATGATCACCACGCTCCCACAGCGGCGTAGCCCATTCCAACGCCCTGTCCGACAATAGAGACACAATAAATCCCACCTTAGCCCGCTCTGTGGGGAAACGTGCAGCCAGAAGCTCGAGATGAATAGAGCACTGACTCACGAATTCCCTACAAAATTTGCTATTACCAGAAAATTTTTCTGGCAGCGGGAGGCGAGAAAATGTCCGAACAGGGGTGGCAATGGACAAAGTTGCTGCAGCCACGCTGGCAGCCTGTACAGCAACTGCGGTAACATCCACAGCTGAGGTTGCGCTCTCGAGAGCCGCCAACCTACCCTCCAGCTGCTGGATATACCGCAGGGATTGCTGTTTGTCCGTCATCACTAGCCAGACCCTGGCGCTAGTGTAATGTTAGGGCTAGCGGAACGCACCAAATAATAAGACTGATAGTGTACGGTGCGTTCGTAGCCCGGGGTCCACCGTGCAGAGATGGAACCTGCTGCTGAGTAATGACGGACTATATGGCGGTACTCATAAGTATACTCGCGTGGGTTAAACTTCACCCAACGTGAAGGAAGCGATCCTGTTGCGTCACAGGATCGCGGTACCGCACATAGAGCGTGAGCAAGTAGTCAGCGAACTTAACCCCTACTAGGATTGAAGTCCGATTAGACCACTTGCTGACACAACACCGCAACAGGGTGTGCTAGGCAACTCTTATAACTAACTAGAGCACCGAAGTGCGAACTGTGCCGTGCTGGCAGGCACCACTAAGCACCCAGATGTGGGTCAGGAAGCGCACTACTGGCGCGTGGCGCCGCACTGGCGGTCACAGCAATAGACGCTGATACGTGTGTGACACGTTGAGTGATTTGTCGGGCGCTAGATAGCAGCCATACTCCATACGCGAACAGTCATACAATAGGGTAGGGGTATTTAATGAACGACTTGCACTCACAACAAACACACGTATTCAATTGTACACTAGCGCATGGCCGTGCGGTCATGCGCAGTTTATATAATTGCAGGACAGGAAGTGGCCACAGAAACTTTGCCCTTCCAGGGCCTGCCAAGAGGACCAATGGAATGCGCTGCAGAGCCAGAGCACATGACCCTCGATCTCCAATGGGAGATCTTGCCCTGGGCATGCTCAGTGTGCGCAAACAAGGACTTAGTCCCAGGGAAGTCCGCTCGCCGCTGACCAGCACTGATTTTAATGGCAGGAGCTGAAGAAGCAGCAGTAACTCTCTGTACAGAGTGAGAGCGAGCAAGACACTGGGAGCGACGTCCCTGCTGAGCAGACTCCACTGCGGCTGGAGGAGAATGGGAGACCCCAGCGGAGACGGATCGCGATTCCCCCTGTGCAGCAGAGGAAACTCGACTCCTAACAACAGTGATCACAAAATTTACTGGGCTTTGCAGTTCCCTGAATACTGAGCTCCGGATGACCCCGCCCACACCCCTGATTGGCTGCTTTCTTTGTACATAAGCAGAAAGCTACCAATTAGTATTGGGGGTGTGGCTGGACTATCTGACAACAGGTTTATTAGTCCTCTAGTGATAATCTCCTGCTGATAAAACTGTGACTTTATCAAAACTACAGCAAGGAGCAAAATACGTGTTACATCACTGGAACCAGAGTCTCTTTCTCTACATTGAGCTTTTTCTCAGACTATATGGAAAAAAACTGACAGATTTATTTTAACCACTGCAGTGTCATCATAATGAATAACTCAAAGCCGTAACTAAATGACTATTGATGCTACATGTTATACCTGTTGAAATTACATCTCCAAACATCAACACCTGGAAAATTTTTATTTTTGCCTGTTATTTGAATTCCCCACACTGCCATCACCGTCGCTCTGACCACAAGCGATAACGTCTCTTCCATCAGTCAGCTGACCACTGTGATCACTGATTGGCTGCAGAGGTTAAGTGATTGATGGACAGGATGTCATCACTTCAGGTAGGTTGATGTTACATTCATCAGCCAATCAATGACTTCAATAGTTTGGCATGGTGCAGAACCGGGGAATTCGACTGGTAAGTAGCTGCCATTTTTTTAACTTAACATGTTAATTGGTGCCCTTTTTGTGTATATTGACTCTGTCTAATATCGGGGGTCTCATGTTCATCCCTTTAAAACTAATTGATAAAACAGATGACCCATGTATGCTGTTATAACACCTTATGTTCTCTCTTTCCTTGTCTTCCAGGAGGAATCACTTTTCCCATCTTTATTAAGGAATGTTCTTTGCCTACCAATGACACCGCCATCAACATCGATATCGACGTGTATAGCCTATCTTTTAATGCCGCATTTTGTTCAGAAAACCTCTGCAATCAGAACCTTCTAGTAGCAAAACCAACAGTTA
Source organism: Ranitomeya imitator (assembly GCF_032444005.1). Taxonomy (NCBI): domain Eukaryota; kingdom Metazoa; phylum Chordata; class Amphibia; order Anura; family Dendrobatidae; genus Ranitomeya; species Ranitomeya imitator. The sequence continues at coordinate 18,663,090 of NC_091291.1, read as the reverse complement.
CCCCCAATGAAACTGAAGCTTCCACTACCACTACCACCAAAGCCAAGCCGGTGACCTCGGCCACCAAGATAACCACCAGTGGCGTTGGGAGAATACATCCATGCTACTTGGTCATGCTCATCCTAATCACTATGAAATTCATCTTGTAACTGCTACCAAATGTGATCCTGACAGTTCGCTCCAAAATTTTTAATTTTATGGTTTATTCACCAAAAAGAATTTCCTGTTATTTTTTTTTTTTTCATTTATTTCAATAATCGTTCACGAAAATCTGTGGTTAGGATTGAAATGATATAGTTGATGTTGTTCCCAAATGGATAGAACACAACAGACTATTGAGTAATTCCATACCCAGTCTTGGCAATGATACTGGTTATGGCACCAGTGTGAACAGGGCTAACGATGGGACATTTGGTCAGTCTATGCGTTAGAACTGCAGCCTTGCAACACCGGAGTCCTGAGTTCAAATCCCACCAAGGACAAAATCTGCAAGGAGTTTGTATGTTCTCCCCATTTTTTAGGTATTCTCTGGTTTTCTCTCACATTCCACAATCATAATGATAAAGGACTTAGATTGTGAGCCCCAGTGCGGACAGGGATGATAATATATGTAAAACGCTATGGAATACGATGAAGTTATTGAGGCAAAGCATACTAAATTATCATTTTTTTGTCGAGTTTTTGGTGTTTTGTGCCTTTTTCTTGCTTGCATCAAATTCATCTTTCCATTTGCGCCCTTTTTATCTATTTTACATAGGATCGCCTGCTTCTTTTTCAGTTTGGTTGAGGTTCAAGTTTTCCAGATGTTTTTTTGCCTGATTCATCACTTTTCAAAAAATTGCAAATGTGCTCCAATCCTCCTTCCATGGAGTGATTTTTTGTTTAACAGAAATTTTTGAGCAAATTTTTACAACATTTTGCAAAACCTGCTCTAAAAATGTCACGGAAATGGTCCAAGACAGAAATAAAAAGTGCCACCTTGGTCAAAAAATCGCTGAGCTGGAATGAGTCTATGAAATAAATGGTTTTACGCATTTCTAAGAAAATACATGAAACACACCCACTATTATTACATTTGTCAAGTCAAATTGGACATATTGCTCGAAATGGGAGACTTTTTCCCATAACTTAAAGGGAACGTGTCACCTGAATTTGGCGGGACCGGTTTTCGGTCATATGGGCGGAGTTTTCGGGTGTTTGATTCACCCTTTCCTTACCCGCTGGCTGCATGCTGGCCGTAATATTGGATTGAAGTTCATTCTCTGTCCTCCGTAGTACACGCCTGCTCTTTTAGTCCAAACGGACAGCCTGTATGTCATAGGCCAGTAGATGTATGATATCCCTGATTACTGGAACAAAAGGGAACACTCTGGATAAATATCCTAGGGTGGATGATAGAATCCCCAAAAGTATATCATTCGAATAGATACAACCTGATCTGTTGCTAGTAGCAGAGTCCAAGTCCAGAGTCCAGTGTTCCTAAGATCACTGAGTAGGGTTGAGCGAAACGGGTCGGCCAGATTCAGAAGTCGCCGACTTTTGGCAAAGTCGGGTTTCATGAAACCCAACCCGACCCCTGTGTTGGGTCGGCCATGAGGTCGGCGATCTTCTGATCTGGAATCGGAAATTCCGATACTGAGTTCCGATATGTTTAAGATATCGGGAATCGGTATCGGAATTCATATTTAAGTGTAAAATAAAGAATAAAAATAAAAAAATATTGATATACTCACCCTCGGACGCGCCCTGGTTCTCACCGACAGCCTTCCTTCCTAAGAATGAGCACCTGAAGGGCCTTCGATGACGTCACATGGACGGTCACGCGACCAATCACAAGCCGCGACATCATCTAAGGTCCTTCAGGCGCTATGGAAACTTCTCACTGGTGGAAACTTCTCACTGGTGGAAACTTCTCACTGGACCTCCAACAGCTTGGATTGTGGCCTCAACGCTCTTCCTCCAGACTCTGGGACCTGGATTTCCAATGTCTAGTGGAAAGTATCCTCAATCAGTGATGGTTTGGGGAGCCGTGTCATCTGCTGGTGTAGGTCCACTGTGTTTTATCAACACTAAAGTCAGCGCAGCCGAATCAGCAGGGTCAGTTGCATTTTTTTATGGTTTAACCCATGCATCCAAAGGAATCCTTGTACTTGACTCTTGTCTCTGTCAGAATTGTCCTTCTAAATCAATTTTTGGAAAATGAACAAACAATTGACATCTGAGTTAATCTAAAGTCCTCTAAAGTAGTCGCTCTGCCTACGCTACCTCATCTGAGATATCTACAATATAACGCTGGGAGCGTCACTCTGTCCGAAGCCTTTATAGACTGCGCCGGCGCAAGCGCGGGCGCAGTCTGGCCCCCACAGAGTGACGCTCCCAGGAGATCGCGGTATGCGTAAACACTGAACGCATACCGCGATCTCCACAGGAGAGTCAGGGACCGCCAGGAGGGTAAGTATATTCACCTTTCCCCGTTCCAGCGCTGAGTGCGGCTCCGTCTCCCGACTCCTCTGCTGTGACAGTTCAGAGGGTGCGATGACACGCTTAATGCGCGCCGGCGCCGCCCTCTGACTTACCAGTCACAGGCTTAGGAGCCAGAGTGTGTCTTCAAGAAAATGGCGCCGGAAAGCGCAGACTGCGCAGGCGCCGATTCCTGCTGCCGGAATCGGCGCCTGCGCAGTCCGCGCTTTCCGGCGCCATTTTCTTGAAGACACACCTGCACTGGAGCCGGACGATAGGTGAGTATGGTATTTTTTTTTTTTATATGGCAGCAGCATACGGGGGCATACACACTGGAGCGTCTTATGGGGGGCATATCACACAATGGTGGCGCAGGATGGGAGCAGCACATGACAGAACGGGGGCAGGATGGCAGCAGCACATGACAGAACGGGCCCAGGATGGCAGCAGCACATGACAGAACGGGCGCAGGATGGGAGCAGCACATGACAGAACGGGCACAGGATGGCAGCAGCACATGACAGAACGGGCGCAGGATGGCAGCAGCACATGACAGAACGGGCGCAGGATGGGGGCAGCACATGACAGAACGGGTGCAGGATGGCAGCAGCACATGACAGAACGGGCGCAGGATGGCAGCAGCACATGACAGAACGGGCCCAGGATGGCAGCAGCACATGACAGAACGGGCGCAGGATGGCAGCAGCACATGACAGAACGGGCGCAGGATGGGGGCAGCACATGACAGAACGGGTGCAGGATGGCAGCAGCACATGACAGAACGGGCGCAGGATGGCAGCAGCACATGACAGAACGGGCCCAGGATGGCAGCAGCACATGACAGAACGGGCGCAGGATGGCAGCAGCACATGACAGAACGGGCGCAGGATGGGAGCAGCACATGACAGAACGGGCGCAGGATGGCAGCAGCACATGACAGAACGGGCGCAGGACGGCAGCAGCACATGACAGAACGGGCGCAGGATGGGAGCAGCACATGACAGAACGGGCGCAGGATGGCAGCAGCTCATGACAGAATGGGCGCAGGATGGGAGCAGCACATGACAGAACGGGCGCAGGATGGGAGCAGCACGTGACAGAACGGGCGCAGGATGGCAGCAGCATATGACAGAACAGGCGCAGGATGGGAGCACCACATGACAGAACGGGCGCAGGATGGGAGCAGCACATGACAGAACGGGCACAGGATGGCAGCAGCACATGACAGAACGGGTGCAGGATGGGAGCAGCACATGACAGAACAGGGGCGCAGGATGGGAGCAGCACATGACAGAACGGGGGCGCAGGATGGGAGCAGCACATGACAGGATGGGAGCAGCAAATGACAGAATGGAGGCGCAGGATGGGAGCAGCACATGACAGAACGGGGGCGCAGGATGGGAGCAGCACATGACAGAACGGGGGCGCAGGATGGGAGCAGCACATGACAGGATGGGGATGCAGGATGGAGCAGCACATGACAGAATGGGGGCGCAGGATGGAGCAGCACATGACAGAATGGGGGCGCAGGATGGAGCAGCACATGACAGGATGGGGACGCAGGATGGAGCAGCACATGTCAGGATGGGGATGCAGGATGGAGCAGCACATGACAGGATGGGGACGCAGGATGGAGCAGCACATACCAGAATGGAGACCATATACCAATATAAATGCTCGCCACCCGGGCGTAGAACGGGTTCAATAGCTAGTATTTATATACTCCCTTAAGTAAAATAGATGACCAGGACTCCCCCAAGAGTTGAAAAATCTCACGGGCACCATTAATCCCTCCTGGCAAACTTCATTTTTGAACGTTTTACAGTGCATGAAACCAGGATGCTTTTTCATTATTATAGAGCACAACCCCACACGCAGGTGAAAGACTCATTGGAGGTGTCAAAGTATTGAATATCCAAAAATTAGTGTGGTCTTAATGGGGCATGGTTATAAGGAAAAAATATCCTACCAGAAGGACATCGATAAAAGTTGTCTAGGAAGATCTTAAAAAGTGAGTTTGATATGGTTGTCCCTGAAAAGTTAAGTTTCCATGGTGCTCTAATCCTGCACTTTTGATTCTGTTCACTCTCAAAATATGAAGCTATGCTTTCCTTTGTTGTACAAAGTAAACAACCTGACCAGGGCGATGTGCTCCTTAAACTTGTTTTAATTCTGCTTCTTGCTTGCCTCTAGTTAACATCTCTAATTCGGCTTTTTTAACCTCTTCAGGACCAGGTTTTATTTCCTTTTTGCGTTTCCAGTTTTTGCTCACCTTTTCCCCCCTGCTATAACTTTTTTTTATTTTTCCATCAATATGGCCATATGAGGGCTTGTTTTTTTGCGGGACAAGTTGTACTTTTGAATGGCACCATTAATTTTACCATATCATGTACTGGAAAATGGGAAAAAAAATTCCAAATGCGGTGAAATTGACAATAAAAATGCAACTCAACAATTGGTTTTTTTTTACCATGTTCACTAAATGCTAAAACTGACCTGCCGATAGGATTCCCCAGATCATTACGATTTCATAGACACCAAACATGTTTAGATTCTTTTTTATCTAAGTGGTGGAAAAAAATTCCAAAGTTTGCAAAAAAAAAAAAAGTTGCCATATTCCGTAGTGTCTCCATTTTTCGGAATCTGGGGGGTGAGGGCTTATTTTTTGCACGCATCTGACATTTTTATTGATGCCATTTTGCTGTGTATACAATCTTTTGATCGCCCATTATTGCATTTAATTGCAAGGATGCAGTGACCAAAAAACGTAATTCTGGCGTTTCGATTTTTTTCTCACTACACCGTTTACTAATTGGCTTAATTCTGTTTATATAATGATAGATCGGGCGATTCTGAAAGTGGAGATAACAAATATGTGTATATTTGATTTTTTTATTGTTCTATTTTGAATAGGGCGAAAAGGTGGTGATTTGAACTTTTATTTATTTTTTTAAATATTTTTAATAACTTTTTTTTAACTGTTCCACGGGAGATTAGAAGCTTCAATCATCTGATAGCTTGTGCTACATAGTGCATGGCTGCAACGCTTGGCGATGCTCATAGCTATCAAGCTATGACAATCACAGGGGTCTCCTGCTGACCCCGGGTTGTGATGCCAACTCATTGGTCATTGGTGACCCGCGGTCATGTGACCCGCGCGCCGATGGGAGGAGGTAATGACGCGCTTCCTGCTCCTGCATGTTTGACAGCGGCATTTAACATGTTAACAGCCGCGTGTGGATCATGATTCTACTCGCGGCTGCTAGGGGCACATGTCAACTGATCAGATCAGCTGTCATGTGCCGGAAAAGGTGCGGGCTCATCGCCGGACCCGCACCAAACAGAGGAGGCGTCCAATGACGGACTCTGCCCATCATTGGACGTTAAGAGGATAAACATACACTGCTCAAAAAAATAAAGGGAACACTTAAACAACAGAATATAACTCCAAGTAAGTCAAACTTCTGTGAAATCAAACTGTCCACTTGGAAAGCAACACTGATTGACAATCAATTTCTCCTGCTGTTGTGCAAATGGAATAGACAACAGATGGAAATTATTGGCAATTATCAAGACACCCTCAATAAAGGAGTGGTTTTGCAGGTGGGGACCACAGACTACATCTCAGTACTAGTGATGAGCAAGTATACTCGTTGCTTGAGTTTTCCAGAGTACGCTCGGAGATTTACTTTTCCTTGCCGCAGCTGGATGATTTGGGACAGTTAGACAGCTTGATTACATGTGGGGATTCCCTAGACACCAGGCAACCCCCACATGTACTCAGGCTGGCTAGCAGCCGTAAATCATCCAGCTGCGGCAAGGAAAACTAAATCTCCGAGCAGTCATAACTACTCGGAGACCACCCGAGCAACGAGTATACTCGCTCATCACTACTCAGTACCAATGCTTTCTGGCTGATGTTTTGGTCACTTTTGAATGTTGATTGCGCTTTCACACTCGTGGTAGCATGGGACGGACTCTACAACCCACACAAGTGGCTCAGGTAGTGCAGCTCATCCAGGATGGCAACATCAATGCGAGCTGTGGCAAGAAGGTTTGCTGTGTCTGTCAGAGTAGTGTCCAGAGGCTGGAGGTGCTACCAGGAGACAGGCCAGTACACCAGGAGAAGTGGAGGGGGCCGTAGGAGGGCAACAACCCAGCAGCAGGACCGCTACCTCAGCCTTTGTGCAAGGACAAACAAGAGGAGCACTGCCAGGGCCCTGCAAAATGACCTCCAGCAGGCCACAAATGTGCATGTGTCTGCACAAACGATTAGAAACCGACTCCATGAGGATGGTCTGAGTGCCCGACGTCCACAGATGGGGGTTGTGCTCACAGCCCAACACCGTGCAGGACGCTTGGCATTTGCCACAGAACACCAAGATTGGCAAATTCGCCACTGGTGACCTGTGCTCTTCACAGATGAAATCATATTCACACTGAGCACATGTGACAGACATGACAGAGCCTGGAGACGCTGTGGAGAGCGATCTGCTGCCTGCAACAGCCTTCAGCATGACCGGCTTGGCAGGGGGTCAGTAATGGTGTGGGGTGGCATTTCTTTGGAGAGCCGCACAGCCCTCCATGTGCTCGCCAGAGACAGCCTGACTGCCATTAGGTACCGAGATGAGATCCTCAGACCCCTTGTGAGACCATATGCTGGTGCGGTTGGCCCTGGGTTCCTCCTAATGCAGGACAATGCCAGACCTCATGTGGCTGGAGTGTGTCAGCAGTTCCTGCAAGATGAAGGCATTGAAGCTATGGACTGGCCGCCCGTTCCCCAGACCTGAATCCGATTGAACACATCTGGGACATCATGTCTCGCTCCATCCACCAACGTCACGTTGTACCATAGACTGTCCAGGAGTTGGCGGATGCTTTATTCCAGGCCTGGGAGGAGATCCCTCAGGAGACCATCCGCCACCTCATCAGTAGCATTGTAGGGAGATCATACAGACACGTGGAGGCCACACACACTACTGAACATCATTTCCTTGTCTTGAGGCATTTCCACTGAAGTTGGATTAGCCTGTAACTTCATTTTCCACTTTGATTATGAATATCATACCAACTCCAGTCCTCTGTGGGATATTAGTTGTGATTTACATTCAGAATTTTTAGGTTTTATTGTTCTCAACTCATTCCTCTATGTAACGAGTAAAGATTTACAGCTGGAATATTTCATTCAGTGATATCTAGGATGTGGGATTTTAGTGTTCGCTTTATTTTTTTGCGCAGTGTATACTAGTGTGTAATATGTTAATTATCATTAAAAAAAAGGTTTTTTTAGGGGTGTTTTTTCTTTGGTTTATTTTGGCACATGTTACCCCCTTTATTGAGGCTATCGATATAGGTTTTCCAATGTTTCTTACCCTATCAATTGAATCTGCATTATTTTAGACCATTTCTCTCATTTTCTTCAGTGCTGCAGTTGAAAAACTATGTGGAGCATTTGGCCAATGTTTTAGGGTTTTATCTTCCTATTGTTATTGGCACCCCAGGAGTCCGGTTTCCACAGTGGCATTGCCTCCCTCACAGGGGGTGATGTCATGCCTGGAAGCAAGGAGGGGTCCCCTTACCAGGTAGCAGCAGCATCCACACTTTTCTGACTCCAGACCAAAAAGGGGAGCTCTAACACCCGGTTTCAGGGGAGCTTCCCTATAAGTTCTAGCCTGGAGAAAGAGTTAGTCAGTCATAGTCTGAGGGAGAGAGAGGAGAGAAGTTTAGGATAACCTGGGGAGTGGAGCTGTAACCATCTCACCCCAGAAGAGAGCACTGATAAAGAGGACGTCAGAGTCCTTGGCTGTGTGGGTGCTGTACGCCCCGGCAGCCAAATGTGGAGGGCAGGGATCTGAAAGCTCCCTGGCCACACTGAATGCCTGGAGGCATCGCAGCAGACCAAGGGCCAGGTCTGCCAGTGAAAAGTCAGAGTCCATAATAGGCTCACGCTGCCTGCCATACAGGTTAGAAGCAACATGCAGGAAGGACTGTGCAGAGCTTAAAGCTGCAAGGACCTAGAGTATAGCGCAGAAGGAAGGCCTCCAAACCCACCTGGCTAGGTGGATCCCAAGTTGCTTCCAGGCTGCTTTAATCCCATCATCATCTGTTATCCATGCCCCAGACTGCACCTGCAACTGACAAGTAAAGTGTAACTCTCGCTTCCAGACTGGTTAGCGCGGGCGTGCAGGGGTGTGGCACCACTGGACCACTGACCAGACTACGCTGGAAGGGGCATGACTAAGTATCTTCCTAGGTATTCACTGGATGGTGAGGTCAGACTTGTGCGGCAGGTAGCTACTAGGTACCACTCCAGGGTGGTGTCTAGCTGTGGCTGTTGATCCCACAGGGGGACAGAACACAGGCAGGCACGGCTGTGACACTGACAGACGGATGGGTATGGCAGAGACTCTGCCGGGCAGACAGGCACGGCTGAGACACTGCCAGGCAGGCAGGCATGGCTGGCACTCTGGCAGATAGGCAGGCATGGCTGAGACCCTGGCAGGCAGGCAGGCACGACTGGCACTCTGGCAGGATAGGCGAACAGGGCTGATACTCTGGCTGGACAGGTAGGAACTGGTATACAGGCAGGTATGTGGAAACAGGTAGGAACCTGTACACACAGGCAGGTATATGGGAACAGGTAGGGACCTGTTCAGACTGGGGGATATAAGGAAGCAGGTAGAGACTTGTTCGGCAAGTTGCAGAACGGAGGTAGATCAAGAACACAAGAGCAGATGTAAAGCAGAACCACAGGAGACGGAGTTAGGAGCAGAAACGTAGGAGGCGGAGCCAAGAGCAGAGAAGGAGAAGGCGGAACGAAGAGCAGAGAAGGTGGAGGAGCAGCCAAGAGCAGAACCACTGGAGGTGGAGCCAAGAGCAGAACAGCTGGAGGTGGAGCCAAGAGCAGAACAGCTGGAGGCAGAGCCAGGAGCCAGAAGGCGCAGAACCACAGGTTGTGGTGAGCAGAGCAGAGAGGTGCAGAGCTACAGGTTGTGGCGAGCAGAGCAGAGAGGCGCAGAGCCACAGGTTGTGGTGAGCAGAGCAGAGAGGTGCAGAGCTACAGGTTGTGGCGAGCAGAGCAGAGAGGTGCAGAGCCACAGGTTGTGGCGAGCAGAGCAGAGAGGTGCAGAGCCACAGCTTGCGGCGAGCAGAGCAGAGAGGTGCAGAGCCACAGGTAGTGGCGAGCAGAGCAGAGAAGTGCAGAGCCACGGACAGTGGTGAGCAGAGGGAGTGAAGACAGAGGTATGCACAGCAGAGTGGGAATGGCAAACAAAGAATCAACACAAACGGACATAGACCAGAGTTTAGATAGGAACAGACACGGATACTAGAACTGGACACAGATATAGGCCTGCATATTTCAGCCATCAGAGACAGAGACAGAACATGACCTGGCGGCTCAGTAGCAAATACTAACTGAGGGAAATAGTTTGCTCAGGCATCCTCCCATGGGTGAGGACGGCTTAAGTATCAGAGGCCTCTAGGCAATTGGCCGGGGACAACATAGCGAGGTGCACACAGTCTCAATAAGAATCTGGATTTGCCTGCGCCGCCCCCCTATGCACACAGCCAGGAAGTGTACATAGAACAGGCAGCAATGAGGCACACCACATGGAGCCTGCAGCAGACAGAACTCACAGCATCGCCCGGGATGAGTGAGTTGATGTATCAGACAGGTGGCCATGCAGTGATGCCGATTGTTACATAAAGGTAAAGGAAACTGCAATCCTTGTGTCCATCAGTCATTTCATGCTCCCTCAGTCCTGCATTCCATCATCTACAATCCCTTATCAACTATACCGGTAAGCCTGGGGCCCTGCTCCACCTGTGGGGAGCAGAACCATTCCAGCTGTGTCACCATCAGCCCCACCGATCCCCTTAACCAGTGTCAGCCATCCATTGCCGGACACCACAGGTGGCGTCACAAACTAACCCCCTATAGACTCTATTTCCCCTTCATTTCATTACTTTTATTGGATGCCCAGGGCCACGGACCGGGTCACTGCTGCCGTGACATCCCCCTTAAGAACAGACGGACCCTGCCCAAGTACCCCATGGTCCTAGCGGGTGCTCCACTGGTCTGTGAGCTTTGATGTGGTTTCACTATTCACCATCATAAATCACAATAAAACAGACGCTAAATTCCCTGCCTTGGCTTTTATACAGGCTACAATAGTCCATCCTGATGGGTTTCCTTTCTCATGTCATGAGATAGCTGCAAGGCATTATAGGGAAGGCTGCGTGGTTGCGTCTGAGGTCAGGCATGCCTTATGTGGATAATCCAATAGCCTTCAAAGTAGAAAAATACAGGAGAACTTTTCTTGGTGATTTGCCACAACTGAATCGCAAATTGTTTTAATTTGCCAGGACCTGCAAATTTCATATACTTTGACCCAGATTTGTTTAGCATCAGATCCATTACTTAATCTCTAAAGAAGACTCACTGTCACATCTGTTTATTAAGAAATATTTGAGGCATCAGTTATGGCTTATGATTCATGATTCCGGTGCTATCGAATGCTAGATGGACCTGAACTTTAATTTGAACTCAATGGTCTGAGATGGTATGGATATCATAATGGTAACTCGAGTCCATAAAGGTCATGGAGTGGGTGTCGGGTTTAGATAGTGTGCCATATATATATGGGGTGGCTACGCATGCAAAAAATACACAAGAGGTTTTTTTTTCAAATTTGCAAGAAAATTTATTTAGTATTTTAAGAGAATTTTTAACATATGGAGAAATCAATGTATAGTTTTTTTTTCGATTTTCATCTCTATTGTCTGACCCTTGGAGGGCACTTAGTCTTTAACAGATATTATCCTTGCACGGTGCAATTCAGGTTTCTATACTCTCCCACACTGGACCCAATTAGTACACCATATCCAATTTCACAGACAATTTCTGAAACGCAGCAAGCCATAAAATAGTTGCCCTCCTCATGGCCTAAATGCAAGAGAACAAAAGTAAGGCAAAGGGATGTAAATTAACATTTCTATAAGTCACATTTACATTTTTGTATCTGTGGACAAGGCTTTTTGCTGCATAATCTCCTAGAAAAAGTGGATGTCAACTAATGCGGTTACCATTCCGGGTCATGCAAGGGTTGAGTTTCTTAGAATGGAAATGAGAAATGTCATGAGGTTCTCTAGAAGTGATGTAAAGGAAAACCCATGTAAGATAAAGAGAGAAAATAAAACTTATCAACACATTTCCCGACAAATTGTAACTTGACCACCAGTGATGATCGAGCGTGCTCGGCACTGCTCGATACTTGATCGAGCATCAGGGTGCTCTGGCATGCTTAATACTCGAGTATCTTGGTTGATCGAGCACATGCTCGAATCCGAGATGCACGTGGTCTTTTTGTGCTGCGGGTTTTCAGCCACTAAACATGCGGGGATTGCCTGCCAATCGCGGTAATGACATAGCCATGTTGGCTTCTGGCACTACTGTGATTGATCGGCTGCAACACATCATTGGGTGGCGCAATGTTTACCACACTGTACCCCGGAAACAGAGTAGGGATAGCTGCTGAAGAAGGGAGAGTAATGCCTTACAATCCTTACTGCTGAAACCTATAACCAAAAGTCCTTTTCAGGGTTACATCTATTCATTACAAATACCTTTGTTAGCGGTATTTAGTGTAGGAAAAGATGCTGGAGAATGGATAGTGCATTTACAGGCTTGATCACCACCAGCATGCTCAGTGCTCAGGCACATGTCAACCAAGCATGCGACTAGGTGGGCCTGGGTCAACAATCAGTGACCCCACTGCCTCGGCGCCTGTGCTACATGCTTGCCAATCCCATGTCTAGGATGCAGGCGTCGGTGCCTCCTGCCCTGCCCTTATCATTGGACATTCGCAACCAACATCAGCAATCACGCACATTTCCTCATCCCAGTGCAGCATTAAGCTGTCCCCCCAAGACTTTTTTCACATTGATTAGTTTACGTGTTAAAATCGGACAATGGTGAATAAAACCAAATCACACCACCCTATTCAGCCACTGTAAGGGGTGGGGGTTTACCCTGTTGAAAGGCCGGTCAATGGTTTCAGGCAATGACTGAATTTCACAAAATTATGGGATTTATAAGTTATAAAGACAATTTGTTACAGCATTCCCATCTTATACAGTACAGACCAAAAGTTTAGACACACCTTCTCATTTAAAGATTTTTTTCTGTATTTTCATGACTATGAAAATTGTAAATTCACACTGAAGGCATCAAAACTATGAATTAACACATGTGGAATTATATACTTAACAAAAATTTGTGAAACAACTGAAAATATGTCTTATATTCTAGGTTCTTCAAAGTAGCCACCTTTTGCTTTGATGACTGCTTTGCACACTCTTGGCATTCTCTTGATGAGCTTCAAGAGGTAGTCACCGGGAATGGTCTTCCAACAATCTTGAAGGAGTTCCCAGAGATGCTTAGCACTTGTTGGCCCTTTTGCCTTCACTCTGCGTCCAGCTCACCCCAAACCATCTTGATTGGGTTCAGGTCTGGTGACTGTGGAGGCCAGGTCATCTGGCATAGCACCCCATCACTCTCCTTCTTGGTCAAATAGCCCTTACACAGCCTGGAGGTGTGTTTGGGGTCATTGTCCTGTTGAAAAATAAATAATGGTCCAACTAAACGCAAACCGGATGGAATAGCATGCCGCTGCAAGATGCTGTGGTAGCCATGCTGGTTCAGTATGCCTTCAGTTTTGAATAAATCCCCAACAGTGTCACCAGCAAAGCACCCCCACACCATCACACCTCCTCCTCCATGCTTTATGGTGGGAACCAGGCATGTAGAGTCCATCCGTTCACCTTTTCTGTGTCGCACAAAAACACGGTGGTTGGAACCAAAGATCCTCAAATTTAAACTCATCAGACCAAAGCACAGATCTCCACTAGTCTCATGTCCATTCCTTGTGTTCTTTAGCCCAAACAAGTCTCTTCTGCTTGTTGCCTGTCCTTAGCAGTGGTTTCCTAGCAGCTATTTTACCATGAAGGCCTGCTGCACAAAGTCTAATCTTAACAGTTGTTGTAGAGATGTGTCTGCTGCTAGAACTCTGTACGGCATTGACCTGGTCTCTAATCTGAGCTGCTGTCAACCTGTGATTTGTGAGGCTGGCTACTCGGATAAACTTTTCCTCAGAAGCAGAGGTGACTCTTGGTCTTCCTTTCCTGGGGCGGTCCTCATGTGAGCCAGTTTCTTTGTGGTGCTTGATGGTTTTTGCCACTGCACTTGGGGACACTTTCAAAGTTTTCCCAATTTTTCGGACTGACTGACCTTCATTTCTTAAAATAATGATGGCCACTCGATTTTCTTTACTTAGCTGCTTTTTTCTTGCCATAATACAAATTCTAACAGTCTATTCAGTAGGACTATCAGCTGTGAATCCACCAGACTTCTGCTCAACACAACTGATGGTCCCAACCCCATTTATAAGGCAAGAAATCCCACTTATTAAGCCTGACAGGGCACACCTGTGAAGTGAAAACCATTCCCGGTGACGACCTCTTGAAGCTCATCAAGAGAATGCCAAGAGTGTGCAAAGCAGTCATCAAAGCAAAAGGTGGCTCACCTTTTCTGCGCCGCACAAAGACACGGTGGTTGGAACCAAAGATCTCAAATTTGGACTCATCATCAGGCGAAAGCACAGATTTCCACTGGTCTAATGTCCATTCCTTGTGTTCTTTAGCCCAAACAAGTCTCTTCTGCTTGTTGCCTGTCCTTAGCAGTGGTTTCCTAGCAGCTATTTTACCATGAAGGCCTGCTGCACACAGTCTCCTCTTAACAGTTGTTGTAGTGATGTGTCTGCTGCTAGAACTCTGTGTGGCATTGACCTGGTCTCTAATCTGAGCTGCCGTTAACCTGCGATTTCTGAGGCTGGTGATTTGGATAAACTTATCCTCAGAAGCAGAGGTGACTCTTGGTCTTTCTTTCCTGGGGCGGTCCTCATGTGAGCCAGTTTCTTTGTAGCGCTTGATGGTTTTTGCCACTGCACTTGGGGACACTTTCAAAGTTTTCCCAAGTTTTCGGACTGACTGACCTTCATTTCTTAAAATAATGATGGCCACTCGATTTTCTTTACTTAGCTGCTTTTTTCTTGCCATAATACAAATTCTAACAGTCTATTCAGTAGGACTATCAGCTGTGAATCCACCAGACTTCTGCTCAACACAACTGATGGTCCCAACCCCATTTATAAGGCAAGAAATCCCACTTATTAAGCCTGACAGGGCACACCTGTGAAGTGAAAACCATTCCCGGTGACGACCTCTTGAAGCTCATCAAGAGAATGCCAAGAGTGTGCAAAGCAGTCATCAAAGCAAAAGGTGGCTCACCTTTTCTGCGCCGCACAAAGACACGGTGGTTGGAACCAAAGATCTCAAATTTGGACTCATCATCAGGCGAAAGCACAGATTTCCACTGGTCTAATGTCCATTCCTTGTGTTCTTTAGCCCAAACAAGTCTCTTCTGCTTGTTGGCTGTCCTTAGCAGTGGGTTCCTAGCAGCTATTTTACCATGAAGGCCTGCTGCACACAGCCTCCTCTTAACAGTTGTTGTAGTGATGTGTCTGCTGCTAGAACTCTGTGTGGCATTGACCTGGTCTCTAATCTGAGCTGCTGTTAACCTGCGATTTCTTAGGCTGGTGACTCGGATAAACTTATCCTCAGAAGCAGAGGTGACTCTTGGTCTTTCTTTACTGGGGCGGTCCTCATGTGAGCCAGTTTCTTTGTAGCGCTTGATGGTTTTTGCCACTGCACTTGGGGACACTTTCAAAGTTTTCCCAATTTTTCGGACTGACTGACCTTCATTTCTTAAAATAATGATGGCCACTCGATTTTCTTTACTTAGCTGCTTTTTTCTTGCCATAATACAAATTCTAACAGTCTATTCAGTAGGACTATCAGCTGTGAATCCACCAGACTTCTGCTCAACACAACTGATGGTCCCAACCCCATTTATAAGGCAAGAAATCCCACTTATTAAGCCTGACAGGGCACATCTGTGAATTGAAAACCATTCCCGGTGACTACCTCTTGAAGCTCGCCAAGAGAATACCAAGAGTGTGCAAAGCAGTCATCAAAGAAAAAGGTGGCTACTTTGAAGAACCTAAAATATAAGACATATTTTCAGTTGTTTCACACTTTTTGTTAAGTACCGTGTATACTCGAGTATAAGCCGAGACCCCTAATTTTGCCACAAAAAAACTGGGAAAACCTAATGACTCGAGTATAAGCCTAGGGTGGAAAATGCAGCAGCTACCGGTAAATTTCAAAAATAAAAAGATATCAATAAAAGTTAAATTAATTGAGACATCAGAAGGTTAAGTGTTTTTGAATATCCATATTGAATCAGGAGCCCCATATAATGCTCCATACAGTTCATGATGGCCCCATAAGATGCTCCATACAAAATACGCCCCATATAATGCTGCACAAATGCTGATTATGGCCCCATAAGATGCTCCATACAGACATTTGCCCCATATAATGCTGCACAAATGCTGATTATGGCCCCATAAGATGCTCCATACAGTCATTTGCCCCATGTAATGCTCCATAAATGCTGATTATGGCCCCATAAGATGCTCCATACAGTCATTTGCCCCATATGCTGTTGCTGCGATAAAAAAAATCGCATACTCACCTCTCCATCGCTCAGGCCCTCGGCACTTCCTATATTCACCTGCTCCGCGTTCCACCGCCGCCAGCCGCCGCTACGTTCCCCGTCCACTGCACTGACTGCTCAGGCAGAAGGCGGCGCGCACTAATCGCGTCACCGTGCCCTCTGACCTGAGCATCAGTGCAGAGGATGCAGAAGATGCAGCGGCGCCAACGGTGGAACGGGGAGCAGGTGAATATCGCGCACTGCTTATACTCACCTGCCCCTGGCACGGTCCCTGCTTTCCCGGCGCCGGCAGCTTTTCCTCTAGTGAGCGGTCACATGGTAACACTCATTACAGTAATGAATATGCGGCTCCGCCCCTATGGGAGGTGGAGTGGGGTCCATATTCATTACTGTAATGAGCGGTACCATGTGACCGCTCACTACAGGAAGAAGCTGCCGGCATCGGGGAACCAGGGACCGCGCCAGGAGCAGGTGAGTATGCTTAGACAGACAGCTGCAACTCCACCTCCCCTGCCGACCCCTGGGTATGACTCGAGTAAAAAAATGGGTTGAAATTCTCGGCTTATACTCGAGTATATACGGTATTTAATTCCACATGTGTTAATTCATAGTTTTGATGCCTTCAGTGTGAATTTACAATTTTCATAGTCATGAAAATACAGAAAAATCTTTAAATGAGAAGGTGTGTCCAAACTTTTGGTCTGTACTATATATATATATATATATATATATATATAATAAATGTATACCAATGCACACATACTATATACTATATGTACAGTACTTATATATGTATATATATATATACACATCACAGATATACGCAATCATACTGTACATTGTATATATGTACACACATACTATATACACATATACAGAAACACACACTGTATACTGTGCACATGTACACACACAGAAACAGATATATATGGTTTAGCAGCAGCCATGATGAGTAGGAGGGGACACAGACACAGACAGGACTGCAGGTAGCTTCCTGCCCCTAGCGTCTGACCTCTGCGGTGCTGTGAGACAGCCCCTCCCCCTCACTCTCAGCATCCAACCCGACACTGCCAGAGTAAGGGGAGAGAGGCACGGGCAGGGACTACAGAGCATTATTCACTGTGAGCAATGCTGTACACCCTCTGTTCACTTTATAAAGGGGCTGCAGAAGAACGGGACCCCCTTTGTCGGTGGGGCCTTAGACATTTGCCTTGTTTGCCTACCCCTAACGCCAGCCCTTACTGTAAGTAATGCTTTACACCCTCTGTGTACTTCATAAAGGGGCTGCAGAAGCAGGGGGCCCACTTTGTGGGTTGTGCCCTAGGCATTTGCCTTGTTTGTCTGATCCTAACGCCGGTCCTGTGAACAAGACACTTTATCTGTCACGCATTAATTAACAGCCAAGCAGCAAATTATACAACAAGACATTTTGTATAGTAATAAAGTTCCTAAACAGACATCAGTGATACCTGCACGGGTCGCATCTCCACTAAACTGCATACAAGCTCTCTGATTACCAGTGCAGGCAATAGAACCATACTCCTCACATTGGTAGCTTCCCGCCACGAAACATTGTGGGCAAATGACTCCATTTTCTGTTTTATTCAGTGGTGGCACTAGAATATTATAAGAAGAAGGCAACAATATAAATAGTTCGCTTTTTTTCAGATTGCCATGGGTCCTGCAAACCCTGGCATCTACATTCTGCAAGCTTCAGATTTTATACCACACATTATATGACATACTGTATGTTGATGGTTTATTTTACATACCTACAATTGTACCGCTATTACAGTCATCAGTGTCGCAGCAGTCGCAGTAAAAAGTCATATTGAAGACACCTGCATTCATAGTCAGAAGTTGGTTACACTTGGTCATGGAATCCAAACATCCTCTGAAGGCCGTGACCTCAGAATCGCCATCTAGAAGAAGTAAGATTAAAGGGATCACTTTGTTTTCCCGGGATCCCTATTTGTTCCAGTTTGCACAAAAGTTATCATGGTTTTAAAGAACATTAGAATCATGGACGGTGAATGATTCCCGAACTGTCCTATGTATATAGTTTGCACCTTCTAAAAGGTGCTCTCTACTGGTTTTACAAAGAAAGAAGACTTTGCGAAAAAAATGTTCCTGATGATGACGTGAAAGTTTCTCTTATCTTAAAAGTTGATTACTGACTTGTTGATTATTTGCACTACCTCAGAAAAGACTGATTTTTCCTCTTAAAGGGAATGTTCAATTGTTGCACTTTGCCTAAAAGTGATAGCTCAGAGGCTTTATTTCAAAATACCGTAGTTAAAATTAACAGCGTGGTAGTGAATAGCATACTCCTATGTATGATAATAGCCGTTTCGCATCTAGCAGGTGCTTCTTCCTGGTCCCAAGAACCACCCAGGAAGCACACCAGTTTATTTCCTCGTCAGGGGAAGCCATACCCACCCATTTAAAAACAAAAGTACAGACAAAAAAAAACAGAAAATGAAAAATATCTGGAGGCTGTGAGTCTCAGTAACAAGCTATGAGACAGGGTAGTCAGAAGGTCTGAGGCAGACACCAGGAGAACTAGTAGCTTAGAGGGGCAATACAAGGACATGGTCATGTAACAGTCACGGGGACTAATGCCCGGAGAGTACATCAAGTTAAAGGGGATAAGAGAAACAGATGGTCAGTGGCCAAGTCCGGGGTCAGGAACCTGAGGTCAGAGAGCGTCAAGAGCAAAAAGGGATAACACACACGAAGAGTCACAACAAATCTTAGGTCCGGCAACGAGATCAGGAAATCAGACACAAAGCCAAGCACACACATCACAGAGCAATGCTAGAGCTGACAACGATCCGCTCAAAAGTAGCCAGCTAAATAGCTAGCAAATAATCAGGAACGGGAGACACCCAGAGGAACGCCCTCAGAGTAGGCCAGCTTGAGCAGCACAGCTGTCAATCAAAATGCTGGCCGCCCAGCCAGCTCCAGAATCAGATTGGACAACTGGGCTGTCACTCACAATACTGGCACTCCAGATCTTATAGGGTGGCAATTTGTCAATCACAACATCCCTAGGCTGTAGGGAATGATAAAACCTTGACAGAAGAGAAGTGTGTTTCCAAATAGTGAACTGGGTACTTGTGTAATCAGTCCTATAAGAACAATTTGTCATATCGCACAAAAATAGTGATATTTATGCATATTTAAGTAACTAATATGTACAATTTTTATTTCTTTGGTCCAACTTACAAATACTGCTGTGTTCAATTGCTTTAGCACAAACAGCATCTACATTTTCGCACTCCTCTGAGGGTCCTGAGCAGTCGTCTTGACCAATTTCCTTACATTTTTGACATATTATGGCCTCACCTAAGAAAATATTTGAAGAGAAAAATTAAGGCTGTGACTACACGGTGACTTTGGCCATCACTGACATTTAGTACCAGTGATTATGCCATTCAATATTAAGGTTTATAACAAAGAGTTCAAAAGACAGTTGGACCTACAGTATACCTCTTCCCTTCATTCAATGTCTTCTTCCATTCCTCTCGTGAACTTGAAGGACATATGTCTTTTTTCAATCCTACTAACTATGAAGAACTTCGGGATTATATCATGGATGATAGGTTCATTCCAGAACCAGAAGATGGAGCCTGACACAATAGCTATCAATTTTGTGATGTCCACATGTGAGCTGGTCTGGACCTCCACGAAAGAAACAGGAGAACCTTGAGGTTCACAATAATCATCCTACAACATGTGAGTAACAAATATGCTCAACCCTTGTTTTTTATGATATGTCGTGACATAGAACAGTATCAAGTTTTAGTTAGAAATAATGATTCGATCTCTTCCATTTTAGCGTTCTAGATCCTTATGTGGTCCGTCGTGGTAACCTGAGAAAAGTCAATAAAGTTAACAAAAATAACGAACGTTAGTCATAAGTAAGATATAATATAAACTAATATTCTTCTCTTACATACGGTGATTTCACCAATAGCAAAGACCAAAAAGATGAAGACGAACTTCATTGTCGATTAATCTAAAGCTTCAGTTGAAGGTAACTAGACGACAAGTCTACACGATAAGTTTGATTGGAGACCTTTAGGCCACGTTCACACTAGCAGTATTTGGTCAGTATTTTACATCAGTATTTGTAGCCAAAACCAGCAGTGGAAAAATCAGAGGAAATGTATAATAGAAACATGTGCATCACTTCTGCATTTATCACCCACTCCTGGTTTTGTCTTACAAATACTGATGCAAAATACTGACCAAATACTGCTAGTGTGAATGTGGCTCCAATGTTCATCACAAAAAGTCGGACAAAAGTCATGAGAATGTCACTCCGTATGTTATGCAAGTGCAATGCAAGTGTGCGATTTTTTTTCTCACCAAGCATCACTATGGCATCCGTATGCAATGCGTTTTTAACATCACCTTCTTCACATCATAATATTCCATGTAACGTAAGGCTAGTTTACAAAACAAATAAATCAATCTTATATAAAGACAGATAATAGATAGATGATAGATAGATAGATAATAGATAGATAAATGATAGATAAAAAGATAGATAGATAGATAGATAGATAGATAATAGATAGATAATAGATAGATAGATAGATAGATAGATAGATAGATAGATAGATAGATAGATAATAGATAGATAAATGATAGATAAAAAGATAGATAGATAGATAGATAGATAATAGATAGATAGATAGATAGATAGATAGATAGATAGATAGATAGATAGATAGATAGATGATGGATAGATAATAGATAGATAGATAGATAGATAGATAGATAGATAGATAGATAGATGATAGATAGATAATAGATAGATAGATAGATAAATGATAGATAGATAGATAGATAGATAGATAGATAGATAGATAGATAGATAGATAGATAGATAGATAGATAATAGATAGATAATAGATAGATAGATAATAGATAGATGATAGATAGATAGATAGATAGATAGATAGATAGATAGATAGATAGATGATAGATAGAAAATAGATAGATAATAGATAATAGATAGAAATAGATAGATAATAGATAGATAATAGATAGAAATAGATAGATAGATGATAGATAGATAGATAGATAATAGATAGAAATAGATAGATGATAGATAGATAGATAGATAATAGATAGATAATAGATAGAAATAGATAGATAGATGATAGATAGATAGATGATAGATAGATGATAGATAATAGATAGATAGATAATAAATAGATAGATAGATAGATAATAGATAGAAAATAGATAGATAGATATATAGATAGATAATAGATAGAAATAGATAGATAATAGATAGATAGATAGATAATAGATAGATAATAGATAGAAAATAGATAGATAGATAGATAGATAGATAGATAGATAGATAGATAGATAGTTAGATAATAGATAGATAGATAGATAGATAATAAATAGATAGATAGATAGATAATAGATAGAAAATAGATAGATATATAGATAGATAATAGATAGAAATAGATAGATAATAGATAGATAATAGATAGAAAATAGATAGATAGATAGATAGATAGATAGATAGATAGATAGATAGATAATAGATAGATAATAGATAGATAGATAATAGATAGAAAATAGATAGATAATAGATAGATAGAAGATAGATAGATAGATAGATAGATAGATAGAACCTTTCTCAAGTCCTGTTGGGACCGAAACGTCGCTTTCTGGGCTGATTAAATAGCTCCTTTTTAACTACAAAATGGTGTGCTGCCTCCAATTTGTCTGGATTTTTATAATTGAGGTTTGGTATTTGCCTTGGGGGGGTCTGCACCCGGACTCTTTCTTTGTGCTGCTCTATTTCTCTTTCTCTTAGATAGATACCGTAGATAGATAGATAGATAATAGATAGATAACAGATAGAGAGATAGATAATAGATAGATAGATAATAGATAGATAACAGATAATAGATAGATAGATAGATAGATAGATAGATAGATAGATAGATAGATAGAGAGATAGATGATAGATAATAGCTAGATAGACGACAGATAGATAACAGATAATAGATGCTAGATAGATAATAGATAAATAATTATTTATTTATTTAAAACTATTATAATAGATAGATAATAGATAGATATATAATAGATAGATAATAGATGGATAATAGATAGATGATAGATAATAGATACATAAATAATAGATAGATAATAAATAATGGATAGATAATAGATAGATAATAGATTAATAGATAGATAATAGGATAGGTAGATAATAGAATCAATCACACTCCAACCTCTCCACCATGGCCAAGACCAAAGAGATGTCTAAGGATGCCAGGGGAAAAAATGCAGACCTGTACAAGGCTGGGATGGGCTACAGGACTCTAGGCAAGCAGCTTGGTGAGAAGGCAACAACTGTTGGTGCAATTATTAGAAAATGGAAGAACCACGAGATGACTGTCAATCTGCCTCAGTTTGGGGCTGGACTCCATGCAAGATCTCACCTTGTGGGGTAAGGAAGATTCTGAGAAAGGTCAGGAATCTGCCCAGAATTACATGGGAGGACCTAGGCAATTACCTGAAGAGAGCTAGGACCACAGGCTAAATATTACCATTAGTAAGACACAATACCCTCATGGATTAAAATCCTGCAGGGCATACAAGGTCCCCCTGCTCACACCAGCACATGTCTAGGCCTGTTTGAAGTTCACCAATGACTATGGGGATGATCCAGAGGAGGCATGGGAGAAGGTCTTATGGTAAGATGAGAGCAAAATATAACTTTTTGGTATCAACGCCACTAGCCGTGTTCGGAGGAAGAAGAAGGATGAGTACAACCCCAATAACACCATCCCAACTGTGAAGCATGGTGGGAAAAACATCATACTTTAGGGGTACTTTTCTCCAAAGGGGACAGGGCGACTGCACCGTATTGAAGGAAAGATGGATGGAGTCATATATCCCAAGATTTTAGCCAACAACCTCCTCTATTTCAGGATTTTTTGGTAGACAGCAGAATTCATGGTTCAAGGTCATTAAGCAGCAAACCAGCTCCAGACCATCATACTACCACCACTATATTTTACTGTTGGTATAATGTTCCTTTTATGAAATGCTGTGTTACTTATACGCCAGATGTAATGGGACAAAACTGCACAAGCGTGAAATTTAAAACAGTAAAAATATACTGACACCAGAGGCAGCTGAAGAGCCTCCATAGAGCCAAATACCCCAATCACAGTCTCGCCCTGATGCACGAACAGCTTATTGCACACAAAATTCCAAAGATAATTAAAGATTGACCATGTTTTAGATTTTTATAGTGAATGTACCTTTTATATTTCTTCTGAGTTGCAATGGCACTTAATGTAGTATTTTTCTTCTAATTTCCTATATTGCTTATCCCATGTCAGGACATTGCAGTAACTTAGGTATCCATGGTTCCGACCACTAACAACTAACTAATTGTCACTATATGAGTGGTCGTAACCATAGATGCCTCATCGGCTGCAATGTTGTGTACATAAAGGTCTAAAATTAATCTAGAATTTATTTCCTCAAAATCAGTATGTTGTACGTTGGCTGTAACGCTTAAAATATCGAAGGACCCATATTAAAGACTTAACTAAAAATTTTGCCTAAATGCTGTTTCTTGCCAATCCTAGGTGTGTCTATTTCGAAGAAGATGTTGATCCAACTTTAATTTGAGACACAAGATGGTTCCCTCACCATTGTCTCCACAGGACAAAGTGTTCAAAATCAGAAAACAATCAATAGTAAAACTATATGAAAGACCATTATATTATAACCCTTAACGTCCCTTGTTGGTGGCAGAGGGATCTTCAAGCCTCCAAAGAAATCCTTGACCTTGGCTGTTTCCCGTCTCTGTCAGAATTGTCCTTCTGAATCGATTTTGGGAATGGAAATCTTCAAACAGAGGCTGGACAGACATCTGTCTGAGATGGTTTAGTGACTCCTGCATTGAGCAGGGAGTTGGACACGATGACCCTGGAGGTCCCTTCCAATTCTAACATTCTGGGATTCTTTGATAAACTGGTAAGACAGTTCCTTAATGCCCATATATTAATTTAACGTGCCTGATCCTGGTAACAGGTTCTCTTTAAGAGCCAAGACTAGACAGACAGAACATTTATCTTAATCTAGTAGTATTATTATTATATTTTAAAACCGTTTCACAACTACATCAAATAATGGACATAAAAAATATCTAACAGGAGGACTATCCTCCTACGAGAAACCATCAAAGTGGTTCTTCCAGGAGAACAAGCTCCATATTCTTGTCTTCAGGTCAGGATAACATTTTAGACCTGCTGGACTGTTACTTTACTTGAGTTGCCGTCTCGTCTTCACTTGAAATCATGTGGTCTTCTTTTTAGTGTTACAGATATCGAAAATTCATCTTACAATCATAAATACATTTAAAAGATCTTACCTGTCCATAAAATGGCCCAGAAGATAGTAAAAGAGACGACCAAGAGCCTAATCATGTTCAAAATCAAGGAGGTTTTCTGGGCAGTATCAAATTTGATTTTTTTTTTTATGTGGGAGCCCGACGACTAACGCATTTATATGCTCACACGTGGACTGTGCTACTGTTTCTGTTTAAATCAACAATCATGTCAACATCTTCTATATGTCAGGTCAAACTTCATGCCATTGTGTTTGTAAGCTGCTAACTTAAAGGGGTATACCCATCTTCAAGATCCTACACCAATATGTAGAAGGTGTAATAATAATATTAATAATTTTAGAAATGTATTATAGTTCTTCTGATTTACTATGTTGCTCATCTCACGTGAAGGGCATTGCAGTAACTTTCTTATCCATGGTTACGACCATTAACAGCTAACTGTCACTATATGAGTGGTCGTAACCATGGAAACCTAAGCTGCTGCATAAAAGTCTAAAATTAATCTAGAATACCTGAAATTAAAATCAATATGTTGTGTGTTGGCTGGAAGGCTTAAAATACAGAAGGACCCATATAAACTACTTTGATTAAAATTTAGCACAAATGCTGTTTCTTGTTAATCCTAGGTGTTTCCATTTTTTGAAAAAGATGTTGATCCAACTTAAATTTGGGACACAAGATGGTTCCTTCACCAATGTCTCCATAGGACAAAGTGTCCAAAATCAGAAAACAATCAAAATGAAAACTATATAAAAGACCATTATATTATAACTCTTAAGGTCCATCTTTTGGGGCAGAGGGATCTTCAAGCCTCCAAAGGAATCCTTGTTCTTCCCTATTTCCTGTCTCTGTCAGAATTGTCCTTCTGACTCAGTTTTGAAAATGGACCAAACAACTGACATCTGAACCAATCTAAACTACTCTAACATAGTCACTCTGCCTAGTTTGCCCTATTGGAGATACATTTACCCTCCCGGAACATCCATAAGGCTCTTTAAAAATAGAATTGACCAGGACTTCCGCAATAGTTGAAAAATTTCATGGGCACCACTAAGACCTCCTGGTAAACTGCATTTGTGAAAGTTTTACCGTCCGTGAAACCAGGATGCTTTTTTGTTAGATAGTACATCAGCCCCTCAAGCAGGTGAAAGAGGCATTGGAGGTGTCAAAGAAGTGCTGAATATCCAAAAAAGTAGTGTGGTCTGAATGGGGTATGGGTATAAGGAAAAAAAAATGTCCCACTTCAAGGACATCGCTAAAAGTTGTCTACCAAGATCTTAAAAAGTTCCTATGATTGCCATTGAAAGAGTTAAGTTTACATGGTGTTCCAATCATGTACTTTTGATTCTGTTTACTCTCAAAATATCAAAATACGCTTTCCTTTGTTATAAAAAGCAAAACAACCTGACCAGGGCGATGTGCTCCTTACACAACCACGAACTTGTCTAAAATTTTACTTCTTGCTTGCTTGTCAGGCATGCTCCTGAATCTACAGTATTTTTGCCTTATTTTTGCTTCTCGATTCTCTTCCCGGTGGTCACACCACGTCAACCCAAGCGTACTGATTGACAATAATTGAATAATCTATTTTTTTCATTTTAAATTTTGTAGCCATTTATTTTTTATTTAAAAAATTGGAGGAGTCATACTGGAACAATGTCCTTCTTGTATTATTTGTGCACACAGCAGGGTACAAGTGCTCTATGGCAGATTGAGGTGCTTATTTCTAAATGTTTGTAGATGAAAGCTGTTTGATATTTAGTAGTCACATAGTAAATTTGAATTCAAAGACCCCGAGAAGAATCAGGACGTGAAACGTACGTCGGGGTGAGGAGAGACACTGAGGTCTACCTACACGGCTGTGCTCCACCTGGCTGCCCTGGTAACACATTTATTTACTCTACTTACGCTACTTTAGCTTGTCTTTTGCATAGTAGTCTTCATAAAGCTTGAATTTTTCCTAGGAGGTCACTGACCTGGATGTACAGTATAACTTGTATTAACCCTACTCCTATTGTTAATAGTGCCGCCTTTTTATCACGTGACTTACAGGACAGCATCACGGCACAGCATCTCCCCTTTTTGGGCTCTCTGTTTTCATTATATTTATTTTGCATTTTTTTCAATGTTTTTATCAAATTATCTAATAAAAATTAATTATTTTAGCTTACGCTCTCATTCAGCCTGTTTTTATATTTTTGGGGATAAACATCTCGTGTAGGTTTCTCGTGCCAAACAGACTACTCAGTTTTCACAGTTGGTGTTCTCATCTCAGGGATCTCTCGGCAACCTCCAAAGGCTTCCCTCTCGAGAGTGTCACTTCAGATCCCACTCTCTTCAGTTTCTCCAGACACTTCGCCCGTAGATTTCTCTTTAGTCAAGTCACAGCTTGTGGAGGTTTATCATATTGTCTTCAAAGCAGATTAGGTACAGATACCTTTTAACAGTCGTCTCTGTGTCAGCATCATCATGACAACTTTTTCCCATTCTGGCATCTCAAAAAGATCACAAATAAACTTGGCCTCATGGCAGCCAATCAGAAAACAGCTACATATCAATGAAATAATTTATCCAACATTGGTATGATCATACTTAACTCAGATACCGGCTCCTATTGGGAGGATCCTCATCTGATTGGCTGGTAAAGCAATCAACCAGAGACCTGTAGTGGGAAGATCCTAAACTGATTGGTTTTCTCACATCTGTGGTCATGTGTGCCTCTGTGGCTATTGCAATAACCTTCAACGTGTAAAAACGCAGAAGCAATTTTTGGTGATTTGCCGCAATCGAATCACAAATTTTCCAATTTGACAAAATTTCATAAAATTTGATACAGGTTTGATAAGCATCAAATCTATTTGTTTATCTCTAAAGAAGACTCATCGTCACATCGGTTTACTAAAAAATATTTGGGGCATGAGTTACGGCTTGTGATTCATGATTCCTGTACTATCGAATGTTAGATGGACCTGAACTTTAATTTGAACTCAATGGTCTGAGTTGGTATGGATGGTTGGGTGTCGGGTTTAGATAGTGTGCCATACATATATAGAGTAGCTAGAAATGAGTGGAAATACTTAAAAAATACACAAAAGATTTTGTTTTTAATTTGCAAGAAAATTTATTTAGTATTTTAAGAGAATTTTTAACATATGCAGAAAGCAATGCATAAATTTATTTGATTTACGTATTATTTTATACGTTTTTTGAACTTACGCAGAAGGCAATGCATAGTTTCATTTGATTTTCATCTGTATTTTCTGGCTCTCGGAGAGCAGTTATTATTTAACAGATATGATGTTTTCCAAAGGGCACCGCAGGATTTGAACTTCTCCCACTGAGGTCCCAATTAGTATTTTACATCCAATATCGCAGGCTCCTTTAGTAGCGCAGCCAGCGAATGCATTTTTCTTCTCCACATCGCCTAAATGCAAAAGACCAAAAGTTTACAGTTTACAGTTTAGTAAAAGACATATTCACATGTCTGTATCTGTGGACAAGGCTTTTTGTCCAAATTCTTCTAGAACATGTAGACGTCAACTAATGTGACTACCATTATGGCCAATGGAAGGTTGAGTTTCTTAGAATGGAAATTAGAAAGGTCATGAGGTTCTGTAGAAATGACCTTTTGGAATACCCATGACTGATTTCCCCTGTGGTTATGCTGCAGAGAAAATAAACACTTAAAAAACGATTTCCCCAAAAAATTCTAATTGACCACCGTAAAATCGAGCAAGGTGACACTTTGTGATCAGCTTGTAAGAGGTTGGAAAATGAGTCCACCCCTGTATCCACCTGCATTATTAAAGATTTATGCCTCTTGAGTTTATTGTCTTGAATTTGTTGGCGGAGAAAAGTTATCACCTTGTCAACGTTAATCCTGTTGTGGTGGAGATTCTACCGGATTACCTACCCAAGATCTGTAGATTACAAGCCATTGGCTATTGTGAGATTATTCATTCCATCAAGAATGATGAACTTGTATGACTTGTGCTCTTCATGAATAAAGCAAGGTTTAGTTTACAGCACTCGAGTGGTGCTACTGGTTTTAAGGCCCAGACTCTAGTCTTATACTTACCCACCGTTGTCTTCTCCTTTTATTGGCGTTACTCCGGTTTCACGGCGCCATCTTGTAAAACCAACTTTTGACTGACCGGAAGTCAGTGGTAATGGTCACAAACGCTAAATGTAAGAATAGAGAGCCAGAACATGGCTATCGTAGACTTACATTGAAAAGTGCCCTTGGCTCGCTCCTTATACAAACCCTGGAGTGATCCAACAGCTCACAACCTCCTGAAGACCAACTGTAGTGGTGCTGATAGAAGGTGAAGGGTGCAGCAGGTAAGAATGAGACTAGGGCCAGGTATCATAGATTAATAACACCACTTCAGAGCTGCAATTAAAATAAATGCTGGAGTGGTGCTTAAAGTAGTTTCCGAACAGTTTCCTATAGACCCTTTCTTTCCTTTCACCGTCCCTAAAAGGGAAACCACTGGGCCACCCATGGAAATTGTATACTATATACTTTTAGGGTCACATACATTTCTCCAAGACTTGTATAAATAATTATATCTCTGCAATCAGGCGCTATATCAGGACTTTAGTGGGTTACCGCTTGTGATATTCCCACAACTACCCATTCAACTATGACCCAATATACTCTTCCCTTCCCAATATATCTCCTAGTCACACAATTGTATACAAGATTTCTCTCGTGCAGCACCCCTACTCTGGAACCCTCTACCACAACACATCAGACTCTCGCCTACCATCGAAACCTTCAAAAAGAGCCTGAAGACCCACCTCTTCCGACAAGCCTACAACCTGCAGTAACCACCGATCGACCAAACCGCTACATGACCAGCTCTACCCTGACCTACCGTATTCTCACCCATCCCTTGTAGATTGTGAGCCCTCGCGGGCAGGGTCCTCTCCTCCCCCTGTACCAGTTGTGACTTGTATTGTTTAAAATTATTGTACTTGTTTTTTATTATGTATACCCCTCCTTACATGTAAAGCGCCATGGAATAAATGGCGCTATAACAATAAATAATAAAAATAATAATATACGACCTCATTTGGATGTATGTGAATTTAATGTTTTTTAAAACATATTATTATCTAACACATCAATAAAATTTAATTTTTATTCACATACCCCTCTTTTTCCTTTTCCCTTCCCTATTATTCTACAATTTTTTGTATGTGAATAATGTCCAATGAGAATTGACCATTAAATATCTAACCCAATGCTAAAGATAAAAATCAGGTGATGCTTTCCTCCCAGCCAGTCCCTGCTCACCTGTAAAGCAGGGGGCACCCATCTCCACCATTGGCTAACACCAGAGAAGGCATTGTTCTGCATTGCATGACACAGCGTCACATGTCTCCCGGGCCTCGAAACAAGTGGGAAGCGCGGCAGTCCATGTTTCCACATAACTCACCACTTTCACACATGAGAAACTCTGCACCCAGCATGGACACACCGGCAGGGAAGTCTGGAAACCAGAGGAGGACGATTGCGTCCACGGAAGGTATTCCTAACACTAGAATCTTGCACGGGAGTCCATTTAGTGTTCCCATCGGCACCCTAGTATAATGGCCTTGGGATACCAATGGGTTGTCATCTTAGCTATGAGTCAGCTGAAGGCATCCATTCCTGCCATATTAGAAAGCAAAGCATTGTAGTGGGCATACATCGGCGATATTTGGCCACATTACTGTGCTAAGAGAAGTACGCCTACGCAAGGGCGTGATGGAGGACGCTGTGTGGATGACGTAGGATGCATCATCCAGGTGAAGCAAGATGGAGAGAAGAAGAGATAAGGCTCTGGATCAAGAAGATCGATGCCCATCAGACTGGATCACACCCTACGTTGCGGACATAGATACATCATTCTAAAATTTTGTATATCAGGGTTTACAGGTGCTAGCCCCACTTTATAAGGGAAAACCTGGTGACAGAAGTTGTCCCTAAAAGAGAAGCCATTCTTTAAAAATTGCCATGATGAATATCAGTTAATTTTCTTAGTGGCTCTGAGATAAGGGGGAAGTCTATGATGAAACAACTATCATGACTCTGGACAGAAGGGTGCCACCTCCATCCTGGTCAGGTCAGGGTTAATTTTAGTCCGCCTCTCTTTGGTTCTGGGGCGGCTATTTAATGTTGGCAGTTCCTGGATTGTGTGTCGGTGATACTTCCGTATGCTCGGCTTGTGGTTGCTGACCCAGGTTCTCGTCCGTAAACGTTGTGCCTCTGTGCTAGTGTGCCTTCCTGTGTATGACTCGGCTTTGTTCTCTGACTTCCATCTTTGCATTCTGCTTTGTACTGCTCTGTCTCTCCTGGTTATCAGACCCCTTGGCTTGTCCCTGTTTACTCTTTGTCTTTTCCCAAAGGTACTTCACTCCCTCCTGGCTTTGACCTTTTTGCTCTATTTGACTATGTTTTCTGTCTGTGCCCTTAACACTGTGTGCTCAGTGTCATTCCCTACACTCACATGCTGTGGCTCCGCCCCCTGGTCACATGACTGCTCTGTACCAGGTCCTGTGCTCACTACATTAGAGTAAGGTACTTGAGTTCGGCGTGACTTGCTTCTGCACTCACTATGTTTATTTGTGCCCCCCTGATAGCGCCCCCTAGGCAGTGCCAGAGACACCCTAGATGTCACGACAACAACTTCTTAAAACAGCACAAGTAAACAAGCTTCTGCTAATTTCAGAGATAATGATCAAGAGACTCTATCTGTCACATGTTAATTATCAGCCAACCAGCTAACTATACATCAAGACATTTTGCATAGTAATACAATTCCTAAACAGAAAAGTGTTACCTGGACGAGTTGCATCTCCAGTAAACTCCATGCAATCTCCCTGATTACAAGTGCAGGCAACAGACTCATAGGTCTCACATTCGTAGCTTCCCTCCACAAAACATGACTTGCAATAGAGTCTATTTTTTGTGTTATTCGGAGGTGGCACTAGAACATTGTAAGAGAAAGGGAACATTATAAATAGTTATGTTTCTTTAGATAGTCAACCCCTGGCATCTACCTGCTGCCAGCTTTAGATTTCAAAATACACATTTTATGACATATGTTGGTGGTTTTATTTTACATACTTTCAATTGGATCGGAATTACAGTTGTCAGTTTTGCAGCATTTGTTGTAAAAATTCAGCTGGAAGCGCCCTGTATTCAAAGTGACAATTTGGTCGCACACCATCATAAAATTAAAACATCCTCTGTGGGCAGTGGGTCTCTTATCGCCATCTAGAAAAGGTAAGAACATTAAGATATTATCAAGCCGGAATGTTTATAGCAGTGTTCTCAACTGCATTCTGTTCCTAAGGAAATGAGATTGTCTCACTATTGATTTTCCGGAGCTCGTCGCTCCCCTTTTTGGCTCCTTGCTTGCCAAAGGGCATAAGGATGGACAGTTTGGACCAGAGGCCAGCTTCCTAGCAGCTTGTAAAAGCTTTATTGGAATGTGCTTGGAAGCATCATGCTCCTTGTCTAGGAAACTGGCCACCACTAACAGACTACGGAAGTGGATGGTAACCTAGTCAGAACAATAAAATATCAAATTAAAAATACCTCCATTCTTGAGATTTTCCATAAGAAGCAAGGTGAAAATTGCTTGTTTTCATAAGACCTCTTTAACGTGCCAATGAAAAGACAAAATATTGGCACTCCACAAAATCATGTTATCTCGTTCACTTTTGATGGTGCCCGTCAATGACTATATAGAAAGTCCAATAGTATTGTAGAATGGAGGAAATTGCAGCACTCATCCATGCATAAATCTCAGAGGCTTTATTTCCAAATAGATAAGTAACAGTGTGGTCGTGAATAGCATACTCCTATGCATGGATAATAGCCGTTTCGCATCTAGCAGATGCTTCTTCCTGGTTCCATGAATCCCTCAGGAAGCACACCAGTTTATTCACTCATCAGGGTAAGCCATATCCACCCATTTAAAACCAATAGCACAGACAAAAAAGTCTGTATGGCTTGCAAACTCTTTAAGTTACATTTATGCCTGCCATCTTCATCCCATAAATGACTACCAATTGGCTATTCTACAAGCCAATCTGTGGTCATTTATTGGCCTGTTTGGACATACTAACAAGAATCCTGTGGTACAGAACACTCATTACTTATGATCTCTGATCATATAGAACATCATTGCTCTCGGCAGAACATCTACTATTTACAAGGATCATGTGCTACCTATAACAATGATTTTAATGCCAAGATGAAGTGTTCAATCACCCAACGAATGAAAATGTTGCTAGTTGTTTTAGTGATTGCCTACAAGTTTACACAGGCTGATAATCGATGAAGTGGTCATCTACTGAATGCCTAATCCAGATAAACGGGAAGGAACAACCACGGGAAGGGCATTATCCAAAAAGGAAAACCACCTATGCCAAAGGGGCAAATACCCCGAAACAGCTGTCTGTGGATGGATACTGTTATGAAAGGCAATTCAGTACCACAATGGACATGGCGGTCAGAGCCCATACAGTGATCTGACAATAACCCAAAATCACAGAACGAGCTCTGAGACGTGGGAACTCTGCAGACCGCAATCCCTAATCCTCTCCAAACAACACTAGAGGCAGCCGTGGATTGCGCCTAACACTGCCTGTGCAACTCGGCACAGCCTGAGAAACTAACTAGCCTGAAGATAGAAAATAAGCCTACCTTGCCTCAGAGAAATACCCCAAAGGAAAAGGCAGCCCCCCACATATAATGACTGTGAGTTAAGATGAAAAGACAAACATAAAGATGAAATAGATTCAGCAAAGTGAGGCCCGACTTTCTTAACAGAGCGAGGATAGAAAAGGTAACTTTGCGGTCTACACAAAACCCTAAAGAAAAAGGGGGCAAAAAGACCCTCCGTACCGAACTAACGGCACGGAGGTACACCCTTTGCGTCCCAGAGCTACCAGCAACAAATTAGACAAGCTGGACAGAAAAAATATCAAACAAATAGCAAAGAAGAACTTAGCTATGCAGAGCAGCAGGCCACAGGAATGATCCAGGGAAAAGCAAGTCCAACACTGGAACATTGACAGGAAGCCAGGATCAAAGCATTAGGTGGAGTTAAGTAGAGAAGCACCTAACGACCTCACCAGATCACCTGAGGGAGGAAACTCAGAAGCCGCAGTACCACTTTCCTCCACCAACAGAAGCTCACAGAGAGAATCAGCCGAAGCACCACTTGTGACCACAGGAGGGAGCTCTGCCACAGAATTCACAACAGTACCCCCCCCCCTTGAGGAGGGGTCACCGAACCCTCACCAGAGCCCCCAGGCCGACCAGGATGAGCCACATGAAAGGCACGAACAAGATCGGGAGCATGGACATCAGAGGCAAAAACCCAGGAATTATCTTCCTGAGCATAACCCTTCCATTTAACCAGATACTGGAGTTTCCGTCTAGAAACACGAGAATCCAAAATCTTCTCCACAATATACTCCAATTCCCCCTCCACCAAAACCGGGGCAGGAGGATCAACAGATGGAACCATAGGTGCCACGTATCTCCGCAACAATGACCTATGGAATACGTTATGTATGGAAAAAGAATCTGGAAGGGTCAGACGAAAAGACACAGGATTAAGAACCTCAGAAATCCTATACGGACCAATGAAACGAGGTTTAAACTTAGGAGAGGAAACCTTCATAGGAATATGACGAGAAGATAACCAAACCAGATCCCCAACACGAAGTCGGGGACCCACACGGCGTCTGCGATTAGCGAAACGTTGAGCCTTCTCCTGGGACAAGGTCAAATTGTCCACTACATGAGTCCAAATCTGCTGCAACGTGTCCACCACAGTATCCACACCAGGACAGTCCGAAGACTCAACCTGTCCTGAAGAGAAACGAGGATGGAACCCAGAATTGCAGAAAAATGGCGAAACCAAGGTAGCCGAGCTGGCCCGATTATTAAGGGCGAACTCAGCCAAAGGCAAAAAGGACACCCAGTCATCCTGATCGGCAGAAACAAAGCATCTCAGATATGTTTCCAAGGTCTGATTGGTTCGTTCGGTCTGGCCATTAGTCTGAGGATGGAAAGCCGAGGAAAAAGACAAGTCAATGCCCATCCTACCACAAAAGGCTCGCCAAAACCTCGAAACAAACTGGGAACCTCTGTCAGAAACGATATTCTCTGGAATGCCATGTAAACGAACCACATGCTGGAAGAACAAAGGCACCAAATCAGAGGAGGAAGGCAATTTAGACAAGGGTACCAGATGGACCATCTTAGAAAAGCGATCACAGACCACCCAAATGACTGACATCTTTTGAGAAACGGGAAGATCAGAAATAAAATCCATAGAGATATGTGTCCAAGGCCTCTTCGGGACCGGCAAGGGCAAAAGCAACCCACTGGCACGAGAACAGCAGGGCTTAGCCCGAGCACAAATCCCACAGGACTGCACAAAAGCACGCACATCCCGCGACAGAGACGGCCACCAAAAGGATCTAGCCACTAACTCTCTGGTACCAAAGATTCCAGGATGACCAGCCAACACCGAACAATGAACCTCAGAGATAACTTTATTGGTCCACCTATCAGGGACAAACAGTCTCTCCGCTGGACAACGATCAGGTTTATTAGCCTGAAATTTTTGCACCACCCGCCGCAAATCAGGGGAGATGGCAGACACAATTACTCCTTCCTTGAGGATACCCGCTGGCTCAGACAAACCCGGAGAGTCGGCCACAAAACTCCTAGACAGAGCATCCGCCTTCACATTTTTAGAGCCCGGAAGGTACGAAATCACAAAGTCAAAACGTGCAAAAAACAGCGACCAACGAGCCTGTCTAGGATTCAACCGCTTAGCAGACTCAAGATAAGTCAAGTTCTTATGATCAGTCAATACCACCACGCGATGCTTAGCTCCTTCAAGCCAATGACGCCACTCCTCGAATGCCCACTTCATGGCCAGCAACTCTCGGTTGCCCACATCATAATTTCGCTCAGCAGGCGAAAACTTCCTGGAAAAAAAAGCGCATGGTTTCATCACTGAGCAATCAGAACCTCTCTGCGACAAAACAGCCCCTGCTCCAATCTCAGAAGCATCAACCTCGACCTGGAACGGAAGAGAAACATCTGGTTGACACAACACAGGGGCAGAAGAAAAACGACGCTTCAACTCTTGAAAAGCTTCCACAGCAGCAGAAGACCAATTGACCAAATCAGCACCCTTCTTGGTCAAATCGGTCAATGGTTTGGCAATACTAGAAAAATTGCAGATGAAGCGATGATAAAAATTAGCAAAGCCCAGGAACTTTTGCAGACTTTTCAGAGATGTCGGCTGAGTCCAATCATGGATGGCTTGGACCTTAACAGGATCCATCTCGATAGTAGAAGGGGAAAACATGAACCCCAAAAATGAAACCTTCTGCACACCAAAGAGACACTTTGATCCCTTCACAAACAAAGAATTAGCACGCAGGACCTGAAAAACTGTTCTGACCTGCTTCACATGAGACTCCCAATCATCCGAGAAGATCAAAATGTCATCCAAGTACACAATCAGGAATTTATCCAGGTACTCTCGGAAGATGTCATGCATAAAGGACTGAAACACTGATGGAGCATTGGCAAGTCCGAATGGCATCACTAGATACTCAAAATGACCCTCGGGCGTATTAAATGCAGTTTTCCATTCATCTCCTCGCCTGATACGCACCAGATTATACGCACCACGAAGATCTATCTTGGTGAACCAACTAGCCCCCTTAATCCGAGCAAACAAATCAGATAACAATGGCAAGGGGTACTGAAATTTAACCGTGATCTTATTTAGAAGGCGGTAATCTATACAAGGTCTCAGCGAACCATCCTTCTTGGCTACAAAAAAGAACCCTGCTCCCAATGGTGACGATGACGGGCGAATATGCCCCTTCTCCAGGGATTCCTTCACATAACTGCGCATGGCGGCGTGCTTAGGCACGGATAAATTAAACAGTCGACCTTTTGGGAATTTACTACCAGGAATCAAATTGATAGCACAATCACAATCCCTATGCGGAGGTAGGGCATCGGACTTGGGCTCATCAAATACATCCCGGTAATCAGACAAGAACTCTGGAACCTCAGATGGGGGGGATGACGAAATTGACAGAAATGGAACATCACTATGTACCCCCTGACAACCCCAGCTGGACACCGACATGGATTTCCAATCTAATACTGGATTATGGGCTTGTAGCCATGGCAACCCCAACACGACCACATCATGCAGATTATGCAACACCAGAAAGCGAATAACCTCCTGATGTGCAGGAGCCATGCACATGGTCAGCTGGGTCCAGTATTGAGGCTTATTCTTGGCCAAAGGCGTGGCATCAATTCCTCTCAATGGAATAGGACACTGCAAGGGCTCTAAGAGAAACCCACAACGCTTAGCATACTCCAAGTCCATCAAATTCCGGGCAGCGCCTGAATCCACAAATGCCATGACAGAATACGATGACAAAGAACAGATCAAGGTAACGGACAGAAGGAATTTTGACTGTACTGTACCAATGGTGGCAGACCTAGCGAACCGCTTAGTGCGCTTAGGACAATCAGAGATAGCATGAGTGGAATCACCACAGTAGAAACACAGCCCATTCAGACGTCTGTGTTCTTGCCGTTCAACTCTGGTCAAAGTCCTATCGCACTGCATAGGCTCAGGTTTAAGCTCAGGTAATACCGCCAAATGGTGCACAGATTTACGCTCACGTAAGCGTCGACCGATCTGAATGGCCAAAGACATAGACTCATTCAAACCAGCAGGCATAGGAAATCCCACCATGACATCCTTAAGGGCTTCAGAGAGACCCTTTCTGAACATAGCTGCCAGCGCAGATTCATTCCATTGAGTGAGCACGGACCACTTTCTAAATTTCTGACAATATACCTCTATCTCATCCTGACCCTGACAAAGAGCCAGCAAATTTTTCTCTGCCTGATCCACTGAATTAGGTTCATCGTACAGCAACCCAAGCGCCAGGAAAAACGCATCGATATTACTCAATGCAGGATCTCCTGACGCAAGAGAAAACGCCCAGTCCTGAGGGTCGCCACGCAAAAAAGAAATAGCAATCAAAACCTGTTGAATTGGATCACCAGAGGAGCGAGGTTTCAAGGCCAGAAATAATTTACAATTATTTTTGAAACTCAGAAACTTAGTTCTATCTTCAATAGTGTCTTGAATCTTTTGTACACTTGCCGAGAGCTGATCCACAAATGAAGACAGACTTCTAATGTCCATCGCTACACCTGTGTACTGAACCACCCAAATGTCTAGGGGAAAAAAAAGGCAAAACACAGTGCAAAGAAAAAAAAATGGTCTCAGAACTTCTTTTTTCCCTCTATTGAGAATCATTAGTACTTTTGGCTTCCTGTACTGTTATGAAAGGCAATTCAGTACCACAATGGACATAGCGGTCAGAGCACATACAGTGATCTGACAATAACCCAAAATCACAGAACGAGCTCTGAGACGTGGGAACTCTGCAGACCGCAATCCCTAATCCTCTCCAAACAACACTAGAGGCAGCCGTGGATTGCGCCTAACTCTGCCTATGCAACTCGGCACAGCCTGAGAAACTAACTAGCCTGAAGATAGAAAATAAGCCTACCTTGCCTCAGAGAAATACCCCAAAGGAAAAGGCAGCCCCCCACATATAATGACTGTGAGTTAAGATGAAAAGACAAACGTAGAGATGAAATAGATTCAGCAAAGTGAGGCCCGACTTTCTTAACAGAGCGAGGATAGAAAAGGTAACTTTGCGGTCAACACAAAACCCTAAAGAAAAACCACGCAAAGGGGGCAAAAAGACCCTCCGTACCGAACTAACGGCACGGAGGTACACCCTTTGCGTCCCAGAGCTACCAGCAACAAATTAGACAAGCTGGACAGAAAAAATAGCAAACAAATAGCAAAGAAGAACTTAGCTATGCAGAGCAGCAGGCCACAGGAATGATCCAGGGAAAAGCAAGTCCAACACTGGAACATTGACAGGAAGCCAGGATCAAAGCATTAGGTGGAGTTAAGTAGAGAAGCACCTAACGACCTCACCAGATCACCTGAGGGAGGAAACTCAGAAGCCGCAGTACCACTTCCCTCCACCAACAGAAGCTCACAGAGAGAATCAGCCGAAGTACCACTTGTGACCACAGGAGGGAGCTCTGCCACAGAATTCACAACAGGATACCATGTTTTGGCATAGGTGGTTTTCCTTTTTGGATGCTGCCCTTCCCGTGGTTGTTCCTTCCCGGTGAAAGACCTGACTATTTATTGCTTGCGTTGAGAAACACGTGATGGTGTCTCCGCGGCTTTTCTACATGCATTTGCATATTTCCCATAAGGGATGGGGGCAGTGTTCTGGATCACTGCGTTGGGAAACATGTGATGGTGTCTCCGCGATGTTGGATGTTTTGATCTCCCCGAGGTCATTCATCCTTATGTTTATAATCCAGATAAACAACTTGTCTAATTAGCCTTTGGCTGTCCTTGTTATGACTTAAAACTGATAAGGGAACAAAGATAGTTATAACATGATACATAAAGAGACTGGAAATGAAAGAAACCGAAAATGAAAAATATCTGGAAACGAACAGTGTTTCCAAATAGTGAACTGTGTACCTGAATCAACCCTATAAGAAATGTGTCATGTTGCTCACAAATAGTGATATTTATGCACATTTAATTAACCAATATGTACAATTTGGTTTTCATTTGGTCCGACTTACCGAGAATGTTGTGTTCAATTCCCTGAACACAAACGTCATCTTCATTTTTGCACTCAAGTGAGGGTCCTGAGCAGTCATTTTCACCAACTGCCTTACAGTGTTGACATTTTAGGGCATTACCTAAGAGAAAGTTTGAAGAAAAATTAAGGCTGTGACTACACAGTGACTTTGGCCATCACAAACATTTAATATCAGCAATTGCGTCATTCAATATTAAGGTCTATAACAAAGAGTTAAAAAGACAGTTGGACCTACAGTATACCTCTTCCCTTCATTCAATGCCATCTTCCATTCCTCTGTTGAACTTGAAGGACATAAGTTTTTTTTCAATCATACTAGCTTTGAAGAACTTCAGGGTAATACAATGGATAATAAGATTATTCCAAAACCAGAAAATGGAGTCTAACACATAAACTATCAATGACCTCCACAAAGGAAACAGAAGAACCTTGAGGTTCTTATTAACCATCCTTCAACATGTGGGTAACAAATTTGCTCAACCCTTTTGTAGCAAAAAAACTGTAGGGCAACAAAAGCCCACAAGACCATCGGGTGATACCCATTTAGTAAAGTAATAGGAAGGTGCTCACCTGAGAAGGTTGTGTGCAGGCACAACTGATATGAACACCCGAATATATGAGCTAATGCTGCCTCGTGGCTCTCCTCCAAGATAGTTGACCAATTTTGACGATAACATGATATCGTGCTATGCCGCTGTAATAAAAAATCCTTAGGACCAAGATGAGTTGAACATTTTTTTTCTGACAACGCATTTCAACGTTGGACTAGCACCTTTTCAAGTGAAAAAAAACAAGATGTATTTGGTTTTTTCACTTGAGAAAGATGCTAATTCAGCGTTGAAACGCGTTGTCGAAATAAAAACCGATCAACCCATCTTGGCCCTAAGGATTCTTTATTATATCAGTGCAGCCTAACATCATGTTTTTGACCAAATTGGTCTTCTTTATTTTTTTGTATGATATGTTGTGACATAGTTCGGTACACAATTTTCATTTGTTTTAGTTAGAAACAATAATTCGATCTCTTCCATTTTACCGTTCTACATTTTGATGTGGTCTGAGAAAAGTCAATAAAGTGACCAAAAAATAATGAACGTTAATCAAAAATACAACGTAATATACACCGATATTATTCTCTTACCTATAGTGATCTCACCAATGGCAAAGACCAAGTAGACAAGGAAGTACTTCATTGTCGATGAATCTGAAGCTCAAGTTGAAGGTAACTGGATGACAAGTCTACACGATAAGTTTGGTTGGTTGTATTTTGACTGGTTAGTAGAGAGACCTTTAGACCGTACTTGGTAGCTTCTTTTGGCACAAGCTGATCTATTATGTAACATAGTAATAAAATATGTTATTTGCTATTTTAATGTTGGCTGTACTGTACAAATGACTAACATTTACTCAGCATAGGTTTATTTGCTGGAAGTCAGCAGTATATCTCTGTTTTGTTTTGTTTTTTTAAGTAGTTCGAATCTACCTTAGGGATTGTTGGGATTCATGAAGAACCATTGTCTTCAAATTTTCTCTAAGGTGACGCTCTAAGATGTCAACACTGTAAGGCAGTCGGTCAAGAAGACCGCATGAAGAATCAACAACACTAAAGGTTTGTTCTAAAATTTGTGGTCATCTGATCAACATTAGGCTTCAAGTTAACAAAACTTGACTTCTTAGACATTTAACGGTATGGACCACTTCAGTGACATACTTTAGGTTCAAAATCTTTTTTTTTATTAAAACATTTGAACAGTATAGTGTGTATCATTGCTTCACTTTACATTACGTTTGTTGGGGTTTATAGCTCTTATCTGTAATTCTGAGCTTCTATATGCTAATTTATGACCACACTGAAATTGAGCTGAGATTGTATTATGTACCGGAGTCAGGGCCGGACTGGCCATTGGGCAATTCTGGCAAATGCCAGAAGGGCCGGTCTAGTTGTGGGCTGCTTTGTCTGCAACTTTGTTAACAGAATCGATGTTCTCAGGACACCCATACTGGTAACAGTTGTGATGAAGCACAAAGTCACTGACTCCGTCACTTACCCAGCATGCCATGGGTATCATTTGAAATATTGGTCATGTAGTAAATCTTCTCTTTCCTCCAACCTGGGTAATATTAGTAATATATCCCATCTGGTTCTTGGGGACGATGACAACATGGGCTTGTGTGGTTTCAAATGCCAGGGCTGAATTTCAGCCCCAGTCCGTACCTGACCGGAGTGCCCAAGATAAAATACTAGCACCCGCCATATATTTGTCTGGAAATACGTGTGAAATACAACAAGTCACATGAATTAAAAAAAATGCAGAACTGGTGACATGTTTCTATTATACTTCTCCTCTGATTGTTCCACTCCTGATTTTGGCTTACAAATAGTTATGTATGTTTCCCAAAGGAGCATTGCGGCTTTAAGTCTCCTCATCTCGACATGTTTAACATGTCACTCTCCGCAAGGAGAAACGATACTTCTTGGATCCCGGTCAGATGCCTCTCACTCAGCCAAA
The DNA here is from genome assembly GCF_032444005.1 of Ranitomeya imitator. Lineage (NCBI taxonomy): Eukaryota > Metazoa > Chordata > Amphibia > Anura > Dendrobatidae > Ranitomeya > Ranitomeya imitator. The sequence continues at coordinate 18,621,290 of NC_091291.1, read as the reverse complement.
TCAGATCTCACACTTTACACTGATGAGGGGCAGTGGAAAAAGCCTCTACGTTCTCTTATTTTTCTATCCTGACCCTCTCTTGGCAAACTGTATTTGGCAAGATGGACTGCTCTTCCACACCTTGGCTTTTTGAAGCCGCTAACATATTTAATCACCTCTGTATCTTCAAAGCGTGGGTACAATTGATTAGTATATATATATATATACAATATATATCATAGAATCCTAGAATATTAGTCAGAAGGGACCTCCAGGGTCCTCATGTCCGACCCCCTGCTCAGTGCAGGATTCACCAAACCATCTCAGACAGATGTCTGTCCAGCCTCTGTTTGAAGACTTCAATTGAAGGAGAACTCACCACCTCTCATGGCCGCCTGTTCCACTCATTGATCACCATTACTGTAAAAAAATTTTTTTGTAATATCTAATCTTTATACCTGATTATTTAGTACACATACATATATTAACATATTGTGCTCACTACTAACACTGATCTACAAAGCCATCCACAACCTGTCCCCTCCCTATATCTCTGAAATAATCTCCCAATATCTTCCCTCACGTAATCTTCAATCATCCAAGACCTCTTACTCTCTTCCACACTTATTCACTCCTCACACAACCGCCTCCAAGATTTCTCCTGAATATCCCCCATCCTCTGGAATTCCATGCCTCAACACGTCCGATTATTCACCACCCTCGGATCCTTCAGACGGAACTTGAAAACCTATCTCTTCAGGAAAGCCTACAGCCTACAAAAACCATTCTGCCGCCTCACCAACCACCCGAGCTGTCGCCTCACCACCACCAGAGCTGCCACCTCACAACCACCAGAGCAGCTGCGTCACCACCACCACCAGAGCTGCCGCCTCACCACCACCAAAGCTGCCACCTCACCACCACCAGAGCTGTCGCCTCACCACCACCAGAGCTGCCACCTCACCACCACCAGAGCAGCTGCGTCACCACCACCAGAGCTGCCGCCTCACCACCACCAGAGCTGTCGCCTCACCACCACCAGAGCTGTCGCCTCACCACCACCAGAGCTGCCGCCTCACCACCACCAGAGCTGTCACCTCACCACCACCAGAGCTGCCACCTCACCACCACCAGAGCAGCTGCGTCACCACCACCAGAGCTGCCGCCTCACCACCACCAGAGCTGTCGCCTCACCACCACCAGAGCTGCCGCACCCCCGACCTTCTGTCTCTTCCCCATTATCCCATAGAATGTAAGTCCACAAGGACAGGGTCCTCTCCCCTCTGCACCAGTCTGTCATTGTAAATTTGTTTACTGTAAACGATATCTATAAATCTGTATGTTACCCCTTTTTCATGTACAGCACCATGGAATTAATGGTGCTATATAAATAAATAAATAATAATAATAATAATAAAACAAATGTGTTGTCCTCTCTAAATATTCATATATTTACTTATTTTATGGTTTTTTTTTTAATGTTCAAGAGGTACAGTGTATATAAATTATATATTCAGTCAGAGGAATATGTTAAATTTTAGATTCAGGGAGCACATTATATTAAAGGAAATGCTGCAGCATTTCAGAGACATACTATAAAAGTTGGAAAAAGTCACGTAGTAGACAAGTCCAATAGGTGGGCCCCCGGAAGCCTATTCCTGCCCACTATTATTCCGTGTTCAAGTCTTAGTTTCAAGTCTTGTGGAAGGTAAAGGAAGCCCAGGTGTCACTGAAGAGGGAAACCTACTTTTTTCAATTTTAATGTCACATTTTTACTCTAAGAGTGAATAATAGGTGTTGTGTGTTATGTTTTTAGGTGTTTTTGGATGTTGGCAAAAAAATAAAATATTTTTGCTGATTCTCCAAATTTAGATTTGTTTTTACTAAGGATGCCCAAAAGGTTGGAAAACATTGGTTTATGATATTATCTGCTATTTTATCGTTGGCAGTACTATATGAAACACTAACATTTACCAGGTGCAGAAATATTTGCTGGAAGTCAACAGAACATACAAATTTTTTTTTTTACATCGCAGGTGCTATGAAACTACCCGAGGGGATGTTGTGGCTCAAGTGAAGAATCTCATGAGTAAAAAAACAAAATTGTTGGTTTGTCCTAAAATTTGTGGTCATCAGCTCCACTTTAGACTCCACATTGAGTATTTATGTCGATAAAAGCCTGACGCTTTTAAAACATTACTTTTTTTTGTTGAATATGAATCATTAGTAAAGATGAGAAAATCGGTACAGGGAGAATTAAATTTGCTCGGAATTTTAAAAAAAATGGATTCAATTGAATCTCAATATTTTTGTCATTCTCTTCATACAAATAAAGTAAAAATTGAGCCGGTCTACCACCATTGTACTGATTTGTAGATGGCCGGGAAAGCCGTTAACAAAAAACCTCACAGCTCACTGCCAGAATCCTTCAATTAGATGTTCACTAAAGCTCCATTCGGACTTTTTTCTCATCGATGCACCTTGTCCTCTTCTGATATCTTTATTCCGTACCAGGACTTCAAGCTTCCACAGTGCCATAAGCCCCAGCAAAGGGTGAGATGGCGTAAGGAGACATCAGACGCATAAGAAAAAGGAGGCTTGATGGAGCTTTGCAGAAAACTGAATTGGAGGTTTGGGCGGCGGTAGGACAAGTGAGTGGCGAGGTGGTATAGTTTTTCTTTAATAATTCGTCACCTGTTAAATACTAAGGAAATCCTGAAAACACGATCTGTTGGTGGCCATGAGGACTGAAGTTAGGGAACACTAGTTTACACATATAAAAACTTTAGGATATACGTATAATTTGTCTTGGCACCAGGAATCTAAAAATCATCTACTGTATATATATATCTACTATACAATTGTCTAAGGGTCACTTCCGTCTTTCTTTCTGTCACAGATATTCATTGGTCGCGGCCTCTGTCTGTCATGGAAATCCAAGTCGCTGATTGGTCGTGGCAAAACTGCCACGACCAATCAGAGACGGGCAGAGTCCGGCGGAAAAATGGCTGCTCCTTACTCCCCGTAGTCACTGCCTGGCACCTGCTCCATACTCCCCTCCAGTCATCGCTCACACAGGGTTAATGCCGGCGGTAACGGACCGCGTTATGCCGCGGGTAACGCACTCCGTTACCGCTGCTATTAACCCTGCATGTCCCCAACTTTTTACTATTGATTCTGCCTATGCGGCATCAATAGTAAAAAGATCTAATGTTAAAAATAATAATAAAAAAAAATCATTATATACTCACCTTCCGCCACCTTTCCCGCTCCTCGCGACGCTCTGGTAACTGCTCCATGCAAGCGGCAGGTTCCGGTGGCAAGGATGGTATGCGACAAGGACCTGCCATGACGTCGCAGTCATGTGACTGCAACCTCATCACAGGTCCTGCATGCCTGCGTGAGTGTTATGGCCGCTGCTCCGCCTGCTTCTGCCGCTGCTTCCTCCGCTTCTGCCGCTACTTACCTCTCCACGCGTCGTGCTGTCGTTACTCCTGCTCCAGGGTCCGCTCTCTCGCTTCCTCCTCGCCGCTCTGGACACCTCGCCGCCATCTCTGACGCTGCTGTTCCCCGGGGTTCTGCTCCGTCTCCTTCCTTCCAGCGTCGCATGCTTCCTCTGTCCTCCCTTGCAGCCACTAGGGGGCCTCAGCATGCTGCACGTTCTCATCCTTTCTCCCGACCTGTGTCAGCTCCTTGCAAACCCCTTAGGTCGCAGGCGCGCGCTCTTACCTGCAGTTAACCCCTTCTGTTCCTTCCCAGCAGTCCCTGCCTCCCAATCAGCCTTCAGCACAGGATATATCAGGCAGTTCCGCCATGATGGTGGCGCCTGATTATCGTGTGTATTCCATACGTGCTTTTGGCCCGTTCCTTGTTCCGTCCAGGTTATTTGGCTTTGTCCGTATTCCTATTCCCCTCTGACTCTAGCATCGCTGTTACTCTGTCCTGTGCTTTTTCTCTTTTGAGCCGTCCCTCTTGCTTCCAGCTGTTGCGGCATCTGACTCCCTCGGGCCTGCTCCTCACAGTCCCTGTATAGAGGTTGTTCCCAGGCTCGCTCGCCCGTTGGATCCTCAGTGCCGTGACCCAGTGGGTCCACTCTTGTTCACGTCTTCCCGTCGTCACAGTGAGAAGGACCTGCCATGACGTCACGGTCATGTGACCACGACATCATCACGGGTCCTGCACTACCAACCCTGGGACCGGAAGCTGCCGTGTTCACCGCACACAGGCGACATGACTACAAGGGCTCCCTCGGAAGGTGAGTATATTTTTATTTTTTAACCTGTGATATATGTGGCTGGGCAATTATATTACGTATCTGGGCAATATACTACGTGACTGGCCAATATACTATGTGGCTGGGCAATATACTACATGGCTCTGTGCTGTATACTACGTCACTGGGCAATATACTACTTAACTGGGCAATATACTACATGGCTGGGCAATATACTACGTGACTGGGCAATATACTACGTGGCTGGGCAATATACTATGTGGCTCTGTGCTGTATACTATGTCACTGGGCAATTTACTAAGTAACTGGGCAATATACTACGTGGCTGGACAATATACTACATGACTGGGCAATATACTACGCCGCTGTGCAATATACTACGTGGCTCTGTGCTGTATACTACGTCGCTGTGCAATATACTACGTGTCTGTGCTGTATACTACGTCACTGGGCAATATACTATGTGGCTGGGCAATATACTACGTGCCTGGGCAATATACTACATGGCGGGGCAATCTACTACATGACTGGGCAATATACTACGTGGCTGGGCAATATACTACGTGACTGGGCAATATACTACGTGCCTGGGCAATATACTACATGGCTGGGCAATATACTACGTGACTGGGCAGTATACTACGTGACTGGGCAATATACTACGTGGCTGGGCAATATACTACGTGACTGGGCAGTATACTATGTGACTGGGCAATATACTACGTGACTGGGCAATATACTACGTGGCTGGGCAATATAGTACGTGACTGGGCAATATACTACGTGACTGGGCAATATACTACGTGACTGGGCAATATACTACGTGGCTGGGCAATATAATACGTGGCTGGGCAATATACTATGTGGCTGGGCAATATACTACGTCGCTGGGCAATATACTACGTAGATGGGCAATATACTACGTAGATGGGCAATATACTACGTGGGCTGTGCAATATACTACATGGACATGCATATTCTAGAATGCAAATAGTAAAGATGAATGGAAACTCCAGCTCCAATAAAAGGTGAAAGTCTTTATTAATCCAAATTTAAAAATGGTAATCCAACGCACATAGTGAACAAGTGGATGAGAGCGATAGTGTCGGCTACGCGTTTCGATCCATAAGGATCTTACTCATGCCTTAGGAAAAACCGGATATAAAGGTCTAGATATACCTATCATAAGCCAATGACACAATTCTAATTGAACACGTGATAAATCCGGAAAGGTCCTAAACATATATAACAAAGACATATAACAATATGGCTAAATAGTACACAAATTGAATAAAAAACAATTAAAACATTAACAATAATGATATAATATTTCATTTCTTTTGTTCAGACCTGCGGGAAAACGGGTGTTTAAATTATATATCCAAAAAGCCTCTCTAGTTAAAAGGCGTCTTTTCATATCCCCGCCACGATTATTTTGATATACTATTTCAATACCATGTACTCTAAGATTAGATACATCCCCACCATGCACTGTGCCAAAATGCTTAGACACCATAGAGATGTTTTTATTAGGGACATGTAATTTATTAACATCTCTCAAATGTTCGGTGACCCGTGTTTTTAATTTTCTCAAAGTACAGCCTACATAAGAAATTCCACAGACTAAACAGTCTATCTTATAGATCACATTTCTAGAATGGCAATTAATAAAACTTTTGATGTTATATTTATTTGTATTCTCGGAGTTCTGAAACGTATTTCCCAAATGTGCGTGTGCACAAGTGCTACACGCAGCAGTGCCGCATCTAAAAAACCCCTTATAATCAAGCCAAGTACCAGATTTGTGGATCGCAGGTGGAGCACTAGGAGCGATGGAATCTCCTATGGTTTGGGCTCTTCTGGACACCACGCTAACGCCATCCTTAAGAATATGCATCAGCGTGGAATCCTCATGTAAGATAGGTAATCTTCTGTTGATAATGTCTCTAATAGAGTTAAATTGGGGACTGAATTTTAAGGAAACATATGGCTTATTCTCATATTTACTGGCATGCGTATTGTTGATCCTATCAGAGACCAACAAATTTTCTCTCGTTTTTCTATCAACTATAGCATTAGCTCTATCCAGTGACCACTGTGGATATTTTCGAGCTCTCAATCTATTTCTTAGGCTCTCAAACTCATTATTCATATCAATCTCTCTGCTGCAGTTACGTTTTAATCTTGTAAATTCACCAGTAGGTATCGCTTTAATTGTGTGGGCTGGGTGGCTGCTAGTAGCGTGGAGAATAGCATTACCACTGATTGGTTTAGCATATGTCTTGCTGGCAATAATTTCATTCACATGCCCAGATAGCTCAAGATCCAAAAAAGAAATTTTGTGTGGATCAGAAACAAAAGTGAAGTTAATTCCAAAATCGTTGGCATTAATATAATCCACAAATCCCGGTATGGCAGACACATCGCCCCCCCAAATTATGAGGGTGTCATCGATGTATCTGCCATACCAGGAGATGTGGTCCATAAAAGGGTTATTAACCGAATAAATGAACCTTTGTTCCCAATATGCCATGGTTAGGTTCGCTAAGGAAGGGGAATATTTCGCACCCATCGGAACTCCCGACTTTTGTACATAAATTTGTTTGTCAAATGAAAAGATATTATTCTTCATAAGAAAAAAAGAAACTTGCAACGTAAAATTAATAAGATCTTGGGAAAATTGCCCGGACTCAGTAAGATGGAAATGTAGTGCTTCCATAGCTATATTATGTGGAATACTAGTGTATAAAGACACCACGTCGCAGCTGAGCCAAGTATAATTATGTTTCCATCTCCAATTACTCAGTGTCTTAAGAACCTCTTTTGAATCTTTTATATAGCCTGGTAATTTGCAAACTAAAGGTTTAAGTAATGAATGCACCCATTCACATAAATGTTCTGTCATGGATCCAATGCCTGACACTATGGGACGCATAGCTGGTATGCCATCACTTTTATGTACTTTGGGTAGCCCATACATAATGGGTAATTTGGGAAATTGTACATATATATAGTCGGCCTGTTTTTTATCAATGACTGATAGACTAAGACCCTCTTCTATGATTTTGGCAATTTTGGCATTAATATTACTACTTGGATTATTTGGAAGTTTCTCATAAGTTGAAGTATCAGACAAAAGATCAAACATTTTATCTTTATAATCTTGTTCATTAAGAATAACGATGAGGCCTCCTTTGTCACTTTTTTTTATGATAATATTTTCCATATTTTTAAGTTCGTTAAGTGCTCTCCATTGTTTTCGGGATAAATTATTACAATTAGTCTTGTTCCAGCCATCTTTAAGGTTCTTTAGATCTTTTTCAATTAGTTCCTGGAATTTATCCATACATTCCACTCGAGATTGCAGAGGGTAGAAGTAAGGATTTTTCGTTGTAAAATTTTCAGAAGAGTTGTATTTATTGATGATAGATTCTTCTTGTTGATCTCTAGATAATCTTAATAAACAATTTAATGCTACTTGTTCCTTAAATTCCAAACCTTCAAACTCATTCAGTTCCATGGGAGTTGTATTTATCCGTTTTGGTGCATCCTTATCCAAGAAAAAATGTCTTTTTATAGTGAGGTTTCTTATAAATTTATTAATGTCCAGAATAGTCAGAAAAAGATCAAAGTCAGAATCAGGTGCAAAATTCAAGCCCAAAGCTAATACATCCAATTGATCTTTGGTGAGAGGTTGAGAAGATAAATTGATCACATTGTCATTATTTATTGTTTGTATTTCCTTCTGTATCGGGTAGTTACTCCTTGCTGGTTTCTTGTGCTTTCTCCCAGCTCTTCTCTTGCGTTTTTTGAGTTTTTTGTATGTCTTTTTCTGTTTTCTCGAGTATTACTTACAACTGATAAATCAGAAGTACTTGCGTTGGTGTCAGAAGACTCCGGCTCTGTTGATGTAAAAAACACCTGTGGTCTTTCGGTCGGTTTATTTTGGGAATAACTTTTTTTCAGAATGGGTCTGGGTGTTTTATGCATTCTTTCCCATTTGCCCCAATCATAAACACTATCAGTCTTGTAGTCGTTAAGATCTCTCTCAAATTTTCTTCTTTTGCGGTTCATAATTTCATTTTCCAAAATGCTCACATTATCTTTCAGTTGTTTCAAAGAGGACTCAAAAAGTGGTAACGCTCTATATTCTTCCAGAGTGTTGTTTATTTTCTCCACGTTAATTTGCGTTTCCTCTAATTTCATTTGTTCGTTTTTTATGATCAGTTTCATAAGATTTAGTGAGCAGATGGAAAGAATCTGATTCCACTCCTTTTTAAATTCATCAGAATAGGGAATTGTCGAGATCTTTTTGATTCTCAAACCACGTGGAATCATTTCTTTTGCCACATAATTTTGCAAGGTGGTATGATTCCACCATAATCTTGTTTCTAGTTTCATGAGTTTTTCGGCTTCAATTAAATGTGTGGTAAAATCATTGCTTTCTGCTGAATCAGAGCCCGTATTTCTAAACACCTGGGCTGCTTTAGCCAGTCTCTCTTGAGATAACATGGTAGTTAATGCAGAATAAAACAAAAGAAATAGAAAACAGCAGACACCCAACAAGTCCACTAAAAGTGCTAAAAATGAGCAAAAAGTCAGGAGACCACGGCAAGGTCAGATAATATAAGATAAATATAACAAAAGAGAAAAAACGGCTGAAAGCCGCAGCCAGCTCACCGACCAGACCACCAGATGTAGAGCACGAGAGTCCGTCCTGACCAAGACGCCAAGCGAATGCAAATAGTAAAGATGAATGGAAACTCCAGCTCCAATAAAAGGTGAAAGTCTTTATTAATCCAAATTTAAAAATGGTAATCCAACGCACATAGTGAACAAGTGGATGAGAGCGATAGTGTCGGCTACGCGTTTCGATCCATAAGGATCTTACTCATGCCTTAGGAAAAACCGGATATAAAGGTCTAGATATACCTATCATAAGCCAATGACACAATTCTAATTGAACACGTGATAAATCCGGAAAGGTCCTAAACATATATAACAAAGACATATAACAATATGGCTAAATAGTACACAAATTGAATAAAAAACAATTAAAACATTAACAATAATGATATAATATTTCATTTCTTTTGTTCAGACCTGCGGGAAAACGGGTGTTTAAATTATATATCCAAAAAGCCTCTCTAGTTAAAAGGCGTCTTTTCATATCCCCGCCACGATTATTTTGATATACTATTTCAATACCATGTACTCTAAGATTAGATACATCCCCACTAGGGTTGAGCGAAACGGGTCGTTCATTTTCAAAAGTCGCCGACTTTTGGCAAAGTCGGGTTTCATGAAACCCGATCCGACCCCTATGCGGGGTCGGCCATGCGGTACGCGACTTTCGCGCCAAAGTCGCGTTTCAATGATGCGAAAAGCGCCATTTCTCAGCCAATGAAGGTAAACGCAGAGTGTGGGCAGCGTGATGACATAGGTCCTGGTCCCCACCATCTTAGAGAAGGGCATTGCAGTGATTGGCTTGCTGTCTGCGGCGTCACAGGGGCTATAAAGGGGCGTTCCCGCCGACCGCCATGTTACTGCTGCTGATCTGAGCTTAGGGAGAGGTTGCTGCCGCTTCGTCAGAAGCAGGGATAGCGTTAGGCAGGGTCCATTAACCACCAAACCGCTTGTGCTGTAGCGATTTCCACTGCCCAACACCACCTTCGGTGTGCAGGGACAGTGGAAGCTACATTTTTTTTTTTTCCTCAGCGCTGTAGCTCATTGGGCTGCCCTAGAAGGCTCCCTGATAGCTGCATTGCTGTGTGTACGCCGCTGTGCAAACCAACTGCTTTTTTCAAAGCACAAATCCTCTTGTTCCTTCCTTTCTGCACAGCTATCTTTTTGGTTTGTCCACACTTTTTATTTAATTTGTGCATCAGTCCACTCCTTATTGCTGCCTGCCATACCTGGCTGAGATTACTGCAGGGAGATAGTAATTGAAGGACACTCCCTGTTTTGTTTTTGTTTTTTGTGGGAGATTAAGATTGACATTTCTGCTAGAGTGCCATCCCTGTCTGTGTCATCTCTCACTCAGTGGGCCATAGAAAGCCTATTTATTTTTTTGCTTGATTTGGGTTCTAAAATCTACCTGAAAAAATCACTACATCAATCAGTGGGAGAAAAATATTGGCCTCAGGGCTTGTGTGCCACTCCTGACTCCTGTGTGCATCATCACTCACTCAGTGGGCCATAGAAAGGCCATTTTTTTTTTTTTTTGCTTTATTTGGGTTCTAAATTCTACCTGAAAAAATCAATAAATCAATCAGTGGGAGATTAATATTGGCCTTTGGGCTTGTGTGCCAGTCCTAAGCGTGCCATCTCTCTCTCTCAGATAGTGGGCCATAGAAAGCCTATTTATTTTTTTTTTTTTTTATTGGGTTTATAAATTTTCCCTGGAAAAAAAAAAAAAGTGGGAGATTAATATTGGCCTCTGGGCTTGTGTGCCAGTCCTGAGCGTGCCATCTCTCTCACAAATAGTGGGCCATAGAAAGCCTATTTATTTTTTTTTTTTTGGTTTTATAAATTCTCCCTTAAAAAAAAAAGGGAGATTAATATTGGCCTTTGGGCTTGTGTGCCAGTCCTAAGCGTGCCATCTCTCTCTGTCTCTCAGATAGTGGGCCATAGAAAGCCTATTTATTATTTTTTTTATTGGGTTTATAAATTTTCCCTGGAACAAAAAAAACAAAAATTGGGAGATAAATATTGGCCTCTGGGCTTGTGTGCCACTCCTGACTCCTGTGTGCGTCATCTCTCACTCAGTGGGCCATAGAAAGCCTTTTTTTGTTTTATTTGTTTTCTAAATTCTCCCTGAAAAAATCATTTTATTTTATTTGGTTTCTAAATTCTTCCTGAAAAAATCATTTTATTCTATTTTTTTTTCCTAAAGTCTCCCTGAAAAAAAAAAAAAAACAAATCAGTGGGAGATTAATATTGCCCTTTCTGCTTGTGTGCCAGTCTTGACTCCTGGGTGTGCCATCTCTCTCTCTCTCTCCAATTGTGGGCCATAGAAAGCCTATTATTTTTTTTAGCTTGATTTGGGTTCCAAAATCTACCTGAAAAAATCACTACATCAATCAGTGGGAGATAAATATTGGCCTCTGGGCTTGTGTGCCACTCCTGACTCCTGTGTGCATCATCTCTCACTCAGTGGGCCATAGAAAGCCTTTTTTTGTTTTATTTGTTTTCTAAATTCTCCCTGAAAAAATCATTTTATTTTATTTGGTTTCTAAATTCTTCCTGAAAAAATCATTTTATTCTATTTTTTTTTTTCCTAAAGTCTCCCTGAAAAAAAAAAAACAAAAACAAATCAGTGGGAGATTAATATTGCCCTTTCTGCTTGTGTGCCAGTCTTGACTCCTGGGTGTGCCATCTCTCTCTCTCTCTCCAATTGTGGGCCATAGAAAGCCTATTATTTTTTTAGCTTGATTTGGGTTCCAAAATCTACCTGAAAAAATCACTACATCAATCAGTGGGAGATAAATATTGGCCTCCGGGCTTGTGTGCCACTCCTGACTCCTGTGTGCGTCATCTCTCACTCAGTGGGCCATAGAAAGCCTTTTTTTGTTTTATTTGTTTTCTAAATTCTCCCTGAAAAAATCATTTTATTTTATTTGGTTTCTAAATTCTTCCTGAAAAAATCATTTTATTCTATTTTTTTTTCCCAAAGTCTCCCTGAAAAAAAAAAAAAAAAAACAAATCAGTGGGAGATTAATATTGCCCTTTCTGCTTGTGTGCCAGTCTTGACTCCTGGGTGTGCCATCTCTCTCTCTCTCTCTCCAATTGTGGGCCATAGAAAGCCTATTATTTTTTTTAGCTTGATTTGGGTTCCAAAATCTACCTGAAAAAATCACTACATCAATCAGTGGGAGATAAATATTGGCCTCTGGGCTTGTGTGCCACTCCTGACTCCTGTGTGCGTCATCTCTCACTCAGTGGGCCATAGAAAGCCTTTTTTTGTTTTATTTGTTTTCTAAATTCTCCCTGAAAAAATCATTTTATTTTATTTGGTTTCTAAATTCTTCCTGAAAAAATCATTTTATTCTATTTTTTTTTTCCTAAAGTCTCCCTGAAAAAAAAAAAAAAAAAAAAAATCAGTGGGAGATTAATATTGCCCTTTCTGCTTGTGTGCCAGTCTTGACTCCTGGGTGTGCCATCTCTCTCTCTCTCTCCAATTGTGGGCCATAGAAAGCCTATTATTTTTTTAGCTTGATTTGGGTTCCAAAATCTACCTGAAAAAATCACTACATCAATCAGTGGGAGATAAATATTGGCCTCTGGGCTTGTGTGCCACTCCTGACTCCTGTGTGCGTCATCTCTCACTCAGTGGGCCATAGAAAGCCTTTTTTTGTTTTATTTGTTTTCTAAATTCTCCCTGAAAAAATCATTTTATTTTATTTGGTTTCTAAATTCTTCCTGAAAAAATCATTTTATTCTATTTTTTTTTTCCTAAAGTCTCCCTGAAAAAAAAAAACAAAAAACAAATCAGTGGGAGATTAATATTGCCCTTTCTGCTTGTGTGCCAGTCTTGACTCCTGGGTGTGCCATCTCTCTCTCTCTCTCCAATTGTGGGCCATAGAAAGCCTATTATTTTTTTAGCTTGATTTGGGTTCCAAAATCTACCTGAAAAAATCACTACATCAATCAGTGGGAGATAAATATTGGCCTCTGGGCTTGTGTGCCACTCCTGACTCCTGTGTGCGTCATCTCTCACTCAGTGGGCCATAGAAAGCCTTTTTTTGTTTTATTTGTTTTCTAAATTCTCCCTGAAAAAATCATTTTATTTTATTTGGTTTCTAAATTCTTCCTGAAAAAATCATTTTATTCTATTTTTTTTTTCCTAAAGTCTCCCTGAAAAAAAACAAAACAAAAACAAATCAGTGGGAGATTAATATTGCCCTTTCTGCTTGTGTGCCAGTCTTGACTCCTGGGTGTGCCATCTCTCTCTCTCTCTCCAATTGTGGGCCATAGAAAGCCTATTATTTTTTTAGCTTGATTTGGGTTCCAAAATCTACCTGAAAAAATCACTACATCAATCAGTGGGAGATAAATATTGGCCTCTGGGCTTGTGTGCCACTCCTGACTCCTGTGTGCGTCATTTCTCACTCAGTGGGCCATAGAAAGCCTTTTTTTGTTTTATTTGTTTTCTAAATTCTCCCTGAAAAAAATCATTTTATTTTATTTGGTTTCTAAATTCTTCCTGAAAAAATCATTTTATTCTATTTTTTTTTTCCTAAAGTCTCCCTGAAAAAACAAAAAACAAAAAACAAATCAGTGGGAGATTAATATTGCCCTTTCTGCTTGTGTGCCAGTCTTGACTCCTGGGTGTGCCATCTCTCTCTCTCTCTCCAATTGTGGGCCATAGAAAGCCTATTATTTTTTTTTAGCTTGATTTGGGTTCCAAAATCTACCTGAAAAAATCACTACATCAATCAGTGGGAGATAAATATTGGCCTCTGGGCTTGTGTGCCACTCCTGACTCCTGTGTGCGTCATCTCTCACTCAGTGGGCCATAGAAAGCCTTTTTTTGTTTTATTTGTTTTCTAAATTCTCCCTGAAAAAATCATTTTATTTTCTTTGGTTTCTAAATTCTTCCTGAAAAAATCATTTTATTCTATTTTTTTTTTTTCCTAAAGTCTCCCTGAAAAAAAAAAAAAAAATCAAATCAGTGGGAGATTAATATTTACATTTGTGCTTCAGTGACAGTCCTGCATGTGTGGCATCTCTCTCATTTGTTGCCACCAACAACAGAGTGTGTAACATTGTGCCTGATTTTCGTTGTGGTCTCACTCACCTGTAAAGGGGTAGCTAAATCATACTGAAGTTATAGCTCACCGTGTAATTTGTGTGACAGCAACAAATACCGTTAGTTTGTTTACGTTTTTAAAACAATGAGGAAGTATGGTGGAAGAGGTCGTGGCCGGGGGCGTTCATTGTCAGCTGGTAATGAGGGTAGTGGTAGTGGTGGAGCATCAGCTGGTCGTGGGAAAAAAAATATTGCACCTAAGTCTGGAGCTGTGGAGCCAGGTTCGTCGTCTGGCTACACAAGGCCTCGAACGCTCCCTTTTCTGGGAGTAGGAAAACCGCTTTTAAAGCCGGAGCAGCAAGAGCAAGTTTTGGCTTATCTTGCTGACTCAGCCTCTAGCTCTTTTGCCTCCTCTCGTGAAACTGGTAAATGTCAAAGCAGCGCGTCGTTAGTGGATGTTCACGGTCAGGGACAAGTCGCTTCCTTGTCCTCTTCAGCAAAAACAACAACAGAGAAGAATGCAGCAGGCGACACAACGGGTTACTCCATGGAGCTCTTTACACATACCGTCCCTGGCTTAGAAAGTGAAGCAGTTAACAGTCCATGCCCATTACAAGTTGAATCTGACATGGAGTGCACTGATGCACAGCCACAGCCAGACTACTATGCTGGTCCTTTGACTCAGACCACAACATTGCCCTCGCAGGGTGCTGATCAAGAATCAGACCCTGATGAGACTATGTTGCCCCATCACGAACGCTATACCACCGACCGACACGGTGACACAGACGAAGTTGCACACGAGCTACAAGAAGAGGTAATAGATGACCCAGTTCTTGACCCTGATTGGCAGCCATTGGGGGAACAGGGTGCAGGCGGCAGCAGTTCTGAAGCGGAGGAGGAGGGGCCGCAGCAGGCATCAACATCGCAACAGGTTCCATCTGCCGGGCCCGTATCTTGCCCAAAACGCGTGGCAAAGCTAAAACCTGTTGGAGGACAGCGTGGCCATCCGGTTAAAGCTCAGTCTGCAATGCCTGAAAAGGTATCCGATGCTAGAAAGAGTGCAGTCTGGCATTTTTTTAAACAACATCCAATTGATCAGCGCAAAGTCATCTGTCAAAAATGTTCAACTACCTTAAGCAGAGGACAGAATCTGAAAAGTCTCAATACAAGTTGCATGCATAGACATTTAACCACCATGCATTTGCAAGCCTGGACTAACTACCAAACGTCCCTTAAGGTTGTAGCACCCTCGGCCAATGAAGCTAGTCAGCAACGCAACATCCCTTCCGGCAGTGTAGGGCCACCATTTTCCGCACCACCTGCAGTATCTGTGCAGGTTTCTTTGCCAGGCCAAAGCCGTCAGGGTCAGGGAATCACCAGTTTCGTAGTAGGAAACACTGCATCTAGGGCACCGGTGGCAACAATACCATCTCCCACCGTCTCTCAGTCTGCCATGTCCACCGGCACCCCCGCGAGTTCCACGATCTCCAGCTCTCCAGTCCAGCTCACCCTACATGAGACTATGGTTAGAAAAAGGAAGTACTTAGCCTCGCATCCGCATACACAGGGTTTGAACGCACACATAGCTAGACTAATCTCGTTAGAGATGATGCCCTACCGGTTAGTTGAAAGCGAAGCTTTCAAAGCCCTGATGGACTACGCTGTACCACGCTACGAGCTACCCAGTCGACACTTTTTTTCCAGAAAAGCCATCCCAGCCCTCCACCAGCATGTTAAAGAGCGCATCGTCCATGCACTCAGGCAATCTGTGAGCACAAAGGTGCACCTGACAACAGATGCATGGACCAGTAGGCATGGCCAGGGACGTTACGTGTCCATCACGGCACACTGGGTAAATGTGGTGGATGCAGGGTCCACAGGGGACAGCAATTTTGGGACAGTTCTGCCTAGCCCACGGTCTAGGAAACAATTGGCTGTAGCCGTTCGCACCCCCTCCTCCTCCTCTTCGTCCTCCTGCAGAAGCGAGAGCTCGTCCACAGACCGCAGTCGCACAACCACTCCATCCGCAGCTGCCACTGTTGCACACCAGGTCTCCCATTATGGGGCAGCTACTGGCAAACGTCAGCAGGCTGTATTGGCTATGAAGTGTTTGGGCGACAACAGACACACCGCGGAAGTTCTGTCCGAGTTCTTGCAGAAAGAAACGCAGTCGTGGCTGGGCACTGTAGATCTTGAGGCAGGCAAGGTAGTGAGTGATAACGGAAGGAATTTCATGGCTGCCATCTCCCTTTCCCAACTGAAACACATTCCTTGCCTGGCTCACACCTTAAACCTGGTGGTGCAGGGCTTCCTGAAAAGTTATCTGGGGTTATCCGACCTGCTCCTCAAAGTGCGTGGACTTTGCTCACATATCCGCCGTTCGCCCGTACACTCCAGCCGTATGCAGACCTATCAGCGTTCTTTGAACCTTCCCCAGCATCGCCTAATCATAGACGTTGCAACAAGGTGGAACTCAACACTGCACATGCTTCAGAGACTGTGTGAACAGAGGCGGGCTGTTATGTTTTTGTGGGAGGATACACATACACGGGCAGGCAGTAGGATGGCAGACATGGAGTTGTCAGGTGTGCAGTGGTCGAAGATTCAAGACATGTGTCAAGTCCTTCAGTGTTTTGAGGAATGCACACGGCTGGTTAGTGCAGACAACGCCATAATAAGCATGAGCATCCCCCTAATGCGTCTGCTGATGCAAAGTTTGACGCACATAAAGGATCAGGCGTCTGCAGCTGAGGAAGAGGAAAGCCTTGATGACAGTCAGCCATTGTCTGGCCAGGGCAGTGTACAGGACGAGGTAGCGGGCGAAGAGGAGGAGGAGGACGAGGAAGATGATGGGGATGATTATATTTTTAATGAGGAAGCTTTTCCGGGGCCACTGGAAATTGGTGGCGCGGCAAGGCCGGGTTCTGGTTTTTTGAGGGACACAAGTGACGTGGATTTGCCTGAAACTGCCCCTCAACCAAGCACAACCGCAGATTTGAGAACTGGAACTTTGGCCCACATGGCGGATTATGCCTTACGTATCCTCAAAAGGGACACACGCATAACTAAAATGATGAATGATGACGATTACTGGTTGGCCTGCCTCCTTGATCCTCGCTATAAAGGCAAATTGCAAAATATAATGCCACATGAGAACTTGGAACTAATATTAGCAACCAAACAATCAACTCTTGTTGACCGTTTGCTTCTGGCATTCCCTGCACACAGCGCCCGTGATCGTTCTCACACGAGCTGCAGGGGCCAGCAGACCAGAGGAGTTAGAGGGGCAGAAATCAGAAGTGGCGTTGGCCAGAGGGGTTTTCTGACCAGGTTGTGGAGTGATTTTGCTATGACCGCAGACAGGACAGGTACTGCAGCATCAATTCAAAGTGACAGGAGACAACATTTGCCCAGTATGGTTACAAACTATTTTTCATCCCTTATCGATGTTCTCCCTCAACCGTCATTCCCATTTGATTACTGGGCATCAAAATTAGACACCTGGCCAGAATTGGCAGAATATGCATTGCAGGAGCTTGCTTGCCCGGCAGCTAGTGTCCTATCAGAAAGAGTATTCAGTGCTGCAGGTTCAATACTAACAGAAAAAAGGACTCGTCTGGCTACCCAAAATGTAGATGATCTAACCTTCATTAAAATGAACCACAACTGGATTTCGAAATCTTTTGCCCCACCTTGCCCGGCTGACCCCTAGCTTTCCTATGAAAAGGTCTTGCCTGTGGACTATTCTGAATGCCTTTTCCAATCTCGTAATTTTCTGCACCTGATTGTCCAGCATACGACATGTTTACACCTCACTAAATGGCCAAACTCCCCACACGGGGCCGTGGTATCGACACTTGGCGACAGCACCCGTGAGAGTGCAGTTCGTCTGAAGAGGTGGGTGAGCCCGCTTTTGGTCGACGGCGCTGCCACTGGGTCCCTCCTAGTACAATAAAGTGTCTCTGGCGGTGGTGGTGCGCACCCAACGTCAGACACACCGTTGTAATATGAGGGGCCCTGGGCCTGTACCGCCGGACACAAGACAGTTTCCCCCCACCCCAGCTCAAACAGTGCTCTACCACTTGCAAAATTATCTCACAGCTCCACCAATGTTTAGTCTATGCGCTGACATCCTTCAATGCCTGCCACTAACAATACCATTGTATTGACATTTTTGTTATGTTAGGCCTTCGATGCCTGTCTGTGGTCACTCCTTCCACTAGCCTCCACTGACCACACCACTGCTGCCCGTGTACCCCTGTAACCAATTTAAAATTGCCTACAGCCATGTGTTATTATTTTAGGCCTTCGATGCCTGTCTGCGGTGACTCCTTCCACTAGGCCTCCACTGACCACACCACTGCTGCCCGTGTACCCCTGGAACCAATTTAAAATTGCCTACAGCCATGTGTTATTATTTTAGGCCTTCGATGCCTGTCTGCGGTCACTCCTTCCACTAGGCCTCCACTGACCACACCACTGCTGCCCGTGTACCCCTGGAACCAATTTAAAATTGCCTACAGCCATGTGTTATTATTTTAGGCCTTCGATGCCTGTCTGCGGTCACTCCTTCCACTAGGCCTCCACTGACCACACCACTGCTGCCCGTGTACCCCTGTAACCAATTTAAAATTGCCTACAGCCATGTGTTATTATTTTAGGCCTTCGATGCCTGTCTGCGGTCACTCCTTCCACTAGGCCTCCACTGACCACACCACTGCTGCCCGTGTACCCCTGGAACCAATTTAAAATTGCCTACAGCCATGTGTTATTATTTTAGGCCTTCGATGCCTGTCTGCGGTCACTCCTTCCACTAGGCCTCCACTGACCACACCACTGCTGCCCGTGTACCCCTGTAACCAATTTAAAATTGCCTACAGCCATGTGTTATTATTTTAGGCCTTCGATGCCTGTCTGCGGTCACTCCTTCCACTAGGCCTCCACTGACCGCACCACTGCTGCCCGTGTACCCCTGGAACCAACATCAGAAAATATAAAAATAAGTATTTTGCTTATAAAAAAGAAAATACTGGAGAGATATCAAATGCAGACATTTTAACATTAAAAACAAACACATACAACAAAAATCTGGTACAGTACTAAAAATGGCCACCAGCTACAATAACTTTCTCCTGCAAGTAGTTAACTGAAAGGTTTTTTCAATTTTAAACACAGATATGGCATCCACCGAGTGTTGTCCTGTCGCGTCTTCTTTATATTATTGCCAAGAAGATGCAAAACAATGAAAATAATAAAATCATTATTTACCAAAAAAATAGAGTAAGTCAAAACCACATTGCAAATAAACATTCATTACAAATAAAGAAGCAGGGCGCGTCCGAGGGTGAGTATATACCTAATAAGAATATAATCACCCTCGGACGCGCCCTGCTTCTTTCCGACAGCCTTCCTTCCTAAGAATCAGCCCTTCCGTGGTGTAGAGAGAGGGTTTGTTACACTCCAAGGTGTTCCCCAGGTTACCTTTCCTGAGCTTCGATCTTCCGGCTCTCGTTTAGTAGTTGTTGGAAACTACGCTGCATTGGGCCTACAAATTGGGTATGGGGTGTAGAGAGATGGTGTGTTCCACTCCAAGGTGTTCCCCAGGTTGCCTTTCCTGAGCTTCGATCTTCCGGCTCTCGTTTAGTAGTTGTTGGAAACTACGCTGCATTAGGCCTACAAATTGGGTATGGGGTGTAGAGAGATGGTGTGTTCCACTGTAGAGAGATGGTGTGTTCCACTCCAAGGTGTTCCCCAGGTTTCCTCTCCATTGCTTCGATCTTCCGGCTCTCGTTTAGTAGTTGTTGGAAACTACGCTGCATTAGGCCTACAAATTGGGTATGGGGTGTAGAGAGATGGTGTGTTACACTCCAAGGTGTTCCCCAGGTTTCCTCTCCATTGCTTCGATCTTCCGGCTCTCGTTTAGTAGTTGTTGGAAACTACGCTGCCTTAGGCCTACAAATTGGGTATGGGGTGTAGAGAGATGGTGTGTTACACTCCAAGGTGTTCCCCAGGTTTCCTCTCCATTGCTTCGATCTTCCGGCTCTCGTTTAGTAGTTGTTGGAAACTACGCTGCATTGGGCCTACAAATTGGGTATGGGGTGTAGAGAGATGGTGTGTTCCACTCCAAGGTGTTCTCCAGGTTGCCTTTCCTGAGCTTCGATCTTCCGGCTCTCGTTTAGTAGTTGTTGGAAACTACGCTGCATTAGGCCTACAAATTGGGTATGGGGTGTAGAGAGATGGTGTGTTACACTCCAAGGTGTTCCCCAGGTTTCCTCTCCATTGCTTCGATCTTCCGGCTCTCGTTTAGTAGTTGTTGGAAACTACGCTGCATTAGGCCTACAAATTGGGTATGGGGTGTAGAGAGATGGTGTGTTCCACTGTAGAGAGATGGTGTGTTCCACTCCAAGGTGTTCCCCAGGTTTCCTCGCCAATGCTTCGATCATCATGCTCTCGTTTAGTAGTTGTTGGAAACTACGCTGCATTAGGCCTACAAATTGGGTATGGGGTGTAGAGAGATGGTGTGTTCCACTCCAAGGTGTTCTCCAGGTTGCCTTTCCTGAACTTCTATCTTCAGGCTCTCATTAAATTGTGGTTAAACGGAACATCTGCATTTGGCGTACTAGTTGGTTTGGGGCCTATCGGTGTTTGCCGCTCCTTGCTGTTCTCCTGGTTTCCTGTCCTGAAATTCCGTTTTCAGGCGCTCGTTAAGTAGTTGTTAATGTTAGACTGCATTTGGCCTACTAGTTGGGTTGGGGCCTACTATCGGTGTCTGCCACTCCTTGCTGTTCTCCTCCACTGAACAAAGCTGTGCCGCCTGTTTACTACTGTTGCCAATTTTGAACTGCATTTCGACTACTTACTGATTTGGGCCTACTCTCTGTGTCAGCCTCTCATTCCAGTTGTCCTCCACTGCAATGCCCCCTGATTAGTCCTGTGTTACCAATTTTGAACTGCATTTAGCCCACTTTATTCTTTGGGCCTATATCTGTGTTTCCTCCTCATCCTGCCCATTGCCCAGCCAGTGATAGATGAGTCTGCTGGTACATTGACCCATAACGCAACATTTCCCGTGCACGCTACACTGCAAGATTGTGACCCTGCTGAAAGTCAGGTCCCCCTTCCCGCATACCATACCACCTTACACGGGGACAAACAGGAAGGTGCAGATGAAAGTGCAGGTTCCTTCATCAGGTGGGGGGAGGAATACTAGTTGGCGACGTCACTGGCACAGGGCCTCTCATGGTACGCAAAAGTGTTGCTGCCGGTAGGAGGCGCCCCCGCCGTGCAAACACACCGCTGTACTTTGAGGGGCCCTGTGCCAGTGCCAATGCCAACGAGTGGGCCCCCCCTGCTTGCTCAGGTTCACAGCACTTGCAAAGTTGAAATACTTACCTCTCCCTGCTCCACTGCCGTGACGTGGTCCAGATTTCCTGGGCCCACTAATTACTTGAACCAGCCCTACCCACCACAACTTTAGCCAAATGACCCCCAATTTCAAATGCCTTCCAATTATTATAAGGTAAATTACGCTTGACAAGCTTCATTAAGAAGAATGGATGGTTTTGACATTAAAATGGGCACTCTAGGTGTTTTCCTGGCCCCCACTCACTGCCGACTATGCTGCCCCATTGACTTGCATTGGGTTTCGTGTTTCGGTCGATCCCGACTTTACGTCATAATCGGCCGATTTCACTCGACCCGACTTTTGAGATAGTCGGGTTTCGCGAAACCCGGCTCGACTCTAAAAAGGTCAAGGTCGCTCAACTCTAATCCCCACCATGCACTGTGCCAAAATGCTTAGACACCATAGAGATGTTTCTATTAGGGACATGTAATTTATTAACATCTCTCAAATGTTCGGTGACCCGTGTTTTTAATTTTCTCAAAGTACAGCCTACATAAGAAATTCCACAGACTAAACAGTCTATCTTATAGATCACATTTCTAGAATGGCAATTAATAAAACTTTTGATGTTATATTTATTTGTATTCTCGGAGTCCCCAATTTAACTCTATTAGAGACATTATCAACAAAAGATTACCTATCTTACATGAGGATTCCACGCTGATGCATATTCTTAAAGGGACTCTGTCACCTGAATTTGGCGGGACTGGTTTTGGGTCATATGGGCGGAGTTTTCGGGTGTTTGATTCACCCTTTCCTTACCCGCTGGCTGCATGCTGGCTGCAATATAGGATTGAAGTTCATTCTCTGTCCTCCATAGTACACGCCTGCGCAAAGCAATCTTGCCTTGCGCAGGCGTGTACTATGGAGGACAGAGAATGAACATCAATCCAATATTGCAGCCAGCATGCAGCCAACGGGTAAGGAAAGGGTGAATCAAACACCCGAAAACTCCGCCCATATGACCCAAAACCAGTCCCGCCAAATTCAGGTGACAGGTTCCCTTTAAGGATGGCGTTAGCGTGGTGTCCAGAAGAGCCCAAACCATAGGAGATTCCATCGCTCCTAGTGCTCCACCTGCGATCCACAAATCTGGTACTTGGCTTGATTATAAGGGGTTTTTTAGATGCGGCACTGCTGCGTGTAGCACTTGTGCACACGCACATTTGGGAAATACGTTTCAGAACTCCGAGAATACAAATAAATATAACATCAAAAGTTTTATTAATTGCCATTCTAGAAATGTGATCTATAAGATAGACTGTTTAGTCTGTGGAATTTCTTATGTAGGCTGTACTTTGAGAAAATTAAAAACACGGGTCACCGAACATTTGAGAGATGTTAATAAATTACATGTCCCTAATAGAAACATCTCTATGGTGTCTAAGCATTTTGGCACAGTGCATGGTGGGGATGTATCTAATCTTAGAGTACATGGTATTGAAATAGTATATCAAAATAATCGTGGCGGGGATATGAAAAGACGCCTTTTAACTAGAGAGGCTTTTTGGATATATAATTTAAACACCCGTTTTCCCGCAGGTCTGAACAAAAGAAATGAAATATTATATCATTATTGTTAATGTTTTAATTGTTTTTTATTCAATTTGTGTACTATTTAGCCATATTGTTATATGTCTTTGTCATATATGTTTAGGACCTTTCCGGATTTATCACGTGTTCAATTAGAATTGTGTCATTGGCTTATGATAGGTATATCTAGACCTTTATATCCGGTTTTTCCTAAGGCATGAGTAAGATCCTTATGGATCGAAACGCGTAGCCGACACTATCGCTCTCATCCACTTGTTCACTATGTGCGTTGGATTACCATTTTTAAATTTGGATTAATAAAGACTTTCACCTTTTATTGGAGCTGGAGTTTCCATTCATCTTTACTATTTGCATTCGCTTGGCGTCTTGGTCAGGACGGACTCTCGTGCTCTACATCTGGTGGTCTGGTCGGTGAGCTGGCTGCGGCTTTCAGCCGTTTTTTCTCTTTTGTTATATTTATTTCATATTCTAGAATACCCAATGCGTTAGAATCGGGCCACCATCTAGTATATATATATATATATATATATATATATATATACTGCTCAAAAAAATAAAGGAAACACTAAAATCCCACATCCTAGATATCACTGAATGAAATATTCAAGTTGTAAATCTTTATTCATTACATAGTGGAACGTGTTGAGAACAATAAAACCTAATACTGATCGAGGTAAATCACAACTATTATCCCACAAAGGTCTGGAGTTGGAATGTTGCTCAAAATCAAAGTGGAAAATGAAGTTACAGGCTGATCCAACTTCAGTGGAAATGCCTCAAGACAAGGAAATGATGCTCAGTAGTGTGTGTGGCCTCCATGTGCCTATATGATCTCCCTAAAACGCCTGAGCATGCTCCTGATGAGACGGCGGATGGTCTCCTGAGGGATCTCCTCCTAGACTTGGACTAAAGCATCTGCCAACTCCTGGACAGTCTGTGGTGCAACGTGAAGTTGGTGGATGGAGCGAGACATGATGTCCCAGATGTGGTCAATCGAATTCAGGTTTGGGGAACAGGCGGGCCAGTCCATAGCTTCAATGCCTTCATCTTGCAGGAACTGCTGACACACTCCAGCCACATGAGGTCTGGCATTGTCCTGCAGTAGGAGGAACCCAGGGCCAACTGCACCAGCATATAGTCTCACAAGGGGTCTGAGGATCTCATCTCGGTACCTAATAGCAGTCAGGCTACCTCCGGTGAGCACATGGAGGGCTGTGCAGCCCTCTAAAGAAATGCCACCCCACACTATTACTGATCTACTGCCAAACCGGTCATACTGAAGGATGTTGCAGGCAGCAGATCGCTCTCCACGGCATCTCTAGACTCTGTCACGTCTGTCACATGTGCTCAGTGCGAACTTGCTTTCATCTGATTAATAGCACAATCAAGAAGCACCGAAGTATGATATATCTGAGAGCGACAAAATTCTGCTCTCCCCAAACACCAATAAGGTGTCCTATCACTGGGACCACTCCAGACAAATATAAACACGAAAAAACAGAGTGATAAAGTCCACGAAGACATAATTGTATTAAAAATGTCAATCGTAATTTTATTATGAACAAAATGTATCAACAAACATATACAAAGATAAGTCAAATGCCGCAAACGTGTGCTGTAAGCACCATGCAGGCTAAGGAGGGACAATAAGGGAAAGGCATGACGGAATTTGAGCAAAGAGGGGGAAGCACTCCCAATGTATCTTTATATAGCTGACATAGTGGTAGTGCTCATACGCTGTACAGGGTCCCTCAGGTATCCCATATGCAAAAATAACAAGATGCCACTAGTAACACAATGCAGGCTTAACCATCTTTAGGTGTCAGGAAGCGCACCCCTTCCTTCTCAAAGCCCCCGGGGAAGACAGTTCCTGCTTTCCAGCAGAAAGGGCGCAACAAGCACAACAACAAAAAAAAAATGAAATTATTATTCTCTCAAGCCGTCTGGCCATACTACACCTATTTCTTAGGGTGCTCCAGGGCTCCATCGCCCGCAGGGCCAAAGAACAGTCCCATTTTTTAGGGACGCAGAACAGTTCCATCTTTCAAGGTGCAACGTGCACTACTCTTATTTAGCAAAACACAAAATCAGCGGCGTGTATCTTGTGCCACGGCACACATTGCTGAATACCATGCCTGGTATTGGGCTGAAGATGACCCTGCAGCTGCAGGGGTCATGGATGGCCATGAAGTAGTGGAGAACTGACCAAGCCTTGTAGCAGCCTGGGTGTCAGGTATAGGTTGAGCCAGCTCAGGGCCCGGACAGTGTTCCTGGTCACCCACCGCCTCAAGGATGACTGCAACGGCATAATACTCCTGGAGGCAGTTCCTAAAAAAATGTGACTCGGTCACCCTCCCACAAAGGCTTCCCGAATTTCACGGATGCTACATTGACGTAGATCTTAGCATCCATCACGTCTTCCCGGATAAATCTGTATCCTCTTCCTATATCAGTTTAAACCAACCTCACGCGGGTGTGATGGCCAGCCATAGTACCCCCTCCTGGTTGGCACAACTCAGCCCAGATCTCTTGCTCCCACTGTTTCTTCAGCTTTATGATGCTCTCAATCCAGGCCGCCTGCCCGGGAGTAGGGAAAGGGCCATAGCAGAGCTGGAGAGCGGCTGGGCCTCCAAGGGACAGCAATGATTAGCAGACCCCCCTTCCTGTACACAGGGTGAACGATTGCCCGGGGTAAGTACCATCCCTCTGTTATCGAGGGTTGAGGTGCACTCACCCGCCCAGGAGCTGAGCCAGTCCCGGGAACACTGAATCCATCCGCAGCTGCGGCTGCAAGATGTAGTTCCAGCCCGTCCTCAGTGTTTGGTAGTAGTTTCTCTGGAGAGGTCGCCCCCTCCGGCTCCCACTGAGCAAACAACTTTAGTTCCAGGATGATGAGGTTCCTCCTCCTGGTGCCGAGACATGGTTTCCGCCTGCTGTTTTGGCTCTGCTGGTTCCGCATGCAGCTCTGGCTCTGGATGCTGCACTGGCGCCAGAGGTCTCTCTGCAAGCTGGTAAGTTGAGACTCCTGTGATGTCCTCCTACGGTCTGCCAGGTCGGGTTCTCTCGGTGGATCTTGGCACCTTTACTGCACTGAAACGCCCACAAAGGGTGAGGTCCACGTTATCAACCTCTTCTTTGGCGTTATTTCACTCCATCTTCATGGCAGCTATCTTGGCCACCACAATGTCAGTCTCTTTCACGGTATAATACAAGTCCAGTTTGTGAATCGCATCCAATATTTCAAAAGCATCCACAAATTCTTCACCACTGTTCTCTCTGGTCACAACAGTGGCATACAAATCATCATCTTCTCTTTTCACAGTTTCTCCGCATTGCAAATATAGGGGTCTGGACCAGGGCAGTAGTCATCGCCACCCAGGTGTATCTGTGCCTTGGTCTCCTTTTGTGAATTCTGTTGTCGGGCTCCCTCCTGTGGTCATGAATGGTATTTCGGCTTGTTCTGTCCATGGACTTCCTCTGGTGGGTGTTTCTGAGTTTCCTTTCACAGGTGACGAGGTTAATTCGTTAGCTGGCTGCTCTATTTAACTCCACTTAGATCTTTGCTCCAGGCCACCTGTCAATGTTCCAGTATATCATGCAACTTTCAAGCCACTCACCTATGTTTCCGACATCCAATTGTTTTACTATATCTGTGTAGTACTTTCTCTTATGATCAAATATATACAGTTGAAACCAGACGTTTTCATCCACTATATAAAAAGACACATCTGCATGTTTTTCTCAATATCTGACATGAAATTAGAATAAACCTTTCCCATTTTAAGTCAATTAGTATTACCATAATTATTAATATTTGCCAAATTCCAGAATAATGAGAGAATGTTTTAAGCATTTTTATTACTAACTGCAAAGTCAAGAGTTTACATACACTAAGATTACTATGCCTTTAAACAATTCTGGTCTGTCCATATGATGATGTCATGTGCTTGGAAGATTCTGGTAGGTTTTTTTGGCAACATCTGCGTTAAATAGAGTCTCACCTGTGGATGTATTTTAATGAAACACACAGCTTCTTTGTGTAGCATCATGGGAAAGTCTAAAGAAATCAGCCCAGATATCATGAAGAGAATTGTGGACTTGCACAAGTCTGGCTCATCCTTGGGTACAAGTCTGGCTCATCCTTGGGTACCAGTCTGACTCATCCTTGGGTACAAGTCTGGCTCATCCTTGGGTACAAGTCTGACTCATCCTTGGGTACAAGTCTGGCTCATCCTTGGGTACAAGTCTGGCTCATCCTTGGGTACAAGTCTGGCTCATCCTTGGGTACAAGTCTGGCTCATCCTTGGGTACAAGTCTGACTCATCCTTGGGTACAAGTCTGGCTCATCCTTGGGTACAAGTCTGGATCATCCTTGGGTACAAGTCTGGCTCATCCTTGGGTACAAGTCTGGCTCATCCTTGGGTACAAGTCTGGCTCATCCATGGGCACAAGACTGGCTCATCCTTGGGTACAATTTCAAGATACCTGAAGGTTCCGCTTTCATCTTTACAAACAATTATACGCAAGTACAAACAAGATGGGAATGTCTAGCCATCATACCGCTCAGGAAGGAGACGGGTTCTGTGTCCCAGAGATGAACGGACTTTGGTCCTCCATGTGCATAATATATTATTAGAGTCACACTAAAGCTGTGTGATCATCTTAATTGTTTGTTGCCAAATTGTATATCAGAGAGATTTAAATGTACACGGAGAAAAACTACTAGGGATTGAACACACAGTCACAAGCAGAAAATCTGATTTATTCTGGAAAAGGTACATCCTTTTAAAGATTATCACTTATCATACTGATCATTAGTAAAACCCCCTAATTTCTCCACACTCGGGAGGACTGTAGTCAATATTCATTGGCTTTATGATTCTGTTCTTTTCCTAAGCATTACTTAACTCTTTATTAATATAAAGTGGACACGCTATCATATCAAAGTCCATATAAGTGTTCTATAAAGCTAATGACAGGTATGATTTCTAGCACATAGACACATCATCAGTCTCTTTGATTCATAATGCATTTTGTATATATGGATTCATTTTGGATATCCTGAATCAAATACATATCCTTAGCCCCAATAAGCCAGCATGACCAGAGCCATGTTCCAGTGTCTAGTGGAAAGTCCTTCAAGAGGAGAAAAGACTGATCTAATGGCAAAATTGAAGCCATCTCTATCTTGATGGCCACTAATTGGAAAGAAATGATTAATAATTAATGCTCCAAAACACAATTTTCATAAACAAAATATAAGGTTTAACCCAAAGTAAATGAAAAAAAACGCTCAAATGATCATTATCTAATTAGCTTGTGGACTAATCTGAATTCTAAATATTAACATATTTTTATCTGTCTACAGTGCCAAAGTTACTTTGGTCCAAATGTCAAATATTTGGCATCTAAGCCTCCCAGGTATCCGGGCACATCACCAGTTTCTTCACTAATGAGGTTTGGTTGGGACATAATGTTGTTTTTTCCCCAAAGCATCACATCAAATGATGGAGATTAGTAGCATGCTATATATAAGGATGAGAAGGACAGGAGAGAACCCAAAGACCAAGAGTAAGTCCGTGAAAATGAAAACTTACTTGACTCTTTTCTTCATTGCTCTTATTGGTGCTGGTGAGTTGTTCCATAGACTAATAAGTACATAATTTTATGATATTTTGCAAAATAGCCCTAAAGATTTTTCTAAAAGCCTTAGAAATAGAATAAAGTTAGCTGGCTACTCATGTATAGTGACATGTAGCCATCTAATCCTCCACCACAATCACCATTAGCCTCCCATTACTCATTTTACCGATAGACACCCATTCTATATTAGTTATAGACTCTACAGATTTGATTTTGTTAGATTCCTTTATAAAGTATATTTCCTATAGTAAAATGTGACAAATTGGCCCCAATTCATCAAGACCGGTGTTGCTTATGCCGGTATATATGAGGGGGCATAGTAGAACCTGAGACACCTGATTTATTAAGAGGTGCACGCCGCTTGAAGAACCAAGCGCGTCTTAAAGGTGGCAGCTACTCTGTGCACTTCATCAAAAAACTTACTCCAGTCATTAAGTTACACCACAATTTATGTTGAATTAGACGAGTGTTCTCCCTTCCCCCACCAGCTACACCTATTTTGGCAAAACGAGCCTAAACAGATGCAAACATGGCAAGTTGAAATATGTTTCAGAACATTGCGCTACTCAAAAATTTTGCAATTTTTCAATGTTTTATGCAAGATTTGATTATGATTTTGATTAATTTGGGCCATTGTGTAGCCAATAAAAATGCAGCTATATACACCGATAGATCTGTCCACCATGGTAAATCATGCCCTTCCCAAAGGGGAAACCTATGACCCATGGTGGTCATACTGCAATTTTTTTAAAGCCAACAACATAGTTCAGATTTAACGAACAATATATCCAAGGGAATTTGCTGATGTATGTGTATACTCTACTGAAACCAACTGTATATCTATTAGAGGTTATCAAAATTATTCAAATTACTCTCAAGCGGGATCCATTTGGATTCTCCGTAGCAGTTGGATCAGGGCAATGTTCACTTCTGCACCGACAAATTTTTGCCCGGCATCTTGGCTGCCTTTGCTGATTACTAGGCGCAACTGAACATTGCCCTGGTCCAACTGCCTTCAACAACTGAACTAAATACCAGTCCAGGGTGGTTGGAATAGTTTTGAATATCTCTACTAGCAATGTAGATGCTGATCTATCTATTATCTATCTATTATCTATCTATCTATCTATCTATCGATCTATCTATCTATTTATCTATCTATTATCTATCTATCTATTATCTATCTATCATCTATCTATTTATTTATTATCTATCTATTATCTATCTATCACATATCTATGTAGCTATTATCTATGTAGCTATTCTCTATCTCGCTATTATCTGTCTACAAGATGGTGGCCCGATTCTAATGCATCGGGTATTCTAGAATACATATGTAGTTTATTTATGAAGATTTTAGAATAATACAATGAATACACAGAATTCGGCTGGCCGCGACTAATTGGCGAAGTGCGGTTCAAATCTTTGCGGCCGGAGTGTGCCTGTGGCTGATTGTTCGCGGCCGGCCACGTAGTATATAGCACAGCCATGTAGTATATAGCACAGCCACGTAGTATATAGCAGCCCACATAGCATATAACACAGCGACGTAGTATATAACACAGCTCACGTAGTATATAACAGCCCACATAGCATATAACACAGCCCACGCAGTATATAACACAGCCCACGCAGTATATAACACAGCCCACGTAGTGTATAACACAGCCACGTAGTATATAGCACAGCCCACGTAGCATATTGCACAGCCCACGTAGTATATTGCACAGCCACGTAGTATATTACACGCCCACATAGTATATAACAGCCCACGGAGTACATAACACAGCCCACGTAGTGTATAACACAGCCACGTAGTGTATAACACAGCCCACATAGTATATTGCACAGCCCATGTAGTATATTGCACAGCCCATGTAGTATATTGCACAGCCCATGTAGTATATTGCACAGCCACATAGTATATTGCACAGCCACGTAGTATATTGGACAGCCACGTAGTATATTGCACAGCCCACGTAATATATTGCACAGCCACATAGTATATTGCACAGCCAGATAGTATATGGCACAGCTCACGTAGTATATTGCACAGCACACATAGTATATTGCACAGCCACGTAGTATATAGCACAGCCACATAGTATATTGCACAGCCATGTAGTATATTGCACAGCCACGTAGTATATAGCACAGCCACATAGTATATTGCACAGCCCATGCAGTATATTACACAGCCATGTAGTATATTACACAGCCCATGTAGTATATAGCACAGCGACGTAGTATATAACACAGCTCATGCAGTATATAACACAGCCACGTAGTCCCACATAGTATATAGCACAGCCAAGTAGTATATAGCACAGTCACGTGGTATATTGCACAGCCATGTAGTATATTGCACAGTCCACGTAGTATATTGCACAGTCCACAATGTATATTGCATAGTCCACATAGTATATGGCACAGCCCACGTAGTGTATAACACAGCCACGTGGTATATTGCACAGCCATGTAGTATATTGCACAGTCCATGTAGTATATTGCACAGTCCACAATGTATATTGCACAGTCCACATAGTATATGGCACAGCCCATGTAGTATATAACACAGCCACGTGGTATATTACACAGCCCACATAGTATATAGCACAGCCATGTAGTATACTGCACAGCCGACGCAGTATATAACACAGCCCACGCAGTATAAAGCACAGCCCATGCAGTATATTACAGCCACGTAATATATTACACAGCCCACGTAGTATATTGCACAGCCACGAAGTATATTGCACAGCCACCTAGCATATTGCACAGCCACGTAGTACATTGCACAGCCACGTAGTATATAGCACAGCCCAAGTAGTATATAGCACAGCCACATAGTATATTGCACAGCCGACACATTATATTGCAGAGCTGACGCAGTATATAACACAGCCCACGCAGTATATAGCACAGCCCACGCAGTATATAGCATAGCCACATAGAATATTACACAGCCCACGTAGTATATAGCACAGCCACGTATTATATTGCACAGCCGATGTAGTATATAACACAGCCCACGCAGTATATTACACTGCCCACGTAGAATATAACACAGCCCACACAGTATATAGCAATGTGGGCACCATATCCCTGTTTAAAAAAAGAATTAAAAAAAATAGTTATATACTCACCCTCCGACGGCCCCCGGATCCAGCCCAAGCCTTTCCCGCTCCTCGTGCGGTCCCAAGCGGCAATAACATGTGATGATGTAGCGGCCTCGCGAGACCGCTACATCATCTCCGGTCATTGCCGCAATGCATTCTGGGGACCGAAGCAGCGCGCAAGGAGTGGGAAAGGCCTGGGCTAGATCCGGGGGCCATCGGAGGGTGAGTATATAATGATTTTTTTTACTTTTTTTATTATTTTTAACATTATATGTTTTTACTATTGATGCTGCATAGGCAGCATCAATAGTAAAAAGCTGGTCAAACAGAGGGTTAATGGCAGCGCTAACAGACTGGGTTACACCACATTATGCCGCGGCAGTTAGACAGACGGAAGTGACCCTTAGACAATTATATAGTAGATTATCTATCATCTATCTATCACATATCTATCTACC
Organism: Ranitomeya imitator; assembly: GCF_032444005.1. Classification (NCBI taxonomy): domain Eukaryota; kingdom Metazoa; phylum Chordata; class Amphibia; order Anura; family Dendrobatidae; genus Ranitomeya; species Ranitomeya imitator. The sequence goes on along the minus strand of NC_091291.1, from coordinate 18,589,144 downwards.
TATTATCTATCTATTATCTATTTATTATCTATCTATCTATCTATCCATTATCCATCTATATATTATCTATCTATTATCTATGTATTATCTATCTATCTATCTATTTATCTATCTATCTATCTATTATCTATTTATTATCTATCTATTATCTATCCATTTATATATTATCCATCTATATATTATCTATCTATTATCTATCATCTATCTATTATCTAACTATTATCTATCTATTATCTATCTATCTATCTATCTATCGATTTATTATCTATTATCTATCCATCTATTTATTATCGATTTATCTATTGTATATCTATCTATTATCTATCTATTATCTATTTATTATCTATGTATCTATCTATTATCTCTCTATCTATTATCTATCATTATCTATTATCTACCTATCCATTATCTATCTATTATCTAGCTATTATCTATCTATCGATCTATTATCTATCTATCTATTCTATTTATTATCTAACTATCTATTGATCTATCTCTCTATCATCTGTATCTATTATCTGTTATCTATTATCTACCCTTTTGTCTAAAAATGTTACCTCTGTTTCAGCTCATGGCATCAAATGCAAAAGATGCTGGGTTAATGACTACATGCAATGTTGCAACGAAAAAGAAATTGACTGCCCTGGATCTAAGTGTATGACGACTTCTGAATATTGTAAATGCAGTAAGTGTGACTTCTACAAAATACGTCATGGTTATATAATAGAGCATCAGTGGCTCACTCTAAAATCTATTAACAAACTAAAAGAATGTACCCTATTTTACAAAAATGTTAGGCAGGTGTTGAAAAAAATTGCAAAGAATGCTTCCAAAATTAGAAGTGCTAATTGTTTAATTTCATGAATTAATAAAATGTAAATTCACAAAAGATAAATCTAAATCAAATCAATATTTGATGGCTGCTCTTTACCTTCTTCAGGTCGTTTAGATACTCTTGCACTTGCATACAGATTTTGGAGGAGCTCAGCAGGGAGATTGTTCCAAATTTCTTGGAGAACAGACCCCAGATCTTCTGTGTATGAGGCTTGTTCTGATCCTGCTGTCTCTTCATGTGATCCCAGACAGACTGGATGATGTGAGATCAGGGCTCTGTAGGGCCATATCTGTTGTGAATTCCGCTCTTTGGCTCCCTCCTGTGGTTTTTAGTGGTATGGCTGCTTCTTGGATTTAGCTTCAGCAGCTGTTTTCACTGATCGTCTTTCTGGCTCGGCTATATTAGTCTGGCCTTATCCTTCATTCAATGCCAGTTGTCAATTGTTCCTGCCTGGAGTCATTGCTCTTAGGACTTTCCTGACACTCTGACCAGTTCATCAAAGCTAAGTCCTTGCTTGTGCTTTTGCGGTTCTCTTGTTGTGGACTTGTTGTTCAGCACCTTCTTGTTTTTGTTCATTTGTCCAGCTTTTCAGTATGGATCTATTCAGCTAAGCTGGAAGCTCTGGGCAGCAGAGTTTGCCCTCCACACCTTTAGTCAGGTGTGGAGATTTTTGCATTTCTCTGCGGTGGACTTTTTCTAGTTTTTATTACTGACCGCACAGCGTTCTGTCATGTACTATTTTCTATCTAGCTAGAAGTGGCCTCCTGTGCTAAATCTTGTTTCATACTACGTATGTCATTTCCTTCTCCTCTCACAGTCATTATTTGTGGGGGGCTAATCTATCCTTTGGGGATTTACTCTGAGGCAAGATAGTTTTCCTGCTTCTATCTTTAGGGGTAGTTAGCTCTTAGGCTGTGACGAGATGCCTAGGTAGAGTTAGGAGCATTCCACGGCTACTTCTAGTGTTGTGTTGAGCTTAGGGACTGCGGTCAGTATAGTTGCCACCTGCTCAGAGCTAGACGCATGTCGCTCCTTAATCACCAGATCATAACACATATCATCACTTCCAGGAATTTTTGTTCTTTGCAGAACAAATCTAGAGCCAATCAGACATATATTTATGCTGGATTCACAGCTACTCTGTTCAGTTCTGCTCTATAATGTTACCAATGCTGTTGTTGTTTCAGATCACAGATACAATAGAGTAGTAATCGCTTATTTTTCTTCTTTACACTTAAAATAGTTCTTAACGACATTGGTTGGGTGGTTGGGGTAATTTTCGTGCTGCAGAACAAGTCTAGAGCCAATCAGACGTACATTTATGCTGGATTCACAGCTACTTTGTTCAGTTCTGCTCCATGATGTTACTAATGCTGCTGCTGTTTCAGACCACAGATACAGTAGAGTAGGAATCACTCATGTCTTTGTGTGCAGTGTATGGGAGACATCATAGCAGATTGACTTTATTCACATATATTTATTATATATCCCCACATACAATTTATTTATGAAGCCTTTAAATGAATTATTCTTTAAATCAACTTTTATACATTTAATTTAAGAGGGTGTAGAATTCAACACAATACAGAAAACCTGCGCGATAGAAGAGCTTTGCGGTGTCTGCTACTCTGCATCCAACATCCATGGATTCCAGCTGCGAGTCAGTAATGAATGTGGAGACTGAGAACGTAGCAATGCTGATCTGAATTTCAAAAGTGAGTATAAATATTTCTCTATTTTCTCTTCTTTCTCCCAGTTTCTATATTTACCAATACATTTTTCGAGTCATTTTCCAAATAATATCCTGCCATTGAGAATGACAGCTGATCGAGGCCTTCTGATCGGTTTGAGGTCGTTGAGTTTTGTTCAGGACAGTCATGGCCGGCACGGACATTGTGGTCTGTACTCAAACTATTAATGTCAGCTATGTGGAGTCGGCTATATAGAAATATTGTAAGTGCAGACCACAATGTCCATGCTGGCCAGAGCTCTCCTGAACAAAGCTCAACAGCCTCTTAAACACATAGGAGGCAGTTGAGTTTGGGTCAAGAGTGAGAGCATAAGTCAAAGTTCTCACTAGTTTTCCTGGGAAATTCGAGTTATTCTTTACAAATTGAATGTCCTTAATTATACTCTAAGATCCCTCAAGACCCCAGAGCATAATGAAGGTAATATTTGAATAGAAAGGAATTTTGTTATACCCATCTTATCGCTCACCTTGGCCCTTCCGCAACTCACCATCACTCATCACGTCCTCATCGCATCTTCTGATACCCTCATGTTGGAATCTTTGGTCTTCTCGCACTGTTCTGGACTTTGGGATTCATGGCGTCTGGGAGGTTTCTGCATGGAAGCGTGAGAGGCTAGCAGCATTTGCACTTGCTCATAACCCTTTTGGACACCCTGAAATCCTTCACAGTGCGAGAGAACCGAAGACTTCATCATGAGCGGTGGGGATCAGAAGATGACAGGACGGATGAATAGAGAAGGGGCCAAAATGGTAAGTGGTGAGGTGGATTTAATATTTTCTTTTTTATTTTTTAACCTTTTGGCAATTCATAATGGTTCAGAAAAATGACTGCCAGTGGAGAAAGCAGATTTTTGTAAAATAAAAGCAAAATTCAGTTCCACTAAAAATTTATTTGCTCATGCCTATTCACGAGACCTCATCTGTTCTCAGAAAATGAATGTAGGGCATGTGAAGTCAACCGCTAGATAGGGAACATGTTCATGTTACTGCTGTACTTAATCATAAGGAAAATCTTGAGTAAAAATAAAGGGAAAATAAGGTTTTATCCAAGTCACAATGGGGAGACCAAAGTTCCAAGCTTCTTCATCAGGACGAACCACAGTGTCACTGTAGTTTGTCTTGATAAAGAAGTCTGGAACTTCGAAAAGCTTTGACTAATAATCAGCTTTCCTGAATATTGCTCTCTTCTATTCTTCCATACGGCAAAACAGAATTAAGTTTTAGATTACTTCACTACTTAGTTCACAGAAGTCTTCCTAGACTGAAAAAACTGCAAAAAAAATCATGTTAACAGGAACGTAGACCAGTGTTCCTCAACCCAAGTCCTCAAAGACCACCAACAGGTTGTGTTTTCAGGATTCCCTTAGTATTAACTAAGTAATATTGTGGAGTACTAAGGAAAACCAGAAAACGTGATCTATTTTTGGGCCTTGAGGACTGGGGTTGGGGAACACTGCCATATAAACTAACGCGCACTTGTTCTATCTTTGAAAACCATGGTAGAACACATACGTGAAGAAGGGACTTCTGATTGAGGCTTTACATACATGTAATGCAGATTGCAGGAACATGGTGGAAATCATTTTGTTGTGTGCACCATATGTAGTCGTGTCATATTTAGATACTCCACTAGTATTTCAATGCATGGATCTATTTATGTCATTTCAACAAATTATTTAAATTAATTACTTAATTTATTTACTTTTTTCATTTATTTGTTCATTCATTGTTTTGTTTGCTTCCATTTTCGCATTTTTCAAGCACTCCTTCAACCTATTAATCATTACATTTTTCATTTCTTTAGACCTTATTTATTAATTTCCTTGATTATTTATTTTGTTATTTATGATACTGTTTATGTCTTTAATTCTTTTATGTATTAATAATTACTTGTTAAGGACTTATTAATGTATTATTTGTTTTTTTTTACAAGAAATTTGCGAGGATCCGTTGCCACTGAATAAATATAAGTGTCCAAGCTGTTTTCTTACCAACACTACCAAAGGATGTACAGCTGAAGGAGAGATGGTTTGCGGCAGAACCGAAACCGAGTGTTTTAGATATGGCGGAACTCTTCAACTGTCGAGTAAGACTTTTTCTTTTCTTAAGTCACAACTGGTACAGGAGAGAGGACCCTGCCCGCGAGGGCTCACAATCTACAAGGGATGGGTAAGAATACAGTAGGTGAGGATAGAGCTGGTCGTGCAGTGGTTTGGTTGATCGGTGGTTACTGCAGGTTGTAGGCTTGCCGGAAGAGGTAGGTCTTCAGGTTCTTTTTGAAGGTTTCTATGGTAGGTGAGAGTCTGATGTGTTGTGGTAGAGAGTTCCAGAGTAGGGGTGATGCGTGAGAGAAATCTTGTATGCGATTGTGGGAAGAGGAGATAAGAGGGGAGTAGAGAAGGAGATCTTGTGAGGATCGTAGGTTGCGAGCAGGAAAGTACTGGGAGATGAGGTCACAGATGTATGGAGGAGACAGGTTTTGCATGGCTTTGTACGTCATGGTTAGGGTTTTGTACTGGAGTCTCTGGGTGATGGGGAGCCAGTAAAGGGATTGACAGAGGAGAGAGGCCGGGCAATAGCGGGGTGACAGGTGGATTAGTCGGGCAGCTGAGTTTAGAATAGGGTTGCGAGAGTGTTAGTGGGGAGGCCACAGAGCAAGAGGTTACAGTAATCGAGGCAGGAGATGATGAGGGCATGGACTAGGGTTTTTGCAGATTCTTGGTTTAGGAATGTACGGATCCGTGAAATATTTTTGAGTTGAAGGCGGCAGGAAGTGGAAAGGACTTGGATATGCGGTTTGAAGGGGAGATCAGTGTCAAGGATTACCCCGAGACAGCGAGCTTGTGGGACTGGGGAGAGTGGGCAGCCATTTACTGTAATGGATAGGTTCGTTGGGGGGGGGCGCGTGAGATGGGGGAAAGACGATGAATTCTGTTTTGTCCATGTTAAATTTTAGAAATCTAGCAGAGAAGAAGGATGTAATAGCGGATAGACATTGAGGGATTCTGGTTAGTAGAGTGGTGATATCTGGTCCAGAGATGTAGATCTGTGTGTCGTCAGCATAGAAATTATGCTGAAAACCGTGAGATTCTATGAGCTGTCCCAGGCCAAAGGTGTAAATGGAGAAGAGCAGGGGCCCTAGAACTGAACCTTGCGGGACTCCGACAGATAGGTGGAGAGCTGAGGAGGTGGTGTGTGAGTGGGAGTTGCTGAATGTCCGGTCAGTTAAGTATGATGAGATCCAGGATAGTGCCAAGTCTGTGATGCCAAGGGATGAGAGGGTCCGCAGCAGCAGGGAATGGTCCACTGTGTCAAAGGCAGAGGACAGGTCCAGGAGGAGGAGGATAGAGTAGTGTCGCTTGCTCTTGGCGGTTAATAGGTCATTGGTGACCTTAGTTAGGGCAGTTTCAGTGGAATGGTGTGACCGGAAGACTGATTGTAAGCGGTCGAAGTGGGAGCAGGAAGATAGATGGGAGGACAGTTCAAGATGGACGTGTTGTTCCAGTAGTTTTGAGGCATAGGGGAGAAGTGATATAGGGCGATAGCTAGATACAGAGGATGGGTCAAGAGAGGTCTTTTTGTGGATAGGTGTGATTGAGGCATGTTTAAACCTTGAGGTGAAAACACCAGTTGTTAGTGATAGGTTGAAGAGATGGGTTAGGGTTGGGATGAAGACTGTGGCAAGGTTTGGGATGAGGTCAAGTGCACAGGTGGTGAGATGCGATCTTGAGAGTAGAGTGGAGAGTTGATCTTCTGTAATGGTGGAGAAGTTGGTTTTGGAGGTGGAGGGCTGGGTATTTGGGAGGAAGGGCTCTGGAGGTTGTTGACTAAAACTGTCTCTGATGTTCTCAATCTTCTGCTTGAAAAATGAGGCAAAGTCTTCAGCTGAGATGAGTGGGGAGGGAGGAGGTGCTGGGGGACGGAGGAAAGAGTTGAAGGTGTTGAATAACTGTTTAGGGTTGTGAGACAGGGAGGATATGAGAGATGAGAAGTAGGTTTGTTTTGCTGTGGCGAGTGTGGTCTTGAAAGTAGTGAGGGACTGTATGAATGCGATGACGTGCTCGTTGGAGTGGGATCTTTTCCATCTCCGCTCAGCAGCCCTGGAAGCTCGCATCAGTTCTTTGGTCAGGCTGGTGTGCCAGGGCTGTCTGTTGATTTTGCAAGCTTTGGTATGTGTGAGAGGGGAAAGAGATTCCAAAGCTACAGCTATTGTGGTGTTATATAGAGCGGCAGCGTCATCCGCATTGTGTAGGGAACTTATGTCTGTGAGAGGGAGGAGGGATTCAGAGAGTGAGTGTAGATCAAGGTGTTTAAGATTTGTGCGAGGGTTTGCAAGTTTGTAGGGTGGGGATTGTAGACAAGGAGTGGAGAGGGAAGAGAATGTAAGTAGATTGTGGTCAGAAAGAGGAAGAGGTGAGTTAGAGAGGTTAGATAGGGAGCAGAGGCGGGATAAGATGAGGTCCAATGTGTGACCATCTTTGTGAGTGGCTGCAGAAGACCATTGAGTGAGGCCGAAGGAGGAAGTGAGAGATAGAAGCTTAGTGGCTGCTGAGAGGGAATTGTCAATGGGGATGTTGAAGTCGCCCATGATGATAGTGGGGATGTCCGCAGAAAGGAAATGAAGTAGCCAGGTGGTGAAGTGGTCAAAGAAGGTGGTGGCTGGCCCTGGGGGGGCGATAAATGACAGCCAGTTGAAGGTTGGAGGGGGAGTAGATGGGCACAGAGTGCACCTCAAAGGAAGTGAGGGTAACAGAGGGTGGCAGTACGATTGGGGTGAAGGAGCAGTTGTCTGACAGGAGAAAACCTACTCCTCCACCTTGCTTGCTGCTGGGGCGGGGTGTGTAGGAAAGCTGGAAGCCACCATACGAAAGTGCAGCAGGAGAGGCTGTGTCAGAAGGGGTGAGCCAGGTTTCGGTGATGGCGAGGAAGGAAAGCTTGTGAGTAATAAAAAGACCATGGATGTAGGAAAGCTTGTTGCAGATAGAGCGAGCGTTCCACAGAGCTCCTGTTAGTGGGACTGGGGAGGTGGGGGCTGGGCGAATGGGTATAAGGTTAGAGAGGTTACGGAAATTTGTGATAGAGCGTGGATGGGAGGTAGAACTGACTGTGAGGATGTGGTGAGGAGGATCAGGATTTGGAGAGATATCACCAGCAGTCAGAAGGAGCAGAGAAAGTGTTAGCAGGTGGAGCAGGAGAGGACATGAGGTGGCTGTCTGTGCTTGGAGACAGAGGATTGTATGTTGAGGAACAGTTCTGAGGAGGAGGTGAGATGGATAGGGAGGATTGATGACGAGATGAACAGTTCCTTACTGTAGGAATTAGGGGAGTTAGCAGAAAGTGAAGGATTATAGGGTTGAGACTGAGAGTGAAAATAAACAGAATCATTGTTTACAGTGACTGGCCAGTTACCTTCAGTTCCCTTCTGGTTCAATTCTGGTTTTAATTCGACATTAATCTTCACACTTCTAGACGATTATTATTGTGGAGTTTTATGACATACCCTACTTCACTAAGTCATTTAATGGAGTTTTTTTTTTTACTGTTTTTTATAGATGGACAGACTGTGGGGATGTCTGTACAAGGTTGCATTACAGAACTTGGCTGCAAATATGAATATAAGCCTGTTCCAGGAGTTCGTGAAATTGACAGAGATCACTTCATCTGTGAAAAAGCAAAGACCATTTAGAATGTAATCAATTTAGAATTAGTAACTTTAGTAGCATAAGGCTAAGTGCACACACAGTTTTTTGAAGAGTATTTGTAGTGGATCCATTCAAAATCCTTTTCGAAAACTCTTCTTATTAATTTATTATGGGAAATCCAATTTGCTGCTCAGATGAGGAGTTTTTTTAGCATTAATTTCAGAAGAGTCTTTGAAAAATATATGTGTTACTCCAATTTAATCACAAATTAGACAAAAGTATACATGCAATAAATATTTTATTAAAATGCTCGACTACACAGTAAAAAAATAAAATCTAAAAGTTAAAAATAAAAACAAGTTACAATGAAAGCAGGGGGAGGCCAATGAGAGACATAAAATAATTAAAGCAAGAAAACAATAGAAAGGGTAGACAATAGATTGCAGAATGCTGCCAAGAAGTGATGATAACAGGGATGTATATGGATATAATGAATATCCGCAAAGGTAACTATAATGCAATTCAGCGAGTTAGATATATAGAGCTTTGGTGCAATGTAATGCACAAAAATAATATCAATAGTGAAGAGATAAAGTTACATAATAATAGAATGTGTCACATAAGCCTTCCTCTCAGACCCCGACGTACGTTTCAACATTATTTTGTTGGTTTGAAAACTGTATGGTAGAAAAAAAAATGAAAGTTCATGTCACTTCTTTAAAGGAGATCCTGAAGGAAAACTCTTCAAGTCAGGCACTGTCCAATCAAATTAATGCAAAAAAATAAACGACACAATGAAGGAAAAAAGTCTTCCAAAACTTTTCAATACTTCCCAAGGAAAATCTTCTGAAAAAAGTAAAACATCTCTGAAAATTTGGTCTCAAAAGAAGGAAAAGTATTCTGAAGCGGTTTCTGGTCATCAAAAAACTCAGTGTGAACATAGCCTGATAATGATTTTAGTAATATTAGTAACATATGAACAGCTTTAGTGCCGTGAATCGTCTACTGCTTATTAATAAAGTATTTAACAGCACTGTGTGATTGGTGGATGATGTCATCAAACATAGATTACTATAAAGGCAATCTGGGCTACCGCCTGGGGCCACGTGACTCCGGGAGGGTCCATAGCCAGATTACCCTCACTATAATGGCTTGAGCGCTGCCATCGTGCGCTCCATTGTCTATAGGAGCTATATGGATGCTCATGCTTTATATAAGAGGCTATGTAGGGGCTTTTACTGCATATAGTGGGAAATTGGAGGGCTCATTTTGTATATAGTGGGCTATTTGAGGGTTCACACTGTATGTAGAGATAATATGTGGGGGCTCACAGTGTATAAAGAAGTGTATAAAGTGTATAAAGAAGGGTATGTGGGTGCTCATATTATATATAGGAGGCTATATGGGCACTCTTACTGTATGTAGGAGGCTATGTGGGGGCTCACACTATATAGGAGGCTATATGGGGGCTCATACTGTATATAGGAGGCTATGTGGGGGCTCTCACTGTATATCGGAGGCTATGTGGGGGCTCACACTGTATATAGGAGGCTATGTGAGGGCTCATACTGTATATAGGAAGCTATGTGGGGGCTCACACTGTATATAGGAAGCTATGTGGGGGCTCACACTGTATAGGAGGCTATGTGAGGGCTCATACTGTATGTAGGAAGCTCTGTAGGGGCTCACGCTGTATATAGGTGGTATGTGAGGGCTCACATATGCAGTGAGGCTATATGGGGGCTCACGTCGCATAGAAAGAAGCTATGTGGGATCTTTTACTGTATATAGAAAAAGCCATGTGAGGGCTCATACTGTATTTAGAAGGCTTTATGAGGGTTCATACTTTATATAGGAGGCTATGTGTGGGCACATAATGTATATAGGAGGCTATGGAGGGGCTCATATCACATATAGAGAGGCTATATGAGGCTCACATTGTATATATAGAAGCAATGAGGGGGCTCATACTGTATATGGGGTGAAATGTGGGGGCTCACACTGTATATAGGGGGTTATGTGAGGGCTCATACCTTATACTGTATATAGTAAGCTATGTGGTAGCTCATACTGCATTTAAGAACTATGTGAAGGTTAATACTGTATATAAGGAGGTATTATGAGGGCTCATACTTTATATAGAGGCTATGTGGGGGCTCATATTGCATATGGTGTGGTGACGTGGGGGCTCACACTGTATATATGAAGCAATGTGGGGGGTCATACTGTATATAGGGATGATATGTGGGGACTCATACTCTATATTGCGGCTATGCAAGGGCTCATTTTGCATATTGGGGCTATGTAGGTGCTCACACTGTATAAATAAAGATTTTTCTGTATTTTCATGACTATGAAAACTGTAAATTCACACTGAAGGTATCAAAACTATGAATTAACACATGTGGAATTATATACTTAACAAAAAAGTGTGAAACAACTGAAATTATGTCTTATATTCTAGGTTCTTCAAAGTAGCCACCTTTTGCTTTGATGACTGCTTTGCACACTCTTGGCATTCTCTTGATGAGCTTCAAGAGGTAGTCACAACAACTGTTAAGAGTAGACTTTGTGCAGCAGGCCTTCATGGTAAAATAGCTGCTAGGAAACCGCTGCTAAGGACAGGCAACAAGCAGAAGAGACTTGTTTGGGCTAAAGAGCACAAGGAATGGACATTAGACCAGTGGAGATCTGTGCTTTGGTCTGATGAGTCCAAATTTGAGATCTTTGGTTCCAACCACCGTGTCTTTGTGCGACGCAGAAAAGGTGAACGGATGGACTCTACATGCCTGGTTCCCACCATGAAGCATGGAGGAGGAGGTGTGATGGTGTGGGGGGCTTTGCTGGTGACACTGTTGGGGATTTATTCAAAATTGAAGGCATACTGAACCAGCATGGCTACCACAGCATCTTGCAGCGGCATGCTATTCCATCCGGTTTGCGTTTAGTTGGACCATCATTTATTTTTCAACAGGACAATGACCCCAAACACACCTCCAGGCTGTGTAAGGGCTATTTGACCAAGAAGGAGAGTGATGGGGTGCTACACCAGATGACCTGGCCTCCACAGTCACCAGACCTGAACCCAATCGAGATGGTTTGGGGTGAGCTGGACCGCAGAGTGAAGGCAAAAGGGCCAACAAGTGCTAAGCATCTCTGGGAACTCCTTCAAGATTGTTGGAAGACCATTCCCGGTGACTACCTCTTGAAGCTCATCAAGAGAATGCCAAGAGTGTGCAAAGCAGTCATCAAAGCAAAAGGTGGCTACTTTGAAGAACCTAGAATGTAAGACATAATTTCAGTTGTTTCACACTTTTTTGTTAAGTATATAATTCCACATGTGTTAATTTATAATTTTGATGCCTTCAGTGTGAATTTACAATTTTCATAGTCATGAACATACAGAAAAATCTTTAAATGAGAAGGTGTGTCCAAACTTTTGGTCTGTACTGTATGTACCCCATCCTGGGCCCCTTCCTGGTATATATGTCCCTCATCCTGGTATATATGTCCCCATCTTGGTATATACAGTATGCCCCCCATCCTGGTATATATGTTCCACATCCTGAGCCCATCCTGGTAAATATGTTCCATATCCTGGGCCCATCCTGGTATATATGTCCCCCATTTTTCCGCTGATTTTTACTACATAAAACAAAATGAAAGATTCTACTCACCTTGCCCCCACTCCAACACCATGTGGTGTCCTCTTCTATAGCAAGCGATGGGAAGCGCATGACGTCACTGTCATGCACCACCAGTCACAAGAACGACATCATTGGCTGCCGGCCTCTGATTGGCCGTTGGTATGTAGTGAATATTAGATGAATTTTAGCTCTGACCTCATGTATATTCATTAAGTTATTATTTTAAATTATGCCATTCATTCTCCAGATTTTGGACCGCAAATGTAATTTCCTCTTACTTTGTTGTAAAATCGAGTCATTCAAGAGAGGGAATTGTAGTATGACTTAGAACATGTGTGTCCGAAATGCGTGAGGTCTTTCTCTGTTCATACCTTACTCTTTTTTTTCTATGGAATTTTATCTATTGAATTTTTAACACGGCCTAACAAAGAGTTCTGCCTTTAATTACCTATCATGGACGTAATGATGGATATACCCTTTGTTCTCCATTTTGTATTGTATTGTACAAGATGATGATGAGGTATCTCAGTTCCTGTATTACAAGAACATGCGGAACAATGTATTTACCATTTGGCAACCAGAACCTAAGAAGCAATTAATGTTAATTAAAAGATTTCGTTTTAATTTACTTAATGTAAAAAGTCAATATTACCGCAAACACAATAAGTGTGTGAGAAGGAACCTCTCCCGACACTTCTATTAATTCAATGTGCAGTGACTCCCATTATCTCCAGTAATAGGACTAAGCGTGAGTCATCACCAGAGTCCAGCCATATGTATTTTTTGTCAAACTCCTGATAGACAACTCTGGCAGTAGCTTATTTATACCACCCCAACTTAAAGGTACCGTCACACTAGACGATATCGCTAGCGATCCGTGACGTTGCAGCGTCCTCGCTAGCGATATCGTCCAGTGTGACAGGCAGCAGCGATCAGGCCCCTGCTGTGCTGTCGCTGGTCGGGGAAGAAAGTCCAGAACTTTATTTCGTCGCTGGACTCCCCGCAGACATCGCTGAATCGGTGTGTGTGACACCGATTCAGCGATGTCTTCACTGGTAACCAGGGTAAACATCGGGTAACTAAGCGCAGGGCCGCGCTTAGTAACCCGATGTTTACCCTGGTTACCATCGTAAAAAAACAAACAGTACATACTTACATTCAGCTGTCTGTCCCTTGCTGTCTGGTTCCTGCACTGACTGCTGGCCGCAAAGTGAAAGTGAAAGCACAGCACAGCGGTGAGTCACACAGCGGTGACTCACCGCTGTGGCTGTGGTGTGCTCTGCTTTCACTTTGCGGCCAGCAGTCAGTGCAGCAAACAGACGGCAAGGGACAGACAGCTGAATGTAAGTATGTACTGTTTGTTTTTTTAGGATGGTAACCAGGGTAAACATCGGGTTACTAAGCGCAGCCCTGCGCTTAGTTACCCGATGTTTACCCTGGTTACCGGGGACCTCGGGATCCTTGGTCGCTGGAGAGCTGTCTGTGTGACAGCTCTCCAGCGACCAAACAGCGACGCTGCAGCGATCCGGATCGTTGTCGGTATCGCTGCAGCGTCGCTAAGTGTGACGGTACCTTAACTTATCTCTGTCGAGGAGTGTCAAGACCTTCCCATACACCGAACGTGAGTGGTGCCTGGGCATAACTAATGGAATAGAAGGTAATGGAGCCATTTCTGGTTATATCAGAGAAAGCTGGTCCTAGGAGCGCAGAATAAAGGACTCTGACACCAGGTTAAGTTGAGACACTACGCATTTCAACGGTGGACCACCTGAAAAAGACTATGTATGCCGTTGAAACGCGTAGTGGCTCAACTTAACCTGGTGTCAGAGTCATTTATTTTGCGCTCCTAGGACCGGCTTTCTCTTCTACAACCTGTCGTTATATCCTCCATCAGGGGTGCCCGGCTGGAGCCATCTACCTTCCCCTTCCTGGGACTATTGCCGGCGCTCCACTTACAAACCGCCAAGTATTGATCTTTATGGAACCATTTCTAGCTCATATCGTGAAAGACCTGAGATCAAAATGGGTTGGAGGAAAACCAGAACAGGTTTGAATGATCTGAAACCTTTTTCTTCAAAAGACATATAAGCCCTGATCTGCTGCCTTCTTTTAAGTATTTTTTTAATAACATCTTTCAGATTTGGCTTACAGACTTTGCAGCAAATTGAATAAAATGGCAGACAATATTAATTCAAAATTGGGGTCCTAGAGGAGTATTACCACTTTGACAACCCCTTCTTAAATACTCTATTCCCCAGTGTAACATAAAGCAACATATACTCGCCTCCCGCACCCAGCGATGTTAACGTCAGGTCTCCTTGGGTCTTGTGTGACATGATTATGCAACAGGATCTGACACAGGATAGAGTTTAGCCACAACGCGTTTCGACGGACGTGCCGTCTTCATCAGGTGGGAGTTTTGAAACTAAAACTCCCACCTGTTGAAGACGGCACGTCGGTCGAAACGCGTTGTGGCTAAATTCTATCCTGTGTCAGAGTTTCCTTTCAGTGCTCCTGTGACCGATTCCCATCACCAGATCCTGTTTCCTTCCTCTCTTGGAGGTGTTCGGCTGGAGCTGCGGCCGTACTCGACACTTTTTTCATCCTTTTGGCTGCCTCCTCAGCGCTCCTACATGACCGCCATATGCTGACTTTGATGATTATGCAACAAGCACTGCAGCCGATCAGGGATCTCTAATTGCCTGAAGTTCTCAAACATTCTTAAGACATCTGAGGTTTGCGCAAAGGAGGAGTGAGCAAAGAAGCTCATTAGCAACATCTGATTGGCTGCAGTGCTCATGTGACATAATAATGTCCAGCAAGCCCCTGGAGATATGGCTGTAACGTATGGTTCTGGACACAAGTATCTGTTTTTTTTAATTTTACACTGGGGATTATAGTATTAAAGAAGGGGTTGTCCAAGCAGCGGACAATAATTTTAATGTTTTGTAAATGGGCCATACTGTTGCTGGTTACACTCTTGAAATTATCAATGCAAGGTCAATTTTATAGAAGCAGAATAGGAAAGAATTAAAGACATGTATAGCAAAAAGAATTCCAGTACCCAAGTGCAGCGCAAGAGAAGCTTGAATAAATAATGAGAAACATTGCAGAATAAGTGATGGAAGAATAATTTAGGAAACCTTTGAAAGACAATAATGATATTGTCATGATCCAGAACGGATTTTGAGTCCTGTCTTCCTTTTTCCCGGTCTGATCATGTCAGGGGTTAACTTTTCTCAGCCTCTGTCTGGTCTCAGGTTTTCTATTTATCTCCGCTGCATCCTGCAGGCGGTGTCAATTATAGCTTCTGCCTATGGCGTGAGTAGCTGACTCTGGGTATATCCTGATTTGTCCTGCTGCGATTCCTGACTGTTCCCGTGTTTGTTCATTCCCCTTCCCCCATTCTGACTCAGTGTTTTCCCTTTGTGTTTGGACTCTCTGGTACTTGACTCGGCTTTTCTCTGACCTGACTCCTGCTCCTGGTACTTCTGCTTCCGTCTGGTGTTGACCCTCTGGCGTGTCTCTGACTCTGAGTTGATTTTCCCCTTTGTACTATGTTACTCTCCAGGTTTTGATGCAGCTTATTTGACTACCCTTTTGCCACCTGGTGTTGGCCTCGCTGCAGCGCTGCAGGTCTGCTCTGGCAAGTGTTGCAGTCTTCCCTCCACTCTACTGCCATCTAGTAGAGTGTGCATCTACCTGCATAGCTGCGGCATGATAGATATCAGGCATTTCAGGGTGGTAGTACAGGAGCTTTGAAGACTAAATAAAGAAAACCATTTTTAGGTACGGGAGCAAAATAGACAACATTTTTAACATTTGAATAGCACCAATTATGCTGAAAAATTATGGTAGCCTTCTTACATCAATTTTCTTTGGGTTTTCCTTTGCAACTTACTTCCTTTTAAAACTTTTCCTTATTCTCCGATTCGTTATATGGAAGAAAAATTTTATTGGATATTACCCCTACCTGTACTAGGGGAGCCTTGGACCTGTAAATACTTTCCCATCTAAATTTGCAATATTCAATGCAAAGGGTAAATTATGTTGTATTTCAATTAACTCTCTGTTCGGAATATTTAAGAATGCGCTGGAGAGACGGTTTTGTCATTGAATGATTGCCAGGTGCCGAAGATTTGCCAAATTCTGAAATATCATACAAGTAAAAAAAAAGGAACAATCCATCCAACATGAGTTCTTGGAAGTTAAGAGATGAACGAAGATTTTGGCAAAAGAAAACATTGCTAATCAATGACAAATTTAATGGCTTCATCGAAGTATATTGACTTTTTAATAAAAAAGTAAATAGCTTAAATTAAATTAGCTTTATAAGTCTTTTTCATAAAAGCAATAACACAGGGCATTGCCTCCGATATAGATTTGTCTTGAAGGTTAAGCTTTGTTTGTTACAGAAGGCATTGGAAGCAGGGCAGAAGTTTCAAGGACTTCTGCAGTATCTATAATTTATGACTGTTATTCCCAAATAAAATACCTTCTTCCTTAGGTAATGTAGAGCCATATTCCTTTTCATATCTTTATAGTTGTAAGAAAAACTTTTTGAGACCAGACAAGCTCATACACCAACACACGCTGGTTGTGTGCCCTTGTCTCCGATTGACTGGCAAGCATGTGAAACCTTTCGAGCTTCTGCTAAAGCTTTCCACATCAATGCCAACTCATCCCACCAAGTTACAAATACAGAAAACACTCATCGTGTACATATTTCCAGCCTTCTCCTAAATCAGTTATCAGAACATAAATATTCAGCCTTTATGTCTAATATCTAAGCAAAGTGACCTCATTGGAGGCGGTAACGCTGCGTAGGAAAGAAAAGTGGCCTAGGACCGCTGAATGCTTGATTCTTTATTTTCTGCTTCTGATTAAGAGAACTACAAATGCAGCCAATACATTCTAGATTGTTTTAGCTTATGTCAAGTTAAATACAGATGGATTTTATGATACCATGGCCCTAAATGTTAAATGCAACATCTACCATCATTGATTGTTATAAGCACACACACTAACTCGGGTTATGCAAAATAAAAATAACAGGAAGGCAATCCCCCCAAAAAATCCAATTTTAGAATGAATGATTGCCTTAACAGACTGACCAGAAATAGGAAAAACCCAATGTGGCTAAACAAAGAAGTAAGACAGGCAACTAACAATAAAAAGAAAGCATTTGCACTACTAAAGCAGGATGGCACCATTGAAGCTCTAAAAAACTATAGGGAGAAAAATACTTTATCTAAAAAACTAATTAAAGCTGCCAAAAAGGAAACAGAGAAGCACATTGCTAAGGAGAGTAAAACTAATCCCAAACTGTTCTTCAACTATATCAATAGTAAGAGAATAAAAACTGAAAATGTAGGCCCCTTAAAAAATTGTGAGAAAAGTATGGTTCTAGATGACGAGGAAAAAGCTTAACATATTAAACACCTTCTTCTCCACGGTATTCACGGTGGAAAATGAAATGCTAGGTGAAATCCCAAGAAACAATGAAAACCCTATATTAACCCCTTCCCGACCTTTGACGCATACGCTGCGTCATGAAAGTCGGTGCCATTCCGACCCATGACGCAGCATATGCGTCATGGAAAGATCGCGTCCCTGCAGATCGGGTGAAAGGGTTAACTCCCTTTTCACCCGATCTGCAGGGACAGGGGGAGTGGTAGTTTAGCCCAGGGGGGGTGGCTTCACCCCCTCGTGGCTACGATCGCTCTGATTGGCTGTTGAAAGTGAAACTGCCAATCAGAGCGATTTGTAATATTTCACCTAAAAAAATGGTGAAATATTACAATCCAGCCATGGCCGATGCTGCAATATCATCGGCCATGGCTGGACACACTAATGTGCACCCACTCCACTCCTCCGATCGCCCCCCCAGCCCCCCGATCTGCGGTCTGCTCCCCTCGGTCCTGTGCTCCGCTCCCCCGTCCTCCTGCCCGCTCCCCCCGTGCTCCAATCCCACCCCCGTGCTCCAATCAAACCCCCCGCACTCCGATCCCCCCCCGCACAGCGATCCCCCCGCACAGCGATTCCCCCCCCCCGTGCTCCGATCCACCCGCCCGCACAGCGATCCCCCACTCCGTGCTCCAATCCACCCCCCCGTGTTCCGGTCCACCCCCCCCCGTGCTCCGACGCCCCCCCCCCGTGCCCTGATCTCCCCCCCTTATACTTACCTGGCCTCCCGGGGACCGTCCGTCTTCTTTCCTGGGCGCCGCCATCTTCCAAAATGGCGGGCCCATGTGCAGTGCGCCCGCCGAATCTGCCGGCCGGCAGATTCGTTCCAAAGTGAATTTTGATCACTGAGATATAACTTATCTCAGTGATCAAAATAAAAAAAAAAAGTAAATGACCCCCCCCCCTTTGTCACCCCCATAGGTAGGGACAATAAAAAAAATATTTATTTTTTTTTTCCACTAAGGTTGGGGTAAGAACTAGGGTTAGGGTTAGGGTTAGGGCTAGGGGTAGGGTTAGGGGTAGGGTTAGGGGTAGGGTTAGGGGTAGGGTTAGGGTTAGGGGTAGGGTTAGGGGTAGGGTTAGGGGTAGGGGTAGGGTTAGGGGTAGGGTTAGGGGTAGGGGTAGGGATAGGGGTAGGGTTAGGGTTTCGGTATGTGCACACGTATTCTGTTCCTCTGCGGATTTTTCCGCTGCGGATTTGATAAATCCGCAGTGCTAAACCGCTGCGGATTTATGGCGGATTTACCATGTTTTTTCTGCGCATTTCAATGCGGTTTTACAACAGCGATTTTCTATTTGAGCAGTTGTAAAACCGCTGCGGAATCCGCAGAAAGAAATGACATGCTGCGGAATGTAAACCGCTGCGTTTCCGTGCAGTTTTTCCGCAGCATGTGTACAGCGATTTTTGTTTCCCATAGGTTTGCATTGAACTGTAAACTCATGGGAAACTGCTGCGGATCCGCAGCGTTTTCCGCAGCGTGTGCACATACCTTTAGAATTAGGCTATGTGCACACGGTGCGGATTGGCCGCTGCGGATCCGCAGCAGAGTTCCATCAGGTTTACAGTACCATGTAAACATATGGAAAGCCAAATCCGCTGTGCCCATGGTGCGGAAAATACCGCGCGGGAACGCTGCGTTGTATTTTCCGCAGCATGTCAATTCTTTGTGCGGATTCCGCAGCGTTTTACACCTGTTCCTCAATAGGAATCCGCAGGTGAAATCCGGACAAAAAACACTGGAAATCCGCGGTAAATCCGCAGGTAAAACGCAGTGCCTTTTACCCGCGGATTTTTCAAAAATGGTGCTGAAAAATCTCATACGAATCCGCAACGTTGGCACATAGCCTTAGGGCTAGGGTTGGGTTGGAATTAGGGTTGTGGTTAGGGTTAGGGGTGTGTTGGGGTTACGGGTGTGTTGGGGTTAGGGTTGTGATTAGGGTTACGGCTACAGTTGGGATAAGGGTTAGGGGTGTGTTGGAGTTAGAATTGAGGGGTTTCCACTGTTTAGGCACATCAGGGGGTCTCTAAACGCAACATGGCGCCACCATTAATTCCAGCCAATCTTGTATTCAAAAAGTCAAATGGTGCTCCCTCACTTCCGAGCCCCGACGTGCACCCAAACAGTGGTTTACCCCCACATATGGGGTACCAGCATACTCAGGACAAACTGCGCAACAATTACTGGGGTCCAATTTCTCCTGTTACCCTTGTGAAAATAAAGAAATGCTTGCTAAAACATCATTTTTGAGGAAAGAAAAATGATTTTTTATTTTCATGGCTCTGCGTTGTAAACGTCTGTGAAGCACTTGGGGGTTCAAAGTGCTCACCACATATCTAGATAAGTTCCTTGGGGGGTCTAGTTTCTAAAATGTGGTCACTTGTGGGGGGTTTCTACTGTTTAGGCACACCAGGGGCTCTGCAAACGCAATGTGACGCCCGCAGACCATTCCATCAAAGTCTGCATTTCAAAAGTCACTACTTCCCTTCTGAGCCCCGACGTGTGCCCAAACAGTGGTTTACCCCCACACATGGGGTATCAGCGTACTCAGGAGAAACTGGACAACAACTTTTGGGATCCAATTTCTCCTGCTACCCTTGGGAAAATAAAAAATTCTGGGCTAAATAATTATTTTTGAGGAAAGAAAACGTATTTATTATTTTCACGGCTCTGCATTATAAACTTCTATGAAGCACTTGGGGGTTCAAAGTGCTCACCACACATCTAGATAAGTTCCTTTCGGGGTCTAGTTTCCAAAATGGGGTCACTTGTGGGGGGTTTCTACTGTTAAGCCACATCAGGGGCTCTGCAAACGCAACGTGACGCCCACAGAGCATTCCATCAAAGTCTGCATTTCAAAATGTCACTACTTCACTTCCGAGCCCCGGCATGTGCCCAAACAGTGGTTTACCCCCACATATGGGGTATCAGCGTACTCAGGAGAAACTGGACAACAACTTTTGGGGTCAAATTTCTCCTGTTACCCTTTGTAAAATAAAAAATTGCAGGCTAAATGATCATTTTTGAGAAAATAATTTTTTTTTTATTTTCATGGCTCTGCGTTATAAACTTCTGTGAAGCACTTGGGGGTTCAAAGTCCTCACCACACATCTAGATTAGTTCCTTTGGGGGTCTAGTTTCCAAAATGGGGTCATTTCTGGGGGATCTCCAATGTTTAGGCACACAGGGGCTCTCCAAACGTGACATGGTGTCCGCTAATGATTGGAGCTAATTTTCCATTTAAAAAGCCAAATGGCGTGCCATCCCTTCCGAGCCCTGCCGTGCGCCCAAACAGTGGTTTACCCCCACATATGGGGTATCAGCGTACTCAGGACAAACTGGACAACAATATTTGGGGTCCAATTTCTCCTATTATCCTTGGCAAAATAGGAAAATCCAGGCTAAAAAATCATTTTTGAGGAAAGAAAAATTATTTTTTATTTTCATGGCTCTGCGTTATAAACTTCTGTGAAGCACCTGGGGGTTTAAAGTGCTCAATATGCATCTAGATAAGTTCCTTGGGGGGTCTAGTTTCCAAAATGGGGTCACTTATGGGGGAGCTCCAATGCATAGGCACACAGGGGCTCTCCAAACGCGACATGGTGTCCGCTAACAATTGGAGCTAATTTTCCATTCAAAAAGTCAAATGGCGCGCCTTCCCTTCCGAGCCCTGCCGTGTGCCCAAACAGTGGTTTACCCCCACATATGAGGTATCGGCGTACTCGGGAGAAATTGCCCAACAAATTTTATGATCCATTTTATCCTACTGCCCATGTGAAAATGAAAAAATTGAGGCGAAAATAATTTTTTTGTGAAAAAAAAGTACTTTTTCATTTTTACAGATCAATTTGTGAAGCACCTGAGGGTTTAAAGTGCTCACTAGGCATCTAAATAAGTTCCTTGGGGGGTCTAGTTTCCAAAATGGGGTCACTTGTGGGGGAGCGCCAATGTTTAGGCACACAGGAGCTCTCCAAACGCGACATGGTGTCCGCTAACGATGGAAATAATTTTTCATTCAAAAAGTCAAATGGCGCTCCTTCCCTTCCGAGCCTTACCATGTGCCCAAACAGTGGTTTACCCCCACATGTGAGGTATTGGTGTACTCAGGAGAAATTGCCCAACACATTTTAGGATCCATTTTATCCTGTTGCCCATGTGAAAATGAAAAAATTGAGGCTAAAATAATTTTTTTGTGAAAAAAAAGTACTTTTTCATTTTTACAGATCAATTTGTGAAGCACCTGGGGGTTCAAAGTGCTCACTATGCATCTAGATAAGTTCCTTGGGGCATCTAGTTTCCAAAATGGGGTCACTTGTGGGGGAGCTCCAATTTTTAGGCACACGGGGGCTCTCCAAACGTGACATGGTGTCCGCTAAAGAGTGGAGCCAATTTTTGATTCAAAAAGTCAAATGGCGCTCCTTCCCTTCCAAGCCCTGCCGTGCGCCCAAACAGTGGTTTACCCCCACATATGAGGTATCAGCGTACTCAGGACAGATTGCACAACAACTTTCGTGGTTCAGTTTCTCCTTTTACCATTGGGAAAATAAAAAAATTGTTGCTAAAAGATAATTTTTGTGACTAAAAAGTTAAATGTTCATTTTTTCCTTCCATGTTGCTTCTGCTGCTGTGAAGCACCTGAAGGGTTAATAAACTTCTTGAATGTGGTTTTGAGTACCTTGAGGGGGTGCAGTTTTTAGAATGGTGTCACTTTTGGGTATTTTCAGCCATATAGACCCCTCAAACTGACTTCAAATGTGAGGTGGTCCCTAAAAAAATGGTTTTGTAAATTTCGTTGTAAAAATGACAAATCGCTGGTCAAATTTTAACCCTTATAACTTCCTAACAAAAAAAAATTTTGTTTCCAAAATTGTGCTGATGTAAAGTAAACATGTGGGAAATGTTATTTATTAACTATTTTGTGTCACATATCTCTCTGGTTTAACAGAATAAAAATTCAAAATGTGAAAATTGCGAAATTTTCAAAATTTTCGCCAAATTTCCGTTTTTATCACAAATAAACGCAGAATTTATTGACCTAAATTTACCACTAACATGAAGCCCAATATGTCATGAAAAAACAATCTCAGAACCGCTAGGATCCGTTGAAGCGTTCCTGAGTTATTACCTCATAAAGGGACACTGGTCAGAATTGCAAAAAACGGCAAGGTCTTTAAGGTCAAAATAGGCTGGGTCATGAAGGGGTTAAGGGTCACCAATCTAACCCAAGAAGAGGTGCGAAACCGGCTAAATAAGATTAAAATAGATAAATCTCCGGGTCCGGATGGCATACACCCACGAGTACTAAGAGAACTAAGTAATGTAATAGATAAACCATTATTTCTTATTTTTAGTGACTCTATAGCGACAGGGTCTGTTCCGCAGGACTGGCGCATAGCAAATGTGGTGCCAATATTCAAAAAGGGCTCTAAAAGTGAACCTGGAAATTATAGGCCAGTAAGTCTAACCTCTATTGTTGGTAAAATATTTGAAGGGTTTCTGAGGGATGTTATTCTGGATTATCTCAATGAGAATAACTGTTTAACTCCATATCAGCATGGGTTTATGAGAAATCGCTCCTGTCAAACCAATCTAATCAGTTTTTATGAAGAGGTAAGCTATAGGCTGGACCACGGTGAGTCATTGGACGTGGTATATCTCGATTTTTCCAAAGCGTTTGATACCGTGCCGCACAAGAGGTTGGTACACAAAATGAGAATGCTTGGTCTGGGGGAAAATGTGTGTAAATGGGTTAGTAACTGGCTTAGTGATAGAAAGCAGAGGGTGGTTATAAATGGTATAGTCTCTAACTGGGTCGCTGTGACCAGTGGGGTACCGCAGGGGTCAGTATTGGGACCTGTTCTCTTCAACATATTCATTAATTATCTGGTAGAAGGTTTACACAGTAAAATATCGATATTTGCAGATGATACAAAACTATGTAAAGCAGTTAATACAAGAGAAGATAGTATTCTGCTACAGATGGATCTGGATAAGTTGGAAACTTGGGCTGAAAGGTGGCAGATGAGGTTTAACAATGATAAATGTAAGGTTATACACATGGGAAGAGGGAATCAATATCACCATTAAACACTGAACGGGAAACCACTGGGTAAATCTGACAGGGAGAAGGACTTGGGGATCCTAGTTAATGATAAACTTACCTGGAGCAGCCAGTGCCAGGCAGCAGCTGCCAAGGCAAACAGGATCATGGGGTGCATTAAAAGAGGTCTGGATACACATGATGAGAGCATTATACTGCCTCTGTACAAATCCCTAGTTAGACCGCACATGGAGTACTGTGTCCAGTTTTGGGCACCGGTGCTCAGGAAGGATATAATGGAACTAGAGAGAGTACAAAGGAGGGCAACAAAATTAATAAAGGGGATGGGAGAACTACAATACCCAGATAGATTAGCAAAATTAGGATAATTTAGTCTAGAAAAAAGACGACTGAGGGGCGATCTAATAACCATGTATAAGTATATAAGGGGACAATACAAATATCTCGCTGAGGATCTGTTTATACCAAGGAAGGTGACGGGCACAAGGGGGCATTCTTTGCGTCTGGAGGAGAGAAGGTTTTTCCACCAACATAGAAGAGGATTCTTTACTGTTAGGGCAGTGAGAATCTGGAATTGCTTGCCTGAGGAGGTGGTGATGGCGAACTCAGTCGAGGGGTTCAAGAGAGGCCTGGATGTCTTCCTGGAGCAGAACAATATTGTATCATACAATTATTAGGTTCTGTAGAAGGACGTAGATCTGGGGATATATTATGATGGAATATAGGCTGAACTGAATGGACAAATGTATTTTTTCGGCCTTACTAACTATGTTACTATGTTACTATGTTACTATGTTACCACAGTCAGTCATCAATTGAAATTAGGTCGACCGTGTTCGATTATTTTAGGAAAATCATACGAAAGATTGTTTATCCATGAACAATCATTACAAAATTATTCAACAAGATTGCTGGCTTAATACCCGGTGTATATGAATATTTATGGTCAGGGTCTATGAGTACACATGGAAATTTGGATTAAAATGTGCATGACTGCGTCAGCATTACCATCATTCTTATTTTCCCCAAAAATAAGCACTAGCATGATTTTTCAGGATTTTTTGGGTATGCTTGAAACATAATCCCTACTATAAAAAATAAGCCATAGTTACAATTAGAGACGGCATTGGTGGGAAACTGGGTAATTACTTAGGGCCCCCGCTCTCTTTTGGCCTCCCAGAGGTTAGGGCTGCTTAAGGACCTTTGGTGACATCATGGTCATGTGACCATGATGTCAGGACCTTTGGTGACATCATGGTCATGTGACCATGATATCACCAAAGGTCCTTTTAAATGTGAGAGTCTAGAGAAACTGAAGAGGAAAGAGGCTAGTATGTACCGCTCATGCAGTGTGTTTATATATATGTTCATGTATGTGCAGTGTGTGATTATAGTTGAATAATAAATGTGGATAGTTGTTGATGGAAAAAAAATAAGACATCCTCTGAAAATAAGCTCTAACCCATTTCTGGACACAAAACATAGTATTAGACCCTGTCTTATTTTCGGAGAAACACAGTAGCAACAATGATAGTTAGAAAAAAAATAAAGTTATATTATCAATGGCTTGCCTTCTTTTTGATGGCATCGAGTTGTTTCTCCTCCACATAGAATAACTGAGAAGGAACCTATCAGGCACGTCCAGAAAAGTCATATAACCATATGGGTCTTAGACTCTTTGCCAGCCTCACACTGCTCAGCTCGGTTTGATTGATAGGTCACTCCAGTGATGGACTGGAATGCCAAGGGCCCACCAGAAATATTGAGTCTGGTGGCCCACTGTTCAGCTACATGCAAATATTACATTACCCTCATTCACAAATATATCTCTGCTTCTGTATAAACTAGGTTGTTTGTTTTTTTTAATTAATGATGAGATGCTTCCCATGTTTGTATAAAGTGAAGTTGTGCCTACAACTGCTCATGTAGTCACTGGAGAACCCACCGGGGAATTTTATATGTTCCCTAGTGGGCCAGTCTGAGCTTGTGAGCTTGCCTAGGTGACTTATCTACATTTTTTTAAGCTATGCTTTCTTTTTGGTGGACAAAAGTAAGAGTAGATGTAAGTAAAAATGGATTGTACACTGTACATCCTTAAAAAATTGTTATAGGGTCACAGCCTTGTTCCATATTAGAACATTTGGAGGTTACAGATGGGAATCCAGGATGGACTTTTCCATGAGCCCGAGCAAATCTTACTATTGCAGAGTTTAATAGATAGATGATAGATAATAGATAGATAGATAGATAGATAGATAATAGATGCCACTCTTATCAGCCTTCAGTTAAATGCACAAAGCTGTCTCTCTCGAGCCATGAGCCTGCAGTTCAAATAGGCAAGTCAAACTGATTTCGATCACCTGCAGGTCAATGGGACGTGTGACTGCCTCCAGCCTGACTCTGCACTCCTTCCATTGATCAGTTCTACTTGCCCATTTGAACTGCAGGCTCATGGCTTGAGCGAGACAGGTTTGTGCATTTAACTGTGGGCTGATAGCTCAAGAGTGGCATGTACACAAGAAATAGGACCCATCAGAGGGAGGTCGCCTTGCCGTGGTTGTTTGGCACACATGAATTGGCCAATTTATGCACTAAGAACATTTTTTTCTGTATAGATAGATAGATAATAGATAGATAATAGATAGCTAGATAATAGATAGATAGACATTTTGTGCTTATAACAATCAACAAGTGTATATCACATTTAGATGGGTAGGTATAACTTTGCGGTGGTACTGTACCTTTAAGCTCTTTGGTCCCTATGTGATCATGGGTTCCATGATTTTGTACTAGCAATTTATGACAGAATAGACATTGTTATTCCACATTGCCCAGTTATAAATCCATCCTGTTGGTTTTGATGCTACTCAGAGTATAATGCGAAATGATCAGACAACTCCTCTGTCTACAGTAAGAAGTGACCTAGTCTTTAATTGGAACAAGCTGGGGTTGGAGACAAAGCAGAAACTCCTACTAGTGGGTAATTGGTCTTGCGCTTTTACACGACAAACGTTCTACATCTACTATTTTGGTCCCAGGTATAATTTTTGGTCCCAGAGAACAACCTCCTTGAGTGATGCATCCCATGAGAGCAAACTTGAAATCTGGATAGCCTGTCAAAAAATAATAAAAAAAATACAATTAGTGAGAATCTTAAAGTTAAAAAACACTATTTGGTATATCATTGGACCGTAAATGTAATAGTACATGCTGGTCATTCAGATGAAAGGTCAACGGTGTTGTACATGGAGAATACCGTATAAGCTGATGTTATCGGCACATAGAGGGGAATCCCAACTGTGAAACCCAACTCTATGGAGACAATATTCCCTCTAAGGGGGTGACCTAAAAAAGCATCAAAGAAATATTGTGTTAGGCTAAGCTGGCTTTCAATCAACATGACATTGACAGTGCAGAAGAGCAGATCAGAAGAGAAGAAACTGCTCAACATGACATCACAGGAGAATCACCGGCTTGTGAGGAGGACACTTCCAATACACCTCCGAAGCCGGGAAGCGTACACCCAGCTTCAGAGGAGCAATGATGTGGGGGAAGAAAGTTGTGATAACATGCAGAGATAGACAACTAGTCTGCGGAAAACAAAGGATCCGTCGACCTGTCAATGGCCTTATTAAGTTATGGGATGCAAAGTTTATAAAGCCTTTTTTAAAACATGGGTGTTAAACAATATAGGTACTGGTTAAGCAAGGTATTTATCAACAAATAGTCTAATGCTGGTTGGTTGGAGGACCGGTGAGATTCCCTTTAACCCCTTTACCCCCAAGGGTGGTTTGCACGTTAATGACCGGGCCAATTTTTACAATTCTGACCACTGTCCCTTTGTGAGGTTATAACTCTGGAACGCTTCAACGGATCCCAGTGATTCTGACACTGTTTTCTCGTGACATATTGTACTTCATGACAATGGTAAAAATTCTTTGATAGTACCTGCGTTTATTTGTGAAAAAAATGGAAATTTGGCGAAAATTATGAAAATTTCGCAATTTTCCAACTTTGAATTTTTATGCAATTAAATCACAGAGATATGTCACACAAAATACTTAATAAGTAACATTTCCCACATGTCTACTTTACATCAGCACAATTTTGGAACCAAAATTTTTTTTTGTTAGGGAGTTATAAGGGTTAAAAGTTGACCAGCAATTTCTCATTTCTACAACACCATTTTATTTTAGGGACCACATCTCATTTGAAGTCATTTTGAGGGGTCTATATGATAGAAAATACCCAAGTGTGACACCATTCTAAAAACTACACCCCTCAAGGTGCTCAAAACCATATTCAAGAAGTTTATTAACCCTTCTGGTGCTTCACAGGAATTTTTTGAATGTTTAAATAAAAATGAACATTTAACTTTTTTTCACAAAAAATTTAATTCAGCTCCAATTTGTTTAATTTTACCAAGGGTAACAGGAGAAAATAGACCCCAAACATTGTTGTACAATTTGTCCTGAGCACGACAATACCCCACATGTGGGGGTAAACCACTGTTTGGGCGCATGGCAGAGCTCGGAAGCGAAGGAGCGCCATTTGACTTTTCAATGCAAAATTGACTGGAATTGAGATGGGACGCCATGTTTCGTTTGGAGAGCCCCTGATGTGCCTAAACATTGAAACCCCCCACAAGTGACACCATTTTGGAAAGTAGACCCCTTAAGGAACTTATCTAGATGTGTGGTGAGCACTTTGACTCACCAAGTGCTTCACAGAAGTTTATAATGTAGAACCGTAAAAATAAAAAATCACATTTTTTCACAAAAATTATATTTTCGCCCCCAATGTTTTATTTTCCCAAGGGTAAGAGAAGAGATTGGACCCCAAATGTTGTTGTACAATTTGTCCTGAGTACGCTGATACCCCATATGTGGAGGTAAACCACTGTTTGGGCGCATGGGAGAGCTCGGAAGGGAAGGAGCGCCGTTTGACTTTTCAATGCAAAATTGACAGGAATTGAGATGGGACACCATGTTGCGTTTGGAGAGCCACTGATGTGCCTAAACATTGAAACCCCCCACAAGTGACACCATTTTGGAAAGTAGACCCCCTAAAGAACTTATCTAGATGTGTGGTGAGCACTTTGACCCACCAAGTGCTTCACAGAAGTTTATAATGCAGAGCCGTAAAAATAAAACAAAAAATTTTTCCCACAAAAATTATGTTTTTAGCCCCCAGTTTTGTATTTTTCCGAGGGTAACAGGAGAAAGTGGACCCCAAAATTTGTTGCCCAATTTGTCCTGAGTGCGATGATACACCATATGTGGGGGGAACCACTGTTTGGGCGCATGGGAGGGTTCGGAAGGGAAGAAGTGCCATTTGAATGCAGACTTAGGTGGATTGGTCTGCAGGTGTCACATTGCGTTTGCAGAGCCCCTAATGTACCTAAACAGTAGAAACCCCCCACAAGTGACACCATTTTGGAAAGTAGACCCCCTAAGGAACTTATCTACATGTGTGGTGAGCACTTTGACCCACCAAGGGCTTCACAGAAGTTTATAATGGAGAGCCGTAAAAATAAAACAAAAATTTTTTCCCACAAAAATTATTTTT
Organism: Ranitomeya imitator; assembly: GCF_032444005.1. Taxonomy (NCBI): domain Eukaryota; kingdom Metazoa; phylum Chordata; class Amphibia; order Anura; family Dendrobatidae; genus Ranitomeya; species Ranitomeya imitator. The sequence continues at coordinate 18,560,176 of NC_091291.1, read as the reverse complement.
TAGCCCCCAGTTTTGTATTTTCCCGAGGGTAACAGGAGAAATTGGACCCCAAAATTTGTTGTCCAATTTGTTCTGAGTGCGCTGATACCCCATATGTGGGGGGGAACCACTGTTTGGGCGCATGGGAGGGCTCGGAAGGGAAGGAGCTCCATTTGGAATGCAGGCTTAGATGGAATGATCTGCAGGTGTCACATTGCATTTGCAGAGCCCCTAATGTACCGAAACAGTAGAAATCCCCCACAAGTGACACCATTTTGGAAACTAGACCCCCTAAGGAACTCATCTAGAAGTGTTGTGAGAGCTTTGAACCCCCAAGTGTTTCACTACAGTTTGTAACGCAGAGCCGTGAAAATTGAAAAAAAAAATCTTTCCCCCCAAAATTATTTTTTAGCCCCCAGTTTTGTATTTTCCCGAGGGTAAGAGGAGAAATTTGACCCCAAAAGTTGTTGTCCAATTTGTCCTGAGTACGCTGATACCCCATATGTTGGGGGGAACCACCGTTTGGGCGCATGGGAGGGCTCGGAAGGGAAGGAGTGCCATTTGGAATGCAGACTTAGATGGAATGGTCTGCAGGCGTCACATTGCGTTTGCAGAACCCCTAATGTACCTAAACAGTAGAAATCCCCCACAAGTGACCACATATTGGAAACTAGACCCCCATGGAACTTATCTAGATGTGTTGTGAGAACTTTGAACCCCCAAGTGTTTCACTACAGATTATAACGCAGAGCCGTGAAAATAAAAAATCTTTTTTTTTCCCACAAAAATTATTTTTTAGCCCCCAGTTTTGTATTTTCCCAAGGGTAACAGGAGAAATTGGACCCCAAAAGTTGTTGTCCTATTTGTCCTGAGTACGCTGATACCCCATATGTTGGGGTAAACCCCTGTTTGGGCACACGGGAGAGCTCGGAAGGGAAGGAGCACTGTTTTACTTTTTCAACGCAGAATTGGCTGGAATTGAGATCGGACGCCATGTCGCGTTTGGAGAGCCCCTGATGTGCCTAAACAGTGGAAACCCCCCAATTATAACTGAAGCCCTAATCCAAACACACTCCTAACCCTAATCCCAACAGTAACCCTAACCACACCTCTAACCCTGACACACACCTAACCCTAATCCCAACCCTATTCCCAAATGTAAATGTAATCTAAACCCTAACTGTAACTTTAGCCCCAACCCTAACTGTAGCCTTAACCCTAGCCCCAACCCAAACTTTTGCCCCAACCCAAACTGTAGCCCTAACCCTAGCCCTAACCATAGCCCTAACCCTAACTTTAGCCCCAACCCTAACTGTAGCCTTAACCCTAGCCCTAACCATAGCCCTAACCCTAGCCCTAACCCTAACCCTAGCCCTAAGCCTAACCCTAGCCCTAACCCTAGCCCTAGCCCTAACCCTAGCCCTAACCCTAGCCCTAACCCTAGCCCTAACCCTAACCCTAGCCCTAACCCTAGCCCTAACCCTAGCCCTAACCCTAGCCCTAGCCCAAACCCTAACCCTAGCCCTAACCCTAGCCCTAGCCCTAACCCTAGCCCTAATGGAAAAATGGAAATACATTTTTTTAATTTTTCCCTAACTAAGGGGGTGATGAAGGGGGGTTTGATTTACTTTTAGAGCGGGTTTTTTAGCGGATTTTTATGATTGGCAGCCGTCACACACTGAAAGACGCTTTTTATTGCAAAAAATATTTTTTGCGTTACCACATTTTGAGAGCTATAATTTTTCCATATTTGAGTCCACAGAGTCATGTGAGGTCTTGTTTTTTGCGGGACGAGATGACGTTTTTATTGGTAACATTTTCGGGCACGTTACATTTTTTGATCACTTTTTATTCCGATTTTTGCGAGGCAGAATGACCAAAAACCAGCTATTCATGAATTTCTTTTGGGGGAGGCGTTTATACCGTTCTGCGTTTGCTAAAATTGATAAAGCAGTTTTATTCTTCGGGTCAGTACGATTACAGCGACACCTCATTTATATCTTTTTTTATGTTTTGGCGCTTTTATACGATAAAAACTATTTTATAGAAAAAATAATTATTTTTGCATCGCTTTAGTCTCAGGACTATAACTTTTTTTTTTTTTTGCTGATGATGCTGTATGGCGGCTTGTTTTTTGCGGGACAAGATGATGCTTTCAGCGGTATCATGGTTATTTATAGCTGTCTTTTTGATCGCGTGTTATTCCACTTTTTGTTCGGCGGTATGATAATAAAGCGTTGTTTTTTGCCTCGTTTTTTTTTTTTTTTTCTTACGGTGTTTACTGAAAGGGTTAACTAGTGGGCCAGTTTTATAGGTTGGGCCGTTACGGATGCGGTGATACTAAATATGTGTACTTTTATTGTTTTTTTTTTTATTTAGATAAAGAAATGTATTTAGGGGAATAATATTTTTATTTTTTTTTCATTATTTAGGAATATTTTTTTTATTTTTTTTTTACACATTTTGAATTTTTTTTTTTAACTTTTTTACTTTGTCCCAGGGGGGGACATCACAGATCAGTGATCTGACATGCAGCGCTGCAGCCTTCACAGTGCCTGCTCTGAGCAGGCTCTGTGAAGCCACCTCCCTCCCTGCAGGACCCGGATCCGCGGCCATCTTGGATCCGGGGCTGGAGGAAGCAGGGAGGGAGGTGAGACCCTCGCAGCAACGCGATCACATCGCGTTGCTGCGTGGGGCTCAGGGAAGCTCAGGGAAACTTCCCTGCACCGCCGGCACATCGCGATCATCTTTGATCGCGGTGTGCCAGGGGTTAATGTGCCGGGGGCGGTCCGTGACTGTTCCTGGCACATAGTGCCGGATGTCAGCTGCGATAAACAGCTGACACCCGGCCGCGATCGGCGGCGCTCCCCCCGTGAGCGCTGCCGATCGCGCTGGACGTACTATCCCGTCCGTGGTCATGGGGGCCCACCCCACCTCGACGGGATAGTACGTCCCATGTCAGAAAGGGTTTAACCCCTTCATGACCCAGCCTATTTTGACCTTAAAGACCTTGCCGTTTTTTGCAATTCTGACCAGTGTCCCTTTATGAGGTAATAACTCAGGAACGCTTCAATGGATCCTAGCGGTTCTGAGATTGTTTTTTCGTGACATATTGGGCTTCATGTTAGTGGTAAATTTAGGTCAATAAATTCTGTGTTTATTTGTGATAAAAACGGAAATTTGGCGAAAATTTCGCAATTTTTACATTTTGAATTTTTATTCTGTTAAACCAGAGAGTTATGTGACATAAAATAGTTAATAAATAACATTTCCCACATGTTTACTTTACATCAGCACAATTTTGGAAACAATATTTTTTTTTGCTAGGAAGTTATAAGGGTTAAAATTTGACCAGCGATTTCTCATTTTTACAATGAAATTTACAAAACCATTTTTTTTAGGGACCACCTCACATTTGAAGTCAGATTGAGGGGTCTATATGGCTGAAAATACCCAAAAGTGACACCATTCTAAAAACTGCACCCCTCAAGGTGCACAAAACCACATTCAAGAAGTTTATTAACCCTTCAGGTGCTTCACAGCAGCAGAAGCAACATGGAAGGAAAAAATGAACATTTAACTTTTTAGTCACAAAAATGATTTTTCAGCAACAATTTTTTTATTTTCCCAATGGTAAAAGGAGAAACTGAACCACGAAAGTTATTGTCCAATTTGTCCTGAGTACGCTGATACCGCATATGTGGGGGTAAACCACTGTTTGGGCGCACGGCAGGGCTTGGAAGGGAAGGAGCGCCATTTGACTTTTTGAATGAAAAATTATCTCCATCGTTAGCGGACACCATGTCGCGTTTGGAGAGACCCTGTGTGCCTAAACATTGGAGCTCCCCCACAAGTGACCCCCCAAGGAACTTATCATTTGACTTTTGAATGAAAAATTGGCTGCACTCTTTAGCGGACACCATGTCACATTTGGAGAGCCCCCGTATGCCTAAAAATTGGAGCTCCCCCACAAGTGACCCCATTTTGGAAACTAGACCCCCCAAGGAACTTATCTTGATGCATACTGAGCACTTTAAACCCCCAGGTGCTTCACAGAAGTTTATAACGCAGAGCCATGAAAATAAAAAATAATTTTTCTTTCCTCAAAAATGATTTTTTAGCCTGGATTTTCCTATTTTGCCAAGGATAATAGGAGAAATTGGACCATAAATGTTGTGGTCCAGTTTGTCTTGAGTACGCAGATACCCCATATGTGGGGGTAAACCACTGTTTGGGCGCACGGCAGGGCTCGGAAGGGAAGGCACGCCATTTGGCTTTTTAAATGGAAAATTAGTTCCAATTATTAGCGGACACCATGTCGCGTTTGGAGAGCCCCTGTGTGCCTAAAATTGGAGATCCCCCAGAAATGACCCCATTTTGGAAACTAGACCCCCAAAGGAACTAATCTAGATGTGTGGTGAGCACTTTGAACCCTCAAGTGCTTCACAGAAGTTTATAACGCAGAGCCATGAAAATAAAAAAAAAAATTTCTTTTCTCAAAAATGATTTTTTTAGCCCACAATTTTTTATTTTCCCAAGGGTAACAGGAGAAATTTGACCCCAATATTTGTTGTCGAGTTTCTCCTGAGTACGGTGATACCCCATATGTGGGGGTAAACTACTGTTTGGGCACATGCCGGGGCTCGGAAGTGAAGTAGTGAAGTTTTGAAATGCAGACTTTGATGGAATGCTCTACGGGCGTCACGTTGCGTTTGCAGAGCCCCTGATGTGGCTAAACAGTAGAAACCCCCACAAGTGACCCCATTTTGGAAACTAGACCCTGAAAGGAACTTATCTAGATGTGAGGTGAGCACTTTGAACCCCCAAGTGCTTCACAGAAGTTTATAACACAGAGCAGTGAAAATAATAAATACGCTTTCTTTCCTCAAAAATAATTTGTTAGCCCAGAATTTTTTAATTTTCCCAAGGGTAACCTGAGAAATTTGACCCCAATATTTGTTGTCCAGTTTCTCCTGAGTACGGTGATACCCCATATGTGGGGGTAAACTACTGTTTGGGCACACGTCGGGGCTTGGAAGTGAAGTAGTGAAGTTTTGAAATGCAGACTTTGATGGAATGCTCTACGGGCGTCACGTTGCGTTTGCAGAGCCCCTGATGTGGCTAAACAGTAGAAACCCCCCACAAGTGACCCCATTTTGGAAACTAGACCCCGAAAGGAACTTATCTAGATATGTGGTGAGCACTTTCAACCCCCAAGTGCTTCACAGAAGTTTATAACGCAGAGCCGTGAAAATAATAAATACATTTTCTTTCCTCAAAATAATTTTTAGCCCAGAATTTTTTATTTTCCCAAGGGTAACAGGAGAAATTGGACCCCAAAAGTTGTTGTCCGGTTTCTCCTGAGTACGGTGATACCCCATATGTGGGGGTAAACTACTGTTTGGGCACACGTCGAGGCTTGGAAGTGAAGTAGTGAAGTTTTGAAATGCAGACTTTGATGGAATGCTCTACGGGCGTCACGTTGCGTTTGCAGAGCCCCTGATGTGCCTAAACAGTAGAAACCCCCCACAAGTGACCCCATTTTGGAAACTAGACCCCCCAAGGAACTTATCTAGATATGTGGTGAGCACTTTGAACCCCCAAGTGCTTCACAGACGTTTACAACGCAGAGCCGTGAAAATAAAAAATCATTTTTCTTTCCTCAAAAATGATGTTTTAGCAAGCAATTTTTTATTTTCTCAAGGGTAACAGGAGAAATTGGACCCCAGTAATTGTTGCGCAGTTTGTCCTGACTATGCTGGTACCCCATATGTGGGGGTAAACCACTGTTTGGGCACACGTCGGGGCTCGGAAGGGAGGGAGCACCATTTGACTTTTTGAATAAAAGATTGGCTGGAATCAATGGTGGCGCCATGTTGCGTTTGGAGACCCCCTGATGTGCCTAAACAGTGGAAACCCCTCAATTCTAACGCCAACACACCCCTAACCCTTATCCCAACTGTAGCCATAACCCTAATCACAACCCTAACCCCAACACACCCCTAACCCTGACCACAACCCTAATTCCAACCCAACCCTAACCCTAAGGCTATGTGCCCACGTTGCGGATTCGTGTGAGATTTTTCCGCACTATTTTTTAAAAATCCGCGGGTAAAATGCACTACGTTTTACCTGCGGATTTACCGCGGATTTCCAGTGTTTTTTGTGCGGATTTCACCTGCGGATTCCTATTGAGGATCAGGTGTAAAACGCTGCGGAATCCGCACAAAGAATTGACATGCTGCGGAAAATACAACGCAGCGTTTCCGCGCGGTATTTTCCGCAACATGGGTACAGCGGATTTGGTTTTCCATATGTTTACATGGTACTGTAAACCTGATGGAACACTGCTGCGAATCCGCAGCGGCCAATCCCCTGCGGATCCGCAGCCAAATCCGCACCGTGTGCACATAGCCTAATTCTAAAGGTATGTGCACACGCTGCGGAAAACGCTGCGGATCCGCAGCAGTTTCCCATGAGTTTACATTTCAATGTAAACCTATGGGAAACAAAAATCGCTGTACACATGCTGCGGAAAAACTGCACGGAAACGCAGCGGTTTACATTCCGCAGCATGTCACTTCTTTCTGCGGATTCCACAGCGGTTTTACAACTGCTCCAATAGAAAATCGCAGTTGTAAAACCGCAGTGAAATGTGCAGAAAAACCGCGGTAAATCCGCCATAAATCCGCAGCGGTTTAGCACTGTGGATTTATCAAATCCGCTGCGGAAAAATTCGCACAGGACCAGAATACGTGTGCACATACCGAAACCCTAACCCTACCCCTAACCCTAGCCCTAACCCTAACCCTACCCCTACCCCTAACCCTAGCCCTAACCCTAACCCTAACCCTACCCCTACCCCTACCCCTACCCCTAACCCTACCCCTAACCCTAACCCTAGTTCTAACTCCAACCTTAGTGGAAAAAAAAAATTCTTTATTTTATTATTGTCCCTACCTATGGGGGATAAAGGGGGGGGGGGTCATTTACTGTTTTTTTATTTTGATCACTGCGATAGGTTTTATCACAGTGATCAAAATTCACATTGGAACGAATCTGCCGGCCGGCAGATTCGGCGGGCGCACTGCGCATTCGCCCGCCATTTTGGAACATGGCGGCGCCCAGGAAAGAAGACGGACGGACCCCGGGAGGCTCGGTAAGTATAAGGGGGGGAGATCAGGGCATGGGGGGGGCGTCGGAGCATGGGGGGGTGGATCGGAGCATGGGGGGGTGGATCGGTGTGCGGGCGGGTGGATCGGTGTGCGGGGGGGTGGATCGGTGTGCGGGGGGGTGGATCGGTGTGCGGGCGGGTGGATCGGTGTGCGAGGGGGTGGATCGGTGTGCAGGGGGGGTGGATTGGAGCACGGGGGTGGGATTGGAGCACGGGGGAGCGGACAGGAGGACGGGGGAGCGGAGCACAGGACGGAGGGGAGCGGACCACAGATCAGAGGGCTGGGGGGGCGATCGGTGGGGTGGGGTGGGGGCACATTAGTGTTTCCAGCCATGGCCAATGATATTGCAGCATCGGCCATGGCTGGATTGTAATATTTCACCAGTTTTTTAGGTGAAATATTACAAATTGCTCTGATTGGCAGTTTCACTTTCAACAGCCAATCAGAGCGATCGTAGCCACGGGGGGGTGAAGCCACCCCCCCTGGGCTAAACTACCACTCCCCCTGTCGGCCGGGTGAAATTGGAGTTAACCCTTTCACCCGGCCTGCAGGAGCCCAATCCGGCCATGACGCATATGCTGTGTCACAGGTCGGATTGGCACGGGTTTTCATGACGCATACGCTGTGTCAAAGGTCGGGAAGGGGTTAAGAACAATGTGATACAGAAAAAGCGTCCTATGTTATAGCACCTAAGTTGAAAAATCCCAAAAGGGGTGAACTAAGACATCAAGTTTTTGGGGGTTTGGATGAAATAGACCACTAAGTAGACATGACTATGTCTTGAACATGGCCCATAACCGCGACTCAATTGAGGGAGCATCTTGTCTGTAATGCATTGGTTTCGCTATATTATCTAGGTATCGGAGGTTGTTACCTTCTTTATGAAGTGTTGCCGCAAAGTCAATGCACTCCAGTTCGTTTCCTCTACATTCAATGTAGCCTTTGTGCATACAGTCATAGGAATTGTATGAGTAGCAGACAGGGCAGATGAAACCGTTCAGCGTTGAATTATATGGAGGTACTAAGAGTAAAGACAGTATCATGTGAGCACAAGTACGATAAGTAATATTTCTACTAAAGAGCCACTCCTCCCGTCAAAGTTTTTACCCTCTTAAAGACACTCTGATCAAAATCTGATTAGAGTGTGATTCTTATAATCGTTCCGATTCTATCAGATGAGAGAAAACACGGTGGTATGACCCTAGATGCTACAGAATTTCTCCTTCTTAATTTTTTAAAGCAATTTTTCCATGATATTGAGCACTTACTCTTCGCCTTGCATCTATTACAGTCATCTGACGTACAGCACTCGGTTATAATTCGTGTCTGTTTATTCCCATGGCCACTATTCATGACAAAATCCCGGTTACATAAATGGTCGTCATCGTTGCAGCCACGTAAAAACGATTTGTAAACATCATCACCTACATGAAGAAAGGTTAAAAAAACGATATAACTTTGAGCCGCTTTGGTTTTTCTAAGCCAAACATTTCTGCAGTTAGTGTACTGACGTGAGATAAAAACGTGACCCCTTGCATCTCGAACTTTCAAACACATTCATATATAAAAGGTAAGCATACCCATTTCATCCAGATTTATCCCAGAAGACACATATTGATGTCTGCTTGGAACATAGAAGCCTATGGATCTACATGAGTACCTTAAACATTAAGGACCACAAAGTTCAACTTTCGACTAAGCTGTCTATATTCTATCCTGCAGAAAATGTAGATCGTTTTTAAGCGTGGGTTTAAGACGTGTAGAGATGTTACTTTTGAATAAATATGGTGGCCACTTCACTTATCTTTTATGCCATTATTTTCAGCCATTATTTTTCAAAAGATTCTCTTAACATTGGATGTCTTTAGTTCTTCCATGATTCTATTGGGATAATTTGATGATTTTTTAACAATTGTAATAATTTTGGGCACTTGGCCAAATTTTTGTGTCTTGACCAATGTTACAAGAATTCTCAAATGTAGGGATGATGGTTCTTGTTGTGGTTCCATGTGATCCGAAGTGCTTGTATTGTCTTGATAACTCTTTCTATCCGAATATCAGTCAATGTTTCTTCTAGAATGTCGTTTTCTGCATCATGTCTTTGCTACGACTCTGTGGTGGTTCTTGATTTATAGTAACAAGGATAACCATGATCGAAAATTGATTATTTGGTCAATATAATCATATTGTCCAGCCATTATTTTTCTAAAGATTCTCTAATGATAGGATGCTGTTAGTCCTTCTGTGGTTCTCTTAAGGCATTTTGCAACATTCTTGTTGATTTTTCACCACTTTTAATCATTATGTGAAGTTAACCAAACTTTCAACGTTTGGCCAACGTTTCAAATATTCTCCAACATTGAGATGCTGGTTTTTGTTGGGGTTCCATGTAGTCCATAATCCTTGAAACGTCTTCATAGCTTTTTCCATTTGAATATATTTCAATTTTTCTTCTAAAATGTCCTTTGCCACATCATATCTTTGTTACGACTCTGTGGTGGTAACAAGGCTAACCATGATCGAAAATTGATTGTTTGGTCAATATAATCATATTGTCCAGCCATTATTTTTCTAAAAAATCTCTAATGATAGGATGCTTTTAGTTCTTCTGTGGTTTTATTAAGACATGTTGCAACATTCTTGTTGATTTTTCACCACTTCATTATGTGAGGTTAACCAAACTTTCAAAATTTGAAAAATGTTTCAAATATTCTCCAATATTGAAGTGATGGTTTTATTAGGGGTTCCATGTGGTCCATAATCCTTGAAATGTCTTTGTAGCTTTTTCCATTCGAATATATTTCAATTTTTCTTCTAGAATTACATTACCACATCGTGTCTTTGTAAGGACTTTGTGGTGGTTCTTGATTTATAGAATCAAGGCTGACCATGATCGAACCTGATTGTTTGGTCAATATAATCAAATATTTTGTTAGGTCGTCTATTTTATGTTCTCTCATTCATTGAAGATGGGAACAACTTTTATTAGACACGTAATTTGCATTTCACAAAAAACATTCTGTTGTAATTTTTTTTACCAATTAATGCATACTTACTAACAAATATTTATTATGCTATAAAGATTAAGGGTGGATCAAATATTCCCCAGGAAAACAAATAAAAAACGCAAACTCACCAATAACTGTTAGTCCGAGAGCTTTTATGCAACTTTTTGATCTGGATGGACATTCGAGGAGTTTACCCCTGCAAAAGCCTTTGGAGGTGGTGGTACATTCTCGACACTTTAAAGAATTCCCTGTTGGAAAAAAAAAGTATTGCAGAAATACAGCCAGGATAACACTTCAATATTAGCCATCGAGATCCTTTTGACAATAAGAACTTCAATATTACTGGTCCTTATAAGAAACTACTTCCTTTTCCTCAACAACAGGGGCGGATTATCAGAGGGTCAATATGGGCGTGTCCTAATTTCTTATGTCTTTCTTGCGCTTTTTAATCACATGGCTTAAATCATCAAAAATGTTTTTTTTTAAGGATGTATTGTTATTTTGTTCCATTTAGGATGAATTAAATGCAGGTGTTGTAAGTTTGTCCTTTCTTAACTATGACTATAACCAATGTGGCTTTACGTGATGTTTAGAAGACCAACACATGATTGTATATTTTGCAAACCGAGATCCAATGCAGAACCTGGACTCAGACAGACCCGGAACAAGCAGAATCAGTATTTTTAACGATTTATTAATTTACAAATTTAAAATTATATGGTCCTTAAAATGTTTTTGTGCGCCCCAATAAATCCTTAAATTTACTAAAACATTCAAAAATATTTACTCCCAAAAATATACTAAACAACAATATAAAAAACAACTCACCTTTAACAATGAAAACAAAGAGAATGGTGAGAACAGGTGCGAACTGTGTCATGTTGACAATCTGTAAGCTTCTTCTGTCTTACAATGGTAATTTCCCCAGGTTGTGGCTTTTATTCAGGGAAGGGTTTTTGGATAGCAACTACAAAAATTCTTTAAATGAGGCTGAATATTAACCTTTACGTGAGTTACCTGGCATGAGGTTTTGTAGCTGCTGCCAATGTTTGAGTAAAAAAAGAAAATACTTGTAGATATTACTCACTGTTGTATATTAGATATTGCCAGGATCGACTTTGAGTTGAATTTCCTCAAATTTGTGGTTCCACATGTATCCAAACACTTTTAGATTCGATTTGTAAGAATCTTACAAAGAAAAACTTGCCAGGCACTGTTTTCTGAAACATCACAGAACAATCTAACGACGTTTTACCCAAAAATGTCCTACAGCTATGACATCACGTCGTTTATACTAGTTTCTTGACCAAATCATCATACCTTGTAATTTGTTGGCCAGTTCCTGGGTTATCAGAGATCAGCAGGTCCCAGTGGGGGACAGTTGGGTGCCGTTTTGGTGAATTTGATAAAGATAGCAATTTTGAATTTTAAACTATCCGCTCATCTCTAATACCTGATATCGCTCCACTGAAGGACCTGAGCTGAAATATCCAGTTGACTGAACTCTTCTTCTAAATCTGTGTGCAACCAAATTGGTCCACTTTAGTGTCCCTGACTAGTCATGCATGGTTTTATCCATTACGATGATCCAGTGAGCTAATTTGATTGTGATTGGTGCAACAATTGGTAGAACCAGATACGATAATTGACCTAATCGAACCAAAAAAGTCTAAAGTCTGTGAAGATCTTGACTTGGAATAGCTGCTTTCACCATGCATACACTAGGAGTTATTTTCAGAAGGGTTGGTTACTACAGGTGATGGCACAAAAAGGCATGCATGTTAAACCGGTCTTCTGGGCTCATTGCCAGAATCAAATTTACTGTGCAGAAAATTCTATATCAAGCTCTTAACATTTTCACAGTATTAAAAAAAGCTGAAATGACTCCAACATGGTGTTAACGCCATATTTACTTTTCATTAAACTTAATGAAAAATGACTGCCAATAGTAGAGAAACTCCATGTGATCTTGTCCTTCAAACAAACTTGTGATTATGAGAACTTCTGACTTACATGTATCATACGTGGCCAAATTTTTACTTAAAAGTATTTTTTTCTTTGACTCTTTCACATACCTACAATTTTCAGGATTCCTTCAAACTAAAATTTCAAGGTTTTATGTATCTTTAGAAGCACAACATGTCCGTAATATTCCTAATAATCTCTAAGTGTATTTATATCACAATCTGTTCCCAATTGTAGATTTCTTTTCCAGGTCACCAACCTACCCTCAGAATGAAAAGGCCAAGAATCTGATCAAGTGAATGAGGTTGTGATGGAGTTTCTACATCAGTTGCCGACTTGGAGGTTTTCCTTCTCTGGATTGTGGAGGTCCTGGAAGTTTGACCACGGTAGACCGAGTGTTCCTCTGTATGTGAGAGTCTGACAAGATAGCTGTCGGGTGAATGATGGTTCGGCCAACAGCTATGAAAAGTGTATGTAGGCGTAACAAAGCCTGGACCCTAACACAAAGTCAGTAACCGAGCCATTCACCTACCATGAAGAATTTATAATACTGGAATCTTCTTTCAAGTTAGATTGGATTTTAGCTCTACGTGGCGACTGGGGCCTAATGACACTGCTACCGCCACACCTTCTATACCTTCACCCCTGACATCAGATCTAGCTCTTTTTTTACCATAAACTTGTATAATTATAAATGGAATCATAATAATAATGGAAAAACACCTACTTACTGTGATTTGATGTCCAGAAGTGACTCACCAGGTTCTCACCTCTATAGAATTAGGCCATTGTTAGAAAAATAATAGTAAAGAATGTTGATTTAGTAACACACCCTGTATGACTAAGAAAGTATGGTCAAATGTCAGACTATATATCATATACTATATATTTCAAAGCCAATTACTATATTTTATGCTGAGCAGAGTTTTTATTGTTTGTTGTATTTTGTGATGGTCTAATATTTGGAAGGTCTTTTCCCATTAAAGACTTCCTGTGGGACAGAGCTAAGCACTTATCGGCAGGTAATTGCTAACTACCTGGCTCTCCTGCCCTGTCACTACCTCTCGAAGATCATAGCAGCCACAGACTTGCACCCACCAGGGATTCTCCTGCTTCCTGTGATGTCTTTGACAGAGCAGTTCATTCTTTTCTGCTTTGCTCTGTCGATGGGACGTCACTGCTGATGTCATGCTGATTGACAAATGGCTCTCTGCTGTGTTAGGCCGAGCCATCTGTCAAACAAGTGGGACAAAGAGGGACAAACAGGGCCAGGACAGGGTATTTTGGTGTCCTAGGCAGATGAAGCTGATGCCACTACCCCCCCCCACCACCACCACTCCTATGAACCATCAGCACCCAAGTAAAGGAATGGGTCAGAGCCTAAGGTAAAGGGACCCCTAAACTGCCCTCCCTTTTTCATCAGAAAATACCATCAAAAGTAAAACTATTATATAGCACTCTGCACTGTTAGTTGCTCATTTTTGCTTTTCTAACCAGTTAATTCTTCCCTTTTCCATTAGGTCTATGACATCATGTGATTAAAAATCGACGAGCTGAATCCTTCTAAGTCGGGCCCATATAGTTTTGTATCTCATAAACCTACAATTCCCAATATGTCTAACAATGGTAAAGAGATACTGGTAGTTGTTGTTATTGGTCATTAACAGACTGCGGACCATACAGGAACCACAGAACTGATGAGACGGGAAACACCGGGTCTGACTGGTGACAAGCTTCCACATTACCATCGGTCAGAGTGCTGCGTTTCCCATGCTGTCAGACAGATATTTTTATTAACCAGCTGAGTAAAAGTACACAGCTGGGCACTGGTAATATTCCGGGAAGGGGCCACTATTTTATACTATACTATGAATGTTTCTAGGCTGTTAATATCAGCCTTAACCTGTCTGAGTAACCTTTACTGGTAATTGTCAAGGAGACCCACCAAAAATGACGTTGGGTCCCCTCTATATTTACTAACCAGCAAAGGATAAACAGATGGATGCAGGATGATATTAATAGCCTAGGAAGGAGATATTGTTCTCCTTTCCCAGATTAATAACATCAACTCTCAGTCTCCTCAGAAATGGTGAATCACACAGATGACATAATGGGAACCACCAGTTGTTTGGGCTTCCCATTCGTTTTAATGGGGTCTGGGTTTGGGTTTGAGTTTGGGTACCGTTAAGTCACCCAAACGAAACTTTGTTAAAAGTTAAAAGTTTGGCTGAACCCGACGGATTCGGACATCCACAGGTCCACCCGTCACTAGTCATAATGCTAGTCATAATGCTATGTAGTGGCTTGCATAGTTTCCTAAAAAGTGACCTCAAGCTATTGTGGCTCCATACCATGACTTCAATATTTGTTTCCAGATACATATGACTTACACATATTGCTCACACCCTTTTATTGAAAGGGCCAAAGTTGAGCCACATAACATAAATAGTATATTTACCCGTATAGCACCAGGAGAGGAGTCCCAGAGTGTCCACCCCACCAGGGCTTTGGCCCTTTCAATCTCTGGAACTTGTAATTCATACCCTAGCACCTATTTTGGTTACAATCAGGCAGTATGGGCGCCGTGCAATATTCACACTGTATTACACTTTATCGTTAGCAGGTATGTCCTGTGTTGCCTACATACAAGGTTATGATTGTTTTGTAGTCCTATGAGTGTCCTTTTTTGACATGTGTTATGTGGCTGTACTCCCCTCCCATTTCCTGTTCTTGTCATCTTTTACCTGATCTGTTAATACATTTATATATAGTATTCGAAATAATTCTGGGAGCTTCTTGTCGTTTCTTTTTCTGTGGTTGATTTAGTCTTTGCGACTTTTCCCGTTATTAATGTCCCTATAGGATATATAAATCACAGTTTACAATATATTTATATCACTGTGTGTGGCTACTGTGATTTAATGCCTTCATGAGGTGTTTTGTTGGGGCCCACTATGTAGCTACATAGAAATAAATACAAGACCACCAATTGTGCGATAAAACACGTTAATATCAGGGTATAATATAAGGTAGTACACATCTTAATTATGTAGCAGGGGTTGGGGTAGCCCCCTCAAACAAAATAAAGTAGCCCCCTCATAGGGTACAATGTATCCCCCTCACAGAATATAATGCAGCCCACTATAGAATGTAATGTAGCCCCCACCCTAGAATATAATGCAACCAGCCTCAGAGTATAATGCAGCCCCCATAGGGTATAATGTAGCCCCCTTAAAGTATAGTGCAACCCCCCTCATAAGGTATAATGCAGCCCCTTCATGGAATATAATGTAGCCCCCTCACAGGGTATCACGCTGCCCCCTCTCATAGGGTATCATGCAGCTTCCCCCATAGGGCATCATGCAGCTCACCCTCCCCATAGGGTATCAGGCAGCTCACCCATCCCATAGGGTATGAGGCAGCTCACCTTCCCCATAGGGCATCATGCAGCTCACTCCCCCCATAGGGCATTATGCAGCTAACTCCCCCCATAAGGCATCATGCAGTTCATTCCCCCATAGGGCATCATGCAGCTCACTCCCCCCATAGGGCATCATGCAGTTCATTCCCCCATAGGGCATCATGCAGCTCACTCCCCCCATAGGGCATCATGCAGCTCACTCCCTCCATAGGGCATCATGCCACTCACCCTCCCCATAGGGCATCATGCAGCTCACTCCCCCCATAAGGCATCATGCAGCTCACCCCCCTCCTTGCCCACTGGGAAGGAGCACCCCAATGATTGCCCCCCTGAAGCGTGGTGCCGATGTGGCACTTGGGGGCCTTATAAAGGCTCTCTGCTTTGCCATCTATATACTCCTACTAGGCATTGCCAGAATCTGGGCACACAGAAGTAATGGAGTTTTAGAGAAGAGATCAAAATGATGAAAAAAAAGTTTTATTACATAAAATGGAAATTGCTGCATCCGTTACGTTACGACACAAGAATAATGCATTAAAAGGAGCGTCCCTACAAAAAAAAAAGCCAAAATATCCCAGAGAAAGACTCTAAATGGAATTTTACAGATTCCACCAATTTCGTTCTCACCTATTGGGCTATGCTAGGGGTGAGGAGTGCAGTTTTAGGTCATATCACAGAGTATAAAAGCCTCAGTTTTAGTGGGAATCCGCCATGAAGTGAGGTCAGCGAGTCCAGAGGGGATGCAGGGACAGGGCGCTCTGGTGGGGTCTCACAGACAGTAGAGTCGCTAGGGGGGATCCTATGTTTTCCCCCTATAGAAGTGATGATGGCAGCCTTTCCCAGCCATTTCCTGCCGGGTGTCCTCTCCATCCTAACGTCACCCCGTACAGACCTCTCTCACACTACCCCGCTCTCCCAGATCCCCATCCTTTACCTCTGTTCTCATCACCTCCCTCTTCTCCTTTCTTCTGCCAGGCCCGTGGGAAGTGAGTCCTACCGCTCACCCACGTTACGTAGACTCGCCAGCGACTGAAATGATTAAAAATCCTCCCCACCAGGAAATCCCTTACCACTTTAAACGACTTTTCCTCAGAGAGATGAGCAATACAAATGAGCAAAAAAATAAAAAATTCTGAACGAAATTCTCCAGCGCTGACGTTACGCCATTTATCCCTATAAAACCCGAAATGCGGATAAACGAACACCATGTAAACTAAACAAACAGCCCGGTCCCACAGAAGAAGAAGTAGGGGTCTCGCAACGGGTCGCCATGGAGATGTGGTTCGCAGTATTCTGAGGCCTAGCGGCTGGAAAGTGCGGCCTATGTTTACATTTTTGTCGCTGTGAACGTGCGCGTACAAACCGCGGGCTAATCCGTCTACTGTTTGTGAATGGGAAGGTATACTGAGGAGGGCGGCCATTTTTTTTATTTATTTATGTTTTTTTTAAGAGACCCCCTTTTTTTGGTCCCAGAAGGAATTCTCTCACACGTCTCGCTTTCTCTCTTGTCAAACATTCAGGGAGAGATTTATCTCTGGAAATATCTCATGTATAGTGGGGGCCGTGAGAGAGGGGAGGGAAAAAGAAACGAGAACATGGATGTCTGAGGGAATAACACAGGTCGAGCCATGTGAGAGGGACGAAAGCAAACTGTGAGAAGAGGAGAATGACATAACTAAAAGAAAAAAAAAATGATGTCTCCTCTCAGTTTTTTTATTCAAGGGTTGTCCCACAGAACGTTCTCTGTGCTATAAAATATTATAAAAAATATTATATTCCATTTCTCCACTGCAAACAGAGCATGAAGCAATCAACCATAGCAACCAATCAGACTCTAGCTTACATTTTTTCATAGTATATTTGAAAATGATAGAAGCAATCTGATTGGTTGCTACATGAAACTACCCCAATTTCTGCCTGCAGTTGTTTTCGTAGACCAGGGCCTATATGTACACCTTAGTTTTGTATATTTGTCCTCTGCTGAGAGTCCACCACCCCAGACACGTCACACATACAACCAGCCAGGACTGGTCAATAATAAAGAAAACACAAAAAAAAGCACAATACTCACCTCTCCTGCTCGCTCCCACGCTGACTCTAGCAGCGGCTCTGCTCCGATGTCAGGAGCTGCGGCCTCACACACAGCAGGTGCGCGATGAAGTGACGTCATTGCGCACCTGCTGTGTGTCAGCGGCGAGGGGAATCATGGGAGAGGGAGCGTCATCTGACGCTCTCTCCCCATTAATGAGCGTTGGGGGGCGGCGTTGGCACCGGGACCCCTGGCTTACGGCCCCATAGCGGCCGTTTGAGCAGGGGGCCCCTGAGGGAGCAGCGGGGGGGCCCTGGTCTGCGGGCACTAATAGCGGGCAGTGTTTAGTTGCAATTTGCGGCAAACGCTGCCCGCTATTATAGTGAAATGAATTCACTCCTCTCCACGCCCATGGGGGCATGGGGAAGCGTGAATATTCATTTCGCTTTAGCAGCGGGGACAGGCTTAGGATACCTGTCACCCGCTGCTTCTCCGCTGGTACCGGGGGCCCCATAGCAGCTGCATGGTGTGCGCTATTAGCGACACCCCACTTGCTGGGGGCCCCTGGAGCAGCGGGGGCCCTAAGCTGCTGCTGGCACTGTATGCCAGCAGGTGTCAGGGCCTGGGCCCACCGGAGAATCCTCCGGTTCTCCGGTGGGCCAGTCCGACCCTGGTCGCGGCAAAACAGCCACGACCAATCAGCGACGGGCACAGTCCGGCGGCAAAATGGCCGCTCCTTCCTCCCTGCAGTCAGTGCCCGCTCCATAATCCCCTCCAGTCAGCGCTCACACAGGGTTAATGGCAGCGTTAACGGACCACGTTATGCCACGGTGTAACGCACTCCGTTAACGCTGCTATTAACCCTGTGTGACCAACTTTTTACTATTGATGCTGCCTATACAGCATCAATAGTAAAAAAGATCTAATGTTAAAAATAATTAAAAAATAAAAAATAGTTATATACTCACTGTCCGTCAGCCCCCCGGATCCAGAACAGGCCTTTCCCGCTCTTCGCGACGCCCCGGTGACCGCTCCATGCATTGTGGTCTCGCGAGATGATGACGTAGCGGTCTCGCGAGACCGCTACGTCATCATCTCATGAGACCGCAATGCACTCTTGGGACCTGAGCACGCGAGGAGCATTGGTAAACGCTTCGCCTGGATCCGGGGGCTCCGGAAGGTGAGTATATCACTATTTTTATTTTAATTCTTTTTTTAACACGATATGATGCCCACATTGTTATATACTACGTGGGCTGTGCAATATACTACGTGGGCTGTACAATATACTACGTGGGCTGTACAATATACTACGTGGGCTGTGGAATATACTATGTGGGCTGAGCAATATACTATGTGGGCTGTGCAATGTACTACGTGGGCTGTGCAATATACTATGTGGGCTGAGCAATATACTACGTGGCTGTGCTATATACTATGGGTCTGTGCTATATACTCCGTGGGCTGTGCAATATACTACGTGGCTGTGCAATATACTTCGTGGCTGTGCAATATACTACATGGCTATGCTATATACTACGTGGGCTGTGCTATATACTACGTGGCCGTGCAATATTATACGTGGCTGTGTTATACACTACATGGGCTGTTATATACTACGTGGGCTGTTATATACTACGTGGGCTGTGCTATATACTACGTGGGCTGTGCTATATACTATGTGGACTGTGCAATATACTATGTGGGCTGTGCAATATACTACGTGGGCTGTGCAATATACTGCGTGGCTGTGCAATATACTACATGGCTGTGCAATATACTACGTGGCATGTAATATACTACGTGGCTGTGCTATATACTACGTGGGCTGTGCTATATACTACGTGGCTGTGTTATACACTATGTGGGCTGTGCTATATACTATGTGGGCTGTGCTATATACTACGTGGGCTGTGTTATACACTACGTGGGCTGTTATATACTATGTGAGCTGTGTTATACTCTACATGGGCTGTGTTATACTCTACGTGGGCTGTGTTATATACTGCGTGCGTGGGCTGTTATATACTACGTGAGCTGTGTTATATGCTACATGGCTGTGTTATATACTCCGTGGGCTGTGCTATATGCTCTGTGGGCTGTGTTATATACTACGTGGCTGTGCTATATACTACGTGGGCTGTTATATACTATGTGGCTGTGCTATATACTCCATGGGCTGTGCTATATACTCCATGGGCTGTGCTATATACTATGTGGCTGTGCTATATACTACGTGGCTGTGCAATATACTACGTGGCTGTGATATGTACTACGTGACTGTGGTAGTTACTATGTGGGCTGTTTTATACTAGGTGGCCGGCCGCGAACAATCAGCGACAGGCGTAGATTTGAACCACGCTTCGCTAATTGGTCGCAGTTGGCCGAATCCTGTGTATTCAATGTATTATTCTAAAATCTTCATAAATAAACTACATACATATTCTAGAATACCCGATGCGTTAGAATCGGGCTACCATCTAGTATAATTATATTTACTGTGCATTTATATATGTCTATATAGCATGGAAAGTCTGAAATTAAATATTCTCAAGCTTCCATTAAGTTTTATGTGTATTTGAAAATGACACAGATATAGAAAAAATAAAATAAATGTGTGACAATAAGAAACTCTATAACAGAAGAAAATCGAGAGCAACTGTACAAGGCTGAATTATAGCAACAGTGTGCAACCGGTGGTGTTCCAGCTGTTTTAAGACTACATATCCCAGCATGCCCTGACTACTGCTTTCAACAACTGGAGAGGCTTAGATTTTAATCTGAAAGCAGCATGATGTAGGGACTGAGACTCCGATTCCAGTAATATATCACTTGCTGGTCTGCATGCTGTAATTTTTATACAATCCATGTTTTCTCTGCTGCAGAACTAGCAGAGCTCAGAATGCTGAGCCCTGTATAACCCCGCCCCCATCACTGATTGGCAGCTTTCTGTGTTCATTGACAGAAAACTGCCAATCAGTGTTGGGGGTGGAGTTACACAAAACAGGAAGACTAGGAGGCACCAGAGACCTTGTCCTGTAGGGATAATCTCCTGCTGATAAGACACTTATTTTAGTGAAACGGCAACACACAACCTAGTAAAGATCAGCCACTGGAGTCAAAAGTCTCAGTCCCTATATCATTATGCTCTCGGATTACATAACAAAAATTCTTTAACCCCTTCTTATCAGATTTAATTTACTCCAAGTTTATTCATTGCAACCTTAATCTCCCAACACAAATTGACCCAATCTGCCTGAATCAAAATTCAAGAGATTCACTCAACTCTAATTTAGATCATATTAAAATGCCTTATGTAGACATTTTCATAAATGAGTCGAATTTTAATTTAATTAACATATTGCAGTTTTGCTACTATTGTGTAATTCACGAAAATGTTAAGCTAAAAACACTTGTAATTGTGTTTTTACTTACCCTTGGCCAATACATTCACATGGTGTAGGTAGAAAAGAAGCAAACCCTGAAATTCTCATGATCTTCTCTTATCACTAAGAAAGTTACAGGCAGCGACACGGTTTCCCTGCATTGACGACTACAGGACAAATGTAGCATTACATGTCACCCATATGGAGATCCTGATTCCATATATATGCAACTTGCTGTAATTTTAATGCAATTAGTGCTTTATAACCAGGAGATTATCACTGCAGGACTAAGTGTCATGTGCAGGCCAGTCAAGCTGAACTGTATAACTCCACCCCTCACCACTGATTGGCAGCTGACTAACACTGTACACAGAAAGCTGCCAATCACTAGTGTGGGTGGGGTTATACAGAGCTCAGCAGTCAGATCACTCCTACATCTATAGCAGAGAAAACAGGGATTTTATCAAAACTGAATCAAGCAGTCCAGTAGGTGAAACATCGCAGGAATGAAGATCTTTGTCTCTACATCATACTGCTCTCAGAATAGGTAGCAAAAACCTGGTGAAAGATTCTCTTTAAAATACAAACATCAATATTATTTTTATTATCATAATTAGTATATAAAAGCTTAATAGTTACATAGTTATTAAGGTTGAAGGAAGACTTTAAGTCCTTCTAGTTCAACCCAAAGCCTAACCTAACATGCCCTAACATGTTGATCCAGAGGAAGGCAAAAAAATAGAGAGGTATTACCTCTGGAGGACTCGAAACCTAACTATTTGCAAGCCTCAGCAGTAAATCTCCCTTAGGGAATAGTCAAATGGCCGTTGTAGCGTGGCTAAAGGATGTCTAATCGATGGGAGATATGTGTCTTATAGATGGCTTGTTGCTGTGATGTAACCATGGCTACCTATATGTGTTTCAGGACCTGTGGTGATGTCACAACCACATGTCTGGTCATGTGATGGGTTCTGGGTGTGGTTAGACATATAAAAGAAAGCCTAATGCTTAACACAGGTAGGTATGTGTGGAGGTGAAACCCTCCTGAGTGTGTTACGGCTTCAGGACTGAGCCGGATGAACTGGACACTTGTTTTTCTTTACCTGAAACAAAGGCTATTTGTTTTCTGTTGTTTGCCACATGGTTTATGAAGCAATAAACCCAGTGAACTTTAAAGGAACACGTCTCCTGAGTGTCAGCCGTCGCAGCTGAGTGAGTGAAATCCCTACAATTGGTGGAGAATGCGGGCACAGCAGGAGAAAAGGCAGCAAGAGACCAACAGGCTGTTGATGCAGCAGATACAACAGAGCCAGCAGGAGCAACGGCAGCAGATGCAACAAAGCCAGCAGGAGCAACGGCAGCAGTTACAACAGAGCCAGCAGCAGATGCAGCAGAGCCAGCAGGAGCAACGGCAGCAGATGCAGCAGAGCCAGCAGGAGCATCAGCAGCAGATGCAGCTTCTGGCAACCGCCATCCAGGGCAAGGCGAGCGCCCCAACCCCAGGTTTGGCTGATGACACCCACGTCCGGAAAACAGTAAGACGCGCATTGCAGAAAATGACTCCCGGGGATGATGTTGAGGCCTTCCTGACGGTGTTTGAGAGGGTCGCTGAGAGGGAAAAACTTCCGCCAGAGCAGTGGGCAGAGGTACTTGCGCCATACCTGACGGGAGAACCCCAGAAGGCGTACTATGATTTGACCTTGCAGGATGCCAAAGAGTATCACAAATTGAAAGCCGAGATTCTCGCACGTTTGGGGGTGACACTGACTGTCAGGGCACAGCGAGTTCACTCCTGGGGCTATCACCGGGACAAACCACCTCGTTCCCAAATGTTTGATCTGTTGCACCTGGTCCAGAAATGGTTGCAGCCAGAGTCCTCTGCGCCTGCACAGATGGTAGAACGGGTGATGATGGATCGGTTTGTCCATTCCCTCCCGAGGCCTATACAGTCTTGGGTTGCCCAGGGTGATCCCCAGAATGCCGACGAGCTGATCGGACTGGTTGAGAGGTACCAAGGGTTGGAAGGCTCCTTCGGGAGGCAGCCCATGCCGTACTGGGGATCCCAGAAGGCAGCTGAATCCCAAAAAGGGGTGGTGCGTCCAAGGTCACAAAGGGCGGGGGAGGTGGTGCCCAAGGTCCCCACGGGTGATATTATTTGTTGGAGGTGCCACAAGCCAGGACATATAGCTGCCCGTTGTTCCCAAACCACTGAGCAGATGGACTGCAGCATGGGACGCCGTTGTTCATACTATGCGTATCCAGCTTGCAGTGTGAACTCTCCGCCCAACGAGGGACCTCAAGCATGTCCCGTGAAGGTGAACGGTCAAGCAGTAACGGCACTGTTAGACTCGGGGAGCCTAGTGACCCTGGTGAGGGCCACTTTTCCTCTCCACCTGCTCCCGGGAAAGAAGGTCGGAGTGCGGTGCATACATGGTGATGCAAAGGACTACCCTGTGGCCAGTGTGAACATTGAAACGACATGTGGCACGGAGTCCCACATAGTCGGCGTCGTTCAGGACTTGTTGCACCCTATAATTATTGGCCGGGATTTCTGTTTGTTTTGGGATTTGTGGGGGAAAGGTTCTGAGCTCCCTAGCAAGAGTAGGGAACCAGTGAACCCGGGAAGGGTGGTGCCACACCCAGAGTCAGACAGATTTCCTTTTTGTGTCCTGGCTGGAGATGAAGAGGAAGTGTCCCCTGCATCTGACATTCTGGAGTTAGAGGTATCCGGTGAAAATTTTGGGACTGCCCAACATAGGGACCCCACTCTGAGGGAAGCCTTTAATAATGTCACAGTTATTGACGGGGTGGTACAGGAGCCGGGGGCAGACACAAGATTTCCCCATTTTCTAATGAGCAGGGAGTTGTTGTACCGGGTCACGAAAATAAGGGAGGAGTTGGTAGAGCAGTTGGTAGTGCCGGGTCCATATAGACGGAAGGTGTTGGACATGGCCCATTCACACATCTTGGGTGGACACCTAGGGGTGGAAAAAACGCAGGAACGGGTTGTGCAGAGGTTCTATTGGCCTGGGTGCCACCGGGAAATAGTGAACTATTGCAGGTCCTGCCCTACATGTCAGCTAACTGCTCCCACTCCTCATTTCCGGAACCCCCTTGTGCCACTGCCCATTATTGAGGTGCCATTCGAGAGAATTGCCATGGACTTGGTCGGTCCCTTAGTTAAATCAGCCCGGGGCCATCAGTATATATTAGTCATCCTGGACTACGCCACACGCTATCCTGAGGCAATTCCCTTGAGAAATTCTTCTTCAAAGAGTATAGCTCGCGAGTTGGTCCATGTCTTTTCCCGGACAGGTCTGCCGAAGGAGATCCTGACTGACCAGGGGACACCTTTCATGAGCAAGGTGATGAGGGAACTATGCAAAGCCCTGAAAATCTCCCAGTTGAGGACCTCGGTGTACCATCCCCAGTCAGATGGCCTTGTTGAGAGATTTAACAAGACACTGAAGAGCATGCTGAGAAAAGCTATAGAGAAAGACGGTAGAGACTGGGATTGTCTCTTACCCTATTTGATGTTTTCCATTCGTGAAGTTCCACAGGCCTCCACAGGTTTCTCACCGTTTGAGCTTCTGTATGGCCGACATCCACGAGGACTCCTGGATATAGCCAAGGAAACCTGGGAAGCCGAAGTCACGCCCCACAGAAGCGTCATTGAGCATGTGGCCCTGATGCAGCAGAGGATTGCAAAGGTGATGCCTATCGTGAAAGAACACCTTCTCCAAGCACAAGAAGCTCAGGCCAGGGTCTACAACCGGTCTGCAAGAGTGAGGCAATTCAATCCGGGAGACCGAGTTCTTGTGTTAGTTCCGACAGTGGAAAGCAAGTTCTTGGCCAAATGGCAAGGGCCATATGAGGTTGTCGAGAAACTTGGTGAAGTAAACTATAAAATTCACCAACCAGGAAGACGGAAACCATTCCAAGTATACCATGTCAACCTTATCAAGCCGTGGCAAGATAGAGAGCCGACAGTAACTCCATCGTTGTTAAGCAACCCAGAAGATGAGGTTGGAGCGGTTACTATAGCGGAGACGCTATCGGAGTCTCAGAAACAGCAATGCCGGGAGTTACTCCAGAAAAACAGGGACCTGTTTTCCGAGTTGCCTGGGTACACGAAGGTCATAGAGCATGAGGTCCTGACAGAGCCCCATGTGCGCGTGAACGTGAAGCCCTATAGAATTCCTGAGGCCCGTCGAGAAATAGTCTCCAAGGAAGTGGAGCGTATGTTGAAGCTTGGAGTCATTGAGGAATCCAAGAGCGGTTGGTCGAGCCCAATTGTCCTGGTCCCAAAACCTGATGGGGAGTGGAGATTTTGCAACGACTATAGGAAGTTGAATGAGGTCTCCAAGTTCGACGCATATCCCATGCCCCGAGTTGATGAGCTCATCGAAAGGCTTGGGCCCGCCAGGTACATAACCACCTTGGATTTGACGAAGGGGTATTGGCAGATCCCCATGGCACAGGAAGCCAAGGAGAAGACGGCGTTTTCTACACCAGATGGGTGCTTCCAGTATGTCCGGATGCCATTTGGCCTACAGGGAGCTCCGGCCACCTTCCAAAGGGCTATGGATAGAGTCCTTGCACCCCACAAGGCATACGCTGCTGCGTACCTAGATGATATCGTCATCTTTAGCCCGGACTGGGAGAGTCATCTGGAGAAAGTCCAAGCGGTGTTTGATGCTATAAGAGAGGCCGGATTTACAATAAACCCGAAGAAGTGTGCATTGGGTAAAGAAGAAGCTAAGTACCTTGGATACATAGTGGGTCATGGAGAAATAAAACCCCAAATCAGTAAAGTGGAGGCAATTCAAACATGGCCAAAACCAGTTTCCAAGAAGCAAGTTAAAGCCTTCCTGGGAATCGTGGGATATTACAGGAGGTTCATCCCAAACTTCGCCACAATGGCGGCGCCTCTGACTGACCTGCTAAAAGGGACAAAATCAGTAATGGTTAAGTGGTCCGAAGAAACAGATTCAGCCTTCCAAGAAATGAAAGAGGCTTTATGTAAGCAACCCGTTCTGATGGCCCCAAACTTCAAGAAAGAGTTTATTCTTCAGACAGATGCCTCAGATGTTGGGGTGGGAGCAGTCCTTTCCCAAGAACTACATGGAGAGGAGCATCCTGTTCTCTATCTGAGTAGGAAGCTGTCCTCGTCTGAAAAGAACTACTCAGTCGTTGAAAAGGAGTGCTTGGCCATAAAATGGGCAGTCGACACATTACAGTACTATTTGCTGGGACGTAAATTTAGACTGATATCTGACCATGCCCCACTTAGGTGGATGAGGGAAACGAAGGGTAGAAATGCTAGGGTCACCCGTTGGTTCTTAGCCCTGCAGGACTTCTGTTTCCATGTGGAACATAGGGCCGGAAAGCTGCACGGTAATGCTGATGCCCTGTCAAGAATCCCTTGTCTAGTGGGAGAAAGTGCCAAGCCCCACGGCTTTAGGCAGAGGGGGGAGGTATGTAGCGTGGCTAAAGGATGTCTAATCGATGGGAGATATGTGTCTTATAGATGGCTTGTTGCTGTGATGTAACCATGGCTACCTATATGTGTTTCAGGACCTGTGGTGATGTCACAACCACATGTCTGGTCATGTGATGGGTTCTGGGTGTGGTTAGACATATAAAAGAAAGCCTAATGCTTAACACAGGTAGGTATGTGTGGAGGTGAAACCCTCCTGAGTGTGTTACGGCTTCAGGACTGAGCCGGATGAACTGGACACTTGTTTTTCTTTACCTGAACCAAAGGCTATTTGTTTTCTGTTGTTTGCCACATGGTTTATGAAGCAATAAACCCAGTGAACTTTAAAGGAACACGTCTCCTGAGTGTCAGCCGTCGCAGCTGAGTGAGTGAAATCCCTACACCGTATAACTTGGAAGAGGATTGTAGCGCAATGCTCAGAGTTGTCGTTGGCTCTCCTGACCCGAGCGTGACAGCATGACATATATTTCCATTGAGCTATCGTGCTTTGGTCGGGAAAGCCAACGGTCAGTCCGAGCCTTGTGTTGCGATCCTCATCCAAGATATACAGCCATCTGAGTCTTGCCTTACCACCAGGATCGTCTCGTAGCTTATCACCATCGTAGAGTATCATCATCATCACCAACCAGGATCCAGGACTTTGTAAAATTTCCTTTCTTTGGTGGCACATCAAGAACATGTCAACATCAATACGCAAGTAGATTTTCATCCGACATGGGAACATGAGTTAATAATCTACTGAAAAGACCTCCAGATGTTGCACCTTCGCACCTTGCACCTTCGCGAATATCACTCGAAGTATAACGCCTTCGTTATAATGGGCAAACATTGCAATATTATTAACTAAGCAAACATAACATCTCGAAATAAAGGTGACGTGGTCATATGTCACTTTATAAGCCCCACTCATGGTGGAACCAAAGGGTTTTCATCACCCTAGAAGATCTAGGGAATCTTGCCATGTATCTAATAAGCAAAGGCAGTAATCATTTTTCTAACCATAGTGAGCGACTCTTCTACATTTCTAGAAAAGATGGCTATGTGCTTAATACTCAGAAAAGAATGGGCTTGGCATGCCAATAATTACACAGCATAGACCTTCCAACTGTCCAACCTTCCAACAGCCATAAACATTTATGGGTCATACCGGACATCACAATTCCTCGGCCTTCTATGGAAGAATAGCTCCATAGTGCTTTAATACATGGAGGCAGGACACATGGGGGCTTCACCTATCGAATTTTTATAAAGTTGTACAAAGGACCATACAGTATGAGATAAGGGAGCTTGGCGACTAATTATAAGGATTGTCAGCCATAGCCAACCCTTGTGTGTGGAACAAATTGAGCGCTGCTATAACCTGAGATCTAATTTTATTAATCCTTGTATTTAAATAAATATAGGCATATAAAACAAAAAATATATATATAAATTCATATATATACGCTGGCAGCACTTAGAGTACTGCATAGTATGACCATTGTGGTAACCTAAGCAATATCAGATCACCAACGTAGAATACAGTGTGACAATGAAACGGGCAAAAATATCAAAAATATATCCTTAGCAAACAATTTTCATCCAGCTCCCGTATTGTCAGAACATCCCATGAATATCCATCATGCAGCTTTAATAAGAGTTTATGGATAGTGGATCGACACCCCCCCAATGACCATCCAGGCTTATTTGTGTCTCGTTTTAAAGCAATATTTGTCAGCCCTGGCTCATTGAATTACTGCTACACAGGAGCGATTTCTGGTGAGCTTTGTACAGGCTTGGACTGGCCCACCAGAGAACAGGAGAAACCTCCGGAGGGCCACCACATTCTTATATGAGCAGTACTTGGCACAATAAACTTGAATCACTATACACAAAGGTTCATTTAATGATCTACCCCGTCCATTGTCATATACATTTGTGATTGTGATAATGTCACATTTACATGTAGCTGAAAAGTGGGACCCTGGAGTTGGTTACTGGTGGGCCCTAGGCAAACCCAGTCCGACACTGGATGTGTGAGCAGTGCATCATAAGCTCAATGTTATCAGCTTCTGAAGATTGAGAGTTGGAGATTTTTGCCTTCTAGATTAATTTTTCGAGTAGCCAAGTGATGTCTTGTTACTGTTCTGAATGTTTTTCAGGCTATTCTCTCTCGTGTATAAGTTGTACCGGCGCAGATCAGGCTCCATGCACTGGGACTGCAGTCACATGTGCGGCCAACGAAGACGCCTGCACCTCCGTCTACACCGAAACCAAAAGTGCGAGTCATGCATCTTGTATTCAACTCCTACGTGATTGGTCACACAGGACCACTACTCCTACTGGGAATGTACATGAGATACTTCCTGATTTTGTTCCGTATTTATCTCTCTGAATTCCATGTGATATTATTTTATTCTCCTCATTGTTCTCACATTTTCTTTCTTTCTCTCTCTATTCTTCTCTCTTTCTATCTTTTTCCCCTTTCTCTTTTTCTTCCTTGTCATCTCATTTCCCTTTCTTCTTCCCTTCTCCCCCAATTGCCTTCTTTTAACTTTTCCTCTTCTTTTTGTTATCCCTCGCACATTTAACTCTGTTCTCTTCTCTTATGCACACATTTTACTTTCTCCTCCTCTTCTTGCTCTGTCATTTTTTGCTCCTGCACTCCTTGGAATCTCTTTATGTTTCCTTTCAATCCTCCTCTGTCTCCTTACTTCCCTTCTCCTCTCTTTTGATTTCCCCCTTCTTCTTATCCTCTCCCATGTTATTGATCTTTCTGCTTCCCCTTCTCTTTCCTATCTGTTTGCTCTATGTTCTCTCTAATCCATCTTTTTGTATTCCACTCAATTTAATGTAAATCTTTTTCTTGCTAATCCCCTTCTCCTTTTTTTAAATGTATCTCTTTCCATCCCTTGTCTATTTCTACTTTTTTGCCATTTCTTTTCTTTCTTTTTCTGCTATCTTTATATTATCAATTCTTCCTTTTCAATTCCTTTTGTAATACCCATTAGGCTTCCTTTCCTTTTCTCCTAACTTTTATTAATAATTTCCTTCCCTTCTTCCCCATTTAGTTTCCTTATTTCCTTTCTATCCCTTCCCTATTATCTTCCTAGCCTTCTCCCTTTCCTTTGCTTTCCTTTCTTTTCATTTCCCTTCCTTATCTTTCCTTTCTTTTCCTTTTCTGTCCTATCCTTTCCTTTTCTTAAATATCCTTTCCTTTTCTTTCCTTTCCTATCCTTTCCCTTTTTCCTTTCCTTTCATTTCCTTTCCTATCCTTTCCTTTTCTTTCCTTTCCTTTCCTATCCTTTCCTTTTTTCCTTTCCTTTCATTTCCTTTCCTATCCTTTCCTTTTTTCCTTTCCTATCCTTTCCTTTCATTTTCTTTGCTATCCTTTCCTTTTCTCCTAACTTTAATTAATTATTTTCCTTCCCTTCTTCCCCATTTAATTCCCTTATTTCCTTTCCATCCCTTCCCTATTATCTTCCTAGCATTCTCCCTTTCCTTTCCTCTCCTTTCCTTTCCTTTTCTTTCCTATCCTTTCCTTCATTCATTTCCTTTACTTCCCTTTCCTAACTTTGAATTCCATCATTATCAGTGTCTTCCCTTTGACTTTCCTTCTTGTCTATTATTTCCTTTCCTCTATTTTTCATTTGTATCCTACCATTTTCTTACATGTCCTTTCCTTTTAATTTAATTTTCTTCAATTCTTTTCATTCCATATTTCTTTTTCATTCCCTTCTTTTCCCTTTATTTTCCCTTCCATTACTTCCCTATCATTTTCTTCCTACCCATTCCCTCCCCTTTCCTTTCCTTTCCTTTCCTTCCCTTTTCTTTTTAGTTTCCCTTCTTTTACTCTTTTTTCCTTCTTCTCTCACTCTCTTCTATCACTCTTTCTTTTTATTTTTATTTTATTTATTGAACTTCTTACAGAAAGTTGGAAGTTATAATTAGAAAATTGAGACATTTTTGTATTAATGTATAAGAAAACTTTTATTTTCTTTAGTGACCATGTTGGGACTATCAACTTACTCCCATGTGCGAGGATGTGGACAGTCGCCCGACTGCAATAATCCGAAGAGTCTGAGTAATCAGTTTATTTCCATAGATCTAAATACTCTCTGCTGCCAAACTGATGAATGTACCCCGACTGCACCAATAGGTATTTCACATTTTTTTCAAAATTATTAATCCAGTACTTGTATTAATTTTATACGATACAATTTAATATCTTTGTAATTTTATAGTTAATATTTAAATAACAAAATTGATTCATCTCTATATTTTCACTCTCATTTTAGTATTATCTGAAAAAAAGGATTCAAATGGTCTGGCTTGCCCTTCTTGTTTTACGATAACATCTTCAACATGTAAACCAGATAACCAAATTCAGTGCACTGGAACGGAAAACCGGTGCACTTCATACTCAATCAGCACTGCCACTGGTAAGTACTAACAAAAGTGATACGAACACTTTCTAAAAACAGCAAATCCAGTGGTCATATGTGGTATTACATCGAGGAGCAGCCATGAAAAAGATTTCCCAAGAGAAGAGAAACACACTATCCAGCTCATCGATAGCGGTCTATCGGCCAAGAAAATTGCCAAGCTGCATCATGTGAGCGCCATCACAGCTGGAAGGATACGAAATGAAGTCCGTCCATTCAAAAGCCAAGAGGTGGAAGTCCAGGCAAAATATCGAAGGCAACAAGTTGGCTCATTGTAAGGTCTATCAGTTCTGCAGTGACAAACACGGCAGCGGAGGTGACTCGTATGCTTCATAATAGTGAGATCACAAATGTCCTTACAAGCATCATGTGACGCACGCTACACAAGTCTGGAATGGTGGCCTGAAAAAAGGTGAAGAAGTCTCAACTTCAATATCGGCATAAGAAAATTTAAATTTAAGCTTGAGTTTGCAAAAAAGTGCAAAAAGTGTACCGTAGAACAGGGGTCCTCAACTCCAGTCCTCAAGGCCCACCAACATGTCATGTTTTCAGGATTTCCTTAGTCTTGCCCAGGTAATAATTGCATCACCTGTGCAATGCAAAGGAAATCCTGAAAACATGACCTGTTGGTGGGCCTTGAGGACTGGAGTTGGGGACCCCTGCCGTAGAAGATCGGAAACTGGTGATTTCGAGCAATGAGATGAAAGTCAATAGACTAGGCTCTGATGGGTGCAAATGGGTCTGGAAGAAACAAGGGAAAAAGGGTCTAATGGATCGAGAAATTGAAGGACCTGTCAAGTTAGGTTTAGAAAGCCTGATGATATGGGGTTGTTTCACAGCTAAAGGCGTTGGATTCCTGACCAGGGTAGATGATGGTCTCAATGCTGTTCTATATGTGAGTATCCGATGAGTTACTTTGCACACTCAAGTACTATGGGTATGAAAAGGACTATATTGTGTTCCAGCAGGACAATGACCCAAAGAATATGTTGACATTGGCGATGAAACGGTTCCATGACAATGAAGTAAAGGTTCTGGATTGTCCTTGCAGTCCCCAGACCTAAACCCAATCCAACACTTGTAGGTAGAGTTGAAGAAAGAGCCGTACACAGACCCAAGTGAGGCGACCAGTGTGCACCAACTTTAGGAACGTGTAGAAGATCTGGGATCAGATTTCAGTCGAGAAATGATTGAATCTGATTGAAAGCTGCCCAGAAGGATTCAGGCAGTGGTGAAAGCCAAAGGTGGACTTCCAAAATACTAACAAAATAATAAAAATTAAAATTTAGATCTTAAGGAACAAAACAGTAACAATGCAGTGACATGACAATAATATGCATAACTAATCATATGGTAAATAGGGGCAAGTCAAATTTATGTATGAGATATCCAAGATGATTGTTTATAAAATAATGGTGGTCTCACGATCAAAGAAGAAGTGGATGGTGAGATATGGAGCCTGAAAGTCAGAAGATCAAAATATTGCTACCTGTTATCTTTTTGCTCATCACTGTATTTGAGTGGAACTGAGTTTTTCTCAAATAATATAACAATTTGCATTAGGTCTCCAATAAAAGAGTACTGCGGTTGGCTCATGCTTACTCGCATCCAATATGACCATGTTTGTACCTTATGTAGTAAAATCCTGCTGACAGGTTCTCCTTACAGAAATTTATACGCATGAAATGTAAATATTAAATTTCTTTGTGCTTTCTTTTTAGACCCTTCAGAACCAATCTTGGCCATGGCAGGATGTGCCACCGAAAACATGTGCTCAAACTACGATGGCCATGCCACAACAAGCACCACTGAGAAAATGAAGATAAGCATTGAATGCAGTAATGCCTTGGTGAGTCTTAAGTATGCATGGCCCCCATCAAAAAACATTTAAAAAAATTAACCTTCCTACTTACCGTCTCTACGTTCCCTCGCAGCATCTTGTTCCGGTGCAAGCAGCGGATTTATGCTTGTAAGCAGCGCGTGACAATGACGTCATGCACTGCTTACAAGCAGAGCTCAGCTAACAGAACACATACTGCTCGCTATACCAGGACTATGTGCGTGGAGAGCAGTAAGTATTCATTGTTATTTTGTAGCGTGCACAGTGTCAGCCGCAGCCGCCAACTTCCTGCAGCTGCCTGGCGATCACATGAGTGCAGAGAAATTAATATTAATTTCTCTTAAGTAGCAGGCACACGTGATTGCCAGGCCGCTGTAGGAAGCCAGCAGCTGCGACTACTGAAATGAATACTCACTGCCAGCACAGCAGCCGGCTCCTGCCTCCGGTGACCCACTGCTCTGCCGCTGCCGCTTCCCCTCCATCTTCTGAGACCCTTACCTGATTATAAGCAGAGAGGAGCGTTCTCAGCACACAAAAAAGTGCTGAAAAACTTGTCTTGTACTCAAGTATATACGGTAATTCATTTATTCAAGTATACAGCGTTTGGAACAGGCCACAGGAGGTGGTGACTCCTCCTTCAATGGAAGTCTTCAAGCAGAGGTTGGACAGACATCTGTCTGGGATGGTTTAGTGAATCCTGCATTGAGCAGGGGAATGAACACGATGACCCTTGGGGTCCCTTCCAACTCTAACCTTCTATGATTCTATGATTCTCCGCTTTTTGTGTTCCTTTTTTTATTTTTAAATATAATCCCACTAGTTTTGGGTGGATTTTTTGTAATTGGCCATTCTATAGTTATTATTCATTATAACAGATCCTCCTTTATTCTGTAAATTCCATTCTGCTCTATCACTATTTGTCTCTGAACACAATTTATTTTAGTCCTTCAGTTAAATTATTTCTCACTCCAACAAATTTTTATGATTGCAATACTAATCGCGACCACAGGGTGTGCTGTAGCGCTTGCTAAGTTATGGTACACCCTGTGGTCAGATATGGTACTGCAACTAAAAAAAAAAAAAATTGGGCAACGCTAAATGCTAGACATGTACGAAGTGTTTTTATTCTGGATGTAGATCCTGTTTATCAACACTTAGAATCAAGAGGGCAGATTAGTTCATGCATTACGGTTGTACATTCTCTTTAACCTCTCCCAATTTCTCAGTTGGACTTACTTAGGATATGTTTATATAACTAATAAACGATGAGATAAAAAATTTACAAGGCAGTTTTATGCTTCCATATATTAAAGTTGCCATTTCAAATATAAATAATTGAAATAATTTAGATGTTTTTGCTATTTTTCATCTTGAAGGAATCTTTTTATCCAATGTCAGAAAGGTTTTCGTCCCTATAATTTCCTTATTTTTTTATTACTGGAGGCAGTGGCACAAAACCACCTATATCACGTACATTAGACTCATTGTGATTCTTCATGCCTAAGGAAACATCGATTCCTTCTGGAATTACAAATGTGTCCTCCCAAAAAATGATGAACTCCGAGCAGTGACCCAACAGGTTTTTCAAGAGCTCTAAGAACAAATAAATGTGGAAAAGTTCTGTTTGTCATCTAACAATTTCTAACGAGCACTAATATAATTGACTAAGATAAATTGTAAGTAAATCTCTATATCGAGACGTAACTTTTCATAGAAATTTCACAACTTTTAATGATAGGGATTTAGTGGTGGCAAATTTGGCATTAATTTGTATCATATGCAGTAAGAAAAATAGTAAAAAATTGAATATTTATTTACAAATTAAAATAAATGAATGATCAAACTATTATTATGAAGATAATAATAATAATAATAATAATAATAATAATAAAAATAAATTTGGGCATAAACCTGTTACTTTTATAGGTTTTGATACCTTCAGTTAAGGTTTAATATTCCAACACATGAAAAAAAAAAATCAATGCTGCACAATCAAATCTGAAGGGTGGGGGAGGGTTGAAAACCAGAACTAATATGATGTACAGAGTAATATAAAATAATAATAATAATAATAGCAATAATAATAAAAATACACTTATA
Source organism: Ranitomeya imitator (assembly GCF_032444005.1). Classification (NCBI taxonomy): domain Eukaryota; kingdom Metazoa; phylum Chordata; class Amphibia; order Anura; family Dendrobatidae; genus Ranitomeya; species Ranitomeya imitator. The sequence goes on along the minus strand of NC_091291.1, from coordinate 18,525,349 downwards.
AATATGTTATATGGGTGCTAATTAAATACTTATAAAATAACATATTTCTTAATATATTAAATAAAAATGTAAAATAAATGTATGATTGAACTATTATTATATAGATGATAATAATAATAAATTAAATGTAATAATAATTATTATTATCGTTGTTGTTAGTAGTAGAAGTAGTATTATATAAAATTATTATAACATAAATAATAGTTAAAAATAAATGTATGATCAAACTATTATTAGTACTGCTATTATGCAGATAATAATAATAATAATAATAATAATAATAATAATAATAATACACATACTTATAAATATGTTATATGGATGGCAATTAAATACTTATAAAATGTCATACTTATTAATATATTAAATAAAAATGTAAAATAAATGTATGCTTGAACTATTATTATATAGATAATAATAATAATAATAGTAAACTAAATTTAATAATAATAATACGTATTATTATTGTTAGTTGAAGTATTATATAAAATTATTATAATATAAATAATAGTTAAAAATAAATGTATGATCAAACTATTATTAGTACTGCTATCATGCAGATATTATTAATAATAATAATAATAATAATAATAATAATAATAATAATACACATACTTATAAATATGTTATATGGATGGCAATTAAATACTTATAAAATAGCTCTGCTACAGCCACTTTTTTTTCCGTTTCCAATTAGTTCATGATCTTACGTTACTTTTTGGACATTACTATATTTTATTATTTTTGTCTTTTTTTACAGAACAACGAGGGCAAAAATTGAAGACCTGAAGGGGAGATAATGAAGATCTTCACAGATATGTTCCAGTGTGAAAAATAAATTAGTTTTTGGAGAAAAAAATAATTTTGATTTTTTTTTTTTATTTGAGACTGTTAGATTTATTTTTTTACTTTTCCTGATTTATTATTTGTAAATCTTCCATTCATTTAATATTGCAATGAAATATAAAGCAAATTATTAATTTTTAAATTTACATATTAACCCCTTTACCCCCAAGGGTGGTTTGCACGTTAATGACCAGGCCAATTTTTACAATTCTGACCACTGTCCCTTTATGAGGTTATAACTCCGAAACGCTTCAACGGATCCTGGTGATTCTGACATTGTTTTCTCGTGACATATTGTACTTCATGATAGTGGTAAAATTTCTTTGATAGTACCTGCGTTTATTTGTGAAAAAAACGGAAATTTGGCGAAAATTTTGAAAATTTCGCAATTTTCAAACTTTGAATTTTTATGCAATTAAATCACAGAGATATGTCACACAAAATACTTAATAAGTAACATTTCCCACATGTCTCCTTTACATCAGCATAATTTTGGAACCAATTTTTTTTTTTGTTAGGGAGTTATAAGGGTTAAAAGTTGACCAGCAATTTCTCATTTTTACAACACCATTTTTTTTTAGGGACCACGTCTCATTTGAAGTCATTTTGAGGGGTCTATATGATAGAAAATGCCCAAGTGTGACACCATTCTAAAAACTGCACCCCTCAAGGTGCTCAAAACCACATTCAAGAAGTTTATTAACCCTTCAGGTGTTTAATAGGAATTTTTGGAATGTTTAAATAAAAATGAACATTTAACTTTTTTCCACAAAAAATTTACTTCAGCTCCAATTTGTTTTATTTTACCAAGGGTAACAGGAGAAATTGGACCCAAAAAGTTGTTGTCCAATTTGTCCTGAGTACGCTGATACCCCATATGTGGCAGTAAACCACTGTTTGGGCGCATGGGAGAGCTCGGAAGGGAAGGAGCGCTATTTGACTTTTCAATGCAAAATTGACAGGAATTGAGATGGGACGCCATGTTGCGTTTGGAGAGCCACTGATGTGCCTAAACATTGAAACCCCCCACAAGTGACACCATTTTGGAAAGTAGACCCCCTAAGGAACTTATCTGGATGTGTGGTGAGCACTTTGACCCACCAAGTGCTTCACAGAAGTTTATAATGCAGAACCGTAAAAATAAAAAATCATATTTTTTCACAAAAATTATATTTTTGCCCCCAATTTTTTATTTTTCCAAGGGTAAGAGAAGAAATTGGACCTCAAAAGTTGTTGTCCAATTTGTCCTGAGTACGCTGATACCCCATATGTGGCAGTAAACCACTGTTTGGGCGCATGGGAGAGCTGGGAAGGGAAGGAGCGCAGTTTGACTTTTCAATGCAAAATTGACAGAAATTGAGATGGGACGCCATGTTGCGTTTGGAGAGCCACTGATGTGCCTAAACATTGAAACCCCCCACAAGTGACACCATTTTGGAAAGTAGACCCCCTAAGGAACTTATCTAGAGGTGTGGTGAGCACTTTGACCCACCAAGTGCTTCACAGAAGTTTATAATGCAGAACCGTAAAAATAAAAAATCATATTTTTTCACAAAAATTATATTTTTGCCCCCAATTTTTTATTTTTCCAAGGGTAAGAGAAGAAATTGGACCTCAAAAGTTGTTGTCCAATTTGTCCCGAGTGCGCTGATACCCCATATGTGGCAGTAAACCACTGTTTGGGCTCATGGGAGAGCTCGGAAGGGAAGGAGCGCCGTTTGACTTTTCAATGCAAAATTGACAGGAATTGAGATGGGACGCCATGTTGCGTTTGGAGAGCCACTGATGTGCCTAAACATTGAAACCCCCCACAAGTGACACCATTTTGGAAAGTAGACCCCCTAAGCAGGGCCGGCGTCAGCACCCGGCGCACCCGGGCAAATGCCGGGGCCCTGGCAAGACGGGGGGGCCCACACGTCAGCCGCCAGCGCGCGTCACTCGCTACATCCATCCACTGTCCACACGTCGCCTGGCGGCGCCTTGGCTGCAGGGGGCACAGTCAGCTGTGTCTGAGGCCATTTCGCTGGCGCCTGGCGCTGCGCAGCTGCAATAGCAGCAATACTCACCTCTGCCGGCCGTCACCATGGATACAGAAGACACTTCCGGGTCGCGATGCTGGGTCATCTCTTCTCCTGTCAGTACATCCGGTCGGCGGGCAAGGAGAGGACAGAGACAGAGAGAGCCGTTCGGAGTTGGACCGCGCCGCTGAAGCCTTCCCTCTTCCCATTCCAGGCAGTCAGAATCTATGCGTCCACCATCCAGATAATCCAGGCCAGCACAGGAGAGGACAGATCCGGACCGGCAGGACTCAGGAGCAGCAGCTGCAGCCTGCAGTGAGGTGAGGACAGTGCACCCTCTCCTCTCCTGCTGTGTCCACAACGAGGGGGCCGGCGAAGCAGTGAGTCAGCACTGATGACTACTATAGCACTGATTATTACCCTGCACTGATTGTTACCCTGCACTGATTGTTACTAGACATAAGACATGGCACTAATTATTACCCTGCACTGATTATTACCCTGCACTGATTATTACCCTGCACTGATTATTACCCTGCACTGATTATTACCCTGCACTGATTATTACCCTGCACTGATTATTACCCTGCACTGATTATTACCCTGCACTGATTGTTACCCTGCACTGATTGTTACCCTGCACTGATTGTTACTAGACATAAGACATGGCACTAATTATTACCCTGCACTGATTGTTACCCTGCACTGATTATTACCCTGCACTGATTATGAGTGTGTCGTCGTGACTGTCAGTGAATCGTCTTCGGTGAGGTTAAAAGATGAGGAAAAATAAGGAATTGCGATATAGATGAGCAGAAGTCACTGGCCACCCAAATGTGTGAGACGGAAAAGCTCCTCAGGCAGTTCAGTATTGACCATGTAACTAAGTACAGGCAGGGGCTGTAGTAATGAATAACTGTGGGGGAACTTGAAGACTATGCATATCTGCTCCAGCTCTCCCAACCACTGCATACACATGCACACTCAGGATAAAGGAGTATGCTCCTGCTGCTAGACACTTCTGCCAAATGTGTATCTTCTAGGAGAACAAAAGGATCACACATTAAAATTCAACATGTCCGATTCTTCTCTTCCCCAACATCATAAGTTGGGAGCAAATGGAAAGGCATCCATACATATTACATGGTCAGCCTGATTTGACCTATTATGACTAAGTAAATGTGAATCTAATGTATTCAGCCACCTGTGATACTCGTACAGTCTGCAGCTTTCATTTTTTGTTTTTTTTTGTAACAGATTTAAATCGTGAACTGAAAGTCACATCTGTGCACATATATATACTAGTGGGCTGTGTGTTATATACTGTGTGGGCTCGCGGCTGTGTGTTATATACTGCGTCACAGACTCACCGGCTGTGCGTTATATCTTATCTGTGCATCATGAATCGTGGTATAAATGTGTTAAAGGGGGGGTTGGGGGGCCCACTGAGACTCGTTCGCCCGGGGCCCTCAAAAACCTGGAGCCGGCCCTGCCCCTAAGGAACTTATCTGGATGTGTGGTGAGCACTTTGACCCACCAAGGGCTTCACAGAAGTTTATAATGCAGAGCCATAAAAATAAAACAAAATTTTTTTCCCACAAAAATTATTTTTTAGCCCCCAGTTTTGTATTTTCCCTAGGGTAACAGGAGAAATTGGACCCCAAAAGTTGTTGTCCAATTTGTCCTGAGTACGCTGATACCCCATATGTGGGGGGGAACCACCGTTTGGGCGCATGGGAGGGTTCGGAAGGGAAGGAGCGCCATTTGGAATGCAGACTTAGATGGAATGGTCTGCAGGCGTCACATTGCGTTTGCAGAGCCCCTAATGTACCTAAACAGTAGAAACCCCCCACAAGTGACACCATTTTGGAAAGTAGACCCCCTAAGGAACTCATCTTGATGTGTTGTGAGAGCTTTGAACCCCCAAGTATTTCACTACAGTTTATAACGCAGAGCCATGCAAATAAAAAATATTTTTTTTTCCACAAAAATTATATTTTAGCCCCCAGTTTTGTATTTTTCCAAGGTTAGCAGGAGAAATTGGACCCTAAATGTTGTTGTCCAATTTGTCCTGAGTACGCTGATACCCGATATGTGGGCGGGAACCACCGTTTGGGCGCATGGGAGGGCTCGGAAGGGAAGGAGCATCATTTGGAATGCAGACTTAGATGGATTGGTCTGCAGGCGTCACATTGCGTTTGCAGAGCCCCTAATGTACCTAAACAGTAGAAACCCCCCACAAGTGACCCCATATTGGAAACTAGACCCCTCAATGAACTTATCTAGATGTGTTGTGAGAACTTTGAACCCCCAAGTGTTTCACTACAGTTTATAACGCAGAGCCGTGAAAATAAAAAATCCTTTTGTTTTCCCACAAAAATTATTTTTTAGCCCCCAGTTTTGTATTTTCCCAAGGGTAACAGGAGATTTTGGTCCACAAAAGTTGTTGTCCAATTTGTCCTGAGTACGCTGATACCCCATATGTTGGGGTAAACCCCTGTTTGGGCACACAGGAGAGCTCGGAAGGGAAGGAGCACTGTTTTACTTTTTCAACGCAGAATTGGCTGGAATTGAGATCGGACGCCATGTCGTGTTTGGAGAGCCCCTGATGTGCCGAAACAGTGGAAACCCCCAATTCTAACTGAAACCCTAATCCAAACACTCCCCTAACCCTAATTCCAACGGTAACCCTAACCACACCTCTAACCCTGACACACCCCTAACCCTAATCCCAACCCTATTCCCAACTGTAAATGTAATCTAAACCCTAACCCTAACTTTAGCCCCAACCCTAACTGTAGCCCCAACCCTAACCCTAACCCTAGCCCTAACCCTAGCCCTAACCCTAACCCTAGCCCTAACCCTAGCCCTAACCCTAGCCCTAGCCCTAACCCTAACCCTAGCCCTAACCCTAGCCCTAACCCTAGCCCTAACCCTAGCCCTAACCCTAGCCCTAGCCCTAACCCTAGCCCTAACCCTAGCCCTAGCCCTAACCCTAGCCCTAACCCTAGCCCTAATGGGAAAATGGAAATAAATACATTTTTTTTTATTTTTCCCTAACTAAGGGGGTGATGAAGGGGGGTTTGATTTACTTTTATAGCGAGTTTTTTAGCGGATTTTTATGATTGGCAGCCGTCACACACTGAAAGACCCTTTTTATTGCAAAAAATATTTTTTGCAATACCACATTTTGAGAGCTATAATTTTTCCATATTTTGGTCCACAGAGTCATGTGAGGTCTTGTTTTTTGCGGGACGAGTTGACGTTTTTATTGAAAACATTTTTGGGCACGTGACATTTTTTTATCGCTTTTTATTCCGATTTTTGTGAGGAAGAATGACCAAAAGCCAGCTATTCATGAATTTCTATTGGGGGAGGCGTTTATACCGTTCCGCGTTTGGTAAAATTGATAAATCAGTTTTATTCTTCGGGTCAGTACGATTACAGCGATACCTCATTTATATCATTTTTTTATGGTTTGGTGCTTTTATACGATAAAAACTATTTTACAGAAAAAATAATTATTTTTGCATCGCTTTATTCTCAGGACTATAACTTTTTTATTTTTTTGCTGATGATGCTGTATGGTGGCTCTTTTTTTGCGGGACAATATGACGCTTTCAGCGGTACCATGGTTATTTATATCTGTCCTTTTGATCGCGTGTTATTCCACTTTTTGTTCGGCGGTATGATAATAAAGCGTTGTTTTTTGCCTCGTTTTTTTTTTTTTTTTCTTACGGTGTTTACTGAAGGGGTTAACTAGTGGGACAGTTTTATAGGTCGGGTCGTTACGGACGCGGCGATACTAAATATGTGTACTTTTATTGGTTTTTTTTTTTTATTTAGATGAAGAAATGTATTTATGGGAATAATATTTTTTTTTTTTTTTCATTATTTTGGAATATTTTTTTTTATTTTTTTTACACATTTGGAAAAATTTTTTTTTACTTTTTTACTTTGTCCCAGGGGGGGACATCACAGATCAGTGATCTGACAGTTTGCACAGCACTCTGTCAGATCACTGATCTGACATGCAGCGCTGCAGCCTTCACAGTGCCTGCTCTAAGCAGGCTCTGTGAAGCCACCTCCCTCCCTGCAGGACCCGGATCCGCGGCCATCTTGGATCCGGGGCTCGAGCAGGGAGGGAGGTGAGGAGACCCTCGCAGCAACGCGATCACATCGCGTTGCTGCGGGGGGCTCAGGGAAGCCCGCAGGGAGCCCCCTCCCTGCGCGGTGCTTCCCTGCACCGCCGGCACATCGCGATCATCTTTGATCGCAGTGTGCCAGGGGTTAATGTGCCGGGGGCGGTCCGTGACCGCTCCTGGCACATAGTGCCGGATGTCAGCTGCGATAAGCAGCTGACACCCGGCCGCGATCGGCCGCGCTCCCCCCGTGAGCGCGGCCGATCGGCTATGACGTACTATCCCGTCCAGGGTCAGATAAGCCCAGGGCACCTCGACGGGATAGTACGTCTAAGGTCACAGAGGGGTTAAAGTTTAAAAATTGAGGGATTTTTGCAGAATTTGATAGCTTTCCCCCTGTACTGGGTGGACACCCCCATCATTATGTTCAACCAAGTAGTCAGGGTACAAAACGTTGAACCCTCCTTCAAATACATCATGAAAATATTTTTTTTAATTCCTTTTATGTTTCCCATGGCAATGTTGTCCTGTCATACAGGTCATGTTTAAGAAAACGTTTTTAAAGGGTCCCCCAGCTTATCATAATATTTTATCCAATTGATGAATTACTATATTATATTCTTAATAGTATATACGTTAATTTACATGTCTTCATTTTTGTGTCTTATAAAAAAGATGTCTTTGTTGCACTGACCTAGGGTATAAGGGGTGACCTTTCTCCTTGTGGAGAGTGACAAGCCAAGCCTGGCATGTCAGAGTGAGGAGACTTATAAGGCCACTTTCACACTTCCGTTTTTGTTTTTCCATCGACGTGCAGTGAAATGACGTATCGACGGACGTCATGAAAATAGTGAAAAACGTGTGCGATGGATCCTGTGAAATGACGGATGCATCGTTCGGATTTGTCAATTGTCAAATTTCTGGAAATCAAATGTTCGGGGACGAGAGAGAGAGAGAAAGAGAGATTTTTCCCGGACTTGAAAATCCTTCCGGGCATGCTCAGATGGAAAAAACTGGATCCGTCACTGGATTCCTGTGATTGACGGTCAGCGAGGGATCCTGCGTCCATAGGCTTCCATTGTAGCCGACGACGGGCAGCGCAGGATGTGTCGCTGACCGATTTTCTGACGTGCGCAAACAACGTCACAATGAACGCTATTTTACGACGGATGAAACGGATGGCCATCCGTCACAATCCATCGCTAAAAAAAAAATCAACGGATTGTGACGATCTGAAAAGGCGGAAGTGTGAAAGAGGCCTAAGCCATGTATGCTCCTCTGGGAAAATAAATATAGAAATTGTCTCTTCACAGAGGAAGAGGAGTAGAACTCTAGAGCCACCTATTGAAAGCAGCGATCCTAAAAACACCATGTCTGCAAATTAAGATTCTGATGTGGATTTTATCCTAAGTCATATGACAAGGCTCGTTAAAGAGTCGATATTGACAATTTGCCTACTAGAATGACCTAGAAAGTGTAGAAACCTTGGTTCTTGGTCGTCTGGTTAGACCACTTAGATCACTCAAAGACAAAAACTGATTTACCATATTTTGCAGACTATAAGATGCACCGGACCATAAGAGACTTTTTTTTCCCGAGCACGCTTGGATGACCTCCGAGTATTTATGACTGCTCGGAGATTTAGTTTTCATCATGGCAGCTGAATGATTTATGGCTACTAGCCAGGCCGAGTACATGTGGGGTTTGCCTGGTTGCTAGGGAATCCCCACATGTAATCAAGCAGGCTAGTAGCTGTAAATTCAACTGAGGGGATGAAAACTTAATCTCCGAGCAATCATAAATACTCGGAGGTCACCCGAGCGTGCTCGGGAAAACCCAAGCAACGAGTATACTCGCTCATCACTACTAATTATATGTCCTGCCATAATGGCATTAATTATTCTTTCTCACTATGGATGGTCCATGGAGGTGATCTGGCTCTCAGTTTTACATTTAGGAGAATCGTCTCCACTGAAATAATACAATTTACTTACCTGATATTTTTATTTCCTGGAGTCTGCGGGCAGCACATAATGGGTTGACAGTAGACAAATACTTTTGATAAAAGAAATATTATTAAGAAGTCATAAAACACATACTTTACATGCCAATTAAGTTAATCAGCACCAATTAACACGGCATAAAAGGGCAGCAATAGGAATTTATTAAGGGTTCATTCAGAAATTTTATAAGAAGGCAAAAACCGGTTCAGGTTTCATCAGGGTTTTCGATCGATGTCATCAGAGTTCAGTTAGCGTCAGTTTTTACCAAAGTGAAGTGAGAAGTTTGTAATCCGGCCCCGAAAAATATTAAAAGTGCTAACTTTTATTCATTACATGGAATAAAATGAAAAACTACAGGACAGTGAGGTGAGAAAGGACATCACTTATTCGTGGATACTGCCCCTGAGGAACCGAGCATCGATCATCTCAGAATTTATACGTCCTTTGCAGCATTTTGGTGAAGTGATGATTTTTGTCTCTTTTTTTTTTCTCTTGGTCAGTTTTTACCTTTGGAGTTTGGTCAGACTTTCATCAAATTTTCTCAGATTTAAAAAAAAAACTGATGGTGCTTCCCCCATTAAATAGTCCATGGTAAACATACTGTTTACAGATGGCATCCAAGCGCTGTTCAGTTTTCTCAGAAACCCATAGACTGTGAGTTTCTGAAAGGTATCAAAAATCTTGTGCCTGGACTTCTTGAGTTTTTGGGAGCTAGAAATCCCAAGGATAGGTCATCAATGCTAAAGTAGTGGACAACCTCTTTAAGTAAAGATGCATAAACTGTAGCCAGTCTGAAGAAGAAACACCCTACGTCTAAAGAAGACTAACTCAAAGATCTGAAGAATCTTCTGCCCGGCAAGTAAGCACTGGATAGAGGAGAAAACGTTCACTAAGCAAGGCCAAAAACTCATGAGACCACGCAACGTTAGCGAAATTTCCGAGATGACAGCCTAACAGGCACTAGTGAATGAAGTTAATTTAGAAGAACAAAACTGGTGTGTGCCTAGTAAAGTTGAGTGAATTTTGTAAAATTTGGTTCGGATTACGATCGATGGAGAATGTTGTATTTTCAATGACAGTCGACCGTCAATAGAGTCATTGGGACTGGAGTTGAGCGAGTTGTTCGGAACCAATCGTCAAGCATAAATTCGGCTTAAATAGGGTACAAAAATGGCACGAATATGGCAAATTTGGATTTGGCGATTGTGTCGAAACATATTAGCTCAACTCTAGTGCCTAAGATAGTGGAAAGATGCTACACACTAAAGAAGCCATGCAATAACAAGGCTACACGGAAGTGAGGGACACAAGAAGCTTGTGTATAAACGATCCATAATTGTAGTGGTAAAATGCATGCATGTCTCCTATCACGTAGAAGAAAATAAATGCATGGTCTCTTTCTTGCTCAGCCCTGTTTTGCTGTGTTAATTGATGCTAATTAACTTTAAGAGATCATGTCAGCACAATTTTATAGTGTATAATAATGATATGGCAGTAATGGCGCTGTAATACTCATTAAATTGGTATGTTTGGGGAAGAAATCCACTTTGTTATTCTTTTTTTTCATAATTTGAAGATTTCTGCTAATTGGACTTTGGTGCACAGGGGCTGGACAGTGCGCTGGATCTTCTCCTCAGTGTCTGTGATTCCCCTACCCTCCACCTAACTCCGTCCTTGAATGGCAGGTGACTGCTTCTTCATTGCCCTGCCTCTTCTGATTCAAATCTTGCTCCAGCGTCTTTAATGCCATGGGTGGCGGGAGCACAGATTGAATTCCCAGTTGGTCAGCATATAAAATGTCATTGTCTTCGCCATAGGTGGTGCATGCGCAGATATCATTGAGCAGAGAACTCATCTTTCTAATACAATGATGCCTACAAGATTTAAGGTTGAGTAAAACCATGAAAAGTTTCAGAAGGGTTCTAGAGAGAAAAGTGGAGATGTAGGGAAGTGCATCACTGCGGAAAGATTGAGTAATCTGATAGAGGCAGAGATGAATGAAGAGATGGAGGGTGGTACAGTACTGTGGAGAGGATAGGTAGGGTGGTAGACAGAGATAAGACGCAGATGTAGGGTAGTAGAAAGGATGAGTAAGATCTGAGACAGAGATGAGGGAGATGTAGGGCTGTGCAGCACTGTGGAGAAGATAGGTTGGGTGGTAGACAGAGATAAGGAAGATATGTAGGACAATGGAAGGAATGGGTATGCTTGGAATAGAGGTGAGGGAGGATATGTAGGATAGTGCGGCACTGGAGAAGGCAAAAGTACAGTTGTAGAGATTAGAATTAGAGATGGGTGCACCCCTGGATGTTTGGGTCCGGCAGGTTCAGCCAAACAGTAAAAAAAGTTTGGGTTCGGGCATTGGGACAGTACTCGACCCGGACCCAATGCACTTGAATGGTGGGTTCGAAAATCCAGTGTTTTCCATGCTGTCATGTGCATAGCAGCGCAGTAAACACTGCTTTTGATCAGCGTTAAAATCATTACTGCCGGTCAGATAGCTGCAGTTCCTACGCTGTCAAATGACAGCATGAGCTCGTAGCTGTGATCGGAAGTATAAAGCTTACCTCCGGTCACTGGCATCGGTTGATGGGACTACTCTTCCCATCAGTTATGAGACTAAAAGAGATACAGTGTGTATAACAGTCGCGATCAACCACTAGGTCAGCAAAAATAAGTCGCTCAAGGTCTCATAATACAAAAATATCAGTTTTATTATGTACCAAAAACAACACCAGACAAAGACAACGTCAATTAAAAACACTTGAAAAAGGCCAAAGTTAGGCAATGGAAAACCCACTGGAGGTCCATGTGAGGACCAAGATAACCTCCTCCAATGCGCTGGCTAATAATTAATGAGAAATACTTTTGATGAAAAATGCAAATGGGGACCCCTGATTCTGAACTCCTAATAAATAAAGAGATTTACTTCATAGCTCCTAGTTCCCAAACCATGAACAATAAATGCTTGAAATATGCGATGCTGGTAAATATATGGCAGATGAATAATTCACATGCAATAAATAGTGAAACATGCCCTACTTCAAGAAAACACTAGATGTGTGATGACCAATATCTGCTGAGGCTGTGAAATATCCAAAAAATAACTAAATAGAAAAACTCAATAAAAAAACTGAAATGGAATGTAGTTGGCTCCTGAGAAACCAAAAATAATAAAATAATGACAAGCAAGGTCAGAACCATACAGTAGATGATGATTCCAACCATGCAAATTTAACGTGAATCCACATGTAGTGACAATTATTTATATTCAATCATTGTGCACTATACCACAAATATTGTATTCCAATCAGGACACACACAAAGGATAGCCAAACAGTGGAACCATATGAAAAAAAAATACTGGAAGGAAAATTCAAAAATATATCCTAGCCCTAAATACAACCCCTGGCAAAAATTATGGCATCACCAGCCTTGGAGGATGTTCATTCAGTTGTTTAATTTTGTAGAAAAAAAAGCAGATCACAGACATGGCACAAAACTAAAGTAATTTCAAATGACAACTTTCTGGCTTTAAGAAACACTAAAAGAAATCAAGAACAAAAAATGCAGTAGTCAGTAATGGTTACTTTTTTAACCAAGCATAGGAAAAAAATATGGAATCACTCAATTTTAAGGAACAAATTATGGAATCACCCTGTAAATTTTCATACCCAAAACTAACACCTGCATCAAATTAGATCTGCTCGTTAGTCTGCATCTAAAAGAAGTGATCACACCTTGGAGAGCTGTTACACCAAGTAGACTGCCATGAATCATGGCTCCAACACGAGAGATGTCAATTGAAACAAAGAGGATTATCAAACTCTTAAAAGAGGGTAAATCATCGCGCAATGTTGCAAAAGATGTTGGTTGTTCACAGTCAGCGGTGTCTAAAATCTAGACCAAATACAAACAACATGGGAAGGTTGTTAAAGGCAAACATACTGGTAGACCAAGGAAGACATGAAAGCGTCAAGGCCAGAATCTTAAAGCAATATGTCTCCAAAACCTGAAATGTACAACAAAACAAATGAGGAACAAATGGGAGGAAACTCGAGTCAACGTCTGTGACCGAACTGTAAGAAACCGCCTAAAGGAAATGGGATTTACATTTAGAAAAGCTAAATGAAAGCCATCATTAACACCTAAACAGGAAAAAACAAGGTTACAATGGGTTAAGGAAAAGCAATCATGGACTGTGGATGACTGGATGAAAGTCATATTCAGTGATGGATCGCGAATCTGCATTGGACAAGGTGATGATGCTGGAACTTTTGTTTGATACCTTCCAATGAAATTTATAAAGATGACTGCCTGAAGAGAACATGCAGATTTCCACAGTCATTGATGACATGGGGCTGCATGTCAGGTAAAGGCGCTGGGGAGATGGCTGTCATTACATCTTCAATAAATGCACAAGTTTATGTTGATATTTTGGACACTTTTCTTATCCGATCAATTGAAAGGATGTTTGGGGATGATGAAATCATTTTTTCAAGATGATAATGCATCCTGCCATAGAGCAGAAATTGTGAAAACATTCCTTGAAAAAAGACACATAAGGTCAATGTCATGGCTGCAAATAGTCCGGATCTCAATCCAATTGAAAACCTTTGATGGAAGTTGAAGAAAATGGTCCATGACAAGAATCCAACCTGCAAAGCTGATCTGGCAACAGCAATCAGAGAAAGTTTGAGCCAGATTGATGAAGAGTCCTGTGTGACCCTCATTAAGTCCATGCCCCAGATACTGCAAGCTGTTATAAAAGCCAGAGGTGGTGCAACAAAATACTAGTGAATAGTGATGTGTTGGAGTGTTTTTTCTTTGTTTGTTTTTCATGATTCCATAATTCTTTCCTCATAATTGAGTGATTCCATAATTTTTCCCTTATGCTTAATTAAAAAAGTAACCAATACTGACTACCACATTTTTTGTTCTTGATTTCTTTTAGTGTTTCTTAAAGCCAGAAAGTTGCCATTTGAAATGACTTTAGTTTTGTGCCATGTCTATGATCTCCTTTTTTTCTACAAAATTAAACAACTGAATGAACATCCTCCAAGGACGGTGATTCCATAATTTTTGCTAGGGGTTGTATGTAATGATCAGTAACCATTTCAATTATGACATATGTAAATTGAACAGAATAAAAAAACTCAATAGAAAAAAATTCAAATGGTGACTTCTCCCATCCTCCCATACTCCTCCCATCAGCCTATGCCTGCTGCCGCTAATAAGAGTGAGAGCAGGAGCAGCTGATGGGAGTATTCATCAGCCGGCTCCAACGCTATAAATAAATATTTTTCTTTAAAAACGGTGTGGGTTCCCCTATATTTTTGGTAACTAGCCAGCAAAATTGACAGCTGGTGGCTGCAATGCTCAGCTGTCAGCTTCAGCAAGGCTGGTTATCAAGAAAAGAGGGGTCCCCAAACTGTTTATCTCCAGACATGGATAATGGTATGGGACAAAATGGCGGACAGGTGAGGGATATGGTTGTTTTGCTGGCTGATTGTCAAAAATACAGGGAAACCCATGTAGTTTTTTAAAATTATTTATTTAGAGCACAGGTGCCAGCTGATGAATACTCCCATCAGCCGTTCCTTCTCTTGCTGTTATTAGCGGTAGCAGGTGTAGACTAATGGGAGCAGTAGTCCCATCAGCCAACGCTAGTGACTGGAGGTGAACTTTTTAACTCCGATCACAGCTCATGCTGTCATTTGACAGCATGGGAACCACAGCTGTCTGACCGGTGGTAATGATTTTACTGTTGATTAGAAGCAGTGTTTGTAGCGCTGTCATGCACCTGACATCACGACAAACACTTGGTGTTCGGGGGGCTGAACTCGAATAGTAACACGGACTTCCTGGTGAAGTACGTGTTCGATGTCCATGCTTGACAGGTGTTTGGCACGGACGCCGAACTTTACAGTTCAAGTTTGGCCATCTCTACTTAGAATGACATGTAGGGCAATACAGCACTGTGGAGAGGACTTGTATGGTGGTAGGCAGAGATGAGAGAGGAGATGTATGGCAGTGTAGCACTGTGGAAAAGATTAATTCCGTGGTGGAAATAGATGATGTGGTCATTTAGGGTGGTGCAGCTTTGGAGGAGACTGGTATGGTGGGAGATAGAGATAATGGAAAAGAGATAGAGCAGTGCAGTACTGTGAAGGCCAAGGATAGGACGGTAGACAAAGATGACGGATGAGACATAAGATTGTGTGGCATAATGCAACCAAGGCAGTGCAAGGTATTTCACCATGTTTTTCTATGTTAGCTTCCTTTGGCTTGATCTCGAGCCATGGCGACTTGATAGATGAATGCTCTTTAGGAAGAACGATCTTGAGCAAGCCAAGATAGGTCCACCAGGGTCTTCTCTGCTGTTATCTTGATAGCATCAAGCCATCGGGTTAGTGGTCTTCCTCTTCGCCTTGTTCCTTCTATTCTTCCGACCATGATGTCCTTCTCGAGTGATTGCGCTCTTCGTCTGTAGAGTCAAAAAAAGGCAAGTTGTAACTTGGTGATCCTTGTTTCAAGTAACATGTGAGGCACTTCATTTTTCTTCTTATGGTACTGCTGCTGAATTAAAAATATCATGTTTCCTGTAGATGTAGATTAATAGACGGTGGCGTTACAAGAAATTTTGTTTTTAAAATATTCAGCTTCAGCAAGAAAGAAAACATGATGTTAAAAAGAGTCATGTATGAAATGATCTTATGGGAAATACTGGATTGAAAAGAAAACATGTAACACTAAGTATGAAAAATTCCTAGAAGTTATCAATCTATATATATATATATATATATATATATATATATATATATATCATTGATAACTTCTAGGAATTTATATATATATATTTATATATCTCACCTCTATATTTGACCTCATGGGTGCAACCAGCCTTTCCACTTTTGGAATTTATGATTGCAATCATGAAAATGGAATTACCCTTAAGGTCTATCTGACAATGAACTCTTGCATAATGTAATTACAAATGTAATTTTATATTATGAACACTATCTAATAAAGTCACCATTAATATCTAGTCTACAGTATAAAAGACATGCCAGGTTTCCCATCAGCAAGAAGGACCCAGCACTGTGCTGTTTTAGCTGCAAAGATGAAGAATCTTCCTTTACTTTGCTGTCTATTATTGGCCCTGATTCACTATGGTAAGTTTTAGGCTTATTTAGTCACTTATTTATTTATTATATCAGTCATAAATATTTTAAATGACTACTATACATTATAAAAAGATCTAGTCAATTGGGTCACACCAGTGAATGAGCAGTGAAAAATTAGTCTATCTCACCTGATCCCACAGAAGAGTGACTGTAGCACAAATTATAGGAAAGCGACTGCTGGCTATGATAGAAAGGTGTCAGGTAATGCAGAGCACTGCAGATATAATTAATTCATCATTTTACTCTTTCATGGCGGTGGAATTTTAGAATTATTGCTCCCAACATAAATGCAGATGTAACAATCTTTAACTTATCAGATGGCAAAATACTTTAATAGCATAGCCATATATCATGTTATCTGATGAGTTATTAATTGATAAATATGTACAGGAACAGAGCCAATAACAGTACATAAATACAGGACCAGAACCACCAACAGTACATAAATGTATCACCAGAACTACCATCAGAACATGAACACATCACCAGAACAACCATCAATTCAGAAATACATCACTAGAAAAGCAACCGTACAGATGCCATCTATCCATACATAGCCATATATCATGTTTTCTGATGAGTTATTAATTGATACATGTGTACAGGAACAGAGCCAATAACAGTACATAAATACATCACCAGAACCATCATCAGTACATGAATACATCACCAGAACAACCATCAATTCAGAAATACATCACTAGAAAAGCAACCGTACAGATGCTAACTTATCGCCTTATGGTTTATAATCGTCACTATCTGCCCTTATTAGCTATAACAACAAAACTATCTCTATCTTAGGTATCCCTGTCATGCTTCCTCCTTTCTGTACTTGGCCCCTTCACACTGTGTCCCCCTTATACTTCTCAGTCTCTATACTGTAGCCCCTCATCACACTCCCGCGCCTCTGCACACTTTCTCGTACTCTACCAAATTGAATATATTAACCTTATGTCACAGGTAGAATCATAGGTCAACTGAATTCCTCCCCAATCGGTGGGAGTTATAAAGTTGCATCCTAATAAGGATGGTTGGAGATGGCGCCCACAGAAGGACGTTCAGTCATTGTCAAATGTCCTAAAAATGATGATTAGGCGAGGTGTCGCAAAAGTGATGGTTAGGATCAGATCTCTAAAAAGGATGTTTATAAACTCACCCTATGAAAACCCCTGAAGCCCTGTGTCAAAGTCTATACAGTTATTACTTAGCGTATGGCATTG
The DNA here is from genome assembly GCF_032444005.1 of Ranitomeya imitator. Taxonomy (NCBI): domain Eukaryota; kingdom Metazoa; phylum Chordata; class Amphibia; order Anura; family Dendrobatidae; genus Ranitomeya; species Ranitomeya imitator. The sequence continues at coordinate 18,507,933 of NC_091291.1, read as the reverse complement.
AAGCAAGACCCTGGTGAGTTATTTCTTACTTTTGCCTATGTATTGCATTGTTTGGTGCACCAGTTTACTACTGATTTTATTGGTTTAATAAATGTAAGTACTGTGTATTCTACATTCTGCAATTTTTTGCCTAAAAGGATTGTAACCACAGCATTATGTCGCACACACTGTCCGCTCTTTATGATTGCAATCATTTTAATTGATTTGATTTTATTATTTTATAATATAATAAATAATTTTCTGCCTCCCACAGGTCATTGTCTCAATTGCACCAGCTGTTTTAATACAACTAGTCTTACTTGTACCGGTTCACAAGTTACTTGTGCAAACGATGAATTGTGCTACCTGATAATTGTTAAGACTTCTGGTAGGTTAATTGGAAAAAATTAGCTACTAACGCAATATTATATGATTTTGCCTTCTACTTTGTCTCGTGTTATTTCAGCAAAGTTAATGTTCTGTGAATGTGATTGTATAAAAATAATTTTAAAAAAGACTTCCAGTTCTGGTGTTGCCATGTGAGGTCAACGGTGAGGTGAGTATTATTATTATTTTTTTTTATTATACATTTATTATGTTCGGGGGCTGGGCTTGTTTTGTGTAAGAGACGTACAGGTGGTTTAGCTTTGTTTTCTTTTGTTGAATCTCTTCTTGTATCTGATACTGTTGAATCCTAAAGCCTTACTGTAATGTGCTGCTGCAGTGCAGTATAGAGCAACCTCCACCAGGGGGCGCTGGTTAAGGAAAAGAGGTTGTACACACAGCGCAGCAACACTGAACAACAACACAGGTGTCACAGGTAATGAAAGAGAAGTCAGACAAGCCAAGGTCATACACAGAGAGATCAGCGCAGTACACAGGGGGAGTCAGAAGAATAGTCGGGGACAAGCAAGAAGTCAGAGCCTACCAGGAACGTGGTAACCAAAACGAGAGACGTAAGACGGAATCAGGTTACAAGCCAGAGGTCAGAACAAGTCATAAACGGGTGCAGGCAGTCAGAGGCAAAAGGAACACTAGTACAAGTATCCAGGTCAGGTGTTCAAACCGTGCAGCATGAACTATAGCTGACACTGGCCCACAGGCTGCAGAGGACTTAAATAGCTCAGCCAGCTTCAAAGTGAGGCAGAGGGGATTAACTCCCACATGACCAGTCCAGAGATAAGACAGCTGAACACAACTTTAGAACTGGATCATGACACTTACATTATCTACAGATGAATAAAACTTGGCACTCAATTTGAGAAGAAAAGCTTCTTAGTTTATTGATGCATCCAGACAAACAAAAGTGCTAAACGTTTTCGGTCCACACCGGACCTTCGTCAGAGCGTTTCTTTGACATTGACTGGATGAGGAAGCCAAAAAGCCTGGATGAGCGTTAGCAAGAACAGAAAATCCAAGAGCTGCAGTATGCTGCAGTGGAGCAGGGCAGAGAGGAGCAACGCTTACATTATCTAATTTTGTCTCTTATGCAAAAACAGTCTTTTTTCTAGACTTACGTCCTTAACAGTAAACTCTGGACTTTCGGAAAAAAAATCACAATCTAACGCATCTAAAAAAAATTCCAAGAGAACCTCGGACTTTTCTTCTTCCTGCAGATATAGCAATAATACCACCAAGTAATTAATATATTTCTTAAAGCTGATTAAAGGAGTTCTCTGGGAACTGAAAAATAAAATTAAAGAAAAGAATATTTATGGTAAAGGTAGCTCTATGGCTCTGCACTTGAGCTTCCTAATGCCCATGAGGTCAAGTTTCATTTTTTTATACTTTGCATTGAATTGTTAACTAATTTAAAAATTGGTAAATCCTCACTGCCTCGACGGTTGTTGACTATTTGACATTTTTTTATTATTATTATTATTTTTTATTGTATTATCACTATCAATTTAGTTTTGACTTGTTTTTTTTATTTTTAGGCAGCAATACCGCCAGCATTGAAAGAGGGTGTCAAAGCCTCCAGTTTTGTAACACCTCCTACTCTTATTTGAACGGATCTGATGAATTCGATTTATCGTCTACCTGCTGCAGTGACGGTGATTGTATCGTACCAGATTCTGCCTGTAAGTATATTGATTTTATTTTTTATTTATAGTCACATCTCCTAGAATGGTCGGTTTCTGTGTCCTACAGCCTCCAATAACATTAGTACAGTAGTAGTTAAGAAGATGACAAATGGGGGTCGTGAGTCCGGTTCTCATCTAGGTTCCTGGGATGTTTTTTGTTTTTTTGCTGTAAATATGCATTTTATTTCTGGACTTTCTTTTTTAGACTTGAATGAGATTTGAAAAAATCCACTGATAAAAACCACATATACATTTTTTTATATGTTTTAACACCGCGGAAGCTCAATAAGAACTTCTGTGCACATAGACTATTGCCACTGTAGAATTTTTGCACCTATTATGTAAATTTGGTTAATTGTGTTTTTTCATTGCGTTTTTGTGCGTGTGTTTTTTACATGTGTTTTTATGACTTTTTTGACTATTTTTGGTGTGTCATGCTTTAAATAAAGCTGCTTTGTTTTAGGTTGTTTTTGATACTTCCCGGTATTTGGCTGTGACAAAACTTTATTGATATACTGAGGTGCGGATTGCATGTGATTTTGTTGCATTTCCACCATGTGCATTTTTTTATTTGCGATTTTTCTGCATCTAATGCGAGTCTATGGAGAATATTCTCACAAAAAAGAGAAATTGGCATGTTGAGGATTGGTCAGTTAACACTCAGTAAAAAAAGAAGCACAGTGGGCATGAGATTTCTGTAAATCCCATCCACTTTGCTGAAGCTGTAAAACAATGCGTTTTTCGACCTGCCAAAAACACGCAGCTCATCGTGGGAATGTAGCCATACTCATATAATTCACACTATGGATGAGCAGACCCATGGATGGTTCAGTTCATCGGGTTCCACCAAACTATAGTTCAAAGTTTGGTTCGGGTACCAGAACTCTATCGGTACCTGAACCGGAACCTCATAAAAGTCAATGGGAACCCAAACTTTGGTGCTGTAAGATGGTTATAAAATGATCATAGTAAGGGTTAGGGGGCTGCAAAAGGAAGGATCATCTTGAACCAGGAACTGGAGGTCCAAGTTGAGGTGGACGTGGCGTTGTAAATGGAAAAGGTGGAGGAGGAGGAGGTAGCCAACTCTGTTTTTGTGTTGTTACTGCCCACCCAGTAATCAGCACTGGTAACAATCCGAGCAAGTCGGCAGTTGTTGACCAGGCACCCAAGCATTCATTTGTTTATAGTTGTGCTCAAATGTTTACATACCCCACCAGAATTTTTGCTTTCTTGACCTTTTTTCAGAGAATATTAATGATAACACCAAAACTTTTTCTCCACTCATGGTTAGTGGTTGGGTGAAGCCATTTATTGTCAAACTACTGTTTTCTCTTTTTAAATCATAATGACAACTCAAAATATCCAAATCACCCTGATCAAAAGTTCACATACCCCATTTTTTAATCCCGTGTATTGCCCCGTCTAACATCAATGACAGATTGAAGTCTTTTGTGGTAGTTGTGGATGAGGTTCTTTATTTTCTCAGATGCTAAAGCTGCCCACTCTTCTTTGCAAATAGCCTCCAGTTCCTGTAAATTCCTGGGCTGTCTAGCATGAACTGCGCGCTTGAGATCTCCCCAGAGTGGCTCAATGATATTGTGGTCAGGAGACTGAGATGGCCACTCCAGAACCTTCACTTTGTTCTGCTGTAGCCAGAACAAAGGCTGCTGTTTATTATTCTAAGTTCTCACCAACAGGAGTTCAATAGAAAGCCAATGGAGTGGTAATTATAGTGACTAGGGCTCATTTCTTGCTTATTTCCCGTAACTTAATTATGCGTATCCGTCTGTTTGCAGTCACCAGAAATGGATTCCAGTGTCCTTCATTAGTTTCTGGAATAGACAATACACCACAAGTTCTGCAATGTCTGGGAAATCAGAATAAATGCTTCAATGTAACACAAATCAGAGGTAATTACCAGAGTTCTGGAAGTCGATGAAATAGAAAAGTTGTGTATGATATCTGTTAAATGCTTGGATTCTCAGGTTCTCACGTGAATGTTCAATTACCAGTTGAAGAAGAAAAAATGTTATGTTAATAGATTGTTTGAAACTAATTTAAAGCGGACCACAAGTTTGAGCAATATTTGCAAATTATCCTGCGTTCCCACAATAAGTTTTTGGTGAATTTTTGATGCTGAGTATTTTTGAAAACATGCCATGCGTGTACACCGCGCAGATTAAATTAATGTAGCCAGAGGCATCAGGAGCTTGTACGGTGATAATGATGTCTGTGGTTTCCCACAATAACGCTCTGAATAGTGCACACACATATCTGACCTTCAGCGGAAGCTGGATCTCACTTCCCACTGGTCTAGTAGTATAAGGAAAACCAAACTAGACTTCAATAGTGAAACACTGCTAATAATAAGACATAGCGCCCCAAAACAAATATTGTACTCACAAGATTCCAATGAACAAATGCAGTTAAAAAAAGTGTTCAATACTCAGATTTATAAGATTGCACAACTCAAGTTTCGCCTACTTGACTTCATCTAGGACGTGTCTTGTGAGTGTTAACCTGCAGCTTGGTTACACCTCCTGAAGTTATTTTATTAGGTTGTGAATGTTTGGTTATTTCATTTTAATTAGCAAATTGAATTTACCTGGAAGTTTATAAATGTATTCAGATTACCCTGGAGCTGAATAATTTTGTGATTTCATAAGAAATGAATGAAGAAAAAAACCCTCACCATTACCCTGTCCCACTGCGGTAGCCGACGTCTGTTCCTCCACACCGGTTCCTCCTGACTCTTCAGTTATTCCAGCATTTTAACTCTGCGCTGAGTTGGCCTCTAACTTCACAATTACTTGAAATGCATTGACTGAGGACTAGTCAGGGCCTAAATTATTGCATGTCATGATGTGTCATGACCTCAGAGACTTACTCAGGGAACTTGTCATGTAAAAAACACGCTATTAACCTGCAGATATGGCGTTAATCTGGAGGTTAATAGTGTTCTAAAGCTATCTGGCACCTGCACTGAGAGCCCCACTGCCAGGAGGAAATAAACATTATTCCTCCTGGCGGCCTCTAGCTTTCAGTCATATGGAAGATCAGCATGACTTCATTCACTGCTCAGTACATAGTGAGTTGCGGCTGTAACTGCACTCCCAGCACTGACTGACAGCCATCTCTAATGCTGAGCCGGATATCAGTAAATGCCAGGATGCAGTTACAGCCGCTGCTCACTATCCACTGAGCAGTGACTGAAGCCACACTGGCCCTCCCCTATGACTGAAAGCCCAAGGCTGCCGGAAAGAATAAAGGTTATTTCCTACCGGCAGCGGGGCACTCAGGGCATACACCGGGTAGCTAAAGATCACTATTAACCTGCAGATTAACGGCATATCTTCTGGTTAATAGCATTATTTTTTTACATGATCTTGACCTGATTCGAGTGATTTGCTAAATTCGAGTTTCGGCAAATTTACTCATTATCAATATATATATATATGTCTGCATTTTCTGCGTCACCATCTCTACAGTTCCTTTACCTGAAGGGGAGACTGCAACATTTATACCCTTTACAATCCTCTCTGTCATTTTCCTTTATTAAAATTAATAATAATCTCTATAATTACAGTATGTACCTTATTATTATTATTATTATTATTATTATTATTATTAACATAGCAATATATTTTATTTTTTAATTTTTTTTCCCCAGGAGATTTTAAGTTTGTGCTTGGTTGTGCAAACGACTATGTCTGTTCCATGAACAAATCAGATATAGAAGTGATAAGCTGTGTGAATGCAACATCATCTCCTACAACAACTACTACTACTGATATTTCTACGGCAGTCTCTTCTAAGGGGCTGAGAAATTGGCCGTTTCCTCCATCCAGTAGAACTGACGCTGCCATATATTTTAAGGGTCTCTTTTTTCTGTTTGGACTTTTTTTATGTATATGCATCTGAAATAATTGTACACTTGTATATATAACATAAAATGAAAAAAAAAAGAACAATCTAATAACTATTATTGTATTATAAGATGGTCATTATTATTAAAAAATTATATCATGAAATTTAAAATATATTGTAACAAATAATGTACAGATATTAAAAGAAAAGTATTGCTAAGGATTACTGAGCATGTTTTTTTTTTCCAGATACAGCCTCGCCCTTGTCGATAGTCCACATCTAGTACTGCAGCTCATCCCCTTTCTGAGTTTAGCTTCCGTTTACAATCAACATATGCAACACCACATAGCGTTTTTCATTTAGCCCAAAATATTCTTCTTTGGTTTTATTTGACAAAAATAGAACTTTTTGGGCTTAATGCAAAATGCTATGTGTGGCTGAAAACTAACACTGCACATCACCCTGAAAACACCATCCACACCATCACACATGGTGGTGGCAGAATCATGCTGTGCGGAAGCTTGTCTTCAGCAGGGGCAGGGAAGCTGGTCACAGTTTATGGGAAGATAGATGGAGTTAAATACAGGTCAATCATGGAGGAATATCTGTGAGAGGCTGCAAAAGCCTTGAGACTGGAGCAGAACAATGACCCTAAACATTGTGACAGAGCTACAATGAATGGTTTAGATCAAAGCGTACTCATGTATGTGAATGGCTCAGTCACAGTCCTGACCTAAATCCCATTGAGAATCTATGGCAAGATTAGAAACTTGCCATTCACAGATGTCTCCACTCAATCTCATTGACCTAGAGCAAATGTGCAAAAATGTCACCTCCAGATTTTCAAAATTAATAGAGACAAAACACTGCGGCAGTATTTGTAGTGTAAGGTGGTCCTACAAAGTATTGACTCAAGGGGGCTGAATACAAATGCACCTCACAATTTTTAAATATATATTTTCAAAGTATTTTGAAAACCCTATATCATTTCTTTTACACTTCACAAATACTTGCTGCTTTTTGTTGGTATGTAACATAAAATTCCAATAAAATACATTTAAGTTTGTGGGTGTAATATGAAAAAATGTGGAAAAATTCATGGGGTATCAATAGTTATTCAAGATACTGTAAATATACAGAGAGAGAAAGAAAGAGAAATGGAGAGAGAGGGAGATACTAGTGGAAGTAGTACTCAAATCGAAAAAGATATCTGTGTGAATAAAGTCCAATTTTTCACTTATTTCTATCGGAGTGCTGCTTTCACTGTATTTTTTATACTTGGAGGCTTTTTGGCGGGTTGCTTGAGGAAGTATTGCACCCACAATATTAGGCCTGCGTTCCTATCTTTCCTTACCAGCTAATTCGAACATGAGATCAGGGGCAACTGGAAGTTTCCCCATAATGCCTTGCAGCTATCACATCACATGGTCTTCTTCAGCCAATTACAAGTGACTATCACAGGCGCTATAAAAGATGATGACATTGAAGGCAGTGTTAGGGCTTGCGGAACGCACCAAATAATTAGAGAGATGGTATAAGGTGCGTTCGCAGCCCGGGGTCCACCATGCAGAGATGGAACCTGCTGCTGAGTAATGATGGACTATATGGCGGTACAATGTGGATACACACACGGGTTAGCTTCACCCTGTGTGAAGGAAGCGAACCCTGTTGCGTCACAGGGTCGCGGTACCGCACAAAGAGCGCAAGCATGGAGTCACAGAACTCTACCCCTAGACTCAGGATTAGAGTTCGTCTAGACCACTTGCGCTCGACATCGCTAGTGGGTGTCAGAGTATAACTTAAATAATAATTTTTATGCACAAGAGTGCGTGCGGTGCCGCTCTGGCGGACGCCACTAACCACCCAGACTTGGGCCAGGAAAGCGCTCTAATAGCGCACGGCGCAGCACTGGCAGTCACTGCCATAAGACGCTGTATCGTGTGTTAAGTACTGATGGCTCTGTCGGGCGCTAGATAGCAATCATCCTCCTTACGCGAGCAGTCATACACAAGGGAGGGGATAATTAATGAGCGACTTTCACACATCAACACACACACGTTTTCAAGTATACACTAGCGCATGGCCGAGGGGCCATGCAAACCTTTTATAGCGGCAGTGCTACAAGACCTTCCAGATGGTCCAATAGGAGCCGCAACAGGACCTGAGCATGTGATCCCCAACCTCCAATGGGAGGTCGTCCCGTGGGCATGCTCAGTATGGGAAAAGCAGGACTCAGTCCCAGAAAGACCTGCTCGCTGCTGATCAGTGCTGGCTACAAAGGCAGAGCCTGGAAGGGCAGTAGTAACCAGTCGTCCAGTATCAGGCTGAGCCAGACGCTGGGACCGACGTCTCCACTGTGGCTGGAGAAGAATGGGAGACCACAGCGGAGATGGTTTGAGGTTCCCCCTGTGCAGAGGCGGGAACTCGACACCTAACAGGCAGTGGCCATTTTAATGTTTTAAAGTCTAAGAATAGGAGGTCAGTGCACAGCTCAGCATTACAGATAGGGAACGAATGGTCTGCATGTGATACTGGTGTACTACTGCACGCTGAAGAAAATAGAAAATGTCTAAGTCTATTAATAATAGTAATACATAGATTCAAGTGGTAGGGAGTTGTAGGAGCTGCAGAGTCTGTGTAACTGATCTGTGATATATTTCAGTACAGCACCTTAATAATACCATTTTGTTTTCATTCTTTATGCACTACAAAACAAGGAGGGCAGCTTATGTCCAGACATAATTTTCCTACCAAAGAAAAATGCTGCAACCAAGGCCTTTATGTCTAAGAAAGTGTGCTTCCTGCTTTGCAAACATAGAAGCCATAAGCAATATATATTTTTGCATTTCTTTTGTATTTTTTTTTTACTTTTAAGACAAGAATAAGAGTAAAATCTCAACATTTCAGAAATGTAAATAATATTTTGACCAAAATGTATGATTATTAGAAAGTTGCACTGGACATGATAGTACCATAGGAACAACCAGCAGCAGCAACACCTCCAGCTGTCCCAACAGTGGTAGAACCAAACGTAGGTTTATAATTGCCCTCATTTGCCTTTGGAAAGTGTAGTAGGGGAGAAAGCAAAGTGGAGTATATGGAGCATCGCTCATTTCAATCACAGGAAGAGGATGTTACCTCTGGCAGTGACATAATCAGTTTTTTGTAATGTGTTCTGCTTTGCTCCATCCACTTTATCTGCTGCCAAAACACCAAATATTTTTCATGGTGGACTTTTGATTGTATCAATGACACCTTTATACATTCAGGCCATTAGTCTCATATCCCACAGAACCCTGTGGGATAAAAGAAGATATTTAAAAAAAAATCTTAACATTTTGATGTATTGGATGAGATAGACACTCAACATTTGTACTCAGATGACAAGAAGCAGGAGGAGGTCGAGGACATGATGCCATGGTGGTAGCAGGTGCACTTGGAATCAGGGCAAATCTAGAGGTGGAAATGAGGTGTGGGGACAGGCACATTAAGGCATTTGTTATAATGAGACTACTGTGAAGTAAGTTATAGATAATGCTGTGGATAATTAGGAACCACGTTGTTTTGCCAATAAGTTTATTTCATCAGAGGGGGATGGTGGTGGAGTCGGTATTAAAAAGCAGAGCTGATGCTCGGCCAACAGATCTTCTAGGATCAACCTCGGAGAAGGTGATGTAGTGACTGATGTTATGGTAGGAGGCTCAACGGTGCCAGAAAGCTTTTTTCAGTTGTTCATGTTTAGTCCAACATGCAGGCATCATAAGTATGGAAATTCTTTTCCATGTTGGTAAAGGTCCAATCTATTTTAGTATGCAGGATCTGTTGAGGATCTTTGTATCTCAGTCAGCCCATGAAACGGCATCACCTGCTCATGTAGAGCAAGCAAATTGACCAATAACATAAACAAGACTCAACAGGTCCTCCTTCTCCTTCTTAATATCTTTCTAATGGCCAATCCGCATCCTCAAGTGTTGACTAGCTGTTGTCATCAATCCCATCATCCTATCAATTCACTACCTCTTCTACCTCAACTACATCGCCAATTAGCCTTTTGATTTGAAGCTGAAATCCCACGTGCTTAACTGACCGAAACCGATGCTGAACCATCTGTATTATACCATCCTTTGCAAAGGAGTCACGCGACTAACGTGCATCATGGTGAGTAGAGATTTGGTTGCATGTGGCCATCTGCTGCATGTGGTCTCACTCTTAAAGAGTACCCCTCTCCAAAGATCTATATTAAAAAATGAAAACTATGATTTTATGTATTTGTATACTTATTTTGGATATTTTCCGACTACATTGAAGGACAGTCTCTATCTACAAACCTTTGTTTTTGTAACTATCTTTCAAGGGAAGCACACTGCCATCTTGTGGGTGGCACGGCTTCTCTCTGAGATCTTCGCACTATGCATGCTTCTAATGCACAGGCGGAGAAACGAGAAGAACGCAGCTCCGGGGACACACTGCTACTTTATCAGAAGACTCCGTAGAACATATCATCACAAAATGGTAATTTTTAATTGATAGTCATATTAGCATAATATTTGCATATTTTTTCACACATTAATATGCTTTTTCCTAACTGATTTTTTAATCATTTCTATTTAGAATTTAGTTTATTATATTATAATAAAAGAAGGCAGGAATCATTTTTGGTGATTTTTGGTTAATCATCTGCTTTTCATGAATACAACACATACCCATTGACCCATGTCAGTTTTTCAATTTTTATACTATTGATCATGGATTTTCCCCAAAGACTTGAATAAGATTTTGAAAAGCCAAACATATTTTTTTGTGCGTTCCCGCTGCGGAAACTCAGTAAAAAATACATGTAATCCAAACGTGACTTTTACACTAACGTTTTATCAAAACTGAATAAATGAACAAATTGGGAGTCTCAAAATCAAAGTAGTTTGATGTAAAACATCCTATACCAATAAAAGTCAAAAACTGCGTGAGTTTTTGTGCGTTTCCGTGGAATGTAACCAACATGTGACTTTTTCAATCAAAACAAGGTAAATGGAAAAAAACAAGAGATCTCCACACCAAAGTGATTTTATGTAAAACATTGTAAGCCAAAACGGCAAAAAAAATAAAAAAATGTATAAAAGCTCAATAAATCATGCTATAAAAAAAATTAGACAACAATAAGAAATAATTACAAAATAGAACTTGAGAATGTAAGACAACAACAAAACCCAGGAGTAAATGAACCCCAGGAGGACAACAAGAAGTGAACCACCCAATAAATAAAGTCAATAAATCTTTATGAAATGTGACAAATGATATAAAGCAAAGAAAACCTACAAACAAAACGGAAGTAATGCCAAAGTAGAAAATTAAAACGTCAGTTTATTACATATATACGTACAATACATAGATAAAAATAAGGGGAACAACACAAAGAAAGCCACAAAAACCACAGAGTATTGCACTCAAAGTGTTTGAAGTACATAAATTGTAAAAAATGCTTGCTTAATCCACTCCAACAATCACAGTATTCTGTTCCAAGGTAAGGGATACAAAAAATAATACATTTTATTGGATGATAAGATTAATTAATAAATATAAATAAGTAATGCATAATATGCACCCAAACCGAAAAACAGAATATAAAGCTGCACTTCAGTATGACCCAGTTACTGCACAAAAAATCTTAATAGACACAAAATGTATGTTCACTTAATTAGTCCTTAATAGACAAAAGGTAAAAAATACTGTGCAAAAAAGCTAACAATAAAGTGCCAAGTGACAAAGGAAAAAAGTTTCCATATATAAGAGGAATTCAATTCAAATGTATGCCCATGATATCGTAATGGTAATCAAAAAGTGCCATATGCAAGCAGCTAAATAGTTAATGCATAAGTGCAACGTGCTGACAAACAATAGGACTCTATTACTGTACAAGGAATCTTAATAGACACTACATTGTGTAGCCACTTGATTAATCCTGAATGGAAAAAACTAGAACTGTGAAGAAAAGCAATCAATAAGGTGCCAGATAACAAGGAAAAGGAGTTTCCATATATAAAAGGGATTCACTTAAATATGAGCCCAAACAAGCAGCTGAATGGTTAGTGCATAGGTGCAACGTGCTGACTACAATGGAGAGATTAGAAATAGAGGCAATACATAACCTGGGTATGTGGCTCAGAACCCGAGGAACCCTGGGTTTGTTGGAAGTGGAAGTGCCTTTATTAGGCCAGTATATTTTGGTTAAATTGATATAAAGCAAAGATTTACTAGTAAATCTTGTAAGGTTATACACATGGGAAGAGGGAATCAATATCACCATTAGACACTGAACGGGAAACCACTGGGTAAATCTGACAGGGAGAAGGACTTGGGGATCCTAGTTAATGATAAACTTACCTGGAGCAGCCAGTGCCAGGCAGCAGCTGCCAAGGCAAACAGGATCATGGGGTGCATTAAAAGAGGTCTGGATACACATGATGAGAGCATTATACTGCCTCTGTACAAATCCCTAGTTAGACCGCACATGGAGTACTGTGTCCAGTTTTGGGCACCGGTGCTCAGGAAGGATATAATGGAACTAGAGAGAGTACAAAGGAGGGCAACAAAATTAATAAAGGGGATGGGAGAACTACAATACCCAGATAGATTAGCGAAATTAGGATTATTTAGTCTAGAAAAAAGACGACTGAGGGGCGATCTAATAACCATGTATAAGTATATAAGGGGACAATACAAATATCTCGCTGAGGATCTGTTTATACCAAGGAAGGTGACGGGCACAAGGGGGCATTCTTTGCGTCTGGAGGAGAGAAGGTTTTTCCACCAACATAGAAGAGGATTCTTTACTGTTAGGGCAGTGAGAATCTGGAATTGCTTGCCTGAGGAGGTGGTGATGGCGAACTCAGTCGAGGGGTTCAAGAGAGGCCTGGATGTCTTCCTGGAGCAGAACAATATTGTATCATACAATTATTAGGTTCTGTAGAAGGACGTAGATCTGGGTATTTATTATGATGGAATATAGGCTGAACTGGATGGACAAATGTCTTTTTTCGGCCTTACTAACTATGTTACTATGTTACTATGTTACTATGTTACTACTTATAAGGGACATAGATATAGCCAGAACAATGGAACAGAGGTATGTAAACAAATATAAATACTCATAATTCACACAGGTGAAACCAAACGTGTTCAAATTGGATAAATTGTACATGTATCTCACTAGGGAAAAGTATAAATCACTCTGTGACATTAAAAAGTGCTTGCATGCAGGATAATTATACATATACTTGTGAGGAATATACAGTTAGGTCCATATATATTTGGGCAGAGACAACATTTTTCTAATTTTGGTTATAGTCATTACCACAATGAATTTTAAGCAAAACAATTCAGATGCAGTTGAAGTTCAGACTTTCAGCTTTCATTTGAGGGTATCCACATTAAAATTGGATGAAGGGTTTAGGAGTTTCAGCTCCTTAACATGTGCCACCCTGTTTTTAAAGGGACCAAAAGTAATTGGACAATTGACTCCAAGGCTATTTCATGGACAGGTGTGGGCAATCTCTTCATTATGTCATTCTCAATTAAGCAGATAAAAGGCCTGGAGTTGATTTGAGGTGTGGTGCTTGCATTTGGAAGGTTTTGCTGTGAAGTAAACATGCGGTAAAGGAGCTCTCCATGCAGGTGAAACAAGCCATCCTTAAGCTGCAAAAACAGAAAAAACCCTTCCGAGAAATTGCTACAATATTAGGAGTGGCAAAATCTACAGTTTGGTACATCCTGAAAAAGAAAGAAAGCACTGGTGAACTCATCAATGCAAAAAGACCTGGGCGCCCACGGAAGACAACAGTGGTGGATGATCGCAGAATAATCTCCATGGTGAAGAGAAACCCCTTCACAACAGCCGACCAAGTGACCAACACTCTCCAGGAGGTCGGCGGATCAATATCCAAATCTACCATAAAGAGAAGACTGCATGAAAGTAACTACAGAGGGTTCACTGCATGGTGCAGCCACTCATAAGCATCAAGAACAAAAAGGCTAAACAACATCTAAAAAAGCCGCACAGTTCTGGAAGAACATTCTATGGACAGATGGAACCAAGATCAACCTCTACCAGAATGATGGAGAGAGAAAGGTATGGTGAAGGCGCGGTCCAGCTCATGGTCCAACGCATACCACATCATCTGTAAAACATGGCGGAGGCAGTGTGATGGCGCGGGCATGCATGGCTGCCAGTGGCACTGGGTCACTAGTGTTTATTGATGATGTGACACAGGACAGGAGCAGTCGAATGAATTCTGAGGTCTTCAGAGCCGCCATACTGTGTGCTCAGATCCAGCCAAATGCAGCAAAACTGATTGGTCGTCGTTTCATACTACAGATGGACAATGATCCAAAACATAAAGCCAAAGAAACCCAGGAGTTTATTAAAGCAAAGAAGTGGAATATTTTTGAATGGCCAAGTCAGTCACCTGATCTCAACCCAATTGAGCAGCATTTCACTTGTTAAAGACTAAACTTCAGACAGAAAGGCCCAGAAACAAACAGCAACTGAAAACCACCGCAGTGAAGGCCTGGCCGAGCATCAAAAAGGAGGAAACACAGCGTCTGGTGATGTCCATGAGTTCAAGACTTCAGGCAGTCATTACCAACAAAGAGTTTTCAACCAACTACTAAAAATGAACATTTTATTTAAAAATTATTGAATCTGTCCAATTACTTTTGGTCCTTTTAAAAACAGGGTGGCACATGTTAGGGAGCTGAAAATCCTAAACCCTTCATCCAATTTTAATGTGGATACCCTCAAATGAAAGCTGAAAGTCTGAACTTCAACTGCATCTGAATTGTTTTGTTTAAAATTCATTGTGGTAATGTCTATAACCAAAATTAGAAAAATGCTGTCTCTGTCCAAATATATATGGACCTAACTGTATACCTTAAAATAAAGTGGAAGCTCCCTATATGCAGAGGATCTTGCTCTTTGTCCCTCCACCTCGATGAGAGTTTCAACCAGCTTCTTCTGGAGTCAAAACACGCAGAAGAAGCCGTGCGAAACATGAATAGGCTTTATTGTTGTTATAAAAAATACCTCTAGCCTAAAATAGGTTGTTGGTGCACAAATGGTACAAAAACGCATCAAATAATCATTGTCTATAACTATAGGCAATATTAGAAACGTTTACATTAATTGTATACCACTGAATATAATCATAGGGATGGGGTTCATTATATTTTTTATGTAGCTCTCCTTCTTTCCCTGTTCTTTTTTTGTATGGAATAGTAGCATCCCAATTCTTTATGCTTTTGCTGTGCTCACCAACTCTTTTTTTTTTACTTTAAACTAAAATATGTCTTAAATCTATGTTTTCTAAAAGTACCCCCCTTTTACTATAATGACAGATTTGGACCCTATTGACATTCTCTGAAGCAGCTTCATCAGGTCGTTATCTGGAGTGGCTAAAATTAACGGGTCAAGAGTTAGTTTATTTTAATTATTGGCCTTCATAAATTATTTGTGAACATCAGGAGTGTTTGTCAGAGGCAGTGTTGGTACACAGCTCTTCACCTCCTGACCCAGCTGCCCTCCCCTCCCTTCTGACGTGGATTTTTGCCGTGTCTTGTGACTCATACAGGGGAAATTGACTTCCTGTTTCTATATAGAGCTTAGTAGGATTCAGCTAGAAAATTTTTAATCACGTGATGTCATAAAACTAATGGAAAAGAGAAGAATTAACTGGGTGAAAAAGTAAAATGAGCAATTGTAAGAACACAGTGCTATATAATATGATGATTGCAAAATATTAAGAGCTTAAATCTTTGATGGAAGAAGAAGTGCTTCTTTAATCTCACTCAGTGGGTATATGGAGCTTATCCTCACTCCACTCTTGATTCTAGAAGTGCACTGTCAATACTAATGGGGCCCATACGTGTGAACATTGTGCGCGTATGCAAAGAAGACATCCAATAAGTGTGGAACTAACTGATCTATTACTGTATAGTGACTAGGATATGTAAGCGCTCACTATTTATGGCTTGCATATAGTTTCCAAAGTAATATTTGTGCTTGCTGTACCCCTTTTATGCTAAGGGAGATGGTGGGTCTAAATAATAAAATATCTTTAGGTCTTTTTATTGGAGTAAAATTATTATGTTTATTGATTTCACTAGCATCGATACAGAATTAAGACAGCTTCTCTTACAACATCCCACTTCTTCAGACTTCATTGATCTAATCTCCGCCACCTTACTCACTGAAATGAGACATCATTAGGGAGCGGCGATAGAAGCAATGTGAGTGTAACAATATTGTTACAATACTGCAACTGAATTTCAATTTCAAATAAAAATAAATATAATCCTTTTGTTTGAGATTTTATTAACAACTTTTATGGCCCCCCGAAAGGGTATTCATTGTTTTTCCTTGCTAAGAATAATCGAGGAGGATCTGCAGTACTGCATATCTGACTTCCACTTTTATGGATGGGAAAATCGCCTTCATTAAAAAAAAACATAAAATTTACTTTCCTGAAATATTTATTTCCTGTAGTCCGCGGGCAGCACATAATGGGTTAACGCTGGACACCTGCTCTGGATGTAAGACACGTTAATAAGCAGTGATAAAACACATATTTAACATGCCGATTAGGTTAATAAGCATGACTGCAAAAAAGTTGAGCAAGAAAGAGAACATGTGTAATATGCAGCAATAAGAATTAATTATGGGTAGGAAACCACTGCTGCCTACGGCCTCAAGGAAATGAAAATTTCATGTAAGTAAATTTTATTCTTTCCTAGATGTCCTACAGTAGAAGCACATTATGGGATGTAAAAGCAACAACATACAGGCGTATAAACCTAGGAAGTCACTGTTTGTGCCGTAGGGCGACCTCTCGGCAGAGAGGATGTCTGCACTGAGAAGTTTAAAAGACTAAGAACTGGAGGACCACAATGCAGCTCCATAGATTTGTCCATGCAAGTTGTTAGGCTGAAGTTGATCTGGTGGAATAAGGCCAAACAGGCAAAGATGGATCTAAACTATCAAGAACATAGCGGTCAGTGATAATATCCCAAATTCATCTGGATAATGAAGTTTGGACCAGAGAATTAGATAAGTCCAGATTTGCCTGTAACAGCAGCAGGTAGAACTGAGCTTTGCCCACTGCTTACCTCTTAAATGCTGCTGTCAATCTCTGACAATGGCATATAAAGAGCACAGACCTCGGGGAACACCATTCCAAATGCCCATCTGATTCCCTACAATGCGATCACTGGACACCAATTGATTGCCGTTGTAAGGTGCACAGGGCGGTAGTCATGGGCAAGGAACTGCTTTGTTCCCACACCCTGGCACCCCACAAGTAAATAGTGTCTTGTTTTCCTTGAACCTAGTGTGAATTCTACAACACTCACATTTTGGCCAGAGGTCTCTGCTGTCTCCACGATCCCGGATCCAGGAACAGCCGCACAGTCAACAGAAGACACTTTGTCATTTTCAAACAGTTTAACTTTACTGAGCAGTCCAAGTTGAATTGTTATTATAGCACAATATGTAGACGTGGCTACGATAATTTCAGCCTGAGCTTTTCCTATCCTGGCTGGCATCTCTGGCCCTTGGGATAATCCACCGGGCTCTCCAGCACTCATGAAACCCATCCCAACATTCATTCAAGTAGTTTCCCATCCAGCTTCCCCTTGAGGGAAGAGAATAAGGCAGGCTCTTCCATGCCTAATTCAGGCTGTAGGTCCCAGGCATCCCCAGAAGGTCCACAGAAGTTTGCCGCGGCCGTTCTCATGCTGCCCACACTGTCCATAATCTTTTGTTCTCGCTAGCCTTCTGGCCTTCAACTTCTGATCTCTACACTTTTATTTAATCTCCTCAGCTCATCTAAAGCAGGAAGTGTTCCCCTTTTAAGTACCACTGCCCCTTCCATATTGGGGCTGGTGGAGAACACTTTAACCTTTCCTATACTATTCCTATCTGCATCCTGAATCTATTGTGCCGACCACTGCACTGTTCTCAGTCCTATCTTATATATATCTAAAGCTAAACCCTTTTTCTATGCCCTATACCTACACAAACCGAAAAAAACACCTTCATACTGAGCCAGTAAAATATACATAAACTTTATTAAACACCATAAAAGCTATAAAAGGCTAGGTACCTTGCCACAAGTACTGGCAAAAAAACAGGTGGGTAGCCCAGGTTATACCTCCAAACAAGTAGTACCATATAAACAATAGGTTACAGCTCTCAATAAATGTACATACAATAGTGTTTGTGTGACCATGTAAACGAAGGCACAACTAACAATGAAAAATTGCACAAGTTATAACATAATGAGCATGGGTATAGTTACCAATGGAGTATTCCTGGGGACCCACCACACCCGACGCGCGTTTCGCACTTGGACGAAGCATTTCAGTGTGAAACGTGCGTCGGGTGTGGTGGGTCCCCAGGAGTACTCACCTTGGTGCCTATAAGGTTCTATGCATAATAAAATGTATTTTCCTATACAATAAATATGACTGTTTTCTTATTGAGAGAGAAGCACATGACAGTCCCGGCCATACTCTTACACCATGACAGCTGGGGGTCTGCTGAAGACCGTTGTCATTGTCATGATGAGGCTTCTATAAAAAGCAGCCTTTGGACATAGGAAAGAAATGTAGAGCAGTGAAGCACTATGATGACCACTGGTAAGGTAGTAAGCAAAAATTAATAGTAGTAGGGTGGTGCAGCACAAGTAGGATGGTAGTCAGAAATCTTTGTGGCTCAGAGTGATGTCCTTTAAATTATATTGTATACTGGAAGGGTAACCAGTGCAGTGGCTGACACAAAGTGAGTCGTCGGTGTAGTGGCTGGACAAAGAGATGAGACTGACTGCTGCATTCAAGATAGATTTGGAAGGGGGATTTTTGAGCAGTCTTTTAGTGAGGTAAGATAGAATCAAAAATAATTAGTGCAAGGGTTTTCCTTTTTTTCTTAGTGAAGGAAGGGCAAATTCTGATTTATTTTTAAGGTACAGGTGACAACGTGCAAGTATCTGAATATAGGTAGAGAAGGAAAGAACTTGGTCAAACCTAACCACAAGCTGAAGTGCGTGCTCTTCTAGAGTTGCGGTACTGCCACTGAATTGGAAACATCAAGTTCACTCACGGTACGAGTATATAACCTATAGATATGAAACATGAATACAAATAACATTTTAATATTTATTGATCATTTTTTAAAATCATAGAACATGATAGCAGAACATAAACTCAAAAGGAAGATGGAAAAAGGAAGAGGGGGCAATTAATTAATATATCCATTAGTCGGTACACTGCAACATCAATAAAACAATGGAAACAATAAACAGCTAAATGTCCATATTTCATCAAAATTTAAATACCATGTATACAATATATTATAATTTGTAGAGAATGGGCAACATAAGATGTTTGGTTTTTAAAAGACTTAATTTGAGCAAAAGAGAAGACATGACGTTAGAAGGGGACAGAATATTGGTGGTGTTTTGTAATGGGGTGAAATCATGGAAAGAAGGGGAAGAAGTGCATTGAAAAGAAAAACATGCTACAATAAGTGTAATAAATTCCTAAAAAGTATCAATGATATATATTTATCTGACATCCGTACTTGACCTCATGGGTTAAACCAGCTTTTCAACTTTTGGAATTTAACAACTAAATTTCAATGTCTTCAATCATAAAAATGGAATTAGTCTTAAGGTCTATCTGACAATTAAGTGCTGAATAATGTAATTACAAATATACGTCTATAATATACAAACTACACAATAAAATAACCAGTTGCATTCAGTCTACAGTATAAAAGACATACCAGACTTGCTAACAGCAGAAGGACACAACACTGCGCTGTGTGAGCTGCTAAGATGAACAACCTTACTTTATTTTCCTGTCTAGTATTGGCCCTAATTCATCGTGGTAAGTTTTAGGCAAATTTAAGCAGAACTGTTTCTGAAAAAACATAGGTCTTGTGTGATATTCCCTGTATACAACAGCTCTTGTGGGGTGTTTCCAATATACGGCAGGTCTTGTGGGGTGTTCCCGGTATACAGCAGGTCTTGTGGGGTGTTCCCAGTATACTGCAGGTCTTTTGGAATGTTCCCAGTATGCGGCAGGTCTTGTGGAGTGTTCCCTGTATACGACAGGTCTTGTGGGGTGTTTCCAGTATACGGCAGGTCTTGTGGGGTGTTCCCTGTATACGGCAGGTCTTGTGGGGTGTTTCCAGTATACAGCAGGTCTTGTGGGGTGTTCCGGTATATGGCAGGTCTTGTGGAGCGTTCCCGATATATGGCAGGTTTTGTGGGGTGTTCCCGGTATACGGCAGGTCTTGTGTGATGTTCCTAGTATACAGCAGGTTTTGTGGGGTGTTCCCAGTATACGGCAGGTCTTGTGGGATGTTCCCAGTATATGACAGGTCTTGTGTGATGTTCCTAGTATACAGCAGGTCTTGTGGAGTGTTCCCAGTATACGGCAGGTCTTGTGGGGTGTTCCCTGTATACCGCAGGTCTTGGGAGGTGTTCCCAGTATACAGCGGGTCTTGTGGGGTGTTCCCAGTATACCATAGGTCTTGTGGGGTGTTCCCTATATACAGCAGGCCTTGTGGGGTGTTCCCAGTATACCATAGGTTTTGTGGGGTGTTCCCGGTATACGACAGGTCTTGTGTGATGTTCCTAGTATATAGCAGGTCTTGTGAGGTTTTCCCTGTATACCGCAGGTCTTGGGAGGTGTTCCCAGTATACAGCGGGTCTTGTGGCGTGTTCCCAGTATACCATAGGTCTTGTGGGGTGTTCCCTGTATACAGCAGGTCTTGGGAGGTGTTCCCAGTATACAGCACGTCTTGTGGCGTGTTACAAGTATACCATAGGTCTTGTGGGGTGTTCCCTGTATACAGCAGGCCTTGTGGGATGTTCCCAGTATACCATAGGTCTTGTGGGGTGTTCCCGGTATATGGCAGGTCTTGTGGGTATTCCCAGTATACAGCAGGTCTTGTGGGGTGTTCCCAGTATACCATAGGTCTTGTGGGATGTTCCCAGTATACGGCAGGTCTTGTGGGGTGTTCCCTATATACAGCAGATCTTGGGAGGTGTTCCCAGTATACAGCGGGTCTTGTGGGGTGTTCCCAGTATACCATAGGTCTTGTGGGGTGTTCACTGTATACAGCAGGCCTTGTGGGGTGTTCCCAGTATACCACAGGTCTTGTGGGGTGTTCCCTGTATATGGCAGGTCTTGTAAGTATTCCCAGTATACAGCAGGTCTTGAGGGGTATTCCCAGTATACGGCAGGTCTTGTGGGGTGTTCCCTATATACAGCAGGTCTTGGGAGGTGTTCCCAGTATACAGCGGGTCTTGTGGGGTGTTCCCAGTATACCATAGGTCTTGTGGGGTGTTCACTGTATACAGCAGGCCTTGTGGGGTGTTCCCAGTATACCACAGGTCTTGTGGGGTGTTCCCTGTATATGGCAGGTCTTGTAGGTATTCCCAGTATACAGCAGGTCTTGAGGGGTGTTCCCAGTTTACGGCAGGTCTTGTGGGGTGTTCCCTATATACAGCAGGTCTTGGGAGGTGTTCCCAGTATACAGCGGGTCTTGTGGGGTGTTCCCAGTATACCATAGGTCTTGTGGGGTGTTCACTGTATACAGCAGGCCTTGTTGGGTGTTCCCAGTATACAGCAGGTCTTGAGGGGTGTTCCCAGTATACGGCAGGTTTTGTGGGGTGTTCCCAGTATACGGCAGGTCTTGTGGGGTGTTCCCAGTATACGGCAGGTCTTGTGGGGTGTTCCCAGTATACGGCAGGTCTTGTGGGGTGTTCCCTATATACAGCAGATCTTGGGAGGTGTTCCCAGTATACAGCGGGTCTTGTGGGGTGTTCCCAGTATACCATAGGTCTTGTGGGGTGTTCACTGTATACAGCAGGCCTTGTGGGGTGCTCCCAGTATACCACAGGTCTTGTGGGGTGTTCCCTGTATATGGCAGGTCTTGTAGGTATTCCCAGTATACAGCAGGTCTTGAGGGGTGTTCCCAGTATACGGCAGGTCTTGTGGGGTGTTCCCTATATACAGCAGGTCTTGGGAGGTGTTCCCAGTATACAGCGGGTCTTGTGGGGTGTTCCCAGTATACCATAGGTCTTGTGGGGTGTTCACTGTATACAGCAGGCCTTGTTGGGTGTTCCCAGTATACAGCAGGTCTTGAGGGGTGTTCCCAGTATACGGCAGGTTTTGTGGGGTGTTCCCAGTATACGGCAGGTCTTGTGGGGTGTTCCCAGTATACGGCAGGTCTTGTGGGGTGTTCCCAGTATACGGCAGGTCTTGTGGGGTGTTTCCAGTATACAGCAGGTCTTGTGGGGTGTTCCCAGTATACGGCAGGTCTTGTGGGATGTTCCCGGTATATGGCAGGTCTTGTGCGATGTTCCTAGTATACAGCAGGTCTTGTGGAGTGTTCCCAGTATACGGCAGGTCTTGTGGGATGTTTCCAGTATACGGCAGGTCTTGTGGGGTGTTCCCTGTATACAGCAGGTCTTGGGAGGTGTTCCCAGTATACAGCGGGTCTTGTGGGGTGTTCCCAGTATACCATAGGTCTTGTGGGGTGTTCCCTGTATACATTAGGCCTTGTGGGGTGTCCCCAGTATACCATAGGTCTTGTGGGGTGTTCCCGGTATATGGCAGGTCTTGTGGGTATTCCCAGTATACAGCAGGTCTTGTGGGGTGTTCCCAGTATACGGCAGGTTTTGTGGGGTGTTCCCAGTTTACGGCAGGTCTTGTGGGGTGTTCCCTGTATACAGCAGGTCTTGTGGGGTGTTCCCAGTAAACAGCAGGTCTTGTGGGGTGTTCCCAGTATACGGCAGGTCTTTTGGGGTGTTCTTGATATACAATAGGTCTTATGGGGTGTTCCCAGTATACGGCAGGTCTTGTGGAGTGTTTCATGTATACGGCAGGTCTTGTGGGGTGTTGCCAGAATACAGCAGATCTTGTGGGGTACAAGAAGGCACTACGCAGAAACGCACGTTGGGGTGGGTGGCACCATGGTCTCTCAGGTAATTTGCCGCACACTTATGTACTTTAGTTCTATGGTCATTGCTCGGGCTCTTTCTTCTATTGTGGCAGTTAGCCTCTAGGGATTTCTCTTATACTGCTAGTATGCCCACACTCTTGGATATACGGTTATCTCTATTACTTATATTGGCACACTTTGTGGTACATTGCACTTGCACTTTTTGAGCTGACTAATATGTTTATTAATGTTTACCTTGCCTGTACTTTCTTTTTTGCCTGTTTCCAACCGTGGTCCTATGACTTTGGCTTACCATTGTCATTTCTTTGTTATCCTTCTTATATGATTTCATTGTTTTCTCAATAAAGTTTTTTAAATTTTTAGTACTTTGGTTCCTAGCTGTGCTTTTCTTCTCATATGATTATCATTCTGTGATCTTAGGCCTAAAAGGTATTGTGAGCTGTTCGGAACACAGCATTATCTTGCACGCACGGTCCATTCTCTGTGATTACATTCATTTTGATTACTTTTATACTAAAATAATTAATTTTCTGCCTCCTGCAGGTCATTGTCTCGTTTGCACCACTTGCATTAATGCAACAAGCCTTACATGTACCGGACCTGAAACAACCTGTGAAAGCGAAGAATTGTGCTATGCGTCAATTACTAGGGATTCTGGTAGGTTAATTGAGAGAAATGAGAAACTAATCTAATACTACGTCATAACCAAAATGGACCAAAAGACCCACACAAAATTAATCAAAACAATATTTATCGGAGTCCCCAAATATTGAAATAAACCTATAAATAACTTGTTAATGTTGATGATTATGGTTTACAGCTAATGAATACTAAATGAGTTTCACTTTTTGTATTGAAGAACTGAAATAAATTAACTTTTTGATGATGCTCTAATCTTGTGAGAAGCTCCTGTATATATATATATATATATATATATATATATATATATATATATATATATATATATATATATATATATATAGTACAGATCAAAAGTTTGGACACACCTTCTCATTGAAAGATTTTTCTGTATTTTCAGGACTATGAAAATTGTTCATTCACACTGAAGGCATCAAAACTATGAATTATCACATCAAAGCAAAAGGTGGCTACTTTGAAGAACCTAGAACATAAGAAATAATTTCAGTTGTTTCACACTTTTTTGTTAAGTATATAATTCCACATGTGTTAATTCATAGTTTTGATGCCTTCAGTGTGACAGTCGTTTTACTTTGGTACTTTTATTTTATTTATTCTATCACTATTACCAGTTTAGTTGTGATTTTTCTTTTTTAGGTACAAGTTCCGCCAGCATTGTCAGAGGGTGCGCAAACCCCCAGTACTGTAACTACTTCTACTCCTTTTGGACTGGATTTGATAAAATAGACATATTGAATTCCTGCTGCAGTGATGCCAATTGCATCGTACCAGACTCTACCTGTAAGTATACTGGTTTTATTTTTTATATACATTCAGACGTCTCCAAGGTTTATTTGTTTCTGTGCCCTAACGTTTCGATACCGTTAGTACTGAAGTTAGGAAGATGACAAATGGGGGACTTGAGAGGTTCCCTCATCCTTAGCCTTCAAGTCAATCAGTCTTTTACACTATGCTAATAGGGTGTGCCACAGTTGATGATTAAATGGCCATCACGGTGGACAAACCTTTGGCCTCATGTGGTCATCAACAAGTGGTGTCACCCTTAGAATTTGGCAGACAACCGTAGTTTCGGTCCGATTGCATTCCGACCAAACATCTGGACCAATGTTAGTCTATTGGGCCTTGTGCATGTCCAATCTTTTCCTCCCACTAAATCGGTCCAAGGTAAGAATCGCAGCATTCATGAGTTGCGTCCAATCATCGATCATCCATGACTATGGATCCGTGGAAAAAAAATCATAGTGTGGTCTGACTTTCATGGACAGACCGAATGGAGAATGTTGAGAAATTTTATTTTTCTCCTCATTCAATAAAATCGGATCATGCTATGATCAGAGTCGAAATTGATTGTTAAAATCAGTCCGATTTTTTCGGATGTGACCCTAGTCTTATGTCCAGTTCATCTATTTTCCACGAGTAAAACACATAAAACAAGATAACTGAACAAATAGAAAATCTCCAAAACAAGCGGTTTAATATAAAACAACACATACCAAAAAGAACACAATAAAAATGCATGTAAAAGCCAAACAATAAAAATTGCTATAAAAAATACAAGTAACCTAAATTACCTAATTGGTGCAAAAATGCAAAAATTATTCATCTAAGGAACTCGTCTTTATAGCTATAGAGCAGAACACAAGGCAACATTACAAACATTAACATCAAGTAGATGCCACTGAATATAATCCTAAAGATCAAAAAGGGAGGGAGAATAGAAGTAATCTGAATTTTATTTAAATTATTTACGTAACTTTTGCGCTTCTATTATCCCATTGCTAATTAATCTTCATGAACTTATCCTTATAGTCATGGAATGTTTTTTTTTAAATTAATTTCTATAATTTTTGTTATTTAATTGTCTGTAAAAATAAAAGGAGAGACAAGTCCGATGTCCGTTATTGAGCCGATTTCGGCAGTAAAAACTCGATTTCAAATGGGTTCATGAAAAAAATAGAAAAGCACTTGGCTGTCATCATTTTGTCTATTTTTAATGGTTAACTGGTATGAGAACCTAAAATTTTTGTTTTCCTTTGCATGTACAGTACTAGTCAAAAGTTTGGACGCGCAAACAAAAAATTTCGATATTACCTCTGCTCCGTGTTGATTTTTGTGGCCAACACGTAATGCATCATTTCACCTGTGGTGGCGCTGCAGGAAAATGTCACACTTGTAGAACCACAGGTTATGGCTGATCAGTAGGGAGACAACTGTGGGACAAAGTGTGGTCTGTTATTTTTTTAAAGGGACCATGTATAGAAAAACAAAAAACTAAATCTGAGCGTATGGTGTTGCTTATTAGGCTAATCACCCGCAGCTCAATAGAAATCCATAGAAGGAGTAATTATAGGAACTAAGTTGCAATTCTTGTTTATTCCCCTTAACCTATTATTTTTATTTGTCTTTTTGCAGTCACCCCAAATGGATTCCAGTGTCCTTCATTGGATTCTGCAGTAAATAAAACGTCGCAAGTTCTGCAATGTCTAGGAAATCAGAACAATTGCTTCAATGTAACCGAAAACTCAGGTAATTACAAGAGTTCTGGAAGTCGATGAAATCGAAAAGTCGTCTATGCTATCGGGGTCATATTTGGAGGCTCAAGTTCTCACGGGAATGTCCACTATCTGGTAGATGAAACTTAATCATTATAATATTAGCAATTGCTTGGAAGTGTCTTAAAGGGATCCTGTCCGCAGGATTGTGGACAGTAACCTACAGACAGCGTCAGGTCGGAGCCGTTATACTGATTACAATAATACCTGGTGTTGAAATCTGTCTTGTGGTTCTTGTTTAATCTGTTTTTTTCAGTTAATGAGATGTTTGTGGTGGTCTGTGGGCGGAGCTGTAGGCGGTTTGTGGGCAGGGCTGTAGGCGGAGTCTCTATGTGATGCTCTGCTTATGCATTCATACTGATGGCTTATGACAGGTCACTGATCCCTCACTGGCCTGCCCCCTATTTTACATGCTGAATATAGTATGTATTGAACAAAAAAATCACATTCACAAGGCAGGTGGCGGGGTCAGGATCGTATCTATAATATGCATTAAATTATTTTATTTAGGGATGTGCATTTATTCTGGAAAAAAAAATCTTTCTCAAAATGGCGCACCCGGCTGTGCGATCCGATAGATGCATCCAATAGATGCTACTGCGCATGCGCCGTTGGCACCATCATGGTCAGGACAATTTTTTTTTCCTCTAGCAAAATGGCACCGGCGGTATCTGAGAAGTAGCCTCTATCGGATCACCGTTCAACATTTATACACTCTACAATCCTCTCCAAAATGTTGTTTGATGATAATAATAATAATAATAATAATAATAATAATAATAATAATAATGTGTCATAACTTAACAAACTATTCTAATCCCCTTTATTTTATAGGTGAGTCTGTACTTGGCTGCGCTTCTGACAATTTCTGTTCCACATACTCAATTTCGGGAACGATAACGTGTAGGAAAGCAGCATCCCCAACTACGACGACAACAACAACAACCACAACAACAACAACAACAACTACTACTACTACTACTATGGCAGCGTCTTCTGGGGGTCTCAGTAGTTGGCCGTTTACTCCATCCAGTAGGACTGACGCTGCCTTATATTTCAAGGGTCTCTTTTTTCTGTTTGGACTTTTTTTCTGTATACTCATCTGAGGAATTTGTAAACTTTTATACGTAACATAAAATGTAGGAAAAGGACAAACTAATATATATTTATCGGTGAGCAGAACAAATATTTAAAGCAGGAAATGATAGAAAATGTCTCATTAGTATATCATTTATGTATAACGAGACACCTACCTGATCGCTTGTTTTCTATAGTAAATATCTGTTGACCAATTATCCAAAATTCATTTTATACAATGGACATAAAATGCATAAAAATGAGAATTTCTAGGAATGTAAAATTCAATATCACAAATGATGTGCAAATATTAAAAAAATATAGCTGAGGATTACTGCGTATGCGTGTTTTTATTTTTTTCCCCAGTGTTAGCGCCACCCTTATCTATAGGTTGTGTCCGGTACTGCAGATAATCCCTATTTAGAGTTGAGTTCTAGTCCCAGTATGAGCCCATGATAAAAGTGCTAAAAAAGCAGCTAATATAAGAATATTTTATGTTTGGTAGCTGTTTATTATTTCCTTTTGGTTATATTATACGGACAAGAGTTTGAGTGAATTTCTAATAATAATACTCACCTTCAGAATCTGGTCTCCTCCATGCGGTCCTCGGCACATCTGCTTACCACCACCATTTGCAATTTAGTGGTCAAGACCTTCCGGACCAGGACGACTCTACTAATGGACTCCTGTTTAGTGGGTGGGACCTCCAGGACCAGGATAACTCTGGTCACAGACACTGGTTTAGGGGGTGGGACCTGCAGGACCAGGATGACTCTGCAAATGAACACCTATTTAGGGGGGCAGGACCTCCAGGGCCAGGACGACTCTGCGCATGGACATCTGTTTAGGGGTGGGACCTCCAGGACCAGGACAACTCTGCTCATGGATACCTGTTTAGGAGTGGGACCTCCAGGACCAATACCACTGTGCACATGGACACCTGTTTAGGGGGTGGGACCTGCAGGACCAGGATGACTCTGCAAATGAACACCTATTTAGGGGGCAGGACCTCCAGGGCCAGGACGATTCTGCGCATGGACATCTGTTTTGGAACTATACCTAAAAGAATGTGTGAATAAGATCAAATGAGTCCTGTCTAATCGGAGAAAGAGGACAGTGAAGATAAATCCTAATTTTCACACATTGCATTACTTTTCTTATCATTTACTAAACTTTCAATTTGTACAATATTTTTTAAGTATTTTTTTCAGAATGGAAAGTTATGAAACTTTGTAAATCACTTTATTAAGAAATTTATCTTCATTCCTTTAAAAAATGAAATTGCATATACCGTAATTGGCTTCCAAACCCCCTGCTTTTCCCCAGTCTATTTCCCTGCCTTCAGCAGAACATACTCATTTGGAGTACAGATGATGGCAGTGATGGGTTAGTGCCTGTACTCCAAATGAGTATGCTCTGACATCAATGTAGCTGAAGGTGGTCAAATTGGTTTCCAACCCCCTTCTTTCTCCAAGTCTATTTGCCTTCAGCTGCATTGATATCGGAACACACTTATTTGGAGTACGGATGATGGAAGTGATAGGTCAGTTCCGGTGTCTCAGTAACTCTGGGGAGAAGCTTCTGCAGAAGATTATTCTTAAGTCTGGAGAATGAATGAGAAAATCTTAAAGAAGGACCCCCGAATGTCCATATGTCAGCTGTCAACTTTTCCAAAAGAAACTGTCCGTTGCTGGGTTACCAGCAATATGACGTATGTCCACAGTTTTTCTAGAGCCCTGTACATTTTTCCGAGCAATGTACAGTAGTTCTGCAGATGCGGCCATGGAGGGTATTACGGAAGAATAGATATAGATAATCCCTGCGTGTAGGTGCTGAGGTCATACCGAGAACGACGACGTGTGAGAACCACCCTCGGGCGCAGTCTCTTACTAATCACTGCATTCTTCTAGTGTCTTTGACCCAGCCTGGAGAAAGGAATCTTAAAGGGATGCTCCACCCAAAAAAAGATGTCTTTTTTAAAGGTGTTGGAACACCAACTTTAAAGATAGCCATCCCGCAGATAAGCTGGGATGTACCGCCATATATTTCTCAAGGAAATCCATCATGTACAGATTAAAAAGAGGTAAACTGCCCGGTGCGGATTGGAGCTCTCTGATAACCACATACCGGGGACTGTCAAGACTGGACACAACTAAAAAAAAAAACTCTCACCGGTGAAAAGTATTAGATCCCTATAGATTTTTAGGTGGGAAAACATTATTTTAACCCTTTCCTGACATGTGCCGTACATCTAAGGCGCAAGTCGGAAGCTGGTGTATGGAGTTGGCGCACCCCACACTCGACAGGTGATAGCTGTTTGTTACAGCCTCTAACACTCGACAGGTGGCGCAGAGCTCTGTTAACTTTTTAAATGCCACTGTCAAACTATGACTCCCCCGGCCGCATTCAGCACATCATTTCATGTACCCATTAAGTTTTCGACGATTCTCGGTGGGTCCCTCGGTGGGGCAGAGGGTCTTTTTTTTGCAAATGTCTGATTTTTTTCAACACTAAAATAATGAAAAAACTGAACATGTTTGGTATCGCCGTAATCGTACTGATGAGCAGATTCATATTGCCACAAAACATACACTGTGTAATCAATTCCCCCTAAAATCAATGTCAGAATTAAGTTTTTTTTCACATTTGGATTTTTTTTCCCGTTTTCCAGTTCACTACGTGGTAAAATGACCGGTGTCATTCAACAGTAAGCTGCTTTGAGTCGATTGTCTATGTTTAAGGCTGATAAAAGAGAGTTTTTACAATGCAAACAAGTAGGTTTGGGAAAGTCGGCAGTGACAGGGTTAATCATCCTGTGACGGCCAGGACTGCGGAATGTGACACACGGAGAGATACCTGGCGGATACACACCTTAAAAAAACCTGCTCTCCCCACATTTACCTCACTCCAAAGTAACCGCTCCCGTAATCAGCGCTCGCCCTGGGGTGTCATCTATAGTGCACGGATATCGCTGCCGACCGCAGAACATTGGGGCTCCGGAGCTGAACGCCGACCCTCGGTATGGGATCAACAGTCGCCATCGTCTTGTTTCTGGCCGCCTTTGTCTCCTCAGGTGAGCGCTTTACTTTAACAGCACAATTTAGATGCCAATCTTCGGTAAAGGGGTAGAATGCTAAAAATAGATAGATATAGATAGATAATAGATAGATGGAAAGATAGATAGATAATAGATAGATAGATAGATAGATAGATAGATAGATAGATAGATAGATAATAGATAGATAGATAGATAATAGATAGATGGAAAGATAGATAGATAATAGATAATAGATAGATAGATAGATAGATAGATAGATAGATAGATAGATAGATAGA
Organism: Ranitomeya imitator; assembly: GCF_032444005.1. NCBI lineage: Eukaryota > Metazoa > Chordata > Amphibia > Anura > Dendrobatidae > Ranitomeya > Ranitomeya imitator. Next base: position 18,477,358 of record NC_091291.1, on the reverse strand, counting down.
TAGATAATAGATGATAGATAGATAATAGATAATAGATAGATAGATAATAGATAGATAGATAATAGATAGATAGATAGATAATAGATAGATAATAGATAATAGATAGATAATAGATAGATAAATAATAGATAGATAGATAGATAGATAATAGATAGATAGATAGATAGATAGATAGAAAGATAGATGATAGATAGATAGATAGATAGATAATAGATAGATAATAGATAATAGATAGATAATAGATAATAGATAGATAGATAATAGATAGATAGATAATAGATAGATGATAGATAATAGATAGATAGATAATAGATAGATAATAGATAGATAGATAATAGATAGATACAGTGGGGCAAAAAAGTATTTAGTCAGTCAGCAATAGTGCAAGTTCCACCACTTAAAAAGATGAGAGGCGTCTGTAATTTACATCATAGGTAGACCTCAACTATGGGAGACAAACTGAGAAAAAAAAATCCAGAAAATCACATTGTCTGTTTTTTTAACATTTTATTTGCATATTATGGTGGAAAATAAGTATTTGGTCAGAAACAAAATTTCATCTCAATACTTTGTAATATATCTTTTGTTGGCAATGACAGAGGTCAAATGTTTTCTGTAAGTCTTCACAAGGTTGCCACACACTGTTGTTGGTATGTTGGCCCATTCCTCCATGCAGGTCTCCTCTAGACCAGTGATGTTTTGGCAACACGGACTTTCAACTCCCTCCAAAGGTTTTCTATAGGGTTGAGATCTGGAGACTGGCTAGGCCACTCCAGGACCTTGAAATGCTTCTTACGAAGCCACTCCTTTGTTGCCCTGGCGGTGTGCTTTGGATCATTGTCATGTTGAAAGACCCAGCCACGTTTCATCTTCAATGCCCTTGCTGATGGAAGGAGGTTTGCACTCAAAATCTCACGATACATGGCCCCATTCATTCTTTCATGTACCCGGATCAGTCGTCCTGGCCCCTTTGCAGAGAAACAGCCCCAAAGCATGATGTTTCCACCACCATGCTTTACAGTAGGTATGGTGTTTGATGGATGCAACTCAGTATTCTTTTTCCTCCAAACACGACAAGTTGAGTTTCTACCAAACAGTTCCAGTTTGGTTTCATCAGACCATAGGACATTCTCCCAAAACTCCTCTGGATCATCCAAATGCTCTCTAGCAAACTTCAGACGGGCCCGGACATGTACTGGCTTAAGCAGTGGGACACGTCTGGCACTGCAGGATCTGAGTCCATGGTGGCGTAGTGTGTTACTTATGGTAGGCCTTGTTACATTGGTCCCAGCTCTCTGCAGTTCATTCACTAGGTCCCCCCGCATGGTTCTGGGATTTTTGCTCACCGTTCTTTTGATCATTCTGGACCCACGGGGTGGGATTTTGCGTGGAGCCCCAGATCGAGGGAGATTATCAGTGGTCTTGTATGTCTTCCATGTTCTAATTATTGCTCCCACTGTTGATTTTTTCACTCCAAGCTGGTTGGCTATTGCAGATTCAGTCTTCCCAGCCTGGTGCAGGGCTACAATTTTGTTTCTGGTGTCCTTTGACAGCTCTTTGGTCTTCACCATAGTGGAGTTTGGAGTCAGACTATTTGAGGATGTGCACAGGTGTCTTTTTATACTGATAACAAGTTTAAACAGGTGCCATTACTACAGGTAATGAGTGGAGGAAAGAGGAGACTCTTAAAGAAGAAGTTACAGGTCTGTGAGAGCCTGAAATCTTGATTGTTTGTTTCTGACCAAATACTTATTTTCCACCATAATATGCAAATAAAATGTTAAAAAAAACAGACAATGTGATTTTCTGGATTTTTTTTCTCAGTTTGTCTCCCATAGTTGAGGTCTACCTATGATGTAAATTACAGACGCCTCTCATCTTTTTAAGTGGTGGAACTTGCACTATTGCTGACTGACTAAATACTTTTTTGCCCCACTGTAGATAGGTAGAAAGATAGATGATAGATAGATAGATAGATAATAGATAGATAATAGATAGATAATAGATAATAGATAGATAATAGATAGATAATAGATAGATAATAGATAGATAGATAGATAGATAGATAGATAGATGATAGATAGATGATAGATAGATAGATAATAGATAGATAATAGATAGATACTGTAGATAATAGATAATAGATAGATAGATAGGTAGAAAGATAGATGATAGATAGATAATAGATAGATGATAGATAGATAATAGATGATAGATAGATAATAGATAGATAATAGATAATAGATAGATAATAGATAGATAATAGATAGATAATAGGATGATAGATAATAGATAATAGATAGATAGATAGATAGATAATAGATAGATAGATAGATGATAGATAGATAATAGATAGATAGATAGATAATAGATAGATAATAGATAGATACTGTAGATAATAGATAATAGATAGATAGATAGGTAGAAAGATAGATGATAGATAGATAGATAATAGATAGATGATAGATAGATGATAGATAGATAATAGATAGATGATAGATAGATAATAGATAGATAATAGATGATAGATAGATAATAGATAGATAATAGATAATAGATAGATAATAGATAGATAATAGGATGATAGATAATAGATAGATAATAGATAGATAGATAGATAGATAGATAGATAATAGATAGATAGATAGATAGATAGATAGATAGATAGATAGATAGATAGATAGATAATAGATAGATAGATAGATAATAGATAGATATAGATAGATACTGTAGATAATAGATAATAGATAGATAGATAGGTAGAAAGATAGATGATAGATAGATAATAGATAGATGATAGATAGATAATAGATAATAGATAGATAATAGATAGATAATAGGATGATAGATAGATAGATAGATAATAGATAGATAATAGATAGATAATAGATAGATAGATAGATAGATAGATAATAGATAGATAGATAATAGATAGATAGATAATAGATAAATAGATAGATAGATAGATAATAGATAGATAGATAGATAGATAGATAGATAGATAGATAATAGATAGATAATAGATGCATTGATAGAGAGAGACGTATATAGATTTGCTGATTTGCAGAGTGATAAATATTGGTAAAAATATAAATAATATTTCTCATCTCTTTGTTTACCCGTCCCACCACCGCCGCTCCAGCTCCTCCCACTTGTACTCTACTTCATCCAAGTACACAATGTTCTTCTTCTCTCTTCACTGTGCTCTGGGGCCATTTACTGATCACCCTAAGTAACACGTTCTCTGTATTGTGCAGGATGGAATTATTGCAGAGATACCAGATATGTTATTTACAGATTTGTATTGTTTATATGATCATTTAAAAAAAAAAAGTGTATAAAGAATTAATTATTCTTGTTTCCTCATTTATATAGGCTACTTTATTAATAGTTTTGTGCAACTTGTCAGAAAGTCGTAATGGATCACTTGAAATTTTACATAGGACTGCAAGTACATTTAAAGAAAAAAATCTGCTCCATCTGCATTGTCCTACATGGAGTAAATATAAATTGCTAAAATATAAGGAGAACGACTAAATTTTTTTATTTTTTATTTTTTTAAATCCAATCCTCTCACACACGGCATTGACTCGTTTTTCCAGTTCTCCCACCTGAGTCTCTTCTTGTGGACGTCGCCCGCGGCCTTTTTTCATAGTTGACAACTTTTTTTAGACGACTGTGAAATTTACCACTGGAAAAAAAAAAGCAGATTCAAAAGGGATCACTCACGTTAATAGTGAAAAAAAAAAACACTGATTGTGTTTTTTCCACAATCATTTGACACTTACTAAATACCCCAGTTAGTCATCACATTGGTGTCTTTTTTTATGGCTGACGGGTGTTTATTCACTATTTTTATTCCTTTTTTTTATTTTCCCTTCAAGTTTTTATTCTGTTCTCCAAAGTAAAACAACATCCCATAAATCATTTTATTATATCATTTTTTTTTTTACTTTTTTTTTTTAATTTTTACTTTATTTTTCATAAGTCGTCCCACCCCCTCCCAAAAGACAGAAAATAAAGTGAGAGGTAGCTAAGGACTGCTCTCTTTTACAGGCCCATAGACAGCTACTTGAAAGGTGCCGGACATGCGCAGCTGCCAATCTTCTGTGTCCCCTTCTCAGGATCGGTGGAAATCCCCGCCGTCAGACCCCTATTGATCTCTAAAGTATCACTTATTCCTTGAATTATCAAGTTTCTATTTGTTTTTAATTATTATCATTATTTTTATTATTTCCCCTGTTACTAGAATTGTGGATGTAGCCCCAGTTATAGGGGAAAACGAACCTGACAAGTGACAACTGACGCTCTTTAGTTAGCCCCATGGTCATGTGACCTGTCAACAGGTGATCACATGATTGCTGGGACCAATGGGAGCAGAAGTGGTTGTCTAAGCCCTGCATGCAAAGCAATCAGTACCTGCTCTGACAGTCGGGCACCCATCCCGTGTCTGCCCATTACTGACCACCATACTAAGGCATATCTAAAGTCATAAAGGGATGTCTCCAAGGATGGACATTAGTGTGACATATGTTCTTGTCTTCTAGGTCACTCCCTGCAGTGTATGCAGTGCACCGGCTTCAGTGACACTCCTTGTACTGGAAGCTTACGGGACTGTCCTTCCATTAGTGACGTCTGCGGGACCATGGTGATTCGCACCAGAGGTAACTCCACTACACAGTGTAACATTCGTGCCGACCTCAGCCTCCAGGCGGCTCCACGCGCCTTTAGAGGGTGATACTTGGCAGCATCCATCCTATACTCGTATTATTCCTGGGATTTGTGGCTCTGGTCAGTTTAGAGGCTATGAGATTAATCTTGTTGACTTGGGTTTCCATCTAATGTCACCACTGGGTGGGGTTGCTACTGCATAAACCCCTGAGAACTAGTCAATAGTTCTGTTTCCCTGGTTCAGACCTCTATGCTGCTCTCCCATGTTCTGTCCTGATTATTTCCCTTCTTTGAACCTTGGCTTGATGTTTGACTACCGCTTGATTTACGACTCTGTCTGTGACGTGACCTCCTGGATCTGACTCGGCTTTCTGACTATCTCTCTTGCCACTGAACAGCAGCTGATTCTGTGGCCCCAGCCCACGGACCTCTTTATAACTCCAGATCCCTGGACAAGGGTTAAATGGTGAAGACCATGGCAACCCCTTGATCTGGGAAAAGGAGTAGCTTGTGCCAAGCCTGTTTATGGTAGCCATTTTGGAGCTGCCAGGTGACTACGACCAGTGCTAGCGTGACACACTAACTCTTATTCCTCAAGGTCTCAAGCACCCTAGAGATTTTTTAAATTTAGGATTTCCCTTTTTTCACCACCATAGACCTTTTGATATGTTAGATATTATCCCATAAAGATGACCTCCCAATAGGTATTATTATGGAAAAATCTTTACCTGGTATAAATGCCGCTGTTCTCCTGAATCCGACAATGATTTTCTTCTGTTTCTGTGCCTCTCCGTTCCCGAGATATGGCCTCTTTTTCTTTCTAAACAAATCTAGCCTTATTAGACAAGAGGGCGTGATTTTAAAGTAGATACTAACTGAAAAGAGTTGAAGACAACTCCCCTTTGTCTAAAAAAAAATGAATTTCCTTCAAGGAAGAAGGGGCCGTTTCTCATGAATAGAGACGCACAGGAGCAAAAGAAAAACATCACCGAATTCAGGGGAACGGCAGCATTTACACCAAGAAAGAAAAATATAAATAAAAAATCATGTTTATGGCAAGTGACAGGGTCTGCTTATTTTCAGGACACCGCTGGACAAGCTTTAACTACATCAGGTCCTGTGTGAATATCAGTGAATGTTCTAATAACGCAAGTGTGACCGGTCTGTACACAACAACCGCGACCGCAACAACATGTTGTTTCACTAACAACTGCACAACGTCCATACCCATCTGTAAGTCAATAGTTTATTCCCTATTTGCACTGATAGATCGACATTTTTTAATGTGGGAGGCTACTAAGGGGCAGCTGCGGTTCCCCTGAATACTTGCAGGTTACATGCAGTGTAGCTGTGCTACAGCTTTGCAACATCTTTGTCTAATATTCTTCCTGTCTTTTTTTGGTTCTTGGGCTCCCCTGAATACCTGCAGGGAACATGCAGTGTAGCTGTGCTACAACTTTGAAACATCTTTGTCTAATATTCTTCCTGTCTTTTTTTGGTTCTTGGGCTCCCCTGAATACCTGCAGGGGACATGCAGTGTAGCTGTGCTACAGCTTTGAAACATCTTTGTCTAATATTCTTCCTGTCTTTTTTTGGTTCTTGGGCTCCCCTGAATACCTGCAGGGAACATGCAGTGTAGCTGTGCTACAGCTTTCCAGCATCTTTGCCTAATATTCTTCCTGTTTTTTTGTTTTTTTTTTTTTTTTTTTGGGCACAGTACCAGTTGAAAATTACACCTTGAATGGGTTAGCATGCCCTTCCTATGTGGAAACCTTAATGGAGCCCTGTGATATTAAGAACGTATCAGCCTGCACCGGAGATCAGATACGTTGCGTGCGGTATTCAGCCAGTACAACATTAGGTGAGTGCGGTTTATTTCTGGTGTTATATATCTCTATGTTTTTACATACAGTACAGACCAAAAGTTTGGACACACCTCATCATTTAAAGATTTTTCTGTATTTTCATGACTAAGAAAATTGTAAATTCACACTGAAGGTATCAAAACTATGAATTAACACATGTGGAATTATATACTTAACAAAAAAGTGTGAAACAACTGAAATTATGTCTTATATTCTAGGTTCTTCAAAGTAGCCACCTTTTGCTTTGATGACTGCTTTGCACACTCTTGGCATTCTCTTGATGAGCTTCAAGAGGTAGTCATCGGAAATGGTCTTCAAACAATCTTGAAGGAGTTCCCAGAGATGCTTAGCACTTGTTGGCCCTTTTGCCTTCATTCTGCGGTCAAGCTCACCCCAAACGACTGTGGAGGCCAGGTCATCTGGCGTAGCACCCTATCACTCTCCATCTTGGTCAAATAGCCCTTACACAGCCTGGAGGTGTTTGGGGTCATTGTCCTGTTGAAAAATAAATGATGGTCCAACTAAACCCAATCTGGATGGAATAGCATGCCGCTGCAAGATGCTGTGGTAGCCATGCTGGTTCAGTATGCCTTCAATTTTGAATAAATCCCCAACAGTGTCACCAGCAAAGCCCCCCCACACCATCACAGCTCCTCCTCCATGCTTCACGGTGGGAACCAGGCATGTAGAGTCCGTCCTTTCACCATTTCTGCGTCGCACAAAGACACGGTGGTTGGAACAAAATATCTCAAATTTGGACTCATCAGACCAAAGCACAGATTTCCACTGGTCTAATGTCCATTCCTTGTGTTCTGTAGCCCAAACGAGTCTCTTCTGCTTGTTGCCTGTCCTTAGCAGTGGTTTCCAAGCAGCTATTTTACCATGAAGGCCTGCTGCGCAAAGTCTCCTCTTAACAGTTGTTGTAGAGATGTGTCTGCTGCTAGAACTCTGTGTGGCATTGACCTGGTCTCTAATCTGAGCTGCTGTTAACCTGCGATTTCTGAGGCTGGTGACTTGGATAAACTTATCCTCAGAAGCAGAGGTGACTCTTGGTCTTCCTTTCCTGGGGCGGTCCTCATGTGAAACAGTTTCTTTATAGTGCTTGATGGGTTTTTTTCCCAATTTTTCGGACTGACTGACCTTCATTTCTTAAAGTAATGATGGCCAATCGTTTTTCTTTACTTAGCTGCTTTTTTCTTGCCATAATACAAATTCTAACAGTCTATTCAGTAGGACTATCAGCTGTGTATCCACCAGACTTCTGCTCAACACAACTGATGGTCCCAACCCCATTTATAAGGCAAGAAATCCCACTTATTAAACCTGACAGGGCACACCTGTGAAGTGAAAACCATTTCCGGTGACTACCTCTTGAAGCTCATCAAGAGAATGCCAAGAATGTGCAAAGCGGTCATCAAAGCAAAAGGTGGCTACTTTGAAGAACCTAGAATATAAGACATAATTTCAGTTGTTTCACACTTTTTTGTTAAGTATATAATTCCACATGTGTTAATTCATAGTTTTGATGCCTTCAGTGTAAATTTACAATTTTCATAGTTATGAAAATGCAGAAAAGTCTTTAAATGAGAAGGTGTGTCCAAACTTTGGTCTGTACTGTATATCAAAATCACATGTGAATATAATGCGACACCTTGTAATATTTCTTATAAGGGTAAGGGCATCTTCACATTTCGGCAATCCCGATTTCTCTTTCTTGAGTGCAGGTTCTCTGTAAATATACAACAAAGCTATGTAGCGTAAAACAGTAAGTAAGGAGAAGGGAGGAAGGGATAGGAGGGGGATGCAGCTGCAGTTTTAGTTTCTCCCTCAATGTGCCCAAACACAATATAATGGTAATGGAGCAGGCAGGGAAGGTAATGATTGGATTACAGCATGCAACACGGTTCTATCAACACAGGGAAAAGTGTCACTATGGCATGTAATGTTTGTTATTAGGGGAAAGTCCGTCTTCCTCACATTTGAGAAGCCTGTTTTTCTGTTTCTTGCCCTCAAGTTCTTTGTAAATGTCCAGAAACTGTGTAGTGTAAGGAAGTAAGTAGAGGAGAGGAAGGGATAGGAGGGAGACGCAGCTGCAGATTCTCCTTCAATATAATAGTAATGGAGCAGGCAGGGAATCTGGAAATTGGCTCAGAGCACAACACAATTCTATCGTCACAAAGAAAAAAAAAGTGTCTCTAGTAACTTTTATTAAAGTTTATCTTCCTCAAATTTGAGAACCCTTTTTTATTTCTTGCTTACACGTTCTTTGTAAATATAAAGTAAAACAGTAAATAGAAGGTGGTAAGGAGAGGAGGGGAAGGGATAGGAGGGAGATGAAGCTGCAGTTTCTCCATTAATGTATCAAAACACAATATCATCGTAAAGGAGCAATCGCGGGAGGTAGAGATTGTCTCAGAGCATTTAATCTGGTTCCATCATCACACCGCAAAGTGTCTCTGGGATGTAGCATTTCTAATTAGGGGAAAGTGTATCTTCCTCACATTTGAGAAGCCTAGTTTTTCTATTTCTTGCTTATAGGTTCTTTATAAATGTACAGAAACTGCCTAGAGTAGATAGAAGGCAGTAAAGAGAAAAGAGGAAGGGATAGGAGGGGGATGGAGCTGCAGTTTCTCGCTCAATGTGTCAACACACTGTAAAATGGTAATGAAGCAGCTTAGAAAGGGGAAGATGTGATTGACAATGGTTTGATATTTGAGAGGTTGCTTATTAGGCCAATAAATCCAATTGGATCTCAAATGACAATCACACAATTATGATGTTTGGTCACATGTATTATTGCAACAGGAACCAGGCTGAATTTTAAGAATTTGGGTGAAATATGGCTTAATTCTGTAAACTAATGTAGTATATTAATTAGTATATTTTTTCCATATATCTTTTTTTACAGGATCCACTAGTTCAGACCTCTTTTTTGGTGGATGTGCTACAGAGAACACATGTGCCGTGGAGAGCAGTTCTATTAAGGGAGATGGCATCAGTGTGGAAATTAAGAGAAAGTGCTACAACGGTGCAGGAAGCCTCGACTCCGGGCCCATGTTTTATAGTTTACCTGTGATTCTTGGGTTGCTCAAGTTTGTTTTCGCAATGTGAACGACTTAATGGACGATTCCAAAGATTGGTCACCTCAAAAATCAACAGACTCTTCATAATTTCTAGGATGATTGCTTTGGCCGCAATGAAGACATCTCGAAGAACGAAGGCTTGAAAATTGAATTCACGATGGTACTCAAGTCTTAGTTTAAGATACTTTACAAAGTCTGAAGGTCAACCAATGGCCGGACTGTCCCTATGATATTGCGTTTGAAAGATTGCAACCAACATCATGGAGACCAGGCGCATGGTTGATGGTCTGACTCATCAAGTTTACTTTAGGTAGATGAATACGTGACCGAATATTAGTTTGATGGAGTCACATTGACTCTACTTGTTTCAAATTTTGGGAAATTGTTGAATTCCAAGCAAAGCACTATACATGTTCATGGCAACGGACATCTTCTTGTGACCTTGGAAAGTTTTGGGACCTTTGAAGATGTGCAAAACCAAAGCGAATTCAATGTCACGGATGGGAAGATAATAATTTACCAAAGATCACTTTTAAGGAGACTTTTCCTTTTCGGTATCTCTCTAAAGGAAAGACAAAGGCCCCGATTCATCAAGACTGGTGTTTGGTACACCAAGTCTTGATGAAGGGTGCTCGGAGAAAGAGGCATCATATTCATTAAGACTTATGCACCTCTTAGGGTTCGTGCACAAGACGGTAAAAGTTGGACGTGTGCCATCCATCATTTTAACAGATAGCGTCCGTCAACATGTTATTCTATGGGGCCTTGTACATGTCTGATTTTTTCCCACCGACACAGAGTGTTCCGAGAACAAAAATAGCAGCGTGCACGATTTACCTCCGATTTACAGATCACACCTAACTATTCAAGTCTATGGATCCATCGAAAACATCTGAAAACACTCGGATGGCATTGAAGTGGGGTCCGATTTTAACGAACTGACTGGAGAAGGTGGAGAAACTTTTTTTTCTCTCCATCTCTGAGAAAATCAGCTCATCCTCTAATCATAGTCTGATTATCATAATTGGATGTGAGACCCTAGCCTTAATGAAATTTGCTACGTTTTTTCAGCTGGCTAATTGTACTCCAGATAGTTATCAGAATATTAATTTGCACCACCTTTGTGGCACAAATTATGATAAATGTATAGTCCGTGGTCAGTCGTGCCTCTTCCCGCAACGGGTTGCCCAAAATTTCACAAGTGCAAAGATGCTCGCAAATTTTCGTGTAAAAATTTTGTAGCATTTCAAAATATTTTGCGCCAGGATTCTAGCGAAAACTATTTAATGAATCCAAAATGTTTCCTACCAGAGTCTCCTTTCCACCTTAAACCATTCACATGAGAGTAAAAAAAAAGGAGCCCATTGGGAGGGCTTTTTATTTTTGCCATGCAGCCCACTATTCCTCATAAAAGTTGCGTCTGATTGTGTCCATCCACGTTGTCTCAGGTTACTGATATAGTACCTTTATTTATACAGTCTATTTTATGTTTTTAGAATATTTTGTATTTTATATGTAGGCAAATTTTATGTATTGTAAACAGCCCATGAATGTAATACTTTTTTTTTCAGTGTTGTTTTTATTGTAGTATACATATTTTATATGCATTCTTTTCTATTTTTTTCCCATAAACTTTACAAAAAAAAAGCAAAGATACTTGGCAAAAAAATCTTTCAATTTCATGTTTAATATAAATAGATTTTAAATAAAGTTTTTACTTTTGTACACCCATGGATTTATGTCTATATTTGTGGTTTACATCAATACCAAATGTGGTGTATGTATTTTTCTAGACTAGCATACGATCTAAAATACATTGACGCACTTTACATTTTAGAAGGAAATATTTTTTTTTCGAAATTTAGATAATGACTGATATACAGTGGGGGAAAAAAAGTATTTAGTCCGCCACCAATTGTGCAAGTTCTCCCACTTAAAAAGATGAGAGAGGCCTGTAATTTACATCATAGGTCGACCACAACTATGAGAGTCAAAATGGAAAAACAAATCCAGAAAATCACCTTGTCTGATTTGGCAAGATTTATTTTGCAAATTATAGTGGAAAATAAGTATTTGGTCATTAAAAAAGTTAATCTCAATATTTTGTTATATATCCTTTGTTGGCAATGACAGAGGTCAAATGTTTTCTATAAGTCTTCACAAGGTTGGCACACACTGTTGTTGGTATGTTGGCCCATTCCTCCATGCAGATCTCCTCTAGAGCAGTGATGTTTTGGGCATGTCGCTGGGCAACATGGATTTTCAACTCCCTCCAAAGGTTTTCTATGGGGATGAGATCTAGAGACTGGCTAGGCCACTCCAGGACCTTCATATGCTTCTTACGAAGCCACTCCTTTATTGCCCTGGTGGTGTGTTTGGGATCATTAAAGCACTCAAAATCTCATGATGCATGGTCCCATTCATTCTTTCATGTACACGGATCAGTCATCCTGGTCCCTTTGCGGAGAAACATCCCCAAAGCATGATGTTGCCACCCCCATGCTTCACAGTAGGCATGGTCTTCTTTGGATGCACTGGCTTAACCAGGGGACACGTCTGGCACTGCACGATCTGAGTCCCTGGCGGCGTAGTGTGTTACTGATGGTAGCCTTTGTTATAGTGGTCCCAGGTCATTCATTAGGTCCCCTCGTGTAGTTCTGGGATTTTTGCTCACCGTTCTTGAGATCATTTTGACCCCACGGGGTGAGATCTTGTGTGGAGCCCCATATCTAGGGAGATTATCAGTGGTCCTGTATGTTTTCCATTTTCTTATTATTGCTCCCACCAAGCTGCTTACCTATTGCAGATTCAGTCTTCTCGGCCTGGTGCAGGGCTACAATTTTGTTTCTGGTGTCCTTCGACAGCTCTTTGGTCTTCACCATAGTGGAGTTTGGAGTGAGACTGTTTGAGGTTGTGGACAGGTGTCTTTTATACTGATAACAAGTTCAAACAGGAGCCATTACTACAGGTAATGAGTGGAGGACAGAGGACGTTCTTAAAGAAGAAGTTACAGGTCTGTGAGAGCCAGAAATCTTGCATGTTTTTAGGTGACCAAATACTTATTTTCCACCATAATTTGCAAAATAAATCTTGCCAAATCAGACAAGGTGATTTTCTGGATTTGTTTTCTCATTTTGACTCTCATAGTTGTGGTCTGCCTATGATGTCAATTATATGTCTCTCTCATTTTTTTAAGTGGGAGAACTTGCACAATTGGTGGTTGACTAAATATTGTTTTTCCCCACTGTATATAGTGTCCCCTTTTATTATGTATAGCACAGTCCCGTGGTATGTAGTGTCCACACTTATTATGTATAGCACTATCACGTGGTATACAGTGTCCTCACTTATTATGTCTAGCACTGTCTCGTAGTATATAGTGTCCTCCCTCATTATGTATAGCGTAGTCCTGTAGTATATAGTGCCCACTCTTGTTTTATATAGCACCAAAGATTACATATTTTCCTGTTTTATTATATATAACACCGTCCATTATTACATAGCTGCCTCTCTAGTTATATATGGAGCTGTCCCTTATTATACAGATCCTCTGTTATGTGGAGCGCTGTCCAGTATTACATAGTATCGTCTCTTGTTATGTACAACATCATCCCATACAGAGCGCATTCTCAACATTGTTAATCACAGCTCCCTCTCTTTATTACATAGCCCTTTTTTAAATATAAAATGACTGCTGATGAAGCAGGTAGTGCCAAGATGACCAATCCATCAGCTTTTCCATTAGAATAGAAGCTTTCCCATGTTCCATCAGCAGTCATTGCATTACACATCTAACAAGACAGGAATTTATGTAATAAAGAACAGGGTGATTATCCAGCATGACAAGGACCGTGCTGTACATAACAAGAGAGGGCATTGTGTAATAAGGGACGATGCTGTTCATAACAAGATAGGTCACTATGTAATATGGGCCAGCAATATACATAACAAGAGAATCCACTGTGTAGTAAGGGATGGTGCTGTGCATACAAAAGAAAGCACTGTGTAATAAGGGATTGTGCAGTGCATAACAAAGAAAGGGCATTGTGTAATAAAGGATCGTGCTGTACATAAGAAGAGAGGGCATTGTGTAATAAGGTATGGAGCTGTACATAACAAGAGAGGGTACTGTGCAATAAGGGATGTCCATATACATAACAAAAGCAGGCACTGTGTAATAACGGACCATACTGTGCATAACAAGAGAAGGCACTGAGTAATAAGGGACTGTGCTATACGTAACAAGAGAAGGCACTGTGTAATACGGAATGGTGTGTAATAAGAGATGGCCATTTGCATAGCAAGATAGGGCACTATGCAATACTGGGCAGCAATATACATAACAAGAGAAGGCACTGTGTAATAAAGGATGGAGCTGTACATAACAAGAGAGGGCACTGTGTAACAAAGGACGAAGCTGTACATAACAAGAGAGGGCACTGTGTAACAAAGGATGGAGCTGTACATATCAAGAGAGGGTACTGTGTAATAAGAGATGGACATGTACATAACAAGATAGGGCACTATGTAATATGGGCCAGCAATATATATAACAAGAGAAGGCAGTGTGTAATTTGGGACAGTGCTGTACATAACTGGTGAAGGCACTGTGTAATAAGGCATGGCAATATACATAACAAGAAGAGATTATGTAATATTTATATATAATTTGTAGCTTATTCGCCATAAAAAGAGGGGGCCAAACACATTTCTTGCACAGGGGACCCAAGCTGCCAGTGTCCGCCCCTACCCTTGCAAATCAATCAGTGTAGAAAAATTGCTGCCCCCATGTCACCCCTCAGAGCTGTGTCAGACCCCACACTGCACATTTTGTCAGGATTAAGCAGAGAAGTCGATTAATAATTGGCACCCCCGCGTGGCATATAATCGCCGTGGTTATTTCCGTATTAAATTCATCTTCTAGTTGAAACCTCTTGAGGGTCTCATGTTCACAGATGCCAGCGGAAGCACATCCATGATACACGTCCAAGGAGGAAGATGTTGCTGTTGAAATGAAAGAAATAATTGATTTAGGTATCTAAAGATAGAGTCTCATCTACATGGACGGAGTACTTAGGAGGCAAAACTGGGGAGATCTCTGAGAGAATTGTGAAATAAAATTGTGAAAACTGTCTTTTTATTCCATTGTGATTTTCCGGTTTTTTTTGCGGTACGATTTGTACTTTTGAACGTCACAATTGATTTTTACCATATAGTGAACTGGAAAACAGGAAAAAAAAATCCAAGTGCGGTAAAATTTTCCCCCAAAAAAACCCTGCAATTCCACAATTGTCTATTGGATTTTTTATTTACCGAGTTCACTATATGTTACAACTGAGCTGCAATTATGATTCCCCAGGTCATTACGAGTTTGCAGATACCAAACATGCATAGGTTCTTTTTTTTACGTAAATGGTGAAAAAAAATCCAAAGTGTATAAGAAAAAAAAGTGATGAAATTTTCCGAGACCTGTAGAGTCTCCATTTTTCGGGATCTGGGGCAAGGTGAGGGCTTATTTTTTTGCGTAAAAAACTGACGTTTTTATTGATATCATTTTTTGGTAGAAATAATGTTTTGATCGCCTGTTATTGCATTTTATTGGAATGTTATGGGGGCCAAAAAAGACTTAATTTTGGAGTTTTGCTTTTTTTTTTCTTGTGACGTCATGTACCGTACAACGTGTGTCAGATTAATTGTTTTTATATTTTTATAAATCGGAAATTTCTGAAAACAGCGATACCAAATATGTGTATTATTTTATTTTTTGTTTATTTTTAATGGGGCAAAAGGGGGGGTGATTTGAACTTTTATATTTTTTAAAATATTTTCAATATTTTTTTTTCATTTTTTTCTTTTCTACTTTTTACTTTCTTTAGGAGACTTAAAGCTGCGATCTTCCGATCGATTGTGCTGCACATAGCAGGGATTCAGCATCTGCAATGACAAGGACAGGGATCTTCAACAGACTCCCGGCTGTCATGGCAAACCGTCATCGCCCAGAGATCATGTGACAGGGGCGCCGACGGGCGTGTCTTGTGACGCGCAAACAGTTTGCAGAGATTGGCAGCGGCATTTAACATTTTAACAGCCGCGGGTGGATCGCGATTCCACCCGCGGCTGTTAGAGGCACATGACAGCTGATCAAATCAGGAGCCCGCATCAAAATCAGGGACACTGCCTATCGCTTACTGTACGTCATAAGCCATCAAGAGGTTAATATCTTACTTCTAGGCTGAGATATGAGCACTTCAAGTTGAAGGCTCCAATCCCGAGGCTGCACTACTGAAAAACTCTGATGACATCATTCTCAGATGTAACGTTACCATAGAGCTAGGATCCTTGTGAGCATGAGACTCTCTCAGGGGGTGCAACCTCAGGCTCGGGGCTTCCAAGTTCGATTACTGATGCCTCCACGCAGGAGTGAACTATCACAAAAACAGTTTTCACATTTTTATTGTACAACTAAAGGGTTTATCACTTTTAGATATTCATTGATGGGCTTCAATGACATGCAGGCCCTCTCACTAAGGCTTACAAGGAGGGCAAGTCGACCTTTTCTGCCTTACTCGAACCCTTAAGGCATTCTTTGATTTATTGGGTGGTTGGTACATCTTCTTTCCAAAAACTGAACCAATCTGACACCTCTGGGCGTCCAAACACATCTCGGTCTATACAGAACTCACTCACACTCAGTCAACCTTGATGAATAGTAAATACAGCGCGTTTCGTCCCCGTCACATTGGATAGCATTGGTCGCATGACAATTTGAATCATTGGAAAAGCAGGTAGGACACGTCTTCCCGTTGCTCTTTCGTCTTTTTTTCAGTGGCCCTGTAATACATCGCACAGGGTAGGTAGATTAGAAGGCATCTGTTAGTATAAGTCTTTAAAACTGTTGTTCTAGTTGATTAAAAAAATGCTTTTTTCAAGAAACGCTACCACTCCGGCACATATCCCGACAAAAAGGGAGAAAATTGACAATATGCTAGGTCTAAAAAAGCTCATCTTAAAAGGATGTCTTGGGTGCACAACTCCAGGAATAAAAAAAACAGAAGAAACAACTGCTCGTGTCCTAGAACCCAATTAGATCCATGGCCGGACTGGCCACCTGGCAATTCTGGCAAATGCCAGAAGGGCCTGTCTGGTTGTGGGCCGCCTTGTCTGCTACGTTGTTAACAGAATCTGTGTTCTCAAGACACCCATACTGTTAAGAGTTGTGATGGAGCACAAAGTTGCTGACTCCGTCACTTACCCCAGCAGCCACGAGTATCATTAGAAATATTGGTCTTGTAGAAAATCTTCCTTTCCTCCATCGAGGGTAATAGTAGTAATATATCCCATCTGGTTCATGGGGACGGGGACAACATGGGCCTGTGTGATTTTAAGTGCCAGGACTGAATTTCAGCCCCAGTCCGTACCTGGTCACGCCTGAGACATATTGTCCTGTTCCTGATAGAAGCCTCCAAAAACATTTAGCCACCATAACATCCCAATGTTGAACCTTCCCCTACCACCAAGTGCACCACCGGGGGATAGTTCCTCCCACATCACTGACAAGTAGTTTAGTCTCCCCATGCCACCAACAGGTGGTCCCCCAACACCCCACTCATTAATTTATGGATGGCAATTGGGGACAAGTTGTAGGAAAAATTACAAGCCGGTGATACCCTGTAACATGGTAACACAGATGGGGGCCCACAGAACATAGTTTAGGGATGGCTGTTGTGACTGGATAAGGGAAAAGTATCTTTAAGTCACCATGAGACCTATCTATAAATTTAGTGAACTCTCTCCAGCAGAACATGTTTTTGAGAAGATCACTTGGTCTGATCGTGCTCTGACCAATTTTTAATTTCCATATCTTCTATGTGTCACGGTACTATTGCAAGACATCTGAGGCAAGGGCAGGGCCGGCTCCAGGTTTTTGGGTGCCCTGGAGAAAGAGTCTCAGTGGGCCCCTTTAACACATACCATAATTCATGATTCACAAATACATCATAGAGATATAGGTATAGTACAATGCCAAAGATTTCACTTCTTACATTACATGAGTGATATCTATTCTAAATTCTGCAATAGCTCAGAAACTGGGCAGTATTGTCCTCCATACAGTATAATGAGCACCACTTAGTCTTCCATACAGTATAATGAGCACCACATAGTCCTCCATACAGTATAATGAGCACTACATAGTCCTCCATACAGTATAATGAGCACCACATAGTGCTCCATACAATATAATGAGCACCACATAGTCCTCCATACAGTATAATGAGAACCACATAGTGCTCCATACAGTATAATGAGCACTACATAGTCCTCCATACAGTATAATGAGCACCACATAGTCCTCCATACAGTATAATGAGCACCACATAGTGCTCCATACAGTATAATGAGAACCACATAGTGCTCCATACAGTATAATGAGAACCACATAGTGCTCCATACAGTATAATGAGCACCACATAGTCCTCCATACAGTATAATGAGCACCACATAGTCCTCCATACAGTATAATGAGCACCACATAGTGCTCCATACAATATAATGAGCACCACATAGTCCTCCCTCCATACAGTATAATGAGCACCACATAGTCCTCCATACAGTATAATGAGCACCACTTAGTGCTCCATACAGTATAATGAGCACCACATAGTGCTCCATACAGTATAATGAGCACCACATAGTCCTCCATACAGTATAAGGGCCCCGTATATGATGCTCCAGTGTGTAATGGTCCACATATATGATGCTCCAGTGTACAATGGACCCCATATATGATGCTCCAGTATAAAATGGGCCCCGTATATGATGCTCCAGTGTATGATGGGCCCCATGTATGATGCTCCAGTGTATAATGGGACCCGTATATGATGATCCAGTGTATAATAGGCCCCATATATGACGCTCCAGTGTATGATGGGCCCAATATATGATGCTCCAATGTGTAATGGTCCACATATATGATGCTCCAGTGTATAATGGACCCCATATATGATGCTCCAGTAAATAATGGCCCCATATATGATGCTCCGGTGTAAAATAGGCCCCATATATGATGCTCCAGTGTATGATTGGCCTCATATATAATGCTCCGGTATATAATGGCCCCATATATGATGCTCCAGTGTGTAATGGGCCCATATATGATGCTCCAGTGTGTAATGGGCCCATATATGATGCTCCAGTATATGATGGGCCCCATATATGATGCTCCAGTGTAAAATAGGCACAATATATAATGCTCCAGTGTATAATGGGCCCCGTATATGATGCTCCAGTGTATAATGGGCCCCCTATATGATGCTCCAGTGTGTAATGGGCCCATATATGATGCTCCAGTATATGATGGGCCCGTATATGATGCTCCAGTGTAAAATAGGCCCAATATATGATGCTCCAGTGTATAATGGGCCCCGTATATGATGCTCCTGTATATAATGGGCCCCTATATGATGCTCCAGTGTATAAATGGGCCCCACATATGATGCTCCAGTATATAACTGCTCCGTATATGATGCTCCAGTGTATAATGGGCCCCATGTATGATGTTCCAGTATATAATGGGCCCCATGTATGATGCTCCAGTATATGATGGGCCCCATATTTGATGCTTTAGTGTATGATGGGCCCCATATATGACCCCAGACATCATCGCGCCCTCTGACCTGAACATCTTAAAGTCAGAAGACACGGAAAATGCTGCAGCGGTGGAGTGGGGGAGAGGTAAGTATCGTAAGTCCCGAGGCCCAAAGCAGGTGGGTGGGCCCAGTCGCAGGCCCTGGCACAGGCACTGAGCCCCCATAGCGTGCCGGTGTCCCCACGGCGAGTGGGTCCCATCCACTGGTGAGTGTCCAACAAAGAACTGCTGAGACAATCAAGGATGAAGAGCAACAGGAGGTCAAGTGAACAGATTAACCCTAGCAGTGCCAGAGCCAAGGAAACCTACACTGTTTAGTAGCATGGTGAAGCAGTTCTAACCAGTGCAGGAGTTCGAGTGACCAAACACCGTGATCTTCTGGCCTCTCAGTCACAGGATCCCCATGACACTTTGTACATAGAGAGGACCACCCTCTTAGAAGACTATATATTAATTTTGAGTGATCCTCTCAAGAGCATCCTCCATATTTCCATATTACTATAAAAGTAGAGATGAAGGGATCTACTTACACTGGGGCTCTGGGGAACTGCATATATCTGAATCACAGCAAGATGTTTTTATTGTCAAAGTCTTATCTCTGCCAGTGACGACGCCAGAAAATTGACATTCTGCAGATTTTGCACACCGTCTCCTTATTTGCGTCGTTAATTTTCGGCTTTGTTCTGGTAGGAAGAAAAAAATATATTAAAAAACGTTGAAAATAGAAGTCATTTTTGATGCATTGTATTTCTACGTCTTTACTTAAGGACCGGGAACTGCAACTATATTAGCTAGGGTCCAGATTTCACATTATTAGGTTTTGAGAATCAGGAGAGTTATAGGAACAAGGTTTTTTTATTGTATTCCTGCTGCTCCACTGAGTTTTCTGCTTTTTTCTTTTTTTAAATCAGCTATACGGTTGTAGAGATATGGGCTTTTTCACGCAGTGTTAATTTTTATGGGCTTTACAAGTGGGCGGTGCTATAGGGATCCTCTGGGGCGTGTCTTTAGGCTCTTCTATGTGGCACCCCTAGAGGTATTTGCCACAAATATAGTTACTGACACTGAATACAAATACTAAAATAGCAAGACTGCACTACCTCCTCCGGCCAGAAGGGGGAGCTCCAGAGACTCCCCTTGATCCATTCTGGTCTGAGAGAAGAACTGGCAGTTGGGCAGTTGGGCTAAGGAGCTGATAGTGAGAGGTCATACAGCTGAATTTCTAACAGCCCTATGACGGTTTCCAGGCCCAAATCACCGGCCTGAGGAGAAGAGGGATAGAGAAAAAGGACATTGTGAGAACCGGGTAGCATTAATCACTACCCAGAACAGGCGCAAAAACGGATACTGGATCCGTGGCTGTATTCATTACATATAATACAGCAACCGGAAAAACGTGAGGTGATATCAGCTTCACTAGGGTCGGACGCAGCAACAGACACAGAGTTCAGCGGTACTCCCGGAGGGGGTAAGCCGATAAAAGGAGTCGGGTTGCCCGTCGAACCAGGACCCGGAGGGGACAGATTGGGCCGGCAGCCAGTTCACATACAGCAGCAGGGCCACACAGATATTGCGTACAATAAGAGGCGAAGACCCCGGCAGGGTCAAAGTAACTCAGAGTTCCCATACAGACTCCGGTGACAGGACTGGTTGTAAATCCTTTTTTGTTAAAGTAAACTGGTTAAACGTTTCAGTGCCTCAGTCTTTCATTTGGACAATAGCCATCTATCCAGGATCGGGATCATCACCGCTGGGAGAACCTGCTGCTGATCAAGTAAGTGCCTGTCCCCTCACGATACCCTTTACACTGTGCATTGCCTGAGGCTACAGCACCGGGTCAAGCCACCCGTGACATCCCCCTCAAGAGACAGACCCCATTGGTCCGGTGCTGGGTACCCCGGTCTCCTGGGCGTCACAATTGGCGTCACGAACAGGATAGAGCCAGCCCATATACCGGGTATTGTGTGCCGTGATTGGAGCCCAAAACTTTGAAAACTTGGATGAAAAATCGTGAAAATTGACTTTATTAAAGAAAATTCCATTTCCCATTAAAAACTATTGAAAGTGACTTTTCCCCATTGGTTATAATGGAGTAAAGATGGCCGCCATCCCCTGAGGTAATCACCTCATAACCGTTAGGCACGAGACTGTTAATTGAGCTACGCCATCACCTGAGCCCCAGTCTAACTGAAAAACTTCAGAATCCGCCATTACAGAGCGCGCGGCGGGTGGGAGCAGCAGGGGGCGTGTCATTGTGGGCGGCACCAAGCTGAGCGCTCTGACGTCAGAGCAAGGGGAAAACCAATCCTGCTGCGCAGCAGAACGAATCTACACTATCCCGACGGAAGCGGAGGACCGGAAGGGTCCGGATTAACTAAGGGGGCACAGTATGTCGCAGCACGGAGACGCCGCAGCATCCGGCGACGCTAATGCAGCTGAAAGACAGAGTGTCGATAGAGAGTCCGGTAGCGCAGCGGTGCAAGGAGTGGCGCCCATCATACCGGTGCTGATGCCATATACCCCGGGTGGCCCGTGGCTTCCAATGTATGAAGGTGAGCCTAATACCCTTGACGATTTCAGAGAAAAGATGCTGGCTCATTTTGACATGTTCCCCGTGGGTGAAGTTCAGCGTGTTAGTCTCCTGATGATGCAGTTAAGTGGCCATGCTAAGCGAGAAGTCACAGCATGGGCAGCTGATCTAAAAGGCACTGTTGAACGCATATTTGCTGGATTAAAAGCTACATTTGAAACCACGGCCAGCAGCAAAGCTAAAATACGATTCTTTAATTGCAAAGAAAAAGCTAATGAGGGCGTGAGAGACTTTGCCTTAAACCTGCAGGAAGCCCTTAAATCACTTACACTGGCTGAACCCATTTTTAACACCGGAGCGGATAAACTGCTAAGAGATCAATTTATTGAGGGACTCTACACCCCTTCTCACCGGGGGCATGTGAGCATGCTTGTTTTTAGGAACCCTGAATTGACATTTGCCCAATTAAAGGAGAGCGCTATACGTCTCCAGCTGGCAGAGGCACCTCGGGATCAGGAGCCTGCGCAACTCATGGCAGAGGCTCCTCAACAACAGGGAGTACCAGTGACATCAGCTATGTCCGGGGCCATTGCTAAGCCCCTGGGGCCCAGTACTAATGAGGCTCTTCAACAAAAGCTTGACTCTTTAGCTGATGTTGTTGCTTCAATGGCTAAAACCATGCAGGAGATGAGAGGAAATGCAGGAGATGAAATCCCAAGAAACAATGAAAACCCTATATTAAGGGTCACCAATCTAACCCAAGAAGAGGTGCGAAACCGGCTAAATAAGATTAAAATAGATAAATCTCCAGGTCCGGATGGCATACACCCACGAGTACTAAGAGAACTAAGTAATGTAATAGATAAACCATTATTTCTTATTTTTAGGGACTCTATAGCGACGGGGTCTGTTCCGCAGGACTGGCACATAGCAAATGTGGTGCCAATATTCAAAAAGGGCTCTAAAAGTGAACCTGGAAATTATAGGCCAGTAAGTCTAACCTCTATTGTTGGTAAAATATTTGAAGGGTTTCTGAGGGATGTTATTCTGGATTATCTCAATGAGAATAACTGTTTAACTCCATATCAGCATGGGTTTATGAGAAATCGCTCCTGTCAAACCAATCTAATCAGTTTTTATGAAGAGGTAAGCTATAGGCTGGACCACGGTGAGTCATTGGACGTGGCATATCACAAAATGAGAATGCTTGGTCTGGGGGAAATTGTGTGTAAATGGGTTAGTAACTGGCTTAGTGATAGAAAGCAGAGGGTGGTTATAAATGGTATAGTCTCTAACTGGGTCGCTGTGACCAGTGGGGTACCGCAGGGGTCAGTATTGGGACCTGTTCTCTTCAACATATTCATTAATGATCTGGTAGAAGGTTTACACAGTAAAATATCGATATTTGCAGATGATACAAAACTATGTAAAGCAGTTAATACAAGAGAAGATAGTATTCTGCTACAGATGGATCTGGATAAGTTGGAAACTTGGGCTGAAAGGTGGCAGATGAGGTTTAACAATGATAAATGTAAGGTTATACACATGGGAAGAAGGAATCAATGTCACCATTACACACTGAATGGGAAACCACTGGGTAAATCTGACAGGGAGAAGGACTTGGGGATCCTAGTTAATGATAAACTTACCTGGAGCAGCCAGTGCCAGGCAGCAGCTGCCAAGGCAAACAGGATCATGGGGTGCATTAAAAGAGGTCTGGATACACATGATGAGAGCATTATACTGCCTCTGTACAAATCCCTAGTTAGACCGCACATGGAGTACTGTGTCCAGTTTTGGGCACCGGTGCTCAGGAAGGATATAATGGAACTAGAGAGAGTACAAAGGAGGGCAACAAAATTAATAAAGGGGATGGGAGAACTACAATACCCAGATAGATTAGCGAAATTAGGATTATTTAGTCTAGAAAAAAGACGACTGAGGGGCGATCTAATAACCATGTATAAGTATATAAGGGGACCATACAAATATCTCGCTGAGGATCTGTTTATACCAAGGAAGGTGACGGGCACAAGGGGGCATTCTTTGCGTCTGGAGGAGAGAAGGTTTTTCCACCAACATAGAAGAGGATTCTTTACTGTTAGGGCAGTGAGAATCTGGAATTGCTTGCCTGAGGAGGTGGTGATGGCGAACTCAGTCGAGGGAATCAAGAGAGGCCTGGATGTCTTCCTGGAGCAGAACAATATTGTATCATACAATTATTAGGTTCTGTAGAAGGACGTAGATCTGGGGATTTATTATGATGGAATATAGGCTGAACTGGATGGACAAATGTCTTTTTTCGGCCTTACTAACTATGTTAGTATATAGTACTATTTTAGAGGACCCAAGATAGAGTTCGCAAACCGTAGAGAGGATGTTCCATGGATGAGACCCCGGAGATACCCGACATGGAGAGGACGACCCCGCGACCGCTACCAACCGGATGGACAGCCCATTTGCCGCCGTTGCCAGCAGCCAGGCCACTTTGCACGAGATTGTGATTTAAACGGGAATCCCCTGGGAATGCGGGCCGCTTCGCAGGAATGAACTTTCAAGGCCCAACACCCTGGCACGACAGGTACATCGGAGGACGACCCATTATCCCTATCGTGCTGGACGGAATTCCCCTCAACGCTTTGCTGGACACAGGTTCCCAGATTTCATCTATACCGTATATCCTTTATAAGAGGTACTGGGCTGATGCAGATATTGATAAAGGGCCCTCTGATGTTGAACTAGATATATGGGCCAGTAATGGTAAGTTGGTACCGAAACTAGGATTCAGGGAGATGACCATAAAGATTGGTAAAGTAGAATTGAAGAAACAGGGTATAATTGTTGTTGATGTTGACCGGCGGAACTGTGAACCAACTGTATTGATAGGAATGAATGTGTTAGAGAACTGCTTTTCCGAAGTCATTTCTGTCTTACAGCAAATTGCTGAAACTGCCCAATCCTGCCAGCAGAGAGTTCTCCGGAGGGAAATAAAAGTATTGATGTTAAGGCAACAGGTAGAAGTTGCAGGTGGAGAAATCGGCAGTGTGAGGGTAAGTGATCCAACATCTATTGTAATCCCACCAAAAACAGAAATGCTGGTATGGTGTAGAGCAGCCATTGGTACTAAGGGACGAGATTATCAAGCCTTAATAGAACCAGTGTACACCGACAGCAGGCCCACTATACTCACAGCACGAGGGGTAGTCGAGGTACACCGGGGACGAGTGCCGGTACGACTTTTGAACTGTGGAGAGGAAGAGGTCACTTTGCCAAGGTATGCTACAGTGGCAAAGCTATATACTGTTGACAACAATGCCATCACAACCATTGAGCCCTTAGAACCAACCTGTCAGGTGGAAGGCAACGGCTCAGATGGAGAAATGGAGGATTGGTGCCAACAGCTACACGTGGGCATAAATTCAACACCTACCCATCAAAAACAAGGGGTGTATAGGCTAGTGACGGAATATGAACAAGTCTTCAGTAAACACCCATTGGACTTCGGACGGATAGAAGGGGTAGAACACACAATCCCCACAGGTGACCATCCCCCAATAAAAGAAAGATATAGACCCATACCGCCCGCTCACTATCAATGTGCAAAAGATATGCTGAGGGAGATGAAACAGGCCGGGGTAATAAGAGACAGCTGTAGCCCCTGGGCGGCCCCTCTAGTGCTTGTCAAAAAAAAGGACGGAACCATGAGAATGTGCGTAGACTACCGGAAGATTAATAACATCACCCATAAAGACGCCTACCCCTTGCCTAGGATAGAAGAGTCCTTAACTGCTTTGAAATCTGCTAATTATTTTTCCACCTTAGACTTAACAAGCGGGTATTGGCAAGTCCCTGTGGCTGAGAGAGATAAGGAAAAGACGGCATTCACCACACCAATGGGTCTATGTGAATTTAATCGCATGCCATTCGGACTCTGCAACGCATCCGGTACCTTCCAGCGGCTGATGGAATGCTGCCTCGGACACAAGAAATTCGAGACCGTCCTCCTGTACCTAGATGATGTGATCGTCTACTCAAAGACTTACGAACAACACTTAATAGACCTGGCAGAAGTGTTCGAAGCCTTATCCAGGTATGGCATGAAAATCAAGCCATCCAAATGTCACCTTCTCAAGCCAAAGGTACAGTACCTGGGACACATCGTGAGTTCGGAGGGAGTAGCACCGGATCCCGAGAAAATAACCGCCATAAGGGATTGGCCAAGACCTACCAACGCAATAGAAGTGAGGCAATTCCTGGGATTGGTGGGTTACTATCGCAGATTTATAAAGGGATTTACCAAATTGGCAGCACCCTTGCATGACGCCTTGGTAGGGCAGACGAAGAAACCTTCAAACCGAAACCCTCCTTTTCAGTGGAACGATGAAAGGGAAGACTCCTTTGAACAACTAAAGAAGGCACTAACCGGAGAAGAGGTTCTGGCATACCCAGATTACCATCAACCTTTCATCCTCTACACCGATGCCAGTAATGTGGGACTAGGAGCGGTGCTGTCACAAAAGCAAGAAGGTCGGGAGAAAGTCATCGCCTTTGCAAGTAGAAAGCTCCGGCCTACTGAAAGAAATCCAGAAAATTATAGCTCCTTCAAATTGGAACTACTGGCAGTAGTTTGGGCTGTGACTGAACGTTTCAAACACTATCTGGCTGCTGCAGAATTTATTGTCTATACTGACAACAATCCGTTGACCCACCTGGACACAGCCAAATTAGGTGCGTTAGAACAGCGATGGATAGCCCGGTTATCTAATTACAACTTCAAGATCAAGTATCGAGCAGGTCGCAAGAATGGAAATGCCGATGCCCTATCCCGGATGCCACACTTGAGAGATGTAGAAGAAGAAACGGGGGAGCTTGAAGAAATTGAACTACCAGCCTTCCATCATCCCAAGGCAAAACATCATCAGTCAAGTACCTATCAGAAACAACAAGAGTTGAATTTTAATCCGTTAGCACACCATAGATGGGCTGACACCCAAGACAGCAATCCGGCTGTGAAGTTGGTGAAGCAAAGGTGAGCAAAGTGCATATCCCGATGAGGATGCCCCAGAAGAGACGCATCAACTCTGGAAAGAGAGAGGCAAAATGTTCCTGCATCAAGGGAAGCTCTGTAGAAGACACACCAATCCGAAAACACATGAATTGGTTTGGCAGATTATCGTGCATAAACAAGATGTCAAGATGGTCCTCAAAGCTTACCATAATGGTGCGGGTCACTTCGGTTGGAAAAAGTTAGAAATACTTCTAAGAGAAAGATTTTATTGGGTCGGGATGAGAAAATCAATCGAACAGTGGTGCAGAAATTGTGGCCCGTGCAACCTCAGAAGAAACGATCAAAAGAACCAAAGAGCACCACTGCAGCCCATAATCACCAAACAACCACTTGAACTTGTAGCCATGGACCACGTGAAGTTGACACCAAGCCAGTCCGGCTATGTCTATGCCTTGACGATCGTGGACCATTATTCACGCTTCTTGGTAGTAGTACCCGTAAAAGATCTGACAGCAAAAACAGCAGCCAAAGCGTTCCAAACGTACTTTTGTAGACCCCATTGATATCCGGAACAGGTTCTCACCGACCAAGGTACAGCCTTTGAATCAGAGATCTTCAGAGAATTCTGTAATATGTATGGTTGCAAAAAGATCCGGACGGCGGCCTATCATCCACAAACAAACGGCTTATGCGAGAAGATGAACCATATTGTAATAGAACTACTAAAGACTTTACCTGAGGCAGAAAGGAATCAATGGCCAGAGAAATTGCCTGACTTGGTGGATCTGTATAATCATGTCCCGGTGAGTTCCACCAATTGCACCCCAGCTTACCTTATGCGTGCAAGACCCGGCCAATTACCAATCGATCTAGAAATGGGAATTCTGAAACCAGACGCAGAAGTCCAAGACTCCAATTGGGATATCATACGGAAAAGCAGTATCGCCAAGTGCAAGAGAGTGTGGAAAGAAGCCTTCAGCAAACTAGAGAAAGACAAGAGCGAACTTTCAACCAGAATGCTCTAGCGACCCCATTAAGACCGGGTGACCAAGTGCTCAAGAGAAATCGTCGAACCAATAAACTAGACAATCAGTGGGAAGCCGTACCCTACACAGTTTTACCAACAAGAATGGATAATCCTAAAATGTGTCTCATTAGCAAAAACGGGGGCTTATCATCTGTACTAGTGTCAAGAGACAATCTTAAATTATGTCCGGAAGCATTGAAAGAGACAGAAGTTGTCCAGCCAGAACCAGAAGTTATTCAACCCATGCAGGTCCAACCAGTAAAGGAAAAAGAAGAGGAAATGTATCACACCTGTATAGGAGACTTTCCCAAAACCCTACTAACATACCATGGTGCAGTAGTGGTTCCCATGGTGGCCTTTTACCCAACACCGAACCCAATACCAGAAGTCCCAAGACAGGAAGAGGCTGACCTCGTACTACAGGAGATTCCAGGCCAGGAAGAACAGATTCCTGATCAGAGTGATCCCATTCACGGTGGACTTGCCAACTCCATAGTCGTGGAATTATCTTTAGCAGAGCGGGCAGATACTACATCCGCAGTAGACAGTAGTACACCACATGGAGAGATACCGCTGTTACGTAGATCACAGCGTAGTACCCAGGGTCAATTACCGGCCAGGTATGCAGATTACCAACTATAAAACTATAGTCATTGTTATCATTCTGCAACGTTTAAGCCCAGTACCTACAGAGACTTGTCTGTATGAACTTCTTGCATATTCTTGAACTTTTTATCAGCCCGGAGGCACTAAATCAAAGCTCCGGAAAGACTGCTTTTTGAACTTTGCTTTTTGCTCTTTTTGAACTTTCTTTAGACGTTATATTGATAACTCCGTTGGAAAAAATGGAACTAAATTCTTGGACACAAAGTGCAGTGCCTTTCCTAGTACCTTCAAGGATAGAACTGTATTAATGGACGCTATTTGAAGTGACTTTTTACAGAACTCTATTTTTGTTTCCTTGAGTGGTTTTTGTAACTTTTCATTTTTGAGACTCTGTACATATTAATTGTTATTTCAAAATGTTATCGTCCCACAGTCCCGGAGTACTGTTCTTAACTAAGGGGGAATGTGGCACCCCTAGAGGTATTTGCCACAAATATAGTTACTGACACTGAATACAAATACTAAAATAGCAAGACTGCACTACCTCCTCCGGCCAGAAGGGGGAGCTCCAGAGACTCCCCTTGATCCATTCTGGTCTGAGAGAAGAACTGGCAGTTGGGCAGTTGGGCTAAGGAGCTGAAAGTGAGAGGTCATACAGCTGAATTTCTAACAGCCCTATGACTGTTTCCAGGCCCAAATCACCGGCCTGAGGAGAAGAGGGACAGAGAAAAAGGACATTGTGAGAAAAGGGTAGCATTAATCACTACCCAGAACAGGCGCAAAGACGGATCCCGGATCCGTGGCTGTATTCATTACATATGATACAGCAACCGGAAAAACGTGAGGTGATATCAGCTTCACTAGGGTTGGACGCAGCAACAGACACAGAGTTCAGCGGTACTCCCGGAGGGGGTAAGCCGATAAAAGGACTCGGGTTGCCCATCGAACCAGGACCCGGAGGGGACAGATTGGGCCGGCAGCCAGTTCACATACAGCAGCAGGGCCACACAGATATTGCGTACAATAAGAAGCGAAGACCCTGGCAGGGTCAAAGTAACTCAGAGTTCCCATACAGACTCCGGTGACAGGACTGGTTGTAAATCCTTTTTTGTTAAAGTAAACTGGTTAAACGTTTCAGTGCCTTAGTCTTTCATTTGGACAATAGCCATCTATCCAGGATTGGGATCGTCACCGCTGGGAGAACCTGCTGCTGATCAAGTAAGTGCCTGTCCCCTCACGATACCCCTTACACTGTGCATTGCCTGAGGCCACAGCACCAGGTCAAGCCACCCGTGACATCCCCCTCAAGAGACAGACCCCATTGGTCCGGTGCTGGGTACCCCGGTCTCTCGGGCGTCACATCTACATTGTTACTCTTTAAGCAACGCCCCTTTAGTAAAGACCAATGAAATAGCACTGAATAAAAAGGTCAATATCTCTGGAACTAGGGTGGATTTAAAAAAAAAGAAAGAAAAAAACATAATACTCAGAAAAGCAGCGGGAATAGAAGGCTGGGATAGACGGGTGCATAGTGTTAAGGTAGTAAAATCATGGTTTGACCAATGAAGATATATACATACAGTAGAGAACTAAATGATTTAGGGTTAAGATAAAATGTATTATCGCAGTAAGGTTAGTTGGGAACTGGAGCAACCACAGAGGGATAAGTTAGAGAATGACAAAATGGTTACCAAATTCTGCAAAAGGAAGACTGATTGTGTTGGGGTACGGCTGCTAACTTTCCCAGTTGGAAAAGTTGGGCGATTTTATTTCACCATTCTGTCATTGAAGGGCAGGTAGTTGATCTCTATATAATGGGTGAAAAGGCCAAAAGTTTGTTTCTGGGCTTGTTTAGTTAAGATGTTGGCTCCTCCAGCTTGAGACATGCTTCTGGTGGACCATCCATGTGCAGTCAATGATTGGATTGGCCAGCATGTTATGGTGGCCACAATGACAATCTGCTGCTAGCCCTAGCTTCCCCAGCTTATTGTTAATGGATGACAAAAGTATTCTCGAAGTTACACCTTTATTGGCTAACCAGAAATATATATATTTGCAAACTTTCCTAGCACAGGGACTCCTTCATCAGGCAGGTTTACAAATGAATTAAAAAGAGAAGAGCGCAACACTTAAGAGATATTACAACGGGACATTTGTTCATGAGGTGGAAGGGGTTATGCCTCCTAAAGATAAGCCATGGAAATCAAATTAGGGATTTACTAATGGAGAGGCAGTGAGAATGACCCCTTAGTTATCTGGAGTCCTCCTGGTAGAGTCGTGTCCATGTAGTGAGTCATAAATCCAGGTGTTGAGTTGAGTCCTATTGTCAAAGAATTGAACATCCTTATGAGTTATCCCTAACTGTTATCCCTAAATGACCTTTTGGTAATTAGACTTTGAAATTTGTCATACAGTGTCCAAGTCCAGAGGAATTTCACGATCTAATAAAAATCTGAACAAGCTCAGAAGATGATCTTCTTACCTTCCACAATAACTTCAGCAAGTCCCATCCAACTATCAAGCTCACCCTCAACTTCTCAAAGTCCCAGATACATCTTCTGGACATGACCATATACATCGAGGACAACACCATACAAACATCAAGTCATCATGACTAGAGATGAGGGAATATTTAATTGTTATTCAGATTACGATGGTCAAATTTGCAATTTTCGACGATTTGTTCATCAAATATTCGCCAAACATAGCCGAACGTCATTGAGGTCAGTAGGAGCCAAAAACAAACGCATACACAGCACCTTAAAATGAAACCAAAAGCTGCTTAAACACATCAAATTAGCAGCAGACACCAGGAAAGTGGCCTCAATTCACCCACAGTACTGTTGTAGCATGGTACGGCAGCAATCAGCCATGTATGAGGTATCAAGGTCTGGGCCAGCATTTACAGAATTTAATTGAACTTCAAATTAAGACAAGGTGGGTGAGGTATCAATGTAGGCCTGCTGCTCTGGGAGCCCTGATACCACATGCAACAGCTCAGCCTGCTTTCATGCTCACCCACACTCAGGTGGCCCAAATTTCAGTTTTGTAGACTACTATTGTCAGAAAAATGTAAGGATAGTAACAAGGGTTGTTGACTCAAAGGGAGTAGTGGCCTGCTGGTCTTGGCAGCCTACTGCTACAGGCAACACACAAGAAGGAGACCCAACTAGGAGTCTACACATTTCCAAAATTTAGTGGCATCAATCGTAACACAGTAGAGTAGAACTAGTATAATGGGGACCGACACCTCTTCCACTACAGCCAACCCAACAGATGTAGACCCAACCAAGAGTGTTCACATTTCAAACAATTAGTGGCAGACGCAGCCAAAGTAGCATCTATTTCACCAGAGTAGAAACAGTATAATGGGGACCAACACCTCTTCCACTACAGCCAATACAGCAGATGTAGACCCAACCAAGAGTGTTCACATTTCAAGCAATTAGGAGCAGACACCACCAAAGTGGCATCAATGTCGCCAGAATAGAAATAGTATAATGGGGACCAACACCTCTTCCACTACAGCCAATACAGCAGATGGAGACTGTAATGGGCAAGGTTGTGGAGCCCCTGTGCCGTAGCCCACAAAAGCCTGGAAAGGTGTAACTATGTGGCCTAGCAGATCGGACCTCGTATAAGCAGCAGCAGGTGAAAACCACAACCCAAGGAGGGACAAGAAGGTGGCACCAGGTGCTTCTCCAGGGTTGAACTACAGATGGTGGCAGCTGACCCCTAAAGCAGGTAGGCTGCTATAAATCAAGGAGGGATGAAGAATACAGGCAGGTACTGTAGGGACACTGGAACCACAGATGCAGATGTGTCCAGCTGAGGAACAGAAAAGCACTGGCAGGTGTGGGCTGGATCCGACGTTAGACAGATGGGCACTGGCAGGTGTGATCTGGACTGGCTGATGTACAGAAGAGCACAGACAGGTATGAGCAGATGGGTACAGAGTAGACAAGCAGATGCGTGGACCTGCGGAACCTGACAATTAGCAAGCAAACTAACAACATGGCTCAGGCACCTCCATATTGGAGGAGGAGCCTTAAATAGAAGGTGTCACCAGCTATTGGCTGGGAACACCTTAGGGTGACACGTGCAGTCTGTATAACAGGGAGGTAGTGTGTGCAAAATAAGCATAGTGCGGGTCTACAACTGAACCTTGGGGGACACTGACACATAGGGGTAAGATGAGGAGGTAGTGTTTGAGTGTGAGACACTGAAAGTCCTGTCTGTTAGGTACGAGGAGATCCATCAAAGGGTCAAGTCTGTAATGGCAAGAGGTCAGAAAGTCTGTAGTAAGAGGGAACAGTCCACTGTGTTAAAGGCAGATGCCAGATCTCATAGTTAGTAAGACAATGAATAAGGTCCAGGAGAAGGAGGAGGACAAATTAGCGTTGCTTTCATTTGGCAGTAAGTATGTCATTGTTGACTTTAGTCAGGGTAGCTTCAGTGGAATGGTGCTGTCAGAAGCCGTATTGTAAGCGGCCAAAGAGGGAGCAACAGTAGAAGTTGGGGGACAGTTCAAAATGGACGTGTTGTTAAAGAAGTTTGGAGGTATAGGGGAGAAGTGAGATGAGACAATAGCTAGACACAGAGGGTGGGTCAAGGGTGGGCTTCTTGAGGATGGGTGTGATCAAGGTAAGCTTGAATCAGGAGGGAAGGCACCAGTTGTTAATGACAGGTTTAAGAGGTGGGTTAGGCTAAGGATGAAGACTGTGGTAAGGTTTGGAATGAGGTGGGATGTTATTGGGTCAAGGTCACAGGTGGTGAGGCAAGTCTTCAGGTGAGATGAGAGAGGGAGGGGGAGCTGGTGGACGTAGGAAAGAAATGAAAGTACTGAATAGCAGTTTAGACTTGTGATGCAGGTATGATATGACTGATGACAAGTAGATTTGTTTTTCTGCAGTGAGCAATTACGCAGCATTTTTACAACTTGCGTTATTTGGATGGGTTACTCCACTCCCTTTCTTTGGCAGCGGCACAGCAGTATGCTTTGTAGATGAGGGCCAGAAAGAACATTTGCTCCAGTAGATGGCAAGCGCTGCATCAAGTGGCCTCTGCTCCTCTTCCTCCACCTTAACATCACACAGTACAGTCCTCAGAGGTGGCAATCCAAATACCCTTGTTTTCCCACATGTCACAACTCTCCAACTGGCCAACTGACTGTAGGGAACCACAGATAACTGAGTATGCAGATCTGTTCACACATTCTATGCCATGACCATCGGCAGTGTACTCCAAAGATTCACAGAGTCAAGAGGAGGAAATTATCTGCACCAATGGCCAAACAGTTTTTCAGTTTGATCCAGGTCTGAACAAAGTAGGGTCCCAGCAGAATCAAAACCCTAATCAACAGATGCTAACCACAGGGGGTGGAGGTGATCCTGATGGGACTCAGATAATTGAGGCACCTGTGGACTGTACTGTGCTGTCAGAGCAGGAAGAGAGGGAGGGTGACTCTCAGGGCGAGAAGGGTGAGAGCAGAGAGGATGATGAGGTAGTTGATCCCACTTGGTGTAAACCCAGAGGCATGCATCTCAGTAGCTCAGCAGAGGAGGAAGACAAGAAGGTTACATTGCGGCTTCCCGCAGACAGAGTTATGCAACCACGACAAGCAATTCATCCTCAGCCCCAACTCTGTTAGTGGTTAGCAGCATTCGCGAGTCTGCAGTTTCCTAACTTGGGTCTTTTTTTTCAGACCACCCAAAATGACAAATTATCTGCCAAACAGACAGACCCTTGAGTGCCTTCAGCAAACATGATTGTTAGGATTTGAAATAGTGCTGACTACTAGGTTGCCAGTCTGTTCGATCCATAAATCAAAAGTAAATTTTGCCAGTTGCTTCCCCTCCTGAAAAGGGATGTGCCCATGCTGCAGTATCAAAGCATGCTTGAAGATAATCTTGACAGCAGTGAGGCACACTGTGTGCATCGCAGTAATAATATAATAATAATCTTTATGTTTATATAGCGTTAACATATTCCGCAGCGCTTTACATTATCATCGCTGTCCCCAATGGGGTTCCCAATCTAAATTCCCTATCAGTATGTCTTTGGAATGTGGGAGGAAACCCATGCAAACACGGAGAGAACATACAAACTCTTCACAGATGTTGTCCTTGGCGGGATTTGAACCCAGGACTCCAGCGCTGCAGTGCTAACCACTAAGCCATCGTGCTGTGATAGACTTCCAACCCTGGGAACATTGAGTGGTCAACACAAAAACATTAGTAGCCTTGCAGCACTGGAGCCCTGGGTTCTGACCCCACCAAAGACAGCAGGTACAGACTGGTGCTGAAATTCAGCCCTGGCATTTGAAATCACACAGGCCCATGTTGTCCCCATCCCCATGAACCAGATGGGATATATTACTAATATTACCCTGAATGGAGATAGGGAAGATTTTCTACAAGACCAACTTTGTGCTCCATTACAACTCGTAACAGTATGGGTATCTTGAGAACACCGATTCTGTTAACAACGTAGCAGACAAGGCAGCCCATGACGAGACATGGCATTGGCCAGTCCGATCCTGTTTTCCACCTCACTTTAGAAACTGAAATCAATGAACAGATTGGTTAGATGTGTTGGGCAGCTATGTCTGTTTTTCTGACCTTCACATAGGTGCTGGAAGTCATAATAATGACTTATCCAGAGTTTAGTGCTTAGCTAGCATGATGGCCCAGTGGTTAGCACTGCTGTGCTGTTCAATGCTGGTGTCCTTAGTTCAACTCTGACTGAGGACAATGAAATTCCTCCACTCAGGTGTATTTTAGAAATTGTAATCAGTGACTGCCAATGGGACCTGCTCTAGTTTTTCCTGATCTTCCCATTGGTGCTGCGAGTCATATCTATGATTTTGCCAAAGGTTATCTTCCGAGCAGCATGGTGGCTCAGTGGAAAGCACTCGTGCGTTGCAGCTTGTGAGTCCAGGGTTCAGATCCCACCGTGGGAAATTGCAAATGGTCCTGCTCTCAGCAGCAGCACTGGCAGGACCCGAGCCCTCTTGCTCTTGGCCGTCCTGTAGCCCACTCATCCTAACTGCTACCTCAATCAAAGCTTCTTTTCCTTTAGTAAGCTGTTGATCATTCAGCAATATATGATGACTCTGGTCCACATAAACAGCTGTGAGATGAATTTTATTTTATAATAGCAGTGTCTCACTCCTTTTCATTGAAGCAGCAATGCCATCTGCGATTAAACCTCCTCTTTGGGACAGGCAAAACAACAAGTTCTTCCACTCCTTTATAAAAATGCCAGGAGTTAAATCTCAGCTTGTAACTTTTTAGTCACTGTAAATGGGTGATGAAGCAATTCCTTCAATTCAGCCACCTGTGTCGATTGACCTTCATGTAGTGTTACCTGAGGGTTGGACATATCTACAAGGAAAGGTTTCAGCTCAAGCAATCGCTCAATCATTAAATAGATGCTGCCCCACCGAGTGGCTTGATCCACAATTGCCCCTTTTCCAGCACGTGTCTTCAAGATGGAATCAATTTTAGAGGTTCTGGCAGCAATAGCCAATTTCCTCACTTTGCTAATCAGAGTTCCAGTTTGTCCCTCTTGCAGACTATCTCTTATTGCAGCTGCAGCGTGTGCACAACACAGCGCATGGGATGAATAGGAAAGAGGTGTGAAGCAGCTTCAACAAGATCATCTCCATCAGTCATGTTCATGCCCAGCGGTGCCAAGAGAAGCAAAGAGAAACTGGTATAAATGTATGTGGGGGAAAGAGGGACGAAACGGGGCCCGAGAGATGACAGTCAGGTCCTCTACAGCCGCACTGTGCTCCGTAAGATGGATGGCTGATAGATGATGGAGATGGGTGATGGAAGCATTATGGATGGATAGGATTGAAGCAGAGATTATATAAGAAAGCTACAGAACTTTTGAGATTACAAGAATTAAATGGTTAAATGAGTATTCCTTCCCAGTTTACCATTTTTTGCCATATTTATGTCAAGCAATCCAGTCCTGCAAATGCATATGTATGATGCCACATACAAAGCGCTGCGCCCTGCCACGATATTAAAATTAAGCTCGGGATCTTAGAATCTCGTCTGCCAGCTTATAAAGTGAAAGTAGAATGTGCTCCAGCTACACACAGTGTGAGCAGTTAGCGGGAACGTCCTGGGACTCTTTTTTTTTTTAGACAATGTGTTATTGACAATATACTGTAACACTATTGTTGGAGACAGAGACTCGTGCACCAATAAACAGTAGTACATACTAGTTGTAATATATGCAGTAATAAACCTTATTCCGACAGGTTGGCATTGTAGGTTTCCATTTCTCAGGTTATTGGTTCAAATCTAACCAAGGACAATCATTTTCCAGCAGCATCTGCAAATAGTTTGTATGTTCTCCCCGTGTTTGCGAGGGTTTTCTCTCAGTACTCATTTTTCTTCCCACACTCCTAAGACATACTGATAGGAAATTTAGATTGTCAGTCCCAATGGGGACAGTGCCACTAATGTCTGTAAAATGATGCGGAATTATTGGTGCTATATAAGTGATTAAAAAAATAAAAAAATTAAAATTGATGCCACTTTTTTGTTTTAGCTGCCCAAAATTTGTGGAAATATGTGTTTTCCAAGTTGGGCCTTTGTGCTTACTGAATTTGGCAGAGGTTTCCTCCCACACTCCATAGACATATCGATAGGGAATTTAGATTGTGAGCCCCAACGGGGACAGTGATGAAAATGTATGTGAAGCGCATATGCACCAAAGAATGAAAAGATGAAATGTAGCCCGATAGCAAAAAAAAAAACAATTTAGATTTTATCATGTGTACCCCTGTATGAGGAACAATATCAGCACCCAAAAATTTAAAAATGATATCTAGCCTGCTGTATAACGTTACTAACAGAACAAAGTATGTTTTAACTGTGGATGAGGCCTGTATACAATCGAATATTTGCGCAAAACAATTTCAAACTCAGATCTAGCCTGCTGTTTCATGTTGGTAGCCGATGTTTTTTTTAATCTGCATGAGCTCTGCAGACAGCTTAATTTCACCGCCACAAAATTACAACATGGGAAATGGCGGGCTGTATCACGCTTACCAAATCATTTTTTTTTATCTACATGAGCTATGCAGATTCAGTTGACTTTCACCGCCACTAAATAACGAGGTGAGATATGGCACGCTGAATTACGTTTAGCAACAGGCACAAAATATTTTTTTTACTGTGCAATAGCTTGACACACAGAACAATTTCACCGCCACAAAATTACAACATGGAATATGGCGGGCTGTATCATGTTTACCAAATAATTTTTTTTTAATCTACATGAGCTATGCAGATTAAGTTGACTTTCACCCCCACTAAATAACAAGATGAGATATGGCATGCTGAATTACATTTAGCATCAGCCAGAAAAATATTTTTTTACTGTGCAATAGTTTGACATACAGAACAATTTCACCGCCACAAAATTCCAACGTGGAATATGGCAGGTTGTATCACGTTTAGCAACAGAAACATTTTTTTTTCATCTGCAAGAGCTATGTAGACAACTGAATGTAAGGAATTATAATGCATAGTGATGTGATGCATGCAAGACATAGGTTAGGACTTAGGACATTAGGTAGTGTTTGCAATATAATGTAGGTGAAGGGGTTTCCGCAGCAACAGACACGGGGGAAGGCTTAGTGCTAGGACAAGTAACCAGCTCTCTGAAGTTAGTCAGAGAAGAGTTAGAGTCTGCCGAAGTGACAGGTGTGCAGTGCTGCCTTTTGGGTGAACTACAGCAAAAGAGACGATGGGACGATGGGGTAGCGTGTCTAGGAACTTACAGAAGAGGTAAAGTGACCTTCTACCTTAAAAGTGTCCTTGGGTAGGACGACGTGTCATGAGAAACCCTGAGCTTGATAAATGCTGAAGGTACAGCCTTAAAGGGGGCTGAGACCATGGAACTAGTGGGAGTCCTGAGCGGTGGATCCAGGGCGTCCATAGTGATAGGACATGGAGCTGCTGAGTGGATGTATAGAAACTAGCTGAACTGTACTGTGGCGACAAGCTAGGCTGAGACGAAGTAGGGCGAAACAATGTGCTATACCGGCCCTGGAGCAGACAGCAGACTTCAATTGAAGGAAACGATGTCTGTGAAAAGGCTTCTTGGTGTGAATGAAAACTGCTTCAGACTGTGTACTCACTATCCCTTGTATATAACCCTCACCAGGGTCAGTAAAGTTCCCATGTTTGAGCAGAAGTATACTTTGATAATCTATGGAACTCGTGGTCCTGTCCAGCCAATACCATCGGCTACCAGGGGCCTGCACGGGCACAAGATCCTCACAACACTAACACCCAGGCAGGAGCCACAATTGTCTGTAGGATGCCAAAGCGAATGCGGACAGAAGCTCGCCCACGACTACCTCGCTTGGGCAGCTCACACTATCACTGAAGAATACATTCCTACAACAAGGATACCATCCACTATGGTGGATGAACAGATGCACAGATCTACAAGGATCCCAAGAAGCAGCCTCCTGGATTACACACTGAGGGAGAACAACAACATGGAGCCTTTTGTGGTCGCGCGCAACCCCAGCTTCTCTCCTACAAACAGACCCCTAACATGAGGAATCTCCTTGTCAGAAGTGTCCTCTCATAACCATCGGTGACAGGCAAATTCCCATGTAACAATAAAAAGTGTAAAACTTGTACCCACAAATATAGTCCACATACCAAACACAAATCAGGACTATGAGGTCATGGGTTTCTTTTCATATACATCCTCCAATGCGGTACACATGATACAATGTACAAGGTGTCCTGGAGGCATCTGTATTGTGGAAACCATGCAAAAACTATGAACAAGGGTGACACTACACAGGCAAACAATTAAGAATGAGATGGACTGTGGGAAATCATCTTAGGTGCTAAAAGGGCATTTTAAGGAGGACAGAGAGAGAAGAATTTGGGAATTCAAACTGATTGAGGATGTTCAATTCTTTGACAATAGGACTCAATTTAACACCTGGACTCACCACATGGACACAACTCACACCTCCACCAGACGAGCTTCAGATAACGATGAAGAACATTCCCAACGACTCTCCATCTCAAAAACCCTAATTTGATTTCCATGGCTTATCTTTAGGAGGCATCACCCCTCCACCTCAGGAGGAAATGTCCTGTTGTAACATCTCTTAAATCTTGTGCTCTTATCTTTTTAATTCATGTGCCTGAAGGAGCCCCTGTGCTCTGAAAGCTGCAAATACATATTTTATTCTAGTCAGCACCCCTCATGTCCACCGGCTGCATCCTTCCGATCTACCATAAACTCCTATTTTATGTAATAATAAGGTCAAGGTTATGAGTGATGGAGACAAACCGCCTGTGATCCTTCTCCTTTCGGTAAGGCAAACATCTTCGTCAGGTTCGCACACTTTCCGTTTTTTTGAGCAGGAGGCGGCATCGTCATCATAGCAAATGTGACACCACAAAAAGTTGCCTGCGGTGCAAATGCAAAAAATGTCAAATAGTTTCAGATCGATGAGTAATGGTCAAAACTATAGAATATAAAAGGACATGGTGCATCCAATCATCGAATGACCCAAGCAGTAGATGGTGTTGATTCAGTGGAAGGCAATGACCTGTCTATTCTTGTAATTTATGGCAATCTCATGCTGCTGTTGTCTTCGGTCAAAAATGACCGACCTTGAACTTCAATATTCTTTAAAATATTCAAGATGCGGCTCTGAAACCCATGGCCGACCGACCCATCCTCATTTAAGTCAATCAACCACAAATTTCAGAACCGCATCTTGAACACCCCAAAAAATACCAAAGTTAAAAATCGGTCTCCCCAGACCGAAGACAACAGCAGGGTTAAAGAGATGGATGCAACAACCCAGAGGGGTGTAATATGTACTATGGGGGCTATCCATGCAATGTACAGACATGTCTGGTCCATCAAATCAAGACATCTAAAGTCCCCCATACCCTTTCGATAGCTGACAAACAATAATTCAGTAGGGAGCTATCGCGCATCAACTTCTCCGTACAGGAACGCTTGCTCTGCTCCTGTATTCTCTATGATAAAGCCACTGCCAGATATCTCCAGGAGAACAAAAGGATCACTAGTCCTAAATCAGACCTACTGGATCCTTATCTCACCTGACAACCATCTGTCCTGGGCCCAGACCGATGTCTGAATCCATCAATATGGCCAGGTCCTGTCAATATTAAGAGAAAGAGGGACTTAAAAGGGTTGTGCACTACCAGGGCAACCCCTTCTTAAACTAAATGGTGGCCTTCGAAAAAGAATAATAGAGCCCATACTTTCTTCCTGTGCCGGCGACGTACCCGCGATGTCGGCACTGGCTCTCCCCTTGGCTGTGAGGCGGTGTTGTAACCCATGATGTCCGGTGCCCAATCAGAGCTGGCCTCACTGTCTCCACCTTTGAACAAAGTGAACATGAAGAGGAAGTTAGAGATCAGTAGATCCCCGGCTTCCACTTCATGTTTAGCTTGTCCGAAGGCGGAGACAGTGACGCCAGCTCTGATTGGTCACCGGGCATCACATGTCATTCTACCGCGTCAAGAGTGCCGACACCGCGGGGAAGGCACCGGCACGGGAGGTGAGTGTAGGCTTTATTATGTTATTGGAGCTGAACAAAGGGGTTGACCTAGTAGTGGATAACTCCTTTAAGGGGCCATATAAGGAACCATCTATGGTGGCATAGGAGGCATTTTATATTAAGAGGTGGCTTTCAAAAATTACAAATTTTAGCCTAAAAATTATCACACGAAAACTACTAATAATTAAAAAAAAAACATGGCACCAAGTAGAGGAAAGTAACTTTATCTTACCGGGCTTTAATCCCGGGATCGGAGGGGTGTTGGTGACGTTAATCGATGAGTACATGCTTAATAAATTATGTAAATTACCATTTTTTTGAATGACACTTTTGGTGCCACAGCCGAATGAGTAAACGTTTGACTCTAGGAGGAAAAGCACAAAAAAAAAGAAAGTCAAATCTAAATTCCTAATTTTTGCAATAAAATGTAAACAGCACATTATTGGTAATATATACAGTATATTATGGGTGGGACATAGTTTTTTTTATTTACTTTCTAACAATGTTTCATTGGTGAAGACACAGAAGGTTTCTTCTCCCGCGCACTCCATTGTACTCTTTGGGATGCAGACGTTGTGGTCGTTGTCGACGTAGCAGGCTGGACAGGCGACGCCATTTTTCTTTAAATCTACCTCCGGTACTGCAGAAATCCACACGAAAAAAAAAAAACAGAAGTATACATCAATATAACAGAGAGTTCTACATTCATCCCCATGTTCAGTTTTTGCAAGAAATTGACGCGAAAATGCAGAAAGAGGCGCGAGTAAAAAAGTTCCTTCAGACAAGGGAGCCAATGATGCAACCATTACTAGCAGCTATCAATCTTTGAATAGGAGGTTGCTTTAAAGGGGTTGT